>NC_140922.1:4279101-4879101 GCF_045865225.1 Trachurus japonicus
TTTTAGAGGGAAATACAGAGACTGCTTGGCGAAAAACTGCCCCTGACAGAAACGTGCATCAGCGGTTTTGCATGAATTTCCCTCTACAACAACTCTGTGTGGTAACGTTGTGTTATTATCTCATAGCGTGGTGAATGTGCAGCTCACAACTTGTCCACCAGAGTGTTTTGGAATTATTGGATTGTGTATTTGATGAGTTTGATGAGGGAAACCAAGAAATTCCATGAGCCTCTGTAGCGTGGCTCTGAGCAGCTCACGGCTCTGCTCCACCGTTCTAAACAAAGTTTGCACCAACAATTAAAGGTAACGAACCTACTCCTAAAACTATATGGCAATGGACCAATTAGCCAAAATGTTGAACTATCCCTTTAATGTGGCCTCAGTCAGGGAAGTTCCAGAGATGGGGGACACAGCCCTGTCCCCCCGGTCTGCAGCTGGACAGGTGTTTCAGGACTTCTGTGACCATCTGATGTAGACAGGAAACCAGAGCTCCAGCCGTCAGTGTGATTGTCTGCCACCACCTTTAGTTACATGACAATAATGGCGACATAGCACCAAGTTGATTAGCGTCCCTGCTGCTGCTCCATCAATACCGACCATATGGAGACACACACTGTCATTTTAATAACCTGACAATAACTGGTCCGTCCCTGCACTCTAACTGAGGCATCAGAGCTGCAGGGACAAAGCTGGTGACTGACAGACGCTGACCTCTCCTTCCCGGCCGTCAACACAACAAAGACGCTCGCCGTCCATTTCACAGACAGCTGCCCACTCCGCAGCCCCGTGGAAACAAACAAATGACTGTAAAGAAAAAGGGAAATCACGTTAGAGCGGAGAGTGGACGTGAGGAGGAATCACAGCCTGTTGTTCTAATAGCAGCAAAGCTATTGTTGAGGGTGCAGCCGGGGCTGCTGGGAGCTCTGTGAATGGGCCTGATACAGAAGAGCAGTTGTGTCACTGTGATTACATTTTGTGCTCAGGACAATGTTCAGAATCATTTGTGTGGTTGTGTTTTCGTCGTGTGTCTATTCACCCAGATGCATTAGGTCCAATCAGTGGACGTCAGGGGCCCTGTTCCTGTCTCATGTGTGTGTTTGTTTGTGTGTGTAACAAGATTAGATCAATATATTGGGATGATTCTGAGTTCTTATTAGATATCTGCAACCGGTCAGTCGCTGTTTTAACTTGACAATAAGATGGAGACAGAAATCTGACACAATTTAGATCAAAACAGCCCTGAAAACCTACAAACCTTTTTCTCACATTGGCCTTTACTTACTTATACTTTACTTGAGTCCAAAATATAAATTCCTCACTTTGAACTATTATGTTATTATTCTATTTTTTTCTGTTGCATGAAAACGATCAAAAAAGAGGAAAAGCCAATATAATAAGTGCAAATAAATAAAAATAAAGAAGAAACATAATGATTTTTAGAGGTTGTTTCCTCACACCCAAAAGTAATTACTTATAAGTAATTATTAAGTATTAATAAGTAATTACTCTACAAATGGTAGATGCGAACCAGAACCAAACATCAGTGCCTTAAATGTAAAGAAGATGAAGAGAAACCAAATCACTGTTTTAGGAGCAACCTCTGCACTAAAACCAAATCCTGGAGATTTTCTTTTACACTCATGAATCTGGATCATATCTGGAGATTTACTAATATGGCTTATGAGGTCTGGGGTATTTGGTGCTGTAAAGACTTCTGAAAGAAACTTTTTTTATCCTTACACATTTGTTTTCCTCATATTGTGAGTCAGAGTCAGAATACTTTATGTTGTGTATGTATGTTGTAAAGGGGTTGTGCATTGTGTGTTACCTAGACATCAAATATACAAATGGTTCATTCTGGAAACTATAATAATAATAATAATAATAATAATAATAATAATGGCTTGGATTTTATATAGCGCTTTTCATGGCACCCAAAGCACTTTACAGAAGCCATTATTCATTCATACACATTCACAGTAAAGTGATCAGCTCAGTGGTTCTCAAACCTGTTCACAACAACCAGATTTTTGCCTTTAGATGTTTTATATTTATACAGTGTTTGAATATAAGTGATATAAGTAACCTACAGTATTGGAGTCCCAGGATCCAACTTTGAGAGCCAAACTTAGCTAGAAAAAAAAAATGCTAAAAAATAGCCTGCACTCACTGTATGAAAAATAAATATTCAAAGTATTTAAAAATCCAAAGTTTACTTTGAAAAGATGTGGACATAAATGGAGGATTCTTCTGTAAATGAACTTTATTGATGACTGTTGGTTTGCCTACTTTGTGCTCTTTCTCTGAGCTGCAAACTCTTTATATTAAGATATCTTTTCAGTTTGTTTTTTTAAAGCATTCATGGTGGCACATGTTGATTTAGATTATGACCGCAATTTATAAATTAATCCAAAAAGGAAAAAAAAAATACTGTATATATAAAAATGAGGTGAAGATCTTCAAATTGTGAATTGAAATTAAAGTGCAAAGACTTTTTGATAAAATGACAAAACAGACAAAAGTGACACATCTTAAGTATGAATCAATCATGATAATTACTGGTTTAATTAATAAGCTCTGTTTCAGATTGTCAGTCAATTAACTAATTATTTCACCACTAGAGCTACTGAGGCTTTTTCCTGCTGACAGAAGTAAAACTGGAGCGATGACAAAAAAAGTAAAAATCGGCCATTTGTGAAACAGAAAATACAACAAGTAGCTACATGTCAGTCCATCAAACCATCAGTCAGCCCACTAATGTGTATTACTGGGTGTGTTACTGTGTGTGAGTGTGTCCCTGTTAGTCTCTCAGTATTATCGTCACTTCCTCATCCTGCGGCAGGTCACGGCGTCAGAGAGTGAACACAGCGATAGAAGAGGAGATGGAGGGAAAAGATGAAAAGGAAGAAGAAGAGAGGAAGGAGCGGGAAAAAAACAACAACGTTTCACCGCTTTCATAGAGACTCCATGGATGAGGACCCCCCCCCGCCTCATCCTCCCCACTCCCCCTCGTAATCACATTACCCAAGAAAACTTTTACTTATGGCTAATGGAATTCGCTTAAAATTGAACTGCTGGGGCGAAAGTAGATTTGCATTGATCCAGATATGTATAGAGCCAAAGTCAGTCTATCTATTCTGTGAGGGAATTAAAGGCCGCTAAGCCTATAGAGCCAGACTGTATAATCCTATGTTAAAAGATCAATACTGGCTGGAACCCACATGAGCTTTTTTCATTGTGTGTTTTTGTGGGTCTGCCTGAATATACCCACATTACATAGGCTACAACTGTGTGTTTTTATCCACATTGTATATTTTACCTGTAAATGCCTCAGTTTGTGGGAACTGTCTCTCTGGCTGCTCATCTTTGGCCCGCGCGGTCAAAAAAAAAGAAAAGGAAGAGCTCTTTTGGAAAGGGTTGAGGGAGCTGGTGGTGGGGGCTTCACAGTCAGACTGTTAACACCGAACAAATAAAACCCCGGTTGCCTGGCATTTATTTTTGTCTGGCACCCATCATCATGTGGTGCCCTCTGACAGCGTCAACACCCTGAGGAGCTGGCAGCCGCAGCACTGACCTATAATGTTAACCTACAGTGTTACAGTGTTAGCTGATAGTGTCAGCTACAGTGGCTGTTTACCAAATCACTCACCTATTCACTTATTTCTCTCTTGGTTAGTGACCAAATTGACCATCCATTGTACACACTACTTTTCACGCTGCATTGTGGGATACTATGTGGTATATAATTCTCACTATACATTCGGACAGAAATGGCATAGCCCACCATACTGAGTAGGCAAGTGAGTGATTTCGGACACAGCCATTTTAGCGTTCAGCGTTAGCCTACAATGTTGCACAGTGATAGCCGACTGTATAGTGTTAAGTCGATTAAGTATTCACTTGACATACAGTAAGAAAGGCACCAAATCCTGTCCTAAAAAAATCCAAAATTTACACATACAATTTTAATCACTGATTATTTTTTCTTTACCTGCAGAACCTTTCTCTATGATCTCAATTGTATGCGAAGGTAAAAAAAAAAAAAAAAAAAAGATATGAATGATATGAAAATGAATGATATTTAAAGGTCCAGGGTGTAATAATTGGCAAGGTTTATTCGCAAAATCTGAATTTACTACCCATGAAAATATTTGTATAAGTGTATAATCGCTGTAAAACAAAATTTGTTTAGTTTAAAATAATTATTTTATATATTTTATATATATATATGAATCGCTCCTCTCTTCGTCCCAGTCGTGGTAAACACGTTTTTTGTCCTTGGAGGCCACCATCACTTTGCAGGCAGGAGGGGTGAGCGCTAGTGAGCAAGCAAGTGAGCGCTGTAATCTAGATATCATGGTCTCCCCCATTTTACACACTGGACCTTTAAAGAGAACATCTTCAGTTTATTTTTCTGGCTCAACAGAATATAATGATGAGATACTGTATTTCGCATGTAATGATATAGACCAATGCACAGCTAAATCTCCTCACAGATCTAAGCTACAACTACAACATTTTTTTTCAATTTTAGCCTAGGCTACTTGGAAAAAAAGTGACAAAAAAAAACATTCGTTCTTGTGTCGCCCCCCCCCGGTTAATCTAGTTCACAATTTGTATGATTGTGTGAATGCTTGTATCTCTTTCCTTATGGTTAAATAATCCTCTGTTGTTTCTAAATGTTCTTACTGTAGCCTAAGTGTATTGCACTGTTAGCATCACAGCATACCTTGAGGAAAGTGTTCTTATCTTAACATGAAATCAAAGAGGGAGATTAGCTCGGTGGTCAAACCTAATCAAATCACAAGGTTTTAAGTGGCCGACACTGATGAGCAGGAGAGAGTGATTCCTCCTGACAGTCCATCAATCTCATCCATATTCACCCCCCAAACATCTCCACGGTTCCTCTGCAGACCCTGAGAATGTGCTAAACGCCCTCACACACCAGCAGCGTGGCCGTGTGCACACCCGATAGTGACCTCATTGATGAGCCAGCTCCTGCCAATACTAGAACACACACACTCAAATATACACATGGACTCATCAGGCAGGAGGTCAGGGCGACCCCATCATCATCATCATCATCATCATCATCACGCTAGCCGGAATGGGCAGCAGCGGCAGCACAGCAATGACATTGTCCATCGGCAGCGAATCTGATGACTAAGAAATCCAAATATGAGATTAGTTCCTCTGACAATCCTGATCCTAAGTGCCACTCCACACAAATTAGAGCCCTAAGAAGATAACAACCATACAATTGCTTCTATAGGGATGCAGTTATTCAATTACAAGCCCCGTGGAGTGAAATGTTGCTATAACTGTACCACCAATGGACACGGATGCTTTATATCTTTTAAAAGAAGAAACGTGAGGGTGAAGTTTCTGTGAGGATTAAAGAAAACATGTTGGTGTGTGTGAAAAGAAACTAAGTTAGGTCATCTTAGGTTGGCATGAACTCCTGCTACCCAGTTATACACACTTCCCATCACAGCTCCAGAGGTACAGTAACAACAGAACGAGTTGAGAGTATTTTCCATCTTTACTGAGAAAAAGGTTTGTTCTAAATTAAAGCAGAAGTAAGCAGAATATTTGTGTTAATATAAGTCTTAAAATTTATATCTTCCAACAGCAATCACTTCTATAGAGTGTTTGGTCTGAAACACGGGTCTGTCAGTCACTCTGCTCTGCTCTGAGCCCAGGAGAAAACTTTCCTTGTATCCTACAACCTTTATCCAATGAGGAGAGAGAACGGCATAAAGGGGCAGTCCTCTCTGTGTGTGCAGCCAAGGGATGCGCCTGAATGTGGTGACGTAGGGACGAGGGCGGGGACTGCTAACTCCATCTGCTGACAAGAAGTTATAGCCAAAACCACCGGATCGCTCACTTCTGCTTTAAATAAAAGCCTGTCCCATATAGACGCCTGTCTCTAATATAAGACGGTCAATTCAGCAACTGAAGCAAATAAAAGCCCGGGTTTCTATTGGTTATAGCAAACAAAGAAGAACCAGTGGATCAAGAGCAGCTGTTGGTAAAGATATTGAAACATTCATCCAAGAGTTCACAAGTCAAACCAGAAACTTTTTTGTAACAGGTGCATCATGGGATTGGTTTTCTTAGAGGACAGCAATGGCTTCAACTTCAACTTCAACTTTATTGACCCCAGAGGGAAATTTGCTTTGCAGGCAGGTAAAAACATAAAACATAGGAAGCACATCACACAAGTTTCGGTACAACACTGAAATGGATAAGTAGCCTACACAAATACCCCGGAGAGCAACTGAAGGCTGTTCCATCGTTAATAAAGTGTGTCATAACTGTTCATTTTTTAAAATTTAAATTAAATTGAGTAATGGCTTGTGTTATAAATGAGTTTTTCAATCTTGATCTTTGATTTAGCCTTTGGCAATCTGAATCTCCTGCCAGAGGGTAGGAGCTCAAACTGGGCATGGAGAGGATGATCTTAGAGCCTTTGAGTTTACCCTCCAGTGAAAGATAGTAGGCAGATCAGGTAACACCGATGATTGTGCTGGTAACTTTAACAATGTGTTTCCAGCCTCTTTTTATCACCTAATTTGAGGCTGCCAAACCAGGAGATGATGGCAAAGGTCAGGACAGATTCAACTATGGAGTGATAAAACATTGACATCAATTTGCTGCACACTCCAAACCAGTTGAGCATCTGGAGGAAGTGCAGTCACTGCTGTGATTTTTGGAAAACTGAATCAGAAGAATCATACGTAACTTAACTTACTGGACTGGATGTTTGGTTTGGTTTTCTGTTGTAAACTGGTTCCAGTCTCTATGGCACAGATAGAGCATCCATATTTATCTAAAAGAAAGTTTATTCTGCTGCTGCTTTTTTTTTTTTTATTATCGTTTTTTAAGTATCTGCAATAAGATTTTAGACACTAGTGGATTCATTTGGCCAAACAAACTGAACTAAACAAGTACATATTTCACTCCAAACATGTTTAGTGCTCACGTATCCTTAAAAAGAAAAAATGAGACGTCCCTCCGTACCTGAACTCACCATCCTGCACACGTCACATTTGGTTTTTAATTTGCAATTCCAGCACCTTCTTAACATCACCAGTCCTAATTGAACTGCCACATTCAGATGCATACACAGCTAATAGAAATAAACGACTGCACAGCACCCACAATCTTTGCTAAAACCTTTGCCTGCGATGCCTCCTCCGCCTCGCTGCTCCTCTCTACCAATGAGAATTAAGTGCGGCTGGATGAGGTCGGCTGAAAGAATGAGCGCGTTTGACCAATTCTTCCTCGGCTCTTTGGCAGCATCTACTCAGAGCTGTTGAAAGTCCCTAGGCAAGCTCGCCCTCTCCCCAACCTGCTACCTCTATAGCTTAATCCTGTTTGTCCTCGTTTACCAGGATTGAAGTGGAGAGGCCTCTCTGGACCCCCCACCACCACCACTGCTGCCTCCCCCTTTTAAAAACATTCCCTGGACCATATCTATGTGCCCCCATCCAGGACAACTTCTATTACTTACAAATTACAGGCTCTGTAACCCAGTTAAACCACCGAGGCTTTGGTTCTTCTAGAAATCAGCGGCGTTTTGAGGGGACGGCGGCTAGGCCAAGGGCAAACAGCTGCAGCCCAGTAGATCATGATGGAAGATGTGTAGAGTTTCTGATTGTCAGGAATCAGCAAGTATCTACAAATTCTCCCAATCCAAATACTTGACGTCCTATCAGGAGTTAAAAATCTCACTCTGCTCTGAATATTTTACACCCTTGTTGCCACATGAGCATTATATAATAATCGATCATCACGTATCTCTGGTCTCCCCGGGGAGATCCTGAATAAAGACAACAGGCAGTAAAGTTATTGATTAATCATCTTCACATGAGGCAGACGTGACACATGCCTGAGGATAATCGCACATCAGCCTCTGGGGAATCAGTGATTAGCGGTGGAAGTAGTGCATCGAAGGGGAAGCAGACCACACAAGGGTGATTTTTTTTTTTCCTTCTACACAGACTATGATGTTCAAGCCGGCCACACACTTAGACTGAAAAAATGTAAAACCACCATCCATCCTTTTCTCCAGCCGTGGCTTTACTGCTGATCCTGCAGCACAATACCTGGATGCTGCTCTGTGTTCTGAGTAAACAAGGCTGAGAGAGCTTGGCTCAGTGAGGCCCACAGTCGTCCTACAGCAGCTGGGTTCACCCCTGTCGACCATCAGTGAGGCTGTGATGGAGGATCAACCTTCTCCTCTGACCACAACTTTGTTTCCCACCAGGTCCCAAAATTCAGCATTTAATTTCAAGGCCAAATAAATCGTGACGTCCCATTGCAAGGACTCGCAAATGCAAATGGTCTTTCAAATGTTATTATGTCCCATATCTACGTTTTTGTTTCTATGCAACACCTATTACCACTGAAGGTTTAGGTGTAGCTATTTTTCTATGGGTCATATCAGAGGATTGAACCACTTTTTTTTTTTTTTTTTTTACAAAGTTCAAATGGTAAAAGTCATCCATAAGAAAATCACGGTCAAATTAATTAAGTATCAAAAGTATCTTGTGAAAAAACATACTCAAGTATCAAAAGTACAAGTACAAGTACAAGTACAAGTAAAGTACAAGGTATTTGTCATCATAAAAAGAAGCAAAACAACCAAAAGTGGTTATCCATTCCCTTCACTTTCACTTTCAGGTGAATTGACAACCCAGTCTCACAGCAAAACGTGGCATAGCCTACGTTGGTCCACACTGCAAAACGTAGCCATTATCTTTTCCACTTGACTTCTAACTTAGAAAGTACATTTGTCAAATGAAACTGACTTGACTTATTTTAGAATTTAGACTTAGAAGGACCAGACAGATGGATCAAAACTAAATTAAACAGTTCATAACAGAAGGAACAAAACTGAATTGTAAATAACAAAAGCCAGTAGAAATCTGTTCTTTTATCTTGTCAGGGACACTTCAGTTAGTTTTGTCTTTGTATATTTCAGATGATGTTATCTCGTGAAACATTCAAGTAACTGTGTTCTAACTCACTGGCTCTACTTAGACAGTAATTACAGCTGCAGTAGAAGGTACTGGGTAACTCCAGGACAACTACAGTGTAGTTGCACACTAAGGGCCGGATTTACTAAGATCCCAGATAGCGGGCGCAATATTGTTTGCGCCCGCTATAATATTGCGAGTTTGGTTAGTGCACGCAAAACAGGTGATCTACTAAGAGTAACCCACTAAATGAAAACACGTGCAAACCACAATATGTAAATGAGGGTTTTGCGCGTGTAATCATTTCCGCCATGGAGAGAGTGGACAGAGAGCTGGACGGACGAAGGGACAGAATGACATTTGATCCGATGCATACAATGACAACATGTGTTCATCTCTCTCGCGCTCTGTTTAGATAAATAAACACAAATCGCTACAGGGCCCAACTCGTCATATAGTGACGAACAGGCAGCAGCTGCAGCGACAATCACACACCTATAATATGTGTGTGTGTGTGTGTGTGTGCCGCCCATGATCGAGTGGATTAATAGAGAGCTCAGGTGGGACACACGGATCTAAACGCTCTGACCACTGACCAGAGGGATCAAAGACGGGTGAAGGCAGCGGTGACGTGTCTCAGTCCGGGACCGGGACCGAGAGACGGAGCTGAGCAGCCAGGTACTGGAGAGGAGAGGAGAGGAGAGGAGAAGAGAGGAGAGGAGAGGAGAGGAGAGGGAGGAGGGAGGAGGGAGGGGAGAGGAGAGGAGAGGAGCGCACTGCAGGACAGACGTGCCCCGTGCGTGACGGCGCGTAAAAGACTTTTAACACGGCTGAAAAACTATTACAGAATTACCCAGACGTGAGGAAATGCAGAGATGTAAGATCACGGGGCTCTGACAGGTATCAAATCAATAAACGCATACGTTTTGGCAAAGTTGTATCAGTTAGTACATGGTTTTCAGACGTGGTGAATAAAGACGCAAAAACAGCCACCGCAATCTCTTCCTGGTTTGGTAAATCACATTGCACGGCACGCGCTAAATAAATCTGAAACGCCCATATTTACATATTCATCAAGGCAAACACGCTAAATGGATCGCACGTGCTATTTTGCCCGTGTGAGGGACGCAATCCTCGGTGCGTCCGGTTAGTAGAAGTATGTGTTTGCGCGTGCAATCACGTTTGCACACGTTTTAATACACGCAAACCTTTAGTAAATCCGGCCCTAAGGAGGGAATAACAAAGAATACTTTATAATACAGCCCGCTACCTTGTAGTTACTGGGTAACTCTAGGACAACTAGAGTGTAGTTTCAGGACAACTAGAGTGTAGTTGCACACTAAGGAGGGAGTAAAGGCCTTTGCACACTGACTCTGTTTTTTTCGCATGCGTTTTTCGTATCCGTCATCCGACAAAAAACGTAACGTGCAGGCTCCTTGCACACTCCGAGTCCGTTGCGTTTTATTCGCATGAGTTTTTATTCTGTGTTCCAAATTTCAGAGAGGGAGACAAAAATCGTCACGCAGTGATGCACTTTGTGGTTCTCTCACTTGTTGAGAAATGAAAGAGAAACATTAAAATATTGTGTCCATGCTGAGAGGAGCCAGTAGCGAGGGGATCTGCTGCTTGTTAATGAGCAGCGGGACTATCCTGATCACTTCAACAGTTTATTTTAGGTTGTCAGTCCAGTTTGATAGATATTGATTATTAGCTGGGCGCATGACGTCTGTCCGACTACCCATTTCTCCGACCACCCATTTCTCCGACTCCGACCATACATTTCTTTATTTTTGCGTCATAAGTCCGACCTCCCACTTCTCCGACTTAAGTAGCCCTAACCCTTAACCTTACCCTAAACCTAACCTCAACACTGTAGAATGGGTAGTCGGAGAAATGAGCCGTCGGACTTGTGGGCAGTCGGACTGACGTATGCTCCCCTTATTAGCTCACACAGTAAACAGAAGACGACCAGTTTCCATGATCCTGAACAGCGGCTGGCGCACGCTCACACACACACACACACACACACACACACACACACACACACACACACACACACAGCGGTGAACAGCGGCTGGCGCACGCACGCACACACACACAGACAGTCACACACACTCAGCGGTGATCCCCCCCTCCAGCCTCGAAACGCTGATGTGATTGGTCAAAAGGCTTTTCACGGATGCGAAAAACGCATTAAATCGAACCTGTTCCGAAAACTTTTATGACGGACGAAAGTTTCGGACTCGGTGTGTAAACATGATCGACTCAACATGAGGTCGAATTTATTTTTTGACGTGCAGCAAATTCGGACGAAAACAACGGACCCAGTGTGCACAGGCCTTAACAGCCAATACTCTATAATACAGCCCGCTACCCTCTAGTTACTGGGTAACTCTCGGACAACTAGAGTGTAGGTGCACACTAAGGAGGGGATAACAGTGCTCACTTACAGTACTTACTGTACTTAAAATTTATGAATGATCATGGATGTGGATGTGTCATGTGTTTTCTGGTTAATAAAGAATAAAAACATTTTCTAACTCTCCAAAAGACTCATTATTGTGGATGTATTACTGTATAGTTTGTGTTTTGCCCTTGGATGACAGAACTAGACTTTAATAGATGTGCATTTTAGAGAGGTAAGTTTGCTACCAGCCAGCCTGTTATTGGCCAATTTCCATGCTCTATACCCATTTCTCAGTATTTCAAATCATACAATTAATTAATTAATAATAAATCAATGAAATAGAGGTGAAATTTCCCTGCTGACACTTGGGAAAAATAATAGGTAGTTAAAATGATTGGTGGGAAATGACAAGGAGTTACACTGTTACACTGTAAGTCCGGGCAAAGTAGCATGTAATTGTACGGGAGTTACACGCTAAGACACAGCCTAGTTATACTGTAAAATGCGGGGTAATTAGTGGCGGAGTGAGCGAGAGTTACTGTGTAATTTGGTGTAAAGTAGGACAGGAGTTACGTGCTAAGATGCAGCCTAGTTATACTGTAAAATGTGGGGTAATTAGTGGCGGAGTGAGCGAGAGTTACTCTGTAATTTGGTGTCTAGTTATACTGTAAAACAGCGAGAGTTCCTCTGTACTTCTGTGGGAGTTGGTGTAAAGTAAAGCCGAGCTTGAGGCAAGTCAGTGGGTCCCTGCCAGCTTCAGTGACCAAGGCCTTTTCCCTGTCAAAGACCTTGGGGAAGGTTGGTGAGGAAGCCCTGACGAGTCGATCACCGAGTGCACCGGAGTTCCGCAGCTCTTAAAAATGCTCATTTGCGCCTATATCGTGGCCAGCACTCGATAATAATAGTTATAAAGTGATATGCAAGATAAAAAAAAAAAAAACTCTGATTGTATTTCCATGAGGTAATTGTTGATTGAGCTGCGGAACTCCGGTGCACTCGGTGATCGACTCGTCAGGGCTTCCTCACCAACGAGCCGCTCCCGGAGGAGAAGTAGGTGAGTTGAGTTGCATCTCCTTGCTGAAGAAAACAGGCAAAGCTAGCAGATGTTTGACAACTCGTACTACGTGCTGGGACCCTGTGTGTACTATTGATGACATTTGGTGCAGTTCTGAGCATTATTTTGGGCAAATGGTGGCGTTTTGGTTGCGGTCAGACAGTGGATCCGGAGAGCGCCGTGTGTGGCGATATTGCGGTATTTGCTGAAGTTGGTGGATCTCGTGAATGTAGCGGTCGGGCAAATTGATCTCTCGAGGGGGGGTCTAACTCGGTGTTACGGTGTGTTTGACCATGGTTTACACTTACGCCGGAATTTCACTTTAAAATGACGGGCATTGTCCTCTGCTATCTCGAGCAACTCAGCCATGGTTGGATGCAGGAGATCAAATGGGGAGCATAGAAAAAAACCGCAGGTCTCTAGCTTGTTCAGAGCCGAAGTGAGAGATAAAAGTCTATTTTCTGTTATTTTCGAAAAAAAAAAAAGCGAGAAATAAAAGTTAAATGTGTTTAATTTGCAATTATATCTTTAAACGCTTATATCTCCTCACAGGAATGTGCTAGAGACACGTGTGAAGACATTCCTTTTTCGTCTCGTCGAGCCGCGTCGATTGGTACCACCCACGACTCCCTGCGTCAAAGGGGGGCAGAGCTATGGCCGAAAAACCACCCGAACCCAAACCTGAAGCTCGTCTGGTTCCCCTCTGTCCGGGTGTGGCAGTCCATGAACCCCCGCGCTCGATGGGACAAAAAGTCCTACGAGCAGCTGCTGGGAGTGGGCCAGTTTGCCTCAGCGGTGGCATGTCTGGGCAACATTCAGCGCTTTGTCCTGGAGGAGATGGAACGCCAGAGCCTGCTCTACTCCTCACGGATCGAGAGACTTAGGGAGGCGGAGCTGCCATAGCTCGAGAAAAGCGAGCGCCGCCTCCCTAAGGACCTCGATCCAAAGGGTAAGGTCAAGGTTCTGGCGTTCCTGTCCTCAGTGGCCTTGCTGGAAAACGGGCACTACGTTTCCTTTGAGGCCATGAGGACCCTCCGGGACTGACGCAGGCGAGGATGCAGGAGCTGCTGCTGTTAAGCAAGTAAATCCTGCCGAAAGGGACTCCCTTCACTCTGTGGAAGGTGCATGAAACAATCCCCACACGACTGAAGCAGACCCAACCAGCAGCAGCTCCTGCAGACCCACTGCCAGCAGTCAAGCGCCCCCGGACCCAGGGGGATGAGGAGGAGGACACCCGTGATGTCCAGGAGGTTCCCAAGGAAGAACCGGCTGCTCCGGCAGCGCCTCCCCAGGGGAACGTGGTCAAGTTCATGCCACTTGACCGGAAGGCACGCTGGACGCCTGAGGAGCTGGCACAGATCACGTCCGACCCCACCCAAGTGGCTAATCAGGCGTACAAGGCCTACCTCAAGTGGTGTGAGGAGAAGCAAATACCTGCCCGCTCGTACACAGCGTTTAAAAGGCAGAGGGAGCGCTACCTGAAGAGCTCTGGCAATTAGTTTTGTCGATTGCCGTTTTTAGTTTTTATTTTTCTTTTGATTTTCAAACACACCCACACACCCACAAAACCATATATATATATATATATATATATATATACATAGACACACACACTGCATCCACGACATTTATACACATTTATTGGTACATTCTCAAACACACTTACATAAACACACACACTGCATGAACGACACTTACACACTTTTATTTATACATTATTTATTAAAAAAAAAAAAAAGCTGGTCTACTGCTGTTTGGTAAGGCAGAGTAGACCAGCTGGCTAGACCCAATCCCTAGAGTCCACAGGACCACCAAGGCACAACCTGCAAACCTGCAAAAAACTACAAAGTGTTTACATGAAAAACTTTCCTCCAGGACCCATTTAGGAGCACGTTTCAGACCATTTGGAGTCGATAGGTACCTATAAAAAAAAAGGAAATTTTTAAATTTTGACTAAGTGTTGACATGAAAATCATTTTGTAAGTTAACCGGAGTTACACGCCTAGTTACACTGTAAATGCACGGGGGAAACACAGGGGGGAAGTGAGCCGCAGTTACTCAGTACTTGTGTGAAATAAGGGGCCGTATTGTGTAGTGTTACCTCATTTTCTAGACTCCCTCATCAATGAAGTGCAGGACCTCTTGGGGTGTCCAAATGAAGAGCCGCCCTTGTCTATTTGGAAGGAAAATACAAGGAATTTCTTAATTTTGTCAGTCACAGATTAGTATTTTAACTCAGATTTGACATGAATAGGACATGACGGAAAGTCTGGAGCCATGACCAATTTATTTAAGTAAAGTTACATTCTTAAAGGTGTTTATTTTTGACCAGTTTTCTGACTATAAAAGTTGACATGTCCCCAGCGTCCCCAGCGTAAATGACGCCTATGGGCGCAGCCCTTGCGGGTAATGACGTGATGGCATAGGTAGATCCTTTGGTCCGCTGGCATAATAACAGTGTGAAAGCGAACTTTACTGGACTAAATGGAAACAATGTCACAAAAAAAAAGTCTGGTCCTCGGACTATTAGGTGTGAAAGCCCCCTAAATCAGGGAGGCAGTAACAAGGTTCCGAAGAATATTAGAGCCAGGCAGTGACCATATAAGTATTCCTGCGGGAGTTGTGACGTCACAACACCCCACTCTCCAGTCTTGGTCTAAAGCAGGGGTCTCAAACTCAAATGAGCTGGGGGCCACTGCTGGCACTGTCATCTCAGTGAGGGGCCACTAAAGTTTTCAAGACGAGTATAAAAAAAATCACAAATATTTCTGAAAACGGGGTTTATTTTCAAATATTGTGTGATAATTAGGGCTGTCAAACGATTAAAAATTTTAATCCTTTAATTTCCTGAGTTAATCACATAGTATTTGTCTTTTTTGCTTCAAATACCAGCAAGATGAATGGAAAGCATAAGAAACATCCAGATCTGGGGCCTCATTTATCAAAGAGGGTGTAAAACTGCTACTAAAGTTTTGCGTACGGCGAAAAGACAAAAATGGCGTACATCCGAAATATTTACACCTTTTTCAGATCAATCAAACGGAGAGTTGCGTACGCACAACTCTCCGCAATTTCCCTTTGATAAATCACACCGGACCCAAGAATGGTGCACACGTGAACACACCTCTTACTCCACCCCCGGAACGCCTATATACTAGGGCTGTTTTCGACTAAAGCGGCGTTCACACCGAACGCGATAGACGCGAATGGAGCGGCAACTCTACATTGAAAATCAATGTAAATGGCGCGATGACATGCGATTCAGGCGGAGGCGGCGCAAATGGAGCGTCTGGCGCGATGAGACGCGGCGCGAATGAAGCGGCGCGTCTGAAGCGGCGCGAATAAAGTTGAAAATATTGAACTTTTCAGGCGGCATCGCGCCGTGACATCCAATCAGCGACGAGTTCAAGCCGACGACGTCACTTCTCTGTACGGTTGTTTACACTCAGAACAACATGAAGGAGAAGCTAATTGTATTTGAGCTGTGTGTGGCACCGCTGCCGTCTGCTACACAGTGAACACACACACACACACACACACACACACACACACAGTGAACCCAGACAGGACGGCGGGTGGTTTTCCGGTGTTTCTGAGACTTGTACAGCAGTAGTACAGTGCAGCAACGGTGGTGATATCAGCCACGATTGACGTGGAAAGAGAGCAGGTTGAGATCACCGGTTTTCAAATGAACGGGCGGAGCGTCTAGCACGAATGACGCGATGGACGCGAATGATCCAAAATGACCAAGCGGCGCGATGAAAGCGTCTGGCGCGATTATATTCGCGTCTATCGCGTTCGGTGTGAACGCCGCTTAAGGATTTTCATAGTCGAATCTGATTCGTCAGATTTTGCCGTAGTCGACTGATCGTCGAACCTTTTTTAAAAAATTTTTTTAGATAGCAGCAAATTTGCGACTTTTTCCCCGTTTCAAACAAAAGAGCTAAAACACCCCAAAAATATGGTAGGTGTAAAACAAATACCTTTATTTATTTTCCACACTTTGGATGATTTTTAGTAGCCATTGTGAGCCAGGGTATGCGTTTATGTTACGTTGCCCTGGACAACGCTCCTTTTGCCTGGACTGTGAGTCATCCCTCATCCCTCAACGTGATGAAGGATAGCGGTGGTCGTGGACACAGAGAAACCGGGTAAAACATGTAGTATCAAAACAAACGGAGGTCAGAAGGACTCGACAATCCGTACATTACGTTGTGTGTTTTAATTAATCCTGTAACACACACAGTGTGACCGCGGCACCGGCAGAGAGACAGACAGGCTGCAGAGGGACGAGATTACAGTTGTGACTCCCGACACTGATGGTGCGTTCATGACAACTCGGAAGTCGGAAAAAAACAAGTTCCTCTTCTGAAAAACTCTGACATGTCAAACTTTAGGATGTGTTAGGGACTAATTCATCTGTCTAACCATCAGAACTATTGACACTTGAAACGGTAAACACAGCTGATCCATCGAAAAAAAATCACCGCTGGAGTTAATTTATTTTCCGTGATTGAAAGCAGGTTCTTGAATGTAACTCGGTCAAAGTCAGACGTATCCTCACAATGTTTTGCTGTTCTGTCAGGTCATGCATGATAAATGTTGACAAAGTTAGACTGTCAGACTTCCTTGACTTTAAACTTTGGCGGCTCTGCCTGTTCTGCAGTGACTTCTGAGTACCGTGACGTTGACGGTCCTGTAGTGTACTGCTCACCTCCGCTCATTTGAAAAAGAAAAAAAAAAAAACCTCCGCTCATTTGATTGTGCAACTGCAGTGGGTGATTTATTAATACGTAGTAAGAAGCTAAGACTACCGTTTACACGCACACATAATTTTGAACTCTTTATTAACAGAAAGTAGGCAGATTTTATATCAAAATAGTCGTTTTATAACGAAAAAAGACGTTCTATGTAACAATTTATGCTCAGCAGCCGTGGGCACCCCCATATAGTCAGAATGGTATGGTCTTGGTTAGATTCGACTACGAGGTTCATAGTCGAATCAGACCCCTGCGAGTCGAATAGTCGACTTTTGGAGGTCAGCCCTACTATATACAACTATATGGTCAGCACGTGCATATTTAATTAGCCATGTGCGCTCTGTGGAGCGGCTACAAAGTGACAACAAAGTGACAACGAAGACAAAGGGCGGAGGACGGGGGAAAGAAGCGGAACTACATACACGGCGATATCGGGCAATAAATCAGTCAGAAAAATTATCTTGCATTTTAATAAACTAAAATAAAAACCAAAACCTCCCAAATCTCAACAAACAGGAGCAGAAAGAAGAAGAATCTTATGTAATCTGCCCCTTTATCCCAGAAAATCTTTTTTTTTTTTTTTTACACCTAGATGTTAAAACAATAAGCAGGATTTCCACATAGTTACCATTACTTTGAACGCCTTTCCACTACACAGTTACAGCTCTACTGGACTCGGTTTAGGTCATTTTCCATTAACGTTACGTTGTCTCACTCTTTATTCTCTCGTCAGCTCCAAACTCACGTGCACCTCGTTAACTCAGGTGACTGAATAATAACAGTCTCAGTAGCTGCAGATCAGTGTGCGCTGCTGCCGATGTGTTTTTAAACTTGGATGGTTTGATCCTTGTCGGACGTCACACTAGAGTGTGTAAAAGCAAAAAAGCAAAATCCTCAATCCGCTCTGTTTATCAGTTAACATAGAGCCTAGTGTTATTATAGAGCGGGTTGGATTGCCAGCATCAACGGTCCACCACTACCACAATTACTTCAAAAAAATCCTACTATCTCTTCTAAATGTACTCCGCTCCTCTCTCCCTCTCACACTGTAGTTCTCTAGTGATGGGATCGGCAGTTCTTTTGACTGTACTGAATCACTAGAATCAGTTCCTTAAAATGAGTCGTTCAAAAAATTTGTTCACCGAATCCCCCCCCCGCCCGTCAGACGTTACAGTCGTCGCCTCCCCCCCGCGTTCTCTGTAAGGGACGGTAAAAAAAAAAAAATCTACCGCGAATATCTGTACTGTACACTCTACGTCCCCTTTCCTTTTTTAGAAAAATATATTTTATATTTTTTAATATTTATTTTTATATTACTACACAGTGAACACGAGTGCACAGTACATTCACTTAACATGACGCTACACAGCTCTGTGCATGCAGTACACCAGGCAGTGAGTGACACAGCGCCACATTCAGCACAGCACGTGAACCTGAATCACGTCTGCAGCAGCAGTTCTCTGGTGCAGGTTCGCCAATCACCAGTGAGTGACTGAGTAACAGCTTCCCCAGCGGCAGTTCTCTGTGTCTGCAGTAGGTTCGCAGGTAATGCGTGAGTGAGTGGCAGCGCGGACCTGAATCACCGTGTCACTATGTTCGGAGGAGCCCTCAGCCTCGACTGTCAGTGAACGCATCACTGAACATGCACCGTTCCCTCGCAACGAGAGTGGCGCCGCCAGCCGGAATCCTGTACGCACTTTGCATACAATTTTTTTCGTAGGTGAAAAAAAAATCTATTTTGTTTATTTTGAGGGGGTGTGATAAAGACGCTTGTTGTTTGTAACAGGCTAAACGTGCTGAGTTCATTGATTGTTAAACCAATCACTGAAGCCTAACGTAAAAGCCAGTGATTGTCGTTTACGTCATGTCATCTGTCACTTTTTGATTTCTGGCGCCTATTACACTACCGCTATGTGATGATTACGCCCGGTCCAGTATAGAAATGTCAAAAAGACAGTTGAGCCTTTTCCAGGCATTTGAAAAAAAAAAGAAAAGAGATCCAAACCCACGATCACAAACACGCAGCAGAGCAGCGATAATGAAGGTGCTACCAGCAGTCAGGCAGGACGTGAAGACTCTCTGTCTGTGGGTATGTGTAGCCCATGTGTGTGTGGCCCCCCCCCCCCCCCCAAGCCCGGTTCACCCGATTGTATTTGCCGTTTCTGTGCGTGCTTTGAAATCCTGGCAGTGCCACTGAACTGGAGGACTGTGATGACTCAAGACCAGCTGAGTTATGTTGGCATTAGATTTTGACAATATGGAGCACATATTTTGCAATAATAGAAACTTGACATACTTCATGTTTTTAACATGTATTGCTCAAATTAAAAACAAACAATTGTTTTAGCTCAACTCTTATTTCAATGTATATCTTTTTAAACATTTTGTGATCTAATGCTCCCTATTTGACATTTAGTCTATGTTTTATTTGAAGTGTTGATCCATCAGAAGATATATTTGTGCTTTTAAGAACAAAATATCCAGCTCATTAGTTCATCTTCTCTCCCAGGCTTCTCTCTGCAGTTCCAGTAACAATAATTATTCTGATTAGCTGACTGTTTGGGTGAACAGTTAAGTTTTTCCTTTTTAGAAAATATTCCTTTTATGTATTTCATAGGCACAATACAATTTAGTATACATTTTACATATAACTTAAAGTGTTGCACAAAGAGTGTATAGCTGCTAATGCTAACACCTGTCCTTTGATGGATCTTTACATGTAATGTAAATGTAAATGTCCATGGCACACACAACAAAGTTATAGCAAATTTCAGGCGAAACATACAGACCAAATCCTACATGTGTTGGATGGTGGGTCCAGGTGGGTGGGGCTTGGTGACTGCTTAGTTATGACATCACAAAGTTACAGAAGTCCTGACAGCTGGTTTTAAGGCTCAGTTTCTGAATACAGGCTGTGTGCATTTCTCTGGACTGAGGTGTTGCTACTTTTACAGTATTAACCTTAAGTATTAACCTAGAGCTGCTTTATAATCACACTACACATGGACATCTTTATACTGTATGGAGCTTTAAAAATCTACCTTTATACGTTATGAAGCTTTAATACAAACATCTACCTTATACTTTATGGAGCTTTAAAGCAGAAGTAATGTTTGTGTTAATCTAAGTCTTAAATAGTTGTATCTTCCGACAGCAATCACTTATAGAGTGTTTGGTCTGAAACACGGGTCTGTCAGTCACTCTGCTCTGCTCTGAGCCCAGGAGAAAACTTTCCTTGTATCCTACAACCTTTATCCAATGAGGAGAGAGAACGGCATAAAGGGGCAGTCCTCTCTGTGTGTGCAGCCAAGGGATGCGCGTGAATGTGGTGACGTAGGGACGAGGGCGGGGACTGCTAACTCCATCTGCTGACAAGAAGTTAGCCAAAACCACTGGATCGCTTACTTCTGCTTTAATACCAACATATTAAGCGTATAGCGTTAGTTCTGGCAGGCCATGACGTCAAGCTCTAATCAGCACAGCGTAACTGTCTTCACCTGTGCAGGTCAGCTGATGGCTCAGCTGACTCCCCTATTGGGGAACTGCATTCAGGGCGCGCTGTTTAAACTGCTGTAGCCCGACGTCACCTCCCTTGCTGCTGCTGCTTCCTCTGCCGGCTTTTTTGCAAGACGGGCTCCCGCATGAGGGAAGGATCGCTGGTTGTGTTCGTGCTCGCCCTGCTGCTCCCGATGTCGTCGCCCCCGTCCACGATGCGGACCCGCGGCGGCTGGCGCGGTGTCGTGTCATGGGGCTTCAGCGAAGCTCTGGAACGGAGGACGCCGTCTGCGACGACGGGGGAGGGGGGCTCCTTCTCTCCGTCGGGGCTCTCACCTGGCAGGTGGGGGCGGCGTCACACACAGCTGTTCTATTGACCGGCGACGGCTGATTCCGGGGCTGTGGAGTTTCTGTTTGCCAGCGATGCTGCCAAGCGGTCGGAGCGTCACACAAGGAACGGTTTGCTTTATTCTAATTTGCGCTGGGTTTCAACCTCCATA
This sequence comes from Trachurus japonicus, assembly GCF_045865225.1. Taxonomy (NCBI): domain Eukaryota; kingdom Metazoa; phylum Chordata; class Actinopteri; order Carangiformes; family Carangidae; genus Trachurus; species Trachurus japonicus. Next base: position 4,300,302 of record NC_140922.1, read on the forward strand.
GCGATAATACAGAATCATATTTGGCATTGAATTATTCACTGACGCAGCTCCTTTTGCGGGTTTTGGGGGGTTCGTCTATTTCCTTTTAAATGGGCTACATTTGTTTCCAACTTAAATAGCCTCCTGACATCTCTTGTTGCTAGAGGGTCAGGGATTTGCCGGCGTGGTCGTTTTGGGGGGTTTTCTTTGCTCCCTGTTTTCTTGTCTGTAACAACATCTATTGCACGTCTGTCCGTCCTGGGTGAGGGATCCCTCCTCTGTTGCTCACCCTGAGGTTTCTCCGATTTTTCCCTGTTAAAAGGGTTTTCCATGGAGTTTTTCCTCAGTCGATGTGAGGGTCTAAGGACAGAGGATGTTGTTACGATGCCATGTAAAGCCTTTGAGACAAACTGTTTGTAAAAACGGGCTATACAAATAAAATTGCCTTGCCTTACTGCGCCTGTCAATAGAGCATTCTAGATGCACAAAAAGCTATGAGCCTTTCATTGTAAATAATTGATTTAATATTATTATTGTTATTATTATTAATAATGGTTATTATTATTGTAAAAATTATTATTGTTAAGAGGTAGCGTGTGGCTTATTTCCTATTAAATTTTATAGGCAAAAATTAATTCCATTCTAGATAGCCTCCTGGCATCTCTTAGCAGAGGTTCCAGGATTTGCCGGTGTGGTTGTTTTGGGGGTTTTCTTTGCTGCTGCGCTCCCTGCTTATGCCGTTCATGATGGCTCGTGAAGGGCAGGAAGGTGCTCTTCCTGCCTCAGGCTTTCCACGCAAGCGCGTGGAAGAGCAGGGGGTCCCAGAACAGTACCATACCGCCAAATTAAACTGTGCAAGTAAATAAATATTATTTTGACATAGTGGTCCTGACAGAAATTAAGCGTATAGCGTTAGTTCTGGCAGGCCATGACGTCAAGCTCTAATCAGCACAGCGTAACTGTCTTCACCTGTGCAGGTCAGCTGATGGCTCAGCTGACTCCCCTATTGGGGAACTGCATTCAGGGCGCGCTGTTTAAACTGCTGTAGCCCGACGTCACCTCCCTTGCTGCTGCTGCTTCCTCTGCCGGCTTTTTTGCAACCCACCTCCGCCCCAGCTCCTCCTGTCATTATATCTTGTTGGTTGCTCTGCTCTGTCTGGGTTTTCTTTGCTGCTGCGCTCCCTGCTTATGCCGTTCATGATGGCTCGTGAAGGGCAGGAAGGTGCTCTTCCTGCCTCAGGCTTTCCACGCAAGCGCGTGGAAGAGCAGGGGGTCCCAGAACAGTACCATACCGCCAAATTAAACTGTGCAAGTAAATAAATATTATTTTGACATAGTGGTCCTGACAGAACTACCATTATGCAGCTTTAAACATCTACTTTTATAATGTATGGAGCTTTAACACAAACATCTACCTTTATACTGTATGGAGCTTTAATACAAACATCTACCTTTATAATGTATGGAGCTTTAACACAAACATCTACCTTTATACTGTATGGAGCTTTAACACAAACATCTACCTTTATACTGTATGGAGCTTTAACACAAACATCTACCTTTACACTGTATGGAGCTTTAACACAAACATCTACCTTTATAATGTATGGAGCTTTAACACAAACATCTACCTTTACACTGTATGGAGCTTTAATACAAACATCTACCTTTATACTGTATGGAGCTTTAACACAAACATCTACCTTTATACTGTATGGAGCTTTAACACAAACATCTACCTTTATACTGTATGGAGCTTTAACACAAACATCTACCTTTATACTGTATGGAGCTTTAACACAAACATCTACCTTTATACTGTATGGAGCTTTAACACCAAACTGTCTGACTGCATGTCAGTGCTAAATGCATGTCTGTATCTGCTGTGTGCATGAGCATTCATTTAGGCAGGTCAGTGGGCGCTTTGAGAGACCATGTGATATATGAGTGTCTGATAAGTGCAGAGGTGTGCAGATCTCAGGACACACAGACCTGTGAGGTTGCCGGAGCGACCTGCAGGCTTCCTCACAAGAGGGGATTAGGTTAAAGCTAACTCTCAGTCATTTACAGTTTATCTCTGTGCAGCTGTTTCTGCCGGCTACTTTAGAGCACTTTCACCAGAGAGCTGAGGTCTGGGAAACTTCACGCAGATCGAGGCTTTATTGTTGCCTTTCTTATCGACACACACACACATGCACAGAGTGACGTTGGCATGCACCCAGATATGATGTATAGTCACAGTCAGATGCATTTATTAGAGAGCTAAAGTGTATGTAATGCATCAGCTTAAAGGCGAACGATTGAAGATTGAAGAGGGGTTGGGTGTCAGCTGCCTCTTGCAATAACAACACATGAACAGATTTGTGCTTAAAGGGATAGTTCAACATTTTGGCAAATTGGCCCATTGCCATAATTGCTATAGTCATAGCAGTAGGTTCATTACCTTTAATTGTAGGTGTAAGCTATTTTCAGTACGGCGGAGCGCAGCAGCTGGCTGCTCAGAGCTACGCTATGGAGGCTAACGGAATTTCTTGGTTTCCCTCATTAAACTCATCAAATTCAACATCCCAAAACTCCACAGCGCTTTTGTAGACAAGTTGTGACCTGCACAACCACCACGCTATGAGATAATGACGGAACGATACGAAACGGAGCCGTTTTCGAGGTAAATACAGGGTAAATACGGAGACTGCTTGCTGAAAAACTGTCCCTGAACGCAACGCGCATCAGCGGTTTTGTATGAATTTACCTCGAAAACGGCTCCGTTTCGTATCGTTCCGTCATTATCTCATAGCGTGGTGGTTGTGCAGGTCACAACTTGTCTACAAAAGCGCTGTGGAGTTTTGGGATTTTGTATTTGATGAGTTTAATGAGGGAAACCAAGAAATTCCATTAGCCTCCATAGCGTAGCTCTGAGCAGCCAGCTGCTGCGCTCCGCTGTACTAAAAATAGCTTACACCTACAATTAAAGGTAACGAACCTACTGCTATGACTATAGCAATTATGGCAATGGGCCAATTTGCCAAAATGTTGAACTATCCCTTTAAGTGTCATGTACGGTATGAATCACTGGAGACAACCTCTATCATTCACAATTAATTCACTCATATTATTCACTGAATTTTCTTTATCTTTTGGTACAAAATAAATGTCCAAGCCAACTATATGAGTCAAGATCAAAGTCTCCAGAAAGATGTTTTACAACAGGAGGTTAATGCTAACAGCTTCACAAAATGATTTTCAAAATAAAATGTATACTAAAATGAATTATATGTTGATTTGGAGCATTTTTTTCCATTCTAAGATGTTAGACAACTTTTTTTTCTTCTTCAATGTAGCTGTTAATGAACAGTTTTATCTTGTTTTGGCATCTGAAGTGAATCGCTCCTCTCTTCATTCCACTGTGGCTCCAACTCTCCTCCTGAGTTGGGAACTTCATATCAGGCGCCTTATAGCCTACAGTTATAATTTGACGTCCTTATCCCACTATGCACTTCATGAACAACTCAAGGCTGGAAAATAAAATCAACAGAGAGGGACTGAAAACTACAGGAACACACAGTGATCACAGACGAATCAACAATGGGGAATGAGAAAACACTAGGTAATATATAGTCTGGGGCCGTTGACTCGCTGTTTTGGTAGGAAACGGATCCAGGGTGAGAGAGACAGGCCTTTCCGTCAAAATAAAAGCACCGAGCTAATAAAATGCGGCAAAACTCTTTAATTTAAGGAATATAATTTACAAGAAAGCCCCAGAGCCATTAAGTTAACATTTTGCTTTTATTGTATTACAAGTTAATCTTTATTTTATAAGTTTTATGTTGGTGAACACTTTTATTTTGGTGAATTTGGTTATTTCGGTATCTTATCTATCTATCTATTTTCTTTCACAAAAACTGAAGAAAAACCGGGCGAAAAAACTCTTGCATGTCTCCGAAATAAATAGCTGACAGAATGGCGGCTGATCTTCTCTCTGCCTCTTGCAGAAACTAAAAAGTAGCTCTGTCCTCTGTTTCTCATCTGCCTCACTCAGTTAACTACACGCCACCTTCCACGTGTCTCCTCCAGTTTGCCTCTCTGCCACCAGACCCCGAGGGCAACAAGCACAGTAAGTAGCTAGCTAATTAGCTAATAACCTGCTAATCAAATTGGCAGCCGCCGGCCCTTTAAAGGCTCAGGGACGGTGCATTAGCTTCAGCGACTGTCATCGGAGCCCTGATCGCAACAATATTCAACCACAGAGCCAACGCTCCTCCTGCAGCGCTGCACCTCCATCCATTCACAGGCTGCACCGATAACAGCCCCCCCGTCCCAAAACAAACCTCCCTTCAGATCATGTCGGCCTTTACAGTAAAGGACCCAACACGCACACACACATAAAGTGACACAAACACACACACAAAGCAACACACAGACACACACACACGCTGCCTTTAAGAGCACAGAGCTCTCCTCGCCTCCCCAATTAGGCCTCTAATTTGGCTAATGGAGCATTAATGGAGAAAGAGGCTGCTGAAGACCCAAGCTCAGCACAATGTCCTCCAAAACAACATCTCTCTCTCTCACACACACACACACACACACACACACACACTGCTCCCATGTACACAAACCCTTCCACCCCCAACCCAATTCAAAACACACACAGATTAGATTTCACTAACAATAGTATCAGAATGCCCCTCTCTGGAGACAACACACACACACACACACACATACAGATATGCTAGGCATCTTTTGTGAGACACACACTCGTGCACACACAAAGAAACACACAGAAACATCTTGTCGGCTACACCAGATGCAGTTAGTCAGTTCATCCATTATAAACATGAATATATGTGTACATTATTTACCGTACACCCTCAAACTGCTTTTAAATGAGGTTAAACCCAAGAGTAAAACATTCTGGAAATGTAAAAAAAAAAAAAAAAAAGGCCCATCATCTGTGTCTTGTTATTTATTAGTATTTAGAGATTAAATTATAACTAACTGTGAGAACGCTTATGGAGGAAGGTGATGTCCAGAGTACAACCAGTCAGATCTGATCTGCAATTTTTACACTCTTTATTGTTATTATGAACAACAATGAAATTGCAACCCCCCCTCTGTGCATTCATTAGTGAATGAATAAAAGAATTCAAAGACTGAACCAACCACATAAAAACAGTTTTGTCTCTGGTTCTCATGATGACAGATTATTAACCTGACTTACAGTAACTGTTAAAACTAACATCATCAGCGTTTCATTGTTTTCCTGCAGCTGAAAAGAAGAAAAAACAGCAGAGTGGGTGCGTAGGTAATATTGATTGATTGAAACCTTTATTTATCCCCACAGGGGGAGATTCAGGTGACACAGTTTAAAAAAAAGTTAAAAAGAGCCAAGTCCATTCAAAAAGTGGCATGTCCATGGGTCAAAGTGTCAGATCCAGGATGGAGAGCCAGGTTGGATGATGGAGCAAGAGGCAACAGCAAAACAACGCTCTGTATGATTTTATTTTACGTTGTCCTTTTACTGTGACAGGTTCAGTCCAATTTGGCTGAATCATACTGAAAACTGACTGAAGGCTGCAACATCCACAACAAGAAGGGTTTGATACATTATACACAGATTTGTTTATATGTAGAATCTGGCTATTGTGTTGCTGTCATGCATTATTAGTTATTCATTAAAAATCTGTTTTTTATTCTTTCTTAAAAATAAATTTCAATGTCTGAAATATTTAATTATTGCACCAATAGACTGTATTAAATATGAGTATCCCCCCTCTCTCACACACACAGACACGCACACTTGTACAGACACTCATTAGAAGAAGTGAATAGCATGGGAACGGCTGCAGCCCTGTTGAGAGGAGGATGAACTTGGCGCCATCACCCTGTGCCTTATCACGCGCACACACACACACACACTCGGTGGTGGTCATGTACTGTATATGTACATAACCCCCCTGTGATACTCTAAACATGTTTGACCTGTGAGTAGCGGCTCTGCTCTGACCTTCACACACTGTCTCAGTATCTGCGTCGTGTGAAACCTTCCACACCAACAAACCTCATTAAAACTCAAACCCGTCGCGTTCCTGTTTGTTCCCCCGAACGAGTGAAACTATTTGCCAAAATGAGTTCATCACCTGTAACGCACATTTCAGCAGCGTTAGTGAGTCTAGGCCATGTGCAGCGATAAGACTCCCATGGTGCCTTGTTGGGTTGTGTTGCAGTTTCCAAGCCATGACGGCGCTGGCGACAGCCATATCTGACGCTCTGACCCCCTTTTCAAGTCAGCCGCTAGTACTTCAATCTCTCTTTCTGTTGCTCTCTCTCTCACATACACACACACGCGTGCACACACACACACATCCGCCCCACATCTGTAGATAGTGTCACTGCTCCAGTCTCCAGGCCTTTGATAAGGGGACCCCCAGAAAAAAGAGGAGGGGAGCAGTTAGTGTTCATGGTGAGCAGTCTGAGAGAAGAGTGGAAACCCAGTGTGTGTGTGTGTGTGCAGTCATCCTAATCTCCAGCCCGGCTCCATAAACACTGCAGCAGCCTCACAGAGCCAGATCCTGAGCAGCTCTGCAGCTCCAAGTCTGATGCAACGTCGTCACACCGCCGCTGTTCCCTGACAACAGAGCCAGATTAGCCCCGGCCCTATCTGATGATGTCATCAAACACTGTTTCTGGTGGCTGAAGGGAAAAAATGGCAAATGGCTGCATCTCAAATCTCAAATCCTGAAAACAGTGACTACTGGATGCAAAGTTAAAAAAAATAAGAATAGAAAAAACATCATAAAAAACAAAAATGCTTTGTGTTTGTGTCCATGTGCAGCTAACAAGGTCTATTATTACTATTCATTTTACAAGTGGAAGAAGATTGTGCAATAATTTTTATTATGGTCATTTTAAGTGTGTTGTTTTTCCATTGGTGTGTGAATGTGTTATATGTGTAATGTTATAATGTTATGGGATATGTGTAATACTGTTGTTGTTGTTGTTTATGATGTATTCTCTGTTGCCATTGTGGCCATTAAGGCATTTATGGCACAGTTGCTGAGTCCAAGACAGATTCCCCTAAGCAGGACAATAAGTATTGTGTATCGTGATGTAATTGTTAATGAATTAATAAAACATCCCCACGATCTAAATAAAGTGAGTTAAAGTCATCACAACAGAGAAACTCTGAGACAGCTGTGGGGCCGTGGCTGTGGTCGGTCAGCAGATCGTCGTCGTCCCATCGTCAGCTCCTCTGGTTCACGTGATCCACTATGATACTGAAACATACATTTTACACAAGCAGCTGCACAACAACCCACAAACAGTAAAAGATTCAGTTTGGTGAGCATCTTTGTTACTGACCATGATGTTACTGAGTTATCTATGCTGAGTAGCTGGACATGTGGTATTGATCAGTCAAAATGGAATTAAAACTCATCTGTTATAAGTCATAAAGCTATATTCTACATTATACAGCTCAAAGCTTCAGTGTCTGGAGTTTTCTCCTCTGTAAATAATGATGAAATTCACAATATATCATGCATAAATATCTCATCTTAGTTTAACTTAAAAAGTAGTAACAGTCTAAGTATGATGGTAATTCCTCCTCAGCCTGAGTGTCAGGTCATCAGTCAAGTGTGTAGTAGTGATGACTGTCTGATGGATGTTGATCTAGGCCTCACAGTGCAATTACAGCAGAACAGCAACACTAAAATACAAATATGTAGCAGAGTCAGTGCTACATAAAAAAAATCACCCAAATTGTCTGTTTTTCTTATCCCAAAGAAATTTAAATCAAAAGCAACTGGACTTGGTTATTTGTCTAGGAAGACGTTTCAAATAACCAAGTCCAGTTGCTTTTGATTTAAATTTCTTTGAGATAACTATGAACTGGACAAATGAGAATATACACAGGCTTACTGTTTTTCTTATATTTTCTTCAGTTCAGATTTCACATCAAACACATCAGGCTGCTGCAAACATCTGTTCACTAATACACTGTGTGATATCTGAAGATGCAGTGTGTCTCACAGCCTCCGTGTGTTTGTATCTCTAATGTTCTCATCTTATCACACACCACATTCTTCTGAACATATTAATGTCCACGCTTGATTTCACATTCACAGGAAAACAAGGTGACCACTGCCGTTACTGCTCTGCCTCCGTTTGGATTGGCTGCCTCATCATCAAACCCGGCTGTGATTGGTTGCAACACGCTGAACAAAGTTAGGTTGTGAGGAGATAAGAGCCGGAGCCAGACCAAATAAAGACCAGCAGTCTGTTAGCATTCCTGACGTTGCTCGATACCCCCCCCTACCACACACAGAGACATTCCTCTGACGTCCCAGGAACACCACAAATACAATTTGTGTGTTTTTGTTTTCAGGCATAAATTGAGAGTTATCTCTTTATTTGTGTGTCCTGTCGGTTTCCAACTGGGAGACAGGTCAAAAACTCATTTTACGATCCTAAAAAACACCTGAAGACATGTGATGTGATTCAGCTGAGGTGATGTGGTGCACGGCTCAAAGACCTGCTATGGTATCACAAATATGCACACAACAAAATAACAGAGACTAATGTTAAACACAGATAACGCACACAATAACACATGAAACTGAGGAGCAGCACAGTCCTGATCACGGTATGATCGAAATGTGGGATGTAAATACAGGACTGGCTCACAGATTACCAGAATTACTCTCATCATTGTGTTTGCAAACATCTTCAGACAGTGACCTATGTTGGATTTCCCTCACTGGGATGGGTGCAGACAGTCTGACAGTAACGTGCATGTAAGATAAATATACAAAATCCATTCTACATTTAGCCTACATAATATTGAAATGACATCAAGACTTAGGGCCATTCGAGATTAGAAGTCTTGGTTATATGAGGATTCATTCGAAGTGCGTCTTCTCTACTATTCCTGCCTCAGGGCTATTGCTGGTTAGCATTAGGGTTGCGGCATTTACACCAAAAACTGTGCAGTAAAATAATTTATTGTAGTTCATCCCGTGAGGAACATGAATATTAGTCATAACAATCCATTTAATAGTTGTTGAGACTCTGTACTGAAAGACAAAAACATGTCAACCTCATGGTGGTGACAGAGGAAAGGTCAGAGGTTCAGCCAACTTTGTGGGATTCATCCTCTGGGAATCATGAATGTCTGGGGCTAACCGTATGGAAATCAATTCAGTGGTTGTTGAAATATTTCAAACAATCCACATCTCATCTTCAACCCCCATCCTGCAGGCAGCTGTGGCTCAGGAGGTAGAGCGGGTCGTCCACCAGAAGGTCGGTGGTTTGATCCACAGCTCCTCCAGTCCACATGTGGAAGTGGCCTTGGATAAGATACTGAACCCGATGTGTCATCACTGTTTAAATGTGTTAGACACCATGCACAATATTATGTATGAATGAATGTGTGTGAATGGGTGAATGTGACTTTAATGTAAGGCCCTTTGAGTGGTTGCAGAGACTAGAAAAGCGTTCTACAAATGGCAAATCCATTTACCATCTCTTGAACAAGGCTTCAACCTTGGCTAGGAACAAAACTGAAACAGAGAGATTAAAAAGTGAGTTTGAATGTTTTCAATTAGAAGAAAAGCCAAAAAAGTGCTAAATTTAATTTAAAGAGGAACTATGCAAGTCTGGTCACTTTTCCGCTGTTTTGCTAACCCTCATCCTGGCCATGTGCATTTGTTTACAATGAAGCCGGCGAGAAATCAATCAATAGAGTGGTAGATAACGTTATATATCATATATGGTGTTACAACTTGTATATTTGTGTAGTATAATCTGTCATAAACAAGAGATTATGGCATACAGGTGCATTTGTGTCGCGGTGCTGCAGAGACGAGAGCTGGGACACTGGGGTGGCGGCCCCGATCTTGCAAAGTTGTTTTTCAGCCAAGAGACACAATAAGTGACACACACGTAGAAGGCAGAGAACCTCCATTCTCCCTGTAACAAGTTAAGTCATTCAATAAACTTTCACAATTACTCCAAAGCTGTTTAATTAAGGTGAAAATGTAGCAGAGTTGAGCTACAAATCCTGCATAGTTCCTCTTTAATAGAGTTTCTACTTTCACTTGTACCTACCGGCTGCTTCCTGTCTTCCACCTCCTTCAACAGGATGCGGATCATCAATACTTCTAGTGTCGCTCTCAGACTATCCCGAATATCTGGAGCAGATGGATGACGAGATGTCAGCTTCAAGACAAAAGCTCCGGACGTCCATCATCTCAAGAGTCGACTGAGAGTAGAACTTTCTCTTCCTAAACAAAACACCCGGCGTCAAACACAACAACCGGTGGCTGTTTAAAAACCTCCCAGCGATGACGGTCGACGCCCTCCCACACTTTCGCTCATTCATGCCAGTAGGAAGTAGGATGCCGGTCGTTACCAGCGCCTGTTTTGCTTCTGTCAGCTTTTACGAGTGAATGAGGAGATGTTGACTTCCTGTTCCTCGTGACTCAGACCACCCAGCCTCCAAGATCTGCATCACAGACCTGACATGATGAAGCAGCTCCAGTTTAAACTCTTGATTGGTAATTTCATTCAGGCATATAGTGTGACCTGATGGTTTTAGAGGTTGTGGCTTCAGTAGGTTGGTCCTGGTTTTGGAAATCATCATTTGAGAAGATGATATCAACTCATGGTCCACTTACTTGCTTTCTTTTCTGGAGCTTTTAACCCTCATCTCAGTCAAGGAGACTGCTCATTTGTCATGGAGAGGAGTGGACCTTGATTTAAGGGTGATTTGCGCAGTATCAAAATACTTTCTGACGATCAATTAATTATAGAATACATTGCAAATATATTGTTATCATGAAGGAGCTTTGTAACAAAACAATTTCCCTCCAGGGATTAATACATTATTTTTGATTATGGCCAAACTGTAGCTTTTTAAATATATTTTATGATTTAAAAAAGAGAAGAGAGAAAAAAGTTGACTTTTTTTTTTTTTTTTTTACACATTTTAGACATTTACATTCACTTAGTAGCAAGTGAGGCTCAGATGTTCCTCTCAGATGGTTGGTTGGGACCAGAATTTGAGCAAAAAGCAGGAGTAAACATTGATGTGGCCTGAAATGCAGCTCCAAGAATACACAATTGTGGTGGATATGTTTGTGGGTCTGTCCACTTACATGTTTTTCATCTTATATAAATCAAATTTGAGCGAACAATCTCAGAAAACATGGGCAATGCAACTTATTCATGATTATGAGGCAGTATGTTCAAAATAAGACACCCGCAACTTAAAAGCTAATGCTTGCACAAATAAGACAGCATTGTTGTTGTGATACTCCTTTGGCAGCTTATTATCCATATGTTTAATTTTGTTTGGATTTCAGGTTGGATCCTGACGTAACCTGGGTTCAGGAGGGTTCAGGAGTTGAACCACCAACCTGCCTCGTCCTAAGCCGTGGCACAACCTCAAATTAAAAGACATGTGGATGAATTTCAAGTGAAACAAAGAAAGGAGGTGATTTAATTCCTTCTCTGGCAGACTAGTCCGGTAGTGATTTGTTACAAAGACATAAACTCAAGTGCTCTGCCCTTGATTAGCACTGAAAGATTTCCCAGAGCACATTAATGTTACAGGACGTGTTAAAGTGTGTAATAATGCCCGTGTTCGCTGAGGTCACTGACAAGCCACGACTTCAACCACTTGACAGCCATCTTACCTTTGATCTTTCAGGTTTTCCCTCAGCGTTCGCACCTCCTCTGTGAGCAAACACCCGTCGACGTGGTGCTAACAGACAAGTCCGTTTTGAAGAAAGGTGAGTGGAGAGGGCCGCCGGCGTCGGATGATCCCTCACTTCAAAGAGCACAAACGTGCCTGTTGCACAAATTGCCGTACGTCCCGTTTGGGCATTCATCTCTGCAGATCTAAACGGTGCGGTCGACAGCATAACAGTACCTGTGTTGTTGAGGGTGTAACTGCAACTACGGCCCCCAGGGAATCGGCTGGCTGAGAGCCTCAGAGCCACACAAGAGGAGCTAAGCCCTGCTGAAGAGAGGCTGTCATCTTCTCCAGGCTGCACCTGTGGGGACTGGCCTGCCTCTCCGCAGGCCCGGCCGGGGAACGCAGGGGAGCTTTGGGAGGATTTGGGTGAGAATGGGAACCCACTTTGCACCTGAAATGCTGTGAATGGGTTGACGGCCTCTGGTAGCAGAGATCTAGGGGGGAAGGGGGTGCAGAAGACACCAGAGCCATGGAGCTGGTACAGATACAGGACAATACTGCTTCAATCTCAAACTTACATGTTATGTATCTTATTGGCCAAGTATGCCCACAAGAAATATGACTGTTTTTGTTTTTTGTTTGGTTTTGTATTACTCTCAGTACTTACATATAAATACACATACTGTTTGAAACAAGGACAACAAAGTCACTGGACATGTGTGGTTTTTTTTCAAAATGGTAGAAAAATGAAAAACGTGAGAAAGTGGTGGATATGGTGGAAGCAGAAATAGTGCAAAGAAGCGATGAAAATGAGTAATGAATATTGAATAATATGCAGGCAGGGGATAGATGATTGTGTGCATTGTGTTAATTTGTGAAAGCAAAGTCGTCACATCCATTTCATTGAAAAGCAAGTGACAAAGCCAAATTTTTCAAATCCACATTGTTTAAGGTGAGAGACAGCATGAAGGTGTGTTGGTACTGATGTGTGGTTTGACCTGTGAGATCATGAAATATCAGGAGGATCCTGTCAGAGGATCACATGTGATTTAAAACTGAGTAGATGATTAGTGATCAAATCTTATTCGTATCCACTATAACAGTAGTAACTGCTTCATCGTTGAGGTAAACAGCAAAAATAGAGTGTTTACGTTGCAGTGCACACTAGGGCAACAAGTGCCCTACCAGATGACATTATATTGAATTGCAGCTAAAGTTAAACTACTCACTCATCATCACTTGTTACTACTTGTCATTCAGACATGTTGTGATTATCCATTCAGCATTCACACTACATTTATTACAGATTAATTTATTTTCATGATTGAGCTGAAAATTAAGAGTTGTTCTACTAAACATCACATTGTAAATTATTTATTTGTTATTTGTATGTAATTTTCGGGGTAAAACATTTACATTTACAAAGCAATTTAAAGGGAAACTTTGTTTTTTTTCAACCTGGGCCCTGTTTTCATATGTTTTTCTGTATACGTGAGTGATGGATAATACTTTTATTGAGGTGGCTGCAGTGCAGACCCTGTGGTCGGCACGGCGCAGTGCATCGATGGGATCGTCAGCATCCATTTGTAGCACAGCTAGCCATAACTTCAGCGTGTCCGTGTCGAGGTAAGGTAGTCTGTGAAAGCTGCACGAAGAGCAGCCCAACATTTTGTTGCCACAATTTGTAAATTCTCCGGTCGTCTCTCTTCACCTCAGTCAGGTAACAGAATTCCCCACCGGTGTTTTGCCGCGAGTTATCGCGAGCTTTCTAGCGTGGTGAGATTTGGACACAGATCACAACAAACAGCGACCTCCAGCTAAAGGTAGAGACATACGTTCATTTCTTCTTTCTAGTTTGTTGTCGGACACTCATTGTAACTAACTGAGCCTGTCAGTGTGAAAAAAATGCCCGTTTATAGGACGAACTTTGACGGGAGTCACTTGCCCCGTGGTAGAGCGTTAGCTGGGCTGCAGGCTGCCTGCCCGGCTCAATACTACAGCCACCTCAATAAAAGTATTATCCATCACTCACATATACAGAAAAACATATGAAAACAGGCCCCAGGTTGAAAAAAACTAAGTTTCCCTTTAACAGAGAGCAGGTTTCCAATTTTCGTTTGATTCACAGCTGGATGGATGTGTGTGTGAGGTTATGAGCTACTCTGTGTGTCTTTTGATAGGCCCTTGGGCATAAAATAAAGAGATTTGATTGATTGATTGATTGATTGATTGATTGATTGATTGATTGATTGATTGATTGATTGATTGATTGATTGATTGATTGATTGATTGATTGATTGATCTGGTGCAATAGGTTTATATGTTAAAAGTATATTACATTATATTATAACCACTGATTTGATCTTCTTTTCATTTCATTGCTAACATATACATAGTGATATTTGTCGACTCAGTCATTATCATGAACACAGTCAATGTAAAGTGAGAGACCAGAGAGCTGAGCCTCAACAGGACGTCGTCACACACAGTTGGAGTTGAATGTAACTTTTATTATTGGTTTTCTCCAACATAAAAAGCATCAGAGAGACAGATATATGTGGCTCTAAACCTGCTCCACTTTCCCAGCTCCCTCCATCCACAGGAGAGCGTTTCACAGTCTGGTACAGCAGACGTGTTTACACACACTTAAGCCTCACTGTATTTATTGCCCACAGAGTTCCCCAGCACTTATACAGTTAAACCACCATCTAAAAAAACACACAAACACACAGCACAAACCCTGACAAATAGGCTCACACAACATCACACCCGCACACACACACACACATTCATGCATGAATATCATAAAAACTGCACTTTGAGCACACACACACACACACATTTTTCTCTAGACAAGCACCTTGGATGCTTATGGGTACTTAGCGCATTAGAGAAACAAAACAGATCTACCTCTCAGCACACACTTTAATCCTCAGGCATCCAGCTCTGGGACGGTGTGAGAGAGAGGCTGAGGCGGAGCTCAGCAGCCCGGCAGACATCGCTCTGCAGAGGTGTAGGTCACCGGGTCATGTGACCTATCTTTGGCAGACATGAGGGCCAGGCCGGTAATCCCACCATCCTTCTTCGTTACGCTGTCGTCAGTCACAGGAGAGCACATAGCTGCGAAAAATTGTATCTTGAGAAAAAGCATGGTGGGTTTTCAGGGCTTACTGAAGATGTAAACTGATGCTGCAGCCAGCAGGTCTCTCCACATGAATGTACCCACTGCTGTAGGACAATGTTTCAGTCACAAAAGTCCTGGAAATGTTGATATTTTACCAAAGTATCCTGCAAAAAGTTTTCCAGCAAAATTACAAAACAAACCTGGAGGTCATGTTTGAATTTGCTCAGGGTCATAGGCTGAAGTTACAGCTTAGGTCAAGTTCCTCTATGTCGGGCTACAAAATTGCATTATTATGTCACTTTGCACCATTTTCTTCTCTTCATTGTGGCGCTGCCTCCTGAGGCCGGAGGTCATAATCACATCCACTGGTACATGACACAGCTCAAGCAGTGGTTTCCCCATCAACAGCCACATGGAGCCCAATACACATTCGAAAACAAACTTCAAGTAATATGAACTTTTGTCATACCATTTGTATATATGCTTTATATATTCTTCCATATATTGAATCTCTATAAAATGCATATTAAAAGTATATACTAAAACTATTAGAACCTGGAATAATTTTATTAATTAATTATTTTAATTAATTTTAGTTTAATTTATTTATATTATATACTGACAGATATCTGGCTGGTTTCCTATCATCAGTGGAGTGGCCTAGAGAATCGACGGCTTTGACAGCAGGGCGCTCAGGACCATCGAGAACATCAGACTGAACCTCCATGTTAGAAAACGCACCCAGCAGCCTCCCCCATCTAGACCTGCTGCCCAGCGCTGCATCTGATGGCTCAGCCCGGTCCTCCGGCTACCGCGGGATACTCTTCACGTGCCATCCTCTCATTAGACCCGAGTCGGCTGGAAAAGCCTGCGTGGCAAACTCCACTCCAGATGGCTGGACATCATCGGGGAGGATTTCAACTTCAGCATCTGGGGATCAACATGCAGGACACAGACCTGGGCCAAGACCACCGCCGGTGGTGAAGCTGATCGGCTCAATGCAAAGCAATGACCCTGTTGAGACCGGGCCCATGCCACGCAAGAGCAATAGTACAGTAGTAGTAGTAGTACTGACAGATATGTTAAAGGGATAGTTCAACATTTTGGCAAACTGGCCCATTGTTATAATCCCTAGGAGTAGGTTTGTTACCTTTAATTGTCGGTGCAAGCTGTTTTTAGAACGGTGGAGCAGAGCCGCAAGCTGCTCAGAGCTACGCTACGGAGGCTAAAGGAATTTCTTGGTTTCCCTCATCAAACTCATCAAATACACAATCCAACAACTCCAAAACGCTCTGGTGGACAAGTTGTGACCTGCACATTCACCACGCTATGAGATAATAACACAACGTTACCAGACAGAGTTGTTTTCAAGGTAAATGCAGAGACTGCTTGCTGAAAAACTGCCCCCGACGGCAACGCACATCAGCAGTTTTGCATGAATTTCCCTCTAAAACAACTCTGTGTGGTAACGTTGTGTTATTATCTCATAGCGTGGTGAATGTGCAGCTCACAACTTGTCCACCAGAGCGTTTTGGAGTTGTTGGATTGTGTATTTTGATTGAGTTTGTTGAGGGAAACCAAGAAATTCCATTAGCCTCCGTAGTGTAGCTCTGAGCAGCTAGCGGCTCTGCTCCGCCGTTCTAAATATAGCTTGCACTGACAATTAAAGGTAACAAACCTACTCCTAGGGATTATGACAATTGTCCAATTTGCCAAAAATGTTGAACTATCCCTTTAAGGCTGTGTATATTATGTATGTTTATGTATTACATTTCTGTTATATAAATGTATATCCATCCACAAAGCCTGTCAACATTATGGATATTATAAAGAGTGACTTCCAAAAGTTCAAGACGATATTTCAAAAAATGTGAAGACATCTTTAAAATGATCAAGGAAAACTTGAGAACATATGACACTAATGTATTACATTAGTTTTGCCATGTGCACTACAGCCACCTGAGGATCAGTGGAACAGTGTGAAACCATTAGCACAATCGCTGTCATTAAACGTGCATGCAGGTTATGTGAAGAAACAACTGAATACCTTAAAAAGTTGCATCACGACAATATAAATATGATTTTGGAAAATGAGACAAATAATGACAAAAGCGAAAAGTGATAAATCAGTCAAATCTAACGAGTTTTCAACTGGCTACTCAGACAAGCTAAGAGCTAATGGACGTACTGTGTCTGTAGCCGACGAGAGCAGCTGAAGAAGGGCTGAGTGAAAACCCTACACTCTGTTAACCACATAAAGATGTTTGCTGCACCAAGTGGATGTGGACAGTTTGAGAAATGAAGGCGTTTATAATCTGCACGGAAACAAATGGAGGGCTGAGCGAGTGCTAGCAAAGTACGCGATCGATCACGGGGCAAGAGGGGGGGGGGACGAGGACGGAGGGAACGTGTGAGCGAGGGGAAGTGATGGAGGGAGGGAGGGAGGGGGGGAGGGAGGCCGGGCGCTGGTGGGTGGGTGCAGATAAAGCCGAGCTCTGGAGGATTAACTTGTCTTGAGTGTGTTTCAGAGCCGGCGTGGTTGAGGGACAGGCTCTCTGCTCCGGGGCTCTGGAAGATCTCAGCAACATCCAGACGCCCTGTCTACAGTCCCCGTTCACACACACACACACACACACAAAATACACACACACACACACACAAAATACACATAAATAGGAAAATAACATTCATGAATACGAGAGAACACCATGACATGTGTTGACGCTGAGAGAAAAACACTTACACACCTTTCCTCTGACAGTGAAGTTGAAGCGTCTTCATGTTCTCCAGGTGAAGGTGACAATTTACGCTGCTTAACTTAATCTACAGTTGTCAGTTACTGTAAAAGGAAAAGTTTCCAAACTGGTTCACCCTGAACAAGCAGCTTTAGTCTGCCCCCCCCCACCACCACCACCACCTCTCATTATCACTCATATCATTATCACGTTGCTTCCCTGCGGCTCGTATCACACTGTGCAGGCTGTTTGCATCCTCCAGGTGGGAGAAAAACTCAATGACCCTGAATCCAGGAACGGAAAGAAAACGGGGTTCAGACCAGTTAACTGTACGAAGTTGTTGTAAATTGCAACTTTGCACCCAGGAACATTTTCCTCTTCTTGGGTGCAGATTGTTCAAGTTACATATTTTTACATGATCAGTGGCCATGAAAGGTTTCTACGCCAAATGCATGAAACAGTAATGATAAAAATAATAAACAAATTCATTTCCAAGCTATTACATTGTTTTGACACAAGATTAACAAATATTCAAGTTTTATTGACCTTTGACCTGACCCACTGAATAAGTTGCAGGAAATGAATGAGCTGCGGCCCAGGCTTAACAGTGTCTGCTAACAGTTGCCACTTATTGTTTAAGCATTTTTCTTTATGCCAGTGAGACCTGTGTATATATATATATATATATATATATATATATATATATATACATAATGTGTATGATGCTCTTTGACAAGTATAATCCAGAAACCCTTACAGGTCTCACTGGCATAAAGAAAAATGCTTAACAGATAGATATTTTCAATTTGATGCCTGAATCTTGCCTGTATACGATCAGTTATGTATTATGAGTGTGCATATTTGTGGGCAAACATAATATTATTTCAGTGTCAATGTCAGTGCCGATGTCAGTAGAAAGAGACATAAGAGATGTGAAAACATCAGCACAGCTGTCAGTGAAGTGTCACTGAAGAGCTTTACTGTAACAATTATAAAGTGAGTGATCGTTTATTGTGAAATAAAGAGCGACTTGTTTAATCCAAAGTGTTTGAGGGAGATGAGACTGGTATGGCAACAACATCCAGTCAGAGAGGAAGGGAAATTATTAGGACGTTGTGTTGTGTTAGAAAAAGGCCAAAAACATCATCAGGGACATGAACAACAACAACAACAAGCTTCTTCCCTGAGACTGATAGCCAAAGTCACATAAGACTACATCTGCAACAGCAGATTCTTGCACAATAATTAGTCCCTTTTTAACTTATTAGTGTCTTTTTAACTTTTTATTTTATACTTAACTTATCGTGTTTTTATGCATATTCATAGTTTTTTTCTTACTGACTGCCTGACTGGGAGCTTTGCACAGAGAATTTCTATGTGCCTGTATGTGTACAAATGGCAAATAAAGTTTCTTGACTCTTGAATCAGAATCAGAATTTATTTGTCATTGTACAACACAACGAGATTAAAAGATAAACATTAAAGTGCACCACACATAGAAACAAGAAGGACAATATGAGTATGCGTATGGATAAAGTGCATTGTGCTAGCAGGGTAAAATATGAGAGTATATGTATAAAAATATAAAAAATAAATAAATAAATAAAAGTAAATAAATAAGAGATATTATAGCCATAGGCTGTCAGTTCATGTTTGCATTTAGTATTGTGATGTCTGTTTGTTTTGACTTAACTATAACCAGCACGTAACTACCTTTAACCAGCTCCTCCGAACCCTCAGGTTTTTACCTTAAAGCACCAGCTTTGAGTTAAATCCCCACAGTGTGAGTGTGAGCAGACACACACTTGTGCTCACATAAGTACAGTCATCTTCAGTCCGACTTAAAAACATAAGCCTGCACCACTTGTGTTACAAAAGATGGATTACACAGCGAGGGGGTGTTTCAGAGAGATGCAGCTCTACTCAGTCAAGCTCAGGCAAAATCCACAATGACTGAGAAGCTGCCAGTGTTTCAGTGAGGAAGTGTGTGTGTGTGTGTGTGTGTGTGTGTGTGTGTGTGAGATGGGCCGAGCCTCCCAGATTTCCAAGATTTCAGTCCATCTGCCATTTTCAGTTTCCTGCTGCATGGCATTTCTGTTGGAATAACAAACAGTGCTGTGCTGTTGGAACAGTGTCTTCTGCATCAAAAACAGTTCATTTCACTGTTTGGTTTTGTTGTACTTGAGTCAACATGGACAAAAGTGTTTGGAAAAAAAGAAAGTCACAGGTTCAAGTGGTAAATTTGTGCACAATCCAGCTGCAAATGAAACAAAAACCTCTGAATGGAAGCAGCATTCATGACTGGCACGTCAGTCCCCTGCTGATGTGAACGAGGCCCGGGACGACTGACAGCAGACACGCTTGTCACCCATCATGCTGTCAGTGTCTGTGGCTCTGGAGACGCTCCGTGTGGGAACATTCTGGAAAAAGCTGCCCCCCCTCACCCTCCATGCACCCCCCTCCCCCCGCCACCCCCACCACCACCACCTATCAGTGCTTTCACACCGAGTCCTGTCACCTTCCTCAGCTGACACCGGCCGAGCAGCCAGAGCGGAGAGCGTCACGGTGTGAAACAGACCTGCTAACTCATGTCGCTGGTCTGATTAAAGCCTGCACACACAGGGTCTGGGCTCAGATGACACGTTCGAGGACCCTCAGGAAACAGGGAACAGCAAACACTCATCCATTATTCCCTCATTAGCAAAACACTGACGGGAAATACAAGTTTTTGACTGAGATCATTTGATACATAAAGTCTCAAAGGAATTTTAAGTGGAAAGCAACTGGACTTGGTTATTTGTCCAGTTGCTTTAGACTTAAAATTCCTTTCAGATACTATGACCTGGACTAATGAGAATATGCACAGGCTTGATACATAAAGGTTTGTGAAAAATAACTGTCACAATGTCTTAAAATCCTTCATGATGTCGTCATGGCGATGTCTTGTGTTGTTTAGAAAATATATGCTACATAAACAACAATATTAAATAGAGAAACGCATATAAAACATAACAGAATAACTGGATTTTAAAAAGTATCTTACACTTCTACTATTATTAGTAATAGTAGTTTATTCCGGTCATATGCACATATAGTGAAAATCAACAATCAATCAAACAATCATCATTAATCTTCTTTCCAGACTGTATTCAATCAAATGTATTGGTCCATAATTGTTGCAAATGCCGGGAAAAAAAAAAGTAGGCTGAAGCTACTGAGCTTGTACCGGCCTACTAAAAAAAAGAAGAAAAAACACTTTTTAATAATGAGCATGAATTGTTTGGTATTTTTAAATCTTCAAACAACTTCAGTTCACCTCAATACAGTGTGTTACTTTTATTTCCTGTTATTTAATGATGGTGATGGTTTTAATATGCTTTCTTTGTTGAAGTGAACCAAATGACTCATACACACACACACACACACACACACACACAGATAATGTTAATTGTTGCCTAATGAACACTAACCACCACCCTGGTCGCACAGCAGAAAGTAAAGACTCAATTAAGTGAGCAGCGCTGACACACAGACTCACCCTGAGGCTCCTCTCAGCACTACGTGTGTGTCCGACTGTCGACATGACAGTGATGATGACGTCTGAACAACACACACACACATGCAGTATACATGGATACAATTACACAAATGCACATACACAAACATACACAATCACCTGCTGCCTGGATTATGTCCCTCTGTCACCTGAACATCTGGTTTTGATGGGAGGGCCTACATTGTATGTGTGTGTGTGTGTGTGTGTGTATGTGTGTGTGAGGTCCGGGTATCGCCAGTGTCGTGAGGACCGAATTCTACACTGCTACATTTTGGGGACTTGTTTTTCTTGTGGGGTCAAAAACAAATCCTCATTATATTGTGTTGTTGTCAGTTGTTGCCACCACTCAGAACTCAAAACATTACACAACCTCCTCTGAGCTTTGTGAAGGAAAGTTAATCAACTTATCAATCCACTTGTAGATAGAAGAAGTTAATCATAATTGTCCAGTAAAAACAACAGAATACAGTTTGGCAGCTCTCTGGTTTAGACGAACAACACACACACACACACGCCACTTCAAGGACCATAGAGAAAAAACTAAAATAAAGTAAGACTTCGTGAGCTTAGAATTATAAGGTTCTATCTCCATTTTTTTCAAAATTGAGTTTTTTGCATAATATCATCCATTAGTGGTCTGTTAATGCCTGTGTGGTGTTATTTTTAAATTTTCAATATTTTTTTAATTAGTTATTCATAAAATAAAAAGGTTCTATCAACCAAAACACAAGCCGAGTTGGAACTTTGATGCTCAATATCTCGGAACTACCCAAAACGGAGATAGAACCCTATAATTCTAAGCTCACGCTATGTCTAAAGAATTTAAAATGTGGACCGAATTTCTGTCCAATTGAAATTACATTTACTGCCAATAATGCGGTTGCCTTCTCCTTCTTATTTTGATCCTTGATCCTACTTAAATTTCATCCATATAAAAAGCATTACTCTTTTTATATGTTAAAGGTTTAACCCTTGTACATGTAATTCGATATTAAACCAGAGAGCAAGCATTGTATTTACCATTATGTATGCATATTAATCATTTGCCACAATATTTATTCATCTGCTGCTACCTGGTCCGCTACATATACCCTCCATTATCAGCCCTATATAGAACTATATAATCTTGTCTTCTTCCTTGTATTTATTTATCACTCATATGTTACAATCCTACTTGTATATATCCTACACTTTATAATCTTTCTTCCTGTATCATTTTTAGTATGCTACACTGCACTGATCATTGTTGTTTTCTTGCTGCCCTTCTGGACTGCCCTTCAGGGTCAAATAAAGTTGTTGTTGTTTCTATTTGAATATGAATTTATGTGCAGTAATTATTCACTGTAGGACTCGGTTTTCTTGTGTTCATCACTCTGCAGAGGGTAAAATCAAATGTAAAAAAAAAAAAGAAATAAAAAGTCAGCACTCCATCCCCAGCAGCAGCAGCAGCAGCTCGTCCAGTGGATGGAGCCTCCACAGTCGCTGCTGCTTCTATTGTGCGAGCGACTTGTCGTCTTCAGGAGACTTGGCCGGAGGACAGCAGCCTTTGTGTCATCCTGGTGTTGAGGTCTGGTGAAAAGGAAACAGGGACGAGGCAATGAGCTAAGTGATATTTCGCGCACACACAACCACAAAGGCACTGGAGACACACACACACATACGGATGAATGAAGGTATCACACATGCCGGAAACCAAAAAAAAGCACACCCGCAGAGAAAGTCATGATGTCAATACACTCAGCAGCCGTCGGTGCTGGCTGCAAACCTCTAAACAATCACCACACACACAGAGAAACACACACAGACACACACATCCTCCGTCAGCCTGGAGTTGACGTTGACAGGCCACTCTTTTGTCCATCATTCACCCGCAGACGAGAGCACAAACAAGAGAGAGAGAGAGGAGAGATAAAAGCCCTCCCCCCTGCCCGCCGTAATCCAATTACAGGCCTGCAAATTTGATTGGCGCCCCAGGAGTGTGCCTTCAGCTGTCCGTCATTAGCGACTAGGGAACAGGGGGGCTCGCTGAGGGTGCTGTTAGGGTGGAGGGAGGTGTGTGTGTTTGTGTGTGTGTGTGTGTGAGACAGAGCAGGACTTACACTTTATCTCTGTTGGCTCAAAGACGTCCCCTCTGTCTTCATGTGCCAATGTCCCATGTACTTCCCATTAGTGGCCATTAGGAAAAAAATGGAGCCCACTGAAAAATGCCTTTATTAAACATTTGTCAGATTATCAAATGTGCCGCAGATTCCTCTGCCAGGCCTCCTGTTCAGACCAGACACGTGGTCACAGCGAGACTAAATAAAAGCTAAAGGGATTGTTGAAACACACACACACACACACACACACACACACTGACACACACATGGAGCACTCTGCTGTTTGTCCGATTAATGTTGAATATCCTGGTGATCGGGTCGGCTCGGTTTCATGGACATTTACGGGGGAAAGTAAGAGCAGAAATGTCACAGATCTGGATCCTGATTGGCTGAGTGGATGAAGTGACAGGGAGACGGGCGCTGTAATCAGTAAAAGCTTCTCAATACACTCTATACACACAATACAGGCCTCATAATCATGTATTCACTTCTATTTATAGACTTTTATGAATCAGTCTGTATGTGTGTGTGTGTGTGTGTGTGTGCTCTGAAGTAAAGACAGGTTTGTATAACACACACTAGGTGCGCTGTGACTATAATATCCCCCAAAAAATACAATACATTTCAGACAAATATTGAGTTTATGAGCAAAAAGAGAACAGCTGATTCTGAAGTACAATCCTCCTCTCCTGACTTGGTTTGGACAGTATTCTCAACTTTTCAACATTAAATCAACTAATTTCTCAAAATGCATCAATGGCCCCAATACTCTTTCGTGTTAATCATCATTTGGAGCTGCACAACAATGTTTACTTCAATTTGGAAATTGGACTATTCATTGACGCTGAAAATGAACAGAAAACCTGAGAAAATTTGACAAGCTGGAACCAGATGATGTTTTTGAATTAGGAATATTAGTCTGCACACAAATGCACCTATGGTTTATGATTTTGATTACTTTGCTAACACTGACTTCCTTTAAAAGCTACTTGTGGGTTATCTAGAGCTACTGACACGTCTGGCTAATTCGGCAGCCATGTTTTTTATTTAATCCCCTGAGGTCAATGAATGTTTCTATTAATATTTTTGAGATAATAGTAAATGTAGAAATATGTTTTAAACACACATGCTGTGCTATCATTATGAACCTGAGATTTTTGGTAATCCAAACACAAAAGATTTGAAGAGTTCAGGATATTGGGCTTTATATTTTTAGTATTTGGGTCAGATAGTGACAGTGAATAAGTAATTAAATAATATAAGATAAAGTTCAAGATAATTATCTTGTATGCAGGTGCCTACACAGATGATATAGAAATTGAAAAAATACCATAAGACCTCAGGAGTTAGCAGCATGGCTCTAAGGTTAGCAATGCTAGTTGGTTGGTCTCCACTTTGGTCCACAAGAAAATCTAATCTTACTGGATAAATGACCATGATAGATTCAGATTTGCCTTTGACCCACACACTATTTCCACTATGTTACACTCACTGCAGAACAACAACAATACTAACACTGAACTAATGCAGTTATAAGGTAATGTTAGGCTGCAGCCTCCATTCTTTACTGTGTCGGCAGTGAGGAGAGCAAATGCCATTAGTTAGCTCAAGGTAGCCTTTCCTACGGTGGCCCTTAGAGCTCAACACACTGCAGCTTGAGAAAACACATAACACAACTTCACCAATTTGACAGCAGTGCACTGCAAAGATTCACCAAACTGGGTGACAGACTTGTTTGGCGCACGCTTTTGTTCAATGCTTCTTGACTCAGCTCTACAGATGGTCAGCTGTTGGTGGTGTTTGAACATGAGTTCTTCAGTATGGTGGCTCAGCATTAAACTGGGTCCGCCACTTTTTTGTATCCCCCAATACAGTACACTTCCTTTGTGTTGGAAGTCTTTGCAGTGCATGTGAAGAAGACGTTCTCTAAATTTGTAGCACATTTGTGTCTTTGCAGAAGATTCTGGATTCACATGCAGCTTCATTTGTCTGAATGCCGCCGTGCATGTTTGGTTTCCCTGTGGATGCCAGTGAGACGCCAGCCGTATCAGCGCGGTGCCTTGTATCTGCAGAGGGGAAGATCAGTGAGGAAGTCACAGACGTGCTCGGGGTCTTATCTTTTATTGGCTGGCTCCTCCGTCAAGCTTATCTTTATTGGCTGGCTCCTCCTGAGGACAGCCTCTAAGCTGTGCAGGCCTGAGGTGGAGGTGGAGGTGGAAGGGTGGGGGTGAGGGTGAGGAGGTGTGGAGGTGGTGGGGGGTGGGGGGGGGGCACTGCCAGGATGACTGGGGCCGACACAGATAGCCCTATCACCAGTGTGGGAAAAATACACAACCCTGTTTCCACCTTCAGGACAAGGAGACAGAGTCACTACTGTCTCTCCGTTTCCCTTCCTCTCCCTCCTCCCTCCCTCCTCCCTCCCTCCCTCCCTCTTTCCTTCCACTTCATCATTTTGACCTCAGCACCTAGTTTACATGTTAGTCATTCAACTGATGCTTAGACTCAGAGTGACTTTAAAGGGCAAATTCACCTTGCTATGAGATAATAACATAACCTTATGAGACAGAGTTGTTTTCGAGGTAAATTCATGCAAAGCCGCTGATGTGCATTCCCGTCGGGGGCAGTTTTTCGGCAAGAAGTCTCTTCATTTGCCTCGAAAACAACTCCGTCTCGTAACGTTCCGTTATTATCTCATAGCGTGGTGGATGTGCAGGTCACAACTTGTCCACCAGAGCGTTTTGGAGTTGTTGGATTGTGTATTTGATGAGTTTGATGAGGGAAACCAGGAAATTCCATGAGCCTCTGTAGCGTAGCTCTGAGCAGCTCGCAACTCTGCTCCGCTGTTCTAAAAATAGCTTGCACCGACAATTAAAGTGAATGGCAATGGGCCAATTTGCCAAAATGTTGAACTATCCCTTTAACAACACATCAACCTGGTGAGTTACCAGGGCACCCCTGACCTGAAGTTGTTCCTGTCTGCAGTTTTAATTTAATTAAATCACACCATAGCTGAATGAATGTAAAAAATAATATTATGATTGGATGAATGTGCTGTGTCAATATAGCCACAAGCCCATGCACAACAATGGAGTTGTGCAGGTACTTTTGATAATAAAAGCGAGTATTATTTGGCAAGAAGCAATTTTATTTCAAATTGATTCAACAAGACAAAAGCAAAAAAGCACACACATATATTTCTCTTTGTATATTACTTTTATTTTGAAATGTTTTCTTCATGTCCTGGATATTGAGCTGTTCTCCATCAGCATCCATGTTGCTAATCACATGTGGCATCACTCTGTCCCGTGTGTGTCTGTGAGAGAGAAAGACAAACAGAATAAGACGCTGCTGCTGTTCTCAACACTTGTTTCCTGGAGTCTGGTCTATCAGTCAGATAAAGTGCAGATCTTCTCCTTCGGCAGGTTTGTCACAGGAACTGCTGTTCACAGGCGTTACACAATTTTATCGTCCAGAGCGAAGCTGATAAGTGAACTCTGCAGACCCCTCCAGAGTGTTAACAGTAATTAGCATTTTAAGGGCAAAGCTCCAGCATTTCAGGAAACAGACACCTGCCCTGATAAAAGATGCAAACAAGCAACCGCCTGCACAAAAACAACATGACAAGCTTCAGAAATGTGGAGACAGGACATAACACCTAAAGTAAAAAAAAAAATCACCTTGTAGTGGATAAAAAGTAAATAAAAAGCAATGAAATAAAAGGACTGACCAAAAGCCTATCTGAATATCACTGTTATCAGCTGCTTCCTGTGGACCAGTCATAGGTGTTTGGGTGCTACAGCAGGTTCAAGGGAATGGCAAGTATTTCTGCTTTAGTATTATTAATAATAAGACCCAATTATAAACGTATATACCTGTAATATAAACTTTAAGACATGAGATGTCACCAAACGTGTGATGTCACCAAATAACAAGCAACAACAGGAAATTACAAAAAACATTCTTACCAAGTAAAAAAGAAAAAGAAAAAAAGAAGCCTTTTCACAGTTCTTAGTTCTCCTGTGGACCGCACTTTATTTCTGTTCAAAATACAAAGTAAAGTATAATTGTCCTTATGGTTAGGGTTAGGCCTTCACTGCAGTTAGCTAGTTAAAACAAAGATAGTATCTAAAGCAGCAATAACACATTTGTTTTATTTGCCGGCAGCAAAAAAAAAACAACAACATGACATCACCTTTAAATTTGATATTTGTGACTTCTGACTGTTTAACATTTCCTGGTGTACACACCCAACATTATTAGTTCATCAAATGAATGTAATGAATGTAAAGTCAAGGATTCACGTCTCTCTGAGCTCTGTTTGGCTCCACCAGCTCCTATACGTTTACATCATTGACATCACATTGCAAACATGTTTCTGAGTCTCTGCTTTTTCTCTTTTATTAATGCTAATTCATCATTTCATTTACATGTTATGTTTCTGGTTGAACTGTATTTGCAGGTTTTGTCGGTGCTGCATTTCACAGATCTACACCAGATGTAAATCTGCTCTGTGTCCATCCTGTCAGCTCAGTGTCAGCCCTCTACCCCTCACTCTAGGTCCCTGGACCTTCTTATCAGCTCCCCTCCCCCCCGCCATCCCAACATGGCTCCACCAACAACCACAGTCCCCACGCCGCCCCAAAAAACACCCATGTCTCCGATAAGTGTGTGTGTGTGTGTGTGTGTGTGTGTGTGTGTGTATCTTTATGACTGTGTCCTGCCTTGGCCCCTGTCTGTCTCCGTGGTGTCTTCAATGACATCACTGGACCAAAAAAAGAGGGGGGGAGTGTGTCTGGAGATGGTACGTTGTCATAACGTTGCTGTGACAACAGCATCATCCATCTCGAGGGGGAGATGGAGGCTTATCACTCCGAAAAGCTTTTAAAAGAGAAAAAAGAGTTGAGGCTTTGGAGAGCAGAGCCTGATGGGTAAATAAGTTAACTAGGATCCATCTCCGCCATTTAAGACCAGTTCCCGTATCCCCTCATTACTAACCCAATACTGTGTGAGTGTGTGTTTGTGTGTGTCTGTGAGGTCTGATTTACATCTGCTGTCCTTTAAATATACAAATAGGGCATTTATCACTGGTTCATTTTTAGTTTCATCCAATTTTGATGAAAGTGCTAGAACATATTTCCACATCAAGTGCATGTTTCTTTCAGGTGTTAGTTTGAGGAACAAAGGTCTATTTCAGCCCTCCTCCTGTCCTGAGGTCAGTAGATCCATTTCTAATTGTTTTTATATCAGATTAATGGTTTGGTTTCATGGAATCACAAAGTCTGTGAGTTTTATGCATCTTGACTTCACAACAAATGGATAGTCTCAACACTGAAATCCTGACTGAGTTTTGCCAAAGACCTGTCTGTGATGGTCCATCAACATGAGTCATCATCAGCCACCATTCCAAAAACCTAGGTGGAAACACCAAAAATAAGCATCAACTCACATTTTTGGGGGGGCAAGGTGGAGGTATAAAATTTGCTGTATCAATACAGATAAATGCACTTTAGTATGCAACCATTTGCCTTCTCTAATGTCTCTGAACTGTTCCTAACATGGCCAAGTAAGCAGACATGGCTGTTATTATAACTCTACTAAGAGCACATATCTGGAATATTAATTCTTCAAAACTCTCCATTATCTTCTCTCTTTTGCCACCTTCTTTATCTTTCACCACCGGTTTCCCCATTTGTTTACATTTTGTTGACGTGCTTATGTCATCACACGTGCCGTCTTCTTTCTCCTGCAGACTGGCAGCTGACTTGAGAATTAGCACCTAACTGTAGTGGATGGAAACATGTACAAATGTACATTTCCTTTTGCCACATTAATACAGATTTGCTTAGGAGTTGCGATACAGAACACAAAACATGACTGCTATAGTCTTATGAATACAAAATGCTGTTTCTTATTCAATAATGAGGTATGTTTTTTAGCAATGAGCTCTACTGGACTTAAACATCCAACAGAAAGTGTAAAAGTTATGCGAGTACACCAGAGTTAAGTGAGTTTTATAAACATTTAATCAGCTCAGCTCAGTTTTGACCCATGTTAGGTGATTAATGGGAAGATGTTTCATGATTCATTCCCTAGATCTGCTCCCTTTTAACTTTGTTGCATTTAGATTAAATTTGATTTCTTTGCGACTCCTCTTCTACCCCTCAACTCCACACAGATTATTACAGTTGTTAGTTGATCAGATTCTTGCTCAGGTTGAAGTTGCGTGAGGCTGTGATGGTAAACACACAAAGGAAAACCATGTTCAACAGAGAACAGTGAGGGTTACGTGGTTCTCATGCTCAGTCACAGGTGTTTTCAATCACTGATCAATTAGTCTGCTCAGGTTGAAGTGAAGCAGGGCAAGTCCAGTTTGTCCCTGTCTGTTGCCACAGTGACGGGCTTAATCAGGTAGAAGTGAAGACACCTGTGTGGGGAGGGATCATGGGTGTGCGTGGTGAAAAACAGTGCAATGGAAACGTATTGATTCCACTCATAGTGCAGATTGACAGACACTGGAGTTTATGGATTGACATTTAATTGAGAGAGCAGTAAGAAGAAGCAGAAGTAAGCGATCCGGTGGTTTGTCCCTACGTCACCACATTCAGGCGCATCCCTTGGCTGCACACACAGAGAGGACTGCCCCTTTATGCCGTTCTCTCTCCTCATTGGATAAAACTTGTAGGATACGAGAAAAGTTTTCTCCTGGGCTCAGAGCAGAGCAGAGTGACTGACAGACCCGTGTTTCAGACCAAACAAAGTGATTGCTGTCGGAAGATACAACTATTTAAGACTTAGATTAACACAAAAATATCGCTTACTTCTGCTTTAAAGAAATAACACAAAGGTTGAGGAACTACAGTGGAAAACACAACAACAAAAGAGAAAACATAACACAAAAAGAGACAACACAACAACAAATCAGAAAACACAACAGTAAATCAGAAAACACGACAAATTTGCTGTTGTGTTTTCTCTTTGGCTGTTGTGTTTTCTCTTTTTGTGTTGTGTTTTCTGATTTGCTGCTGTGATTTGCACCTCAGGGCCACCATAAGGAACGCATGAATGTTGTGATATAATTGTCAGCAGTTTACACTCAGCAAACCGTGAAATGAATGATGGTTAGTTATTTGTTCCTCTTTTCCCAGCAGTAATCTCAGTACTTTCTATCACAGTCTTCTCATGTCTCTTATCCAGCCTGCTCATGAAATCAGGACCAACATGGCGCCATGACAGTCTGCAGCTCTGACGCCTCATTGGTCGACAAGCAGGAAACGTCAGTTTTCACATGAATATCTGTGACATAGTTCAGAGCTCTTTGGTCTCTCTTTGGGACACAGAAAATGTGGCACACCTTGCTGTAAACACACAAATACACACACAAACACACACACACACACACACACACACACACACACACACACACACACACCACCCAGACATCCTCCTTATCACTCGGCTCCTTGGCTGCATCTTGACACACTAACCATGTACAAATATGGAAAGAGCAGAGCTCTGTCAACACCATCCCAGTACGAACCAGAGCACCGTTCTCCACCCAATACACACACACACACACACACACACACACACACACACACACACACACACACACACACACACACACACACACACATGCCTAGACATCAGAACAGACGTAATAAAAGACACGTAGATCATAATAACTACTACACTCCTCCCGTGTGCTCTAACACCCATGAGCTCACAAAAACACAGACACAAAAATAAACAATTAACACACACAGGCTGTCGTTCTCATAAACACACACACACACACACACACACACACACAGAGTGATCCAGACCTGCCCGGTCCAGCACCACCACCCCTCCTCCCTGGGAAAGGGTGAGAGGACAGCGGGCCGTCACTGTTAGTGTTACATACCACAACGATAAGACGCTCAGAGGACCCGGGTCCTTCAAAAGACCACCACCAGATCCCCAGTGAGCTGCTGACGCTGCTGACGCTGCTGCGCTGCTGTCCGCTGCTGTCCGCTGCTCTAGACACTCCATCATGTCCATCATGTCATCTTTTTGTTTTTCTGCAGCTCACACTGGACACTACTGCCATGTTTGGGCCCTGAGTCCTGTTGTCTGTATCTAACTATTGAACCGTGACACCGAAGCATCGGTTAAGCATGGGTTAAATCAGGCCTGTTGAGGTCCAGTCAACGGGAGGAGGAGACATGTCAGTCGCTATGACAACAGTTTAGGCTACTTACAGGACATCAGTCTGGCCTGTGAGTGACTACACTATCTCTGAGTTTTACTCCCTCTGTGGGATTTTAAAAAGCTTCATAATGACAGTTCATATGAAGTGTTTCAAAGGAGGTTAAATCGAAAGCAACTGGACTAGCATCTGACCAGGCTGGGACTGGTCCAACTATCTGGTGTTGTTATTTAACCTCTTGTGTGGGCGTTCACAAGGGTGATGATGTCACTGGTTCCCTTTTGTGCTCCAAGTGCCAACGACAGTCGTTTAAATGACTGTCTTTGATGGAAAGTTGGTTTCCACTTCATTAGTGCCTTATGTTGTTATAACGACAGTCGTTGGAGTCACTTACCACTTGTGAACAGTTTTGGAAAAATGAGAATATGCACCGGCTTCATATAAAGTGGTTTCTGGAGATCTGCTGAGATATCTGGATGCACAATGAGTTGTTATCATTTTCTGTTTAATAAACAGAATCCAGTAGTTTATTAGTTGTGTTATTTCATTTATATATTTAAGTTATTCCTGATGTTTCCTGGGAAAGAGTTCTGCATCTGCACACATCAGTGCCTGGATGTTTTATCTTTTGAAAATTTAGACAATTTCCACAGAAAATATCAATTTACAATCCTAACCC
Organism: Trachurus japonicus; assembly: GCF_045865225.1. Lineage (NCBI taxonomy): Eukaryota > Metazoa > Chordata > Actinopteri > Carangiformes > Carangidae > Trachurus > Trachurus japonicus. The sequence continues at coordinate 4,332,357 of NC_140922.1, forward strand.
CCTCAAGAAAGAAAATGTCCTAATTTAGCTTTAGATGACATAGCATTAGCAAGTGCTGATGTGACATTATTCAACTGAATCTGCTAATTACATCACATCACATCTTTATTTTTTCATTAATGTTGTCATATCTGTTTCCATGTTAATTTTATTGTTTGTACTGTAATGATTTTCACACTGAAAACAGACTTTTGGAGACACTGCTGTTGACCCTGTCTTAGTTTGACCACTGTGGTTGTGTGTCAATTTCTGAAACTGATAAATTTGTTTTACTTTGGGTCAAAAATATATTATAAATTAAAATAAATAAGACAAACTTTATTTTAAATTCCTGAAGCCCTGTCCTCATGCCACTGTTTTGCAGAGCAGCTCTTGCAGTGTGAACTACATGCAGTGTCTCCTGGACCAGTGAAGCGGTGGATGAGGGGATGGGGGGGTGGTAACGAGCAGAGGTGCTGATAAAGGAGCAGCAGTGTTGTGTTCACTTGTTCACTGATTTAAGAGCTTCTCTAATTGTGGCTCACTAATGGGCCGTAGAGCTGCTGTTAGGACGAGTGAGATAGTTTATCAATGGACTGAGTGAAAACGCTGACCTGACACACACACACTGATACACAACCACCTGCACACACATTATACAAACGGAGCACGCAAAAGTCTCACAGTCACATAGACACACATCATATTTGTCATCAGTTCTTATTATTTTGACACTTGTACATTGGTGATTGTGTGCTGTTTGTCTTCACCAGGGGCCTGTTAGAAACAGCAGCTCAGTTCTGTCTATGTTTTTTCAGCATTGAGTATAAAGTTGACTTTGTTTTTACAAATTCATGAATGACGGTTCAGTAAAGATTCCATCCTTCATTCCTGCTACCATCAAAATGCACAATGCCATTTGTTAGGCTATACACGTTTCCTGGCATTTATATCATCATTCTTCATTAGTGGAAGGGGGGTGAAGACAAATAGGAAATCCACCTTAAACCAGATGGTCCATTTAAACCGTCTTTGCATTAAATTAAATAAAAAAGAAGAAAAAATCAATTATTACTTATACAGCACCACAACATAAGTTAGAATACACTTTTTTTAAAGAACATGTCTGGACCTTATCTGTGTAGTGATATTTACAGACACACAACAGTCCCATACAGAGCAGCAACTGGTGACAGTAGCAAGAAAAAACAGGAACCTCCAGCACAACTGGTCAATATTATTGATCTAATTTCTACTATACATTTTTTTAGAGTAGAGTAAAACTTTATTTATCCCCGCAGAGAAATTCGTATTAAATTCGTATTTGTATACTCAAAATGACCAATCTTTAATTAGTTATCTGTTGTTCATGACCTAAGCATCTCTCTATTAAAGTCAGGTCTGGGCCTCATTATAACTTGGTGCTATACAAATTGAATTGAATGGAATGCCAGCAGTGCTGTTTTCTGTAAACTAACAACCTTATTATAAAGCTAACTGTACTGTCATCTGATCATGGCAGCCTAGAGGCAGTTGTGTCCAGGTGTGAAGTGTAGTTACTTAGTTTCTCTCTGGATACCAGACTCTTAAATCTGGGCCTCTCTGCTCAGATCCAGCAGTGAGGAGCTCTGGAGGTTTATCAGGGTCCAGGGTCCTGGGCCTTGGGGGTCAGCAGGTCACAGTGGGAGGCCTGACGGTTCAGGGACAGGCTGTCTGTCTGTGAGCTAATCCTCAGAGCTACATGTATGTTTATACCCATAGATGTCTGAGCTGTCAGCTCTGAACTCACATATTTCACTGTGGGTGTGTCCAGCAGTGTCCAGTATCTATGGCTACAGGGAGGTAGGGCCGGGGGTCAAAGGTCAGAGAGAAACAGAAGCCTCTGGTCACATCTATCTCTCATCACTCCGTCATTCTACACCTTCTTTTTCTGAGCAGTGTGGAGCGATGGTCAGCGAAGTAATGACAGAGGCATCAGCACCAGACATCTGGAGAAACAACACATTTACTTTATTTCATATGTTGACAACAAGAAAAACAGAGGACGTCATCAAACTGATTGATTTCTGCTGATAAAATGACAAAAACTGACAAAAACATAAACATACAGTTTGTTTGGAGTAAAGTTTGTATATGTACTGTATGTATTGTATTGTAAGTGCTTGCTCATTATGTGAACGTCTCTTTCTCTCTGTAATAAAGCAAGTGCTTGACCTTACCCTGTAAAGTGCCTTGAGATAATGTGTATTATTATATTGATTGTATGATTTGGCACTATACAAATAGAAATTTATAGTGCAATCTGTAGAAATCCTGCAAATTGTAAAATAAAATAAAATAAAATAATAATAAATGAACAAATGTGTAGCCTATGCTTATATATTCATCTTTAAGTTTATCAATATGTTCATGTAACAACCAGTAAAGTCCTGTTGTCTGTATCTCTAATTTTTCATAGATAAACAAATTAAAAAAGAAAAAAACACATATAACAACATAAAAATGACACATTACACTTACTTTAAGTGAATATATATTCATAATATGTATGGTTGCATCTTAATTTTCTTAAATTATTACCAAAATGTCCCCATGGCTGTTTCATTATGTTACAAACATATACAGTATATCTTCAAATATCCAGATAATCAATGTGATAAATATGTATCAGTAACTTACTGCATTATGTAACTTAAATAATAACAGCACTTTTGATACTGGAACATATTTCACATAGATTGATACATTGGTGTATTTTGTGATCATACTAAGGTCTGTCTCTGTTTTGCATCTTGTCAACATTGCTGACACTGGTATTGATGTTGTGGTTGCTCAATCTTGTCTGTGTGTGAGTTCAAGCTGAATCAAGGTACTAGATCAATAAACAGGTATGGTGTATCTCCAGTGTAAAAACAGGAGTTAATTATCTCGAGTAAGCAAATTATGATCATAAACCTCTTCCTCTCACACTGAGCACATATTAGATCTTTGGAAGTGAAGCTGAAGAAATCAATGGTGCATGTTTTAAACCCTGATATGACACCATTCTTATGTTCCTCATTGATTTTCATTCCTCCATTCACTCGGTCACACAGCCGGTGCATCGGCTGAGAAAATTGACACAATATCGCTTTGTTGAAATGTGTGACAGTGTGTGTGATCAAATAGGAGATAGCTACAGTTACTGTGAGTGTGTGTATGTGTGCTTGTGTACCTACCAACAGTGGACCACACTTTCACCAAAAGTAGACCCTTTGGTTCATTGTTGCTCCTGCTCCACATTGTGTCTGGAACTTCATGTTGAATTCATATGAATTTTAGCCCTGAGGAGACCAGTAGATGTTTAGGTTTAGGTTTAAGTTTAGGTTTATTTATTTAGCACACATTTATATTCAATGGTGCAAGGAGGGAACGAAGCCGATTGGCTTGTACTGTACATAAGTTCCACCCTTGTCACAAATTACAACAAAACTAATTTCTATGGCTAATAAATAAACATAAAGAGAAAAAAAGGAGATAAAGTGCATACATGATCGACGTTATATGAGCAAAATGAGCAAAAATTAGAAAAAATGAAGAGGCAATAGAAATAAGGTACAAAAAATGTATAGATTGAAATCATAAAAGGACAGAGTAAGGATGTGGGATATGGAGAGAGCGGGAAATTCAAGAAAAGTTAAGATTTTTAGCTGCTTTTTAAAGAGTGAATAGGAAGATATGGATCTTAGCAAAGGAGGTAGTCCATTCCAAAACATAGGACCTCTATAAGACATATTAAACTGATGGTGTGATGTGCGGGTAAATGGTATATATAGAGTAAGATTATTACTGTGTCTAGTATGGTGAGAATGTACATTATAAGTGAAGGTAAAGAAATTTTGAAAAGTGTTGAGGTCCATGCTCAGCTCTGCCTCTGTTGGAGAGGAGGTTTGAACAAATCTTTCATGTTGCAACATAAATGAAGGGTCAATCATCCCTGTCATTTAGATGTACTACAGCAAAATGCTTCTCACTATCTACTGTATATTTTTAGCTTCTTAACTAAAATTAAAGTCCTGTTCTAAATATAGAAAAACCAATATTGCCAAGTGTCTTCTTACATTAAACCTTTAGAAGGTCCAGTGGATTTTAAAGTGCAACGCTTAAACAGTCAGAAGCTTTAGGAAGCACCTCATTCACATGTGACGGAGAGGGTTTTTTTTTAAAACAGCTCTGAAGTTTTAAGGCTGTGGGTTCAATCACTGATGAATATTGAAGTCCCACTCACAGATTAGAGCGCTCTAAGAAATGGAGCCCCAGTGTGTCTGATCAAAGTCATTAACAGGCAGTCACAACATTATGGGTTCATTTGTGACCATACCAGCGGTGCAGCATCTGGCTGAAGTCCAGGTCCGAGTCCCATCCTCCAGACTGAGTGGTCCCTGGTAACACTTTACAGTAAGGGTCCCTTAATTAACGTCAGTTAGTACATTATTAAGCATTAATATATAAACTAATGTGTTAATTAATGCTCAGTAATGCATACATGATAACTAATTACATTATTCAACTTTTATTATTACTTAATAATTTATTAACTAACTTTGAGTAGTAAACATGAATTAACTGCTTACTAATAGGCTACATTAATTAATGTGTTTTCTAATCCTAAGTAATACATAATAATGATTGTTAATATATCTGTAAACAGTTAATTAATGCTTAATAATGTACTAACTAATGTTAATTAAGGGACCTTTATTGTAAAATGTTACCGTGGTCCCCTCTTAACCAGGGTTCACTCACATCACTTTTAATTGTCCACTGTTGGTACATAGTATGTCTGTGCGACGCGTGTGTGTGTGTTTCTGTCATAGGATACTTTTGGGCACAGATTTCTACTATAGAACAGTAAATTGGCGCGAAAGCAGATTTTGCAGTCAGTGGTTAAGATAAGGGGTTAATATACAAGTCTCCAGGAAGTTAATGTAAGTCAATATAATGTCCCCAAAAAGCACACGTCAAAGCGCTCAGTGTGTGTGTCTGCGTGTGTGTGTGAGAGACCATTCAGAGGTGTTACAGTGTGTGTTCAGTGGTCCATAGATTTTAGCAGCAGTGTGTCCACTGGGCATCACTCAGTTCTTAGCAGTGAGTGTGTTTCTCTAGGGGCTTGGGCACAGAGTGTGTGTACATGCATGTACAGTGCAGTGTGTGCAAAAGAGTGTCCCGCTGGACTGTGTGAGTTTTCATGTGCCTGTAGTTACACACTTCACACTCTAAGATGTTGGAGCTGATCTGAAACCTCAATCTATACATTCATGGAAACTATTTGTTCATGTGCTTCCAATACTTGATAAAAAAATAACCTTCTCCAATCAACTGATCATCATTAATAAAGAGTTTCACTCCGTGCTGACATACGATGTGTGATGACCAGTGGTGGGAATAATGGCGTTTAAAACAACAATGTTACTAACGCCGCAACTTTTTTCACTCACGAGTAATCAAAAAGGTTATTCTTTCCCCCATTACAACACTGTTATGACAATAAAATGTGCCTTTACACCGTTACATGACTCAAGAAGTCTCTTCAGAACATAAAACACCCATTTAACTCATTGAGTGCCAGCCCCTTTATAAAATGGTCAGTGACTTGTGCCAGCGTTTCGGGGCATTTTGAGTAATATTTCAAGACCCACAGAATATTTTGTACTATGACTCTGAAAACACCAAATAGCTCAAAGGGAAGAGGAGACTCTCTATTTCACTAGGGAAAAAACATTTGTTTGTACCTTGTTGCATTCTTGATTTATCTTAAGTTGAATAGAGCCTGGTTGCACCAAAAAGACCACTTTTTTTCTAGAAAGCTGAGAAAAATGCATTTTTGTGAAAGAGAGTCTCTCAAGAAAAACAGTGATTTATTATCAGCTCTACATTGAAGACAATATCATTTGATGCAGTGATGTCAAAGTAGCAGGAAAATATTAATCATATATCTCTTCAATCAAGGCCTTGTTACAGGTAAGATACACATTAGTGTGGTTGTATAGGAAGAGGTTTGGGAGGCATCATTTTTACCTTAGTGAGACTGATGTCTTCTTAACTACAATGGTGATCAACTTTGAGGTTGTGTGCATCTCCATGGATACTGGGTGACGACTGGGAGAAGCCAATCAGCCACCTATGCGATGGAAATCCTGAATTAAATATGTTGTTGCCTTCTTCTCGAGGAATTGATCCTGTGACTTTGAGTAAACTCAGGAAATAAAATGTATGAATGTAGGCTATTACCACTTAGAGCTTCCATAGTTTTATACACTATGATGTCAGTAGATCTGTAGTGAACCTGTGAGTACGAACGCACAGATTCAGGTCCACCCTCCTGGGACGGCTGCACTTCTTAGCGGCTGCTCAGTGTTTATGTGACACCTCTTCAGGAGTGCTAATGCTGGAGAGCCGTTTAACAGCCGAACAGGCCGGCGAGCCCCCGCTACCCCCCCCCACCACCAGCACCACCAGCACCCCGCTGCCTGGAAACAGTAATGGATGGTTGGAGAGGGGCTGGAGGAGAGAGAGAGGAGGGGAAGATGTTGTTATGAGAGAGGGATGGGTGGAGGTGGAGGTGGAGGGGGGTGTTTCTTATCCTGATCCCATGGCGGCTCCCCTGCGGCGCTGGATGAAAGCTCCCCGACCAGCCGTCGTCGCGGTAACTAATTTGCTGAGATTTTCTGCTCGACTGGAGGCACGAGGAAGAGGCCGCCCCCCACCCCCAATCTGACCATGACCACCAACTTCCCCTCATCTCTCCCTCAACACTCACAGCCTGGGAGTCATCTGTGACTATGTGAATCATTTAGTTATGATCCTGATTAGAACATTATTACTTTATGAGTGTAGTGTCTGTAAACAAGCTGGACGTGTTTCATCCCAAACTTTGATGCCAATTTTATGACTAGGAGTCACATGATGTTTCCTGTCCTTTGTTTTCTTTTTATTTCATTTTGCTGTTTAATTACATGTCATTTTACATTCACTGTGTTTGGAACTGTTCTCAGAAGAAATGAAATGCTAATGCTAATTAGTGTAAAACAAATAGAATCGAATATATAGATTTCCACTGAGTTACTTTTTGTTGACCTGTCATGTCTACGCATGGTATCATAATACATATTTACACATGAGGCTCAGGTTTTAAATAAACCACGGATAAAAATAAGTTTTCAAGAAAAAAAAAGGAAAGGAAATTGGAGCATTTACCATTTCCTAATAATTTGGCAAACTCCATCTGCTGATGAAGATCATGTGATATGATCAAAAGCTCAAAATCAGCAACTGAACAACCTTAGAGCTGCAATGGTGTTTTTGTCTGGTGCTCCTGAGATCAACCATAAAAATATTTTCTGTTTGGAACCAGCAGAGGAGGAATAGAACAAAATTCAGCTGATAAAACCCTCAAAAAAATATGCAATGCAAGTTTTTGTTACAAGTTACTTTTGAACAATAAATGACCTAAGTTAAGACTTGCTGAGGCTATGGTGGCCCTGAGAGCTCAACATACTGTGACTTGAGGAAACATTAGGCAAAATCACAAATGCACTGTAAATCCAGCAAACAACTTCATCATCTTCCTAACACATGCGCTGCAAAAACTCACAACATCAGTCACGGCCCTGAGCTGCCGCCATTCAGTGGCTCGGTTTTCTGTTGTTTTGGACTCTTGTTTTCTTCAGTTCCTGTTTTATTTTGTAGTTCAGTTCTTGTGCATTTTAGTTCTAGTGTTACTTCCTGTGTTTTCCCTCCACACGCTCCTTGCACACCTGTCCTGTGTTTCACCTCGTCAGCCCTGCCCTGCTCCTCGTGTGTCTCCACCAATCAGCTTTCTCTGCCGTCCTGTCTCCTCACCTGTTGCTTGTTGTTGCTTTGATTAGTTCTGTTGTATTTAGTCTTGTGTGTCTTTCAGTTCCTTGTCCAATTATTGTAGCCTGACAAGCCAGACGATATCATTAACATGTCTAGTCTGGCAACGACCGGCTCAATCCAGGGGGCGGGATGAAGGCTGTCTTTCAAACTGCCTCTGCACCAATAGGGTAGCGCTACGACCAATCAGAGCAAAGAGCAGGATGACGTTAGCCAATCCAAGCAAGCCAATTAAAATGTATGTCGTCATGGCGTTAAGCCCGCCTAATGACTAGAGCGCTGTGATTGGTGAACACAATCGGTGTTCGAGACTCAAAAAGTTCTAATGGCTCATGTCTAGACCCACCTACGGAGCAAAGAGATCTGCTGCCGCTAGGGTGCAGCTAGATTTCTAGGCTACTATTGTGTTTGTCATGGTGTTTTGTTCTCCTGCCTGTCGTGAGCAATTAAAACTTTAGTTTAGACTTTTTCTAGACTTTAGACATTTATTGTCCCTCTAGGGAAATTATTTCTTTCTTTTTTTTTGCAAGTAGCCTATCTGCCTGTGTAGCTCCTGCATTTACATTAGAGTCCTCCTGCTTCCTCCAACCCTGACAGAATCATGGGACTGTTAGATGTAGGGGGGTCACCAGAGGTACAGCAGTTAACTCAGAGGGGAACATGAAGGTTTAAACCAAGTCTCATGGTGATTCCTCCAACAGACCCACCTTGTAACAGCTAGTCGCCCCCACCTCGCCATCTTCATAATATTCCCTAATCACCGCCGCAGCAGCGCCCTTAAGGGTTCAAATGGGTCGTTGGCAAGAAACCATAATCCTCTTCTTGAACTCTGACCCGCGACGGTCATTTTAATGGGGTCAAATACTGGAAGCGGATCACATCACATCCTGACCGCCGCCGCCGCCGCTGCAGACTCTGACGTATCAGCGGCTGGACGGGGCCTCTGGCACACCGGGCGCTCAGCAGACCTGTACCTGGATCAGACGTAGAGGACTGATGGGAGACGGAGGGAGAGCTGATCCACACTGTAGGAAAACCTCAGGGGAGGCAACGGCTGAATGTGTGTGTGTGTGTGTTGATTCTTGACAAAAGCATGGGGACTGTGTGAAAAACATAACTGCTTGTTTTACAGTGTCGCGCCTGTGTGTGCACGAGTCTCTACGTGAGTTTGTGCATGTGCCATGTAAATGTGTGTGTGTCTGTGTGCATTATGGTGTAACTAAGCGCAGATAATTCCAGGCACTAACAACACTTGGACAACAATAGGCCTTTTCTTGGGGCCGACTGGCTCCGCTCCAGTTTCCTCTGTGTTGTTTTAGCAGCGATGCTAATCCCACCCCGAGCAGCGTTCACTCTGTCCAGCGGCCGAGTCCAACACAGGCCATGAGACTGTAAGATTACGGCTTATAGATCGTTTGTTTTCTCTCCCACACAGACGTGCATACGACTCAGAGAGGGTAACGCAGGTTCCAGTTTGTGGATCTGGACGTTGACAAATCTGTAGGTGGGAAGAAGTTAAATCTGTGCAGCACTTGATCCAGTTTGACTCTTGACTTTTTGTCTCAGTCTCTTGTATCTTTTGATTCCAACTTAGTTTAGTTTTTATCTAATATTTTCCAATCTTATTTCCAATAATCTTAAATTGGTAGTACTTGAAACACTGGTTCTCTCTTTAGATGTTAAATATACACCTGGTATTAAATTAATACAAGCATGGGGCCAGCTTTCTTCTATCTAACTTGATCCACTCTAATGTCTGTTCCCAACACAGGACAACTGATCAGCCAGCTCACTAACCAAACCTAATTCTAAATCTCCTTTAAAAATTCACCTCTATGCAAAAAATAAGAATAACCCTGAGGTGACCAGGTGGTACACCTACTGCACACAGCAGAATGTAGATACAGCACCTACTATTACTTCAACTCTAGGTGAACTTGAGGAGATATTTAATTTACAGAATAAGAACAAAAGTAAATTTCATCTTACACTTTTGGAGATCTTATGTTTACCTTTTTCTGTCTGTAATGATGTAACACATAGTGCACCTAGACAGGTGTTGATATATTGCCTGATTGACACCCACTCTTTATAGTTTTTAGTAATCAAATCCATTCAGTTCAGTGAAGCTACACCAGGGACAAAGCTAATCTGTGTCCCTATGTGAATTTGTGATTCTGCCTATGAGCATGCTGTTTTGACCAAAACAAAGGAAACTGTGTATCTTATTGACTGTGTCCAGTGTTGCCAGATTAGGTGGTTTTCCACCCCAGATACATTTTCCTCAACTGGGCAGCTAAAAACTGGGTTTGGATAAAAAATGTAACTATATTCCAGATGTTTAAACTGGAAGAGGTGTGGTGGGACCATACAGTCTATGGGCGGTACAGATACTGGATGACAGAGACGAGGATGTCATCATCTGACATCCAACAAATGTCAATAAACCTGCTCAGAAAATCATAGTCATAGTCATCATAGTCAATCAGAGTGATTTATTGTTTGTTGTCAGTACAAGGCAAATACATGTGAAAGTCACAAGTTTGATAAACTTCAGAGGTCAGATCAGCCCGGTTTGTGAGGTCGGTCAGTTTACGGGTGTGAGGGGGAGCGGGGGAGGGGTCGACAGGGTCTTTAAGTGAATAAAGGTTCAAGTCCGTTCTGACAGGGGCTCTTTGCACATGCAGCGTCTTGGCCTCCCCTCACTGGGGCTGGCTGTTAGCACCCTGCACCCCCCTGCTCTCCACATCAGCCTGCAGCCCCCAGCCGGTATAGAAATGAACGGAATGAGGAAAATACTTGAACACACATCAGTCTGAACAACAACAGTGTAAATGTTAATAAATCAGCGCAAAACAAAAGTGATGGGTGTTTAGGAAGATTTCACACTGTGGATTAATTTCTCATTTTGGTAACCTTAACTCCAAAGTATAAATGGCTGATTTGAGACACAAACAACTGATTTTTGAGGAAACTTGAATTCTCAAACTGACTGAATATGGGATAATACAGATTAAATCAATTTAACATTTGACTGTATTTGACAGATGTACTTAAATGCAGGGCCTCATCACCATGTTGGTCTGACTCTTTAAATGTCACCCAAGGACAAAAACACCTAAGATACAATTTCACTAATATACTGTAAGGTTTTAATTGTGCAGGTTCCAAACATTTTTTATTCCAATAAAAACACAAAGCACCTCTGAAAGGATTTAGCTCCCAGTAATATGTATAATACCTACATTATTCTTATGAAAACTAAAACACTATAACTGGCATTTTCCTGGATAAGATCTTGACAAACATACAAGCTAATATCATATGTATTTCTAAATATAAAGGTCATCATCAGACCAAAAAGTATTTGGATGCACGGGATCTGGAAACTGCATTAAAAGTGATAATGAAAACACTTTGGAGGAAGGAGCTTCCACTACTTTATGACCTTGACTTTGACTTTGCAGCTGTGGTGTGAAGGTTCCCTGGAGCAGATCTCCTTCTGTCTCCTTGCCAAAGTGAAAATCTGTGGAGCTGAAGTGTGGAGTTCTGAAGTTGAGGTCAAACTAATAAAAGGACACGGAGGTGAAGTCCACAGTCTAACATGCCGGGGACGACTCCCCGCTCGCCTATGGCCATATTTAGAGATGTGACTCTTGGCACATCTCAGAAACAGCCTCCCCCTGGGGGGTCAGCGGGGTCGATGCGGTCTGCGGAATCACAACACAATTACAGCACTCCTTCTTAAAGAGATGTACAAGGCGGCTGAAGCACAGGGTGGAGGAGTGTACGTCTGAAGATCCCGCTGTTAGCTTTTAGCACCACGCCCCTGCTCGCTAAAACCTCCCGCTTGTCCGTGCTATGCTGCAAAAAGGGTTCAGGTGTTGCAGCCAGCGCGTTGTGAGCCTCTCGCTGTCGGCGTCTGTCACGCTCTCTCACACTCCGAGGACATGCAGCCTGTAGATGTGCATTAATCTGACTCTTTTTCCTTTAACCACCAAGCTCCTCAATTATTCAGAAGCACGATGGAGTCAAACATCCCCATGTAAAGATCCAACACTTGTTTGACCAGCTGAATGTCCGATAGTCGTGTAGAGACAGACTGAGCAGATGGCTGGGTGAGGGGCGACCGGGACGCACACAGCATCCTTCTAGAGACTCAGTGTGATCAAAACTGAACAACTGAAAGTCTTTTTGCAATAATAAAGTGAGTAACTACACTGTGATTGAGAAAGAAATGTGTTGACTTAAAAGTGTAATATTGTTTCTAACAGAAAAGGGTATGAAGTAGACATCATTTTTTGACTTTATAATGTCAGAAATATTATCAAAGCTTGTTCTTTTGCAACAATAAAAGTGAAAATGGTGTTTTAAACATATTTTTTTCAACCTACAATGTCCCCAAATCACCGTCCTAACATCCATTTAAACACTGTGATTTCCTCCTGATTTGCCACCTTTCCAAAAACTAGTGTTGATAGGGCAGACACAGGCTCAGATGATGCCTCCTTACTGGATGTGACACAATATATTGATATCCAATCAGGGGTTAGGGGTAATGGACCATACTAAATGTAGGATACCAGTAACAATACCATTTAGGCATTGAAGTGAATGGTCATGGTCAGTGCTAATATGCTGCAGAGATTTTGAGACAAAGTTAAAGTTGTTTAAATGCATCAAAATGCATTAGCTTGGACAGATGGCTCTGCTAAACCCAATGGTAAGTTTTTTTTTTTTAATTCTTGGACCCTAACCACCCTAAACGGGCTTATTAAGTGGTCAACCTGCATGAAAGTCATGATACATCCATACACCTCCTCAACTTTCACACACTTTATTTCATCTTCAAAACATGTAGGACTTCCTGTGCTGAATGCTGACATTTGATCATGGTGTGAAACTGCAGTACAGGCATTAAACACAGGGGCTAGATGCTTGTCTTGCTGCTTTCTGAATGTTATTTTGTGTATTTCCTTCACCACTCACTCCCCTAACTTTCTACAGTATGTTTCTAGTGTGATTGTCTGGTTTTTGACATCTCCCTCCTTTACCCTTTCACAAATCCAACATCACACAGTATCACAGTGTAAGTGGCTCGTCAGGCTCCTGATCCATCACATCCTCATCCCTCTTCTCCACCCCCCGGCCCCCTCCCCTCTCTTTTCATTTGACCTATCCTTCACCAAGGTCCAGTGTAATCCCATTGAGTTTGGGCAAAACAGAGTTTAAGCAGAGGGGGAGGGGGGAAGTTAAAGAAACCTCCTCCATAATCCAAAAGTCAAACATTTGATCTTGCAGCCACCACCTGTGTTTTTCCGTCTGTGCAGGGAGATGAGATATAATAGCTACAACCAGATTTTGGTCAGAACTATGAAAACAATGGCAAGGCCGACGGCTATGTTTCAACCTCCATAAGCAGGGAAAAAACTTGTTGTTAGGTGTTATAAAACAGCATGATGAACACTCCCTGCTCAGCTTTTAAAGGAACTAGCCTACTTAAAGTATACGTAACTAATTTCAGCATTAACAGCTATTTCTTAGGAGCTTTAGCCATTATTCCATTTACAAGAGGTCATAACACATCTTCTGACAGGTGGGCCTGCTAGCCTATGTCTTTAGCACAGGCTAGACACTAGTGACAAAAGGGCCCAACCAGCCAAGGCTAGCTGGTTGGTATAACTTCTGTAGAAGGTGTCAGTCGAGCTTGACACAGGATTTTTTCTCAAGATCAGTCAAGACCACAGCTGCAGTGACATCTTTATTTTATTTTTTTTTAGCAGCAAATCTCTCTCTCTGTCACTCGCTGTCTTTGATTTATCTAATGTAATTCAATAACTCAAAGATAATTAAAATTGTTTATATCTGCTTGTGTAACCATCTGAAAGACTTGCAGCAGGTTCTGTGCTGTGTTCTTCTGTTCAATCCAAACTTTGGTTTAATTAAATACGCTATACATTTTATAAAGGAAAGCTGAGGAATAATGTAAATATCAAGCCACATGATTATTATGAGTACTGGCTCTGAATACAGTAGTGGTCTTGAAAATGGTCTTGCATTGGTTTGGTCTCGGTCTTGAACTTGCTCTCGCCCCCCTTGGTCTTGGCCTTGACTCAGTCTCGACCCCCTCAAAGTCTTGATGCGCTCTGGTCTTGGTCTTGACTCGGTCTTGGGTTGGGTGGTCTTGACTACAACACTAGAAGAAATAAGAAATGAAACAAGTAGAGACAGCTGTAAAGTAAAGGAATACAACTTGGCTACTAATGCTAACATTTAGCTAAGTAGCATTAGCAAAGATTAGACATGGGTCCTTTAAGAAATGTTCACATGTTCACAAACCTTAAGGCTGCTCAGTGAATTATGAGGAAAGAAAACATGTTTTCATAGTAGCTTTGTGACAAACCTGTTTTGTACAGCTCTTCATCAGGGAGAGATGAGCTGGGGGGGGGGGGGGTGGGGGGGGGGGAGGGGGGGGGTGGAGACGTCGGTCCTGCATTTGAACTTAACCTGACTGTGGCCTGGGACTGATGCAGCAATTAGCACCAGGGATCAGCATCAAAAGGAACGGCGCAGTGTGAAGCTGGTCTAATTAGTCATATGAACGGAGGCAACAGACCGACCACTGCATGCCTCAGGTTAGGGGGCTGGGGAGGGGGGCGAGTGAGAGGGGGTGTGTGAAAGTGCAAGTGTGTATGTGTGTGTGTGTGTGTGTGTGTGTGTGTGTGTGTGTGCTAGGCTGACTCAGTGTAGTCAGCAGCAGGTGGATAAGAGTTCATCCTGGTGAAGACATGCTTCAGATCAAAGCTTGGTTATGTCAGATAAGGAGTGATGTGATATGATCTGTTTCTGAAATAAAAACATCTCCGCTGTGTCTCTGCTAAACTCCTCCTGCACCATCACGCCTTCATTTTACATTACTTTACATCAATCATCACACACACCCGCCTTGCAGCTGATGTGCTTCAATGAACAACATGTATTCACATCATACACTTCACTTTTAAAGGTAAAGTATGAAAAAAAAGGAACAGGTAGCCGACACTTTTCTTCAATGCTTCTTGACTGTAGAAGTTGTGAAGACAGCTACCTGTCAGTGGAATTTGAAAATAAAGTGAGTTTATTTGGTTTATTATAACATTAATATCACAATTTTCGCATAATTGTTAATATTTATAGCAGTACATGTGTTGTGAAATTGATGAAGCACATTATTGTCTTTGCATGTGTTTTCCTTAAGCTGCTGTGCATTGGGCTCTCAGGGCCACCGGACATTTTCCTGTTGCATGGTCCACTCACACTTGAGAACTTGAAAATGATATGTTTTGGTGTTTCAAAATATGGTGGAGACTCGGACCTGGTGGTGGCGCAAAATAATAACTGATCGTAAAAGTCAAAACCTGGACAAAACTTCTCAGCAATCCATCTAATGTTTATTGAGATATTTCTGTCTGGATCATAATGGTGTATTGACCAATGACAGAGGGGATTGTCTTGTAGCTGCTATATCAGCGCAATTAAAACTTTTCTCAGCACAGCCATCTGAAATTCAATATGCAGTGTTTGTGTTCCTGTTGTGTGTCATAAGTACGATTATAACTGGGGTTAAAACAATCGACTCCCCTCCGTGGCCCCCGTCAGCCCTGCAGGTGAACGCCGACATGTAATATGCAGAAGTACCTGTGATAATGGGGATTTACATTGACAAAACAAACCTATGCACATATATTAAATGTATTCCTGTAGGCAAATAGTCGCCCCTGCTGCCTGCTCTGTAATCTGGTAAAAAATCGTCGGGGAGGTGACAGGGTCGGGTCACAACAACAGCCATTTCATTACTGTGGCTCAAATGTCCCAGGATGCAATTCAATCACAGGGCGATTATTTTACCTCAGATTCCACTCTGCGGGGAATTGGCTGTCGTTTGTTGCTGACCTTTTCACGCGGCGGCCATTTATCTAGAGGAATAATTGTTGGGATGGTTTCATGGTCATATCCCTGAGTGCTGCAGCTCACAGGCTCTCAGTGTGGCGAGCCGGCACCTATCCTGTTATCTCCTGCTGCTGGCAAACAAACACTGACGCGAGGCGGGAAGAGCAGCGCACTCTTTAAAACACATTATAACACACATAGAAGTCGTTTACCACGGTCACTGTAGAAACCATCAGATTTACCTTAAACCTGGGGACAGAAGGAATCATTTCACTTGTTAAAGATAAATGTAAGATTTTTTTCTTAAATCTTGTATTTCAAGATAAAATAACTGTGCCTGAGACATGTTTTTACAGTGCAGGCAGCAAACATGTCTGAGTCACATTTGACTAGAGGTCACGCTAAAAAAAAGACAAACTGAATCTGAAAAATCTAGTTTTTTTTTTTTTAATTCATTAATAATCCAGTTTCATGAGTTTTCTTAATGCTGATTTCTTTCTTCTGCTGCCTGCCTCTTATACAACATGTGTTTTTAATAGAACATGCTGACTTGTCCTCTTGAATGCGCCAAGTAAATGATAGAGGAAATGTGAAACTGTGGTTCAAGCTCATAAAAATATTTGTAAAGTTACGTTGTCCCTCTGACAAATAAGAAAAATCAATGATTTACAAGTGAATTATTGGTTTAGTCTTGACATTTATAGAAGCTACTGATGAAACAAACTATCAGGAAACATGATGTCATGTGATGTCTGTGTATTTGATGAACTGTCAAGTTACTTCAGGAGTGGTAGCAGCTCCACTCCTGCTTTAAATGTTGGTTGAATTGAACGTTGAGAATGTGGTTATAGTATATTATATATATGTTTATAGTATATAGAATATAGATAGTATATGAAGTAGATAGTATAGAATAGAATATAGAATATGGCATGCAACTTATCCCCAAATAGGGGTTAAAATTAGGGGAGAAGATTCTCAAAAAATGCAAACACATTTCCATAGAACTTAAATCAAATGAATAAAACAGAAAAGTAATATTATTAGGCTACTGATGACAAACTGAAAGTGTAGGGGGAAAAATACATAATTGTGATACATGATATTCATGTATCATGCAGAGACGAGATGAGAAAACAATACAAAGTGCTGACTTTTAATTGGAAATATTTATATTCCATTTCTAAATGGCATATGAGGACTTTTGATATAAAGGTCAAAACATTAAAAGATACATAAAACGAGGTTGTATCATATTTGTATTATCTATTATTTGTGTTTATTATTACATCCATTGCATTTTTAGGAGAGACATTATATAAGTGTCATTTTTCCATGATTTGGGCAAAGACAAAAATGACCCAAAATGACCTTGAAAAAAAACTGTGGATGAATCATTTTGAGAAACTGAAAGATGGACACAATTTTCATAATTTTTATAAGCTGAACATCAATTCTACAAATCTACATGTGTGTTTCTGTTAATGTTACATTCATATATCTTATAATATTTTATGGTGTTTTTATCTACCTGTTTTATTGTGGCCTGATGTAAACGTAATTTTGCTCTGCAATCTATCTATCTATCTATCTATCTATCTATCTATCTATCTATCTATCTATCTATCTATCTATCTATCTATCTATCTATCTATCTATCTATCTATCTATCTATCTATCTATCTATCTATCTATCTATCTATCTATCTAAAACAAAAACGGTCACAATTACCCAGTGGTTTTTTTTCATGCATGTTACTGTAAAGTGTGTCAGTTCTCTGTGTCAGCCATGTTTCTCAGTGAGTTGGCTTTGAACCGTCATGATTAGCCAACCGAAATAATAAAACTGTTACTCCTCCATTTCCTTCATTTTCCTGCTCCATGTATGTGTGACTCATCCTGTATTCAGCTGTGAAAGGCACTGACACTAAACCACCATCTGTTTTTTCCACCTTCATTTCCAGGCTGTGTGTTTCTTTAAGGCTGCACCGGCCCCTCAAAGTGTGAATAATATTCAGTAAGGAGTAAACGCTTAAGTGGGAAAGCTTTTAGCACATTATCCACTGGCAATTGCGAGGTAATCTAATTTGCCAGCGCAGGTCTCTTATTAAATATCTGCAGCAGCGGATTTGCATTCAGGAGTCTCCTAATGGGTTTAGCTGCTCCGTGCATCTCTGGCTCGGTGTTCGCCTGAGTGAGAGGAGAGAGAGAGTGACATTGAGGATGAGAGGTGATCCTATTCACACACACAGAGAGAGAGGGAGAGAGAAAGAGAGAGAGAGAGGGAGACGCCTTTGGAAAAAATCTGTTGTCAGCATTTTGAAAGCATGCTGCCTTCAGGGACTCCTTGTAAGTTCAGATGTGACTTTCTCAGCCACAGAGATTTTGGATTAAAAAAACAGATATGTATATATGTTTATCTGTTGCTCTCTCTCTCTCTCATTGGCTGTTGTAAACCAAGAAGTGTCTATCAGTCGTGTCCCGGAAGAAAAAACATTTAGTCATGATAAAGACTCAGCCTTAGGTGACGTCTAGACCGGATTCAGTCCCTATCAAGTTAAAAGCAGGGGAAATTAAAAACAAGAATTCTTTAATCAGTCTTGAAAGCATTCCTCTTTGATATAAAACTAAGGACAGTAATATAATGATAACAGCAGAGAGTCCCAGTCTGGAAACCTGCAATGTAATAGACTGAAGACTGGTCTGTTGTCACCATAGAAGTTACTGTTAGAGCTGGTAGCACTGCTGCTGCTGCTGCTGCTGCTGCTGCTGCTGCTGCTGCTGCTGCTGCTGCTGCTGCTGCTGCTGCTGCTGCTGCTGCTGCTGCTGCTGCTGCTGCTGCTGCTGTTACAGGCCTCATGGAATAATGTGCATTTCCTGTTGTCATGTGAAAGTCTGCGTGTGTGTGTGTGTGTGTGTGTGTGTGTGTGTGTGTGTGTGTGAGTGTGTGTGTGGTGTGTGTGTGTGTGTGTGTGTGTGTGTGTGTGTGTGTGTGTGTGTGTTGTCGATGCCGTATTTTGCTTTACTGATGTCCCTCTCTTTGGCTAAAGGCACCTTCCAAACCAGTGTAAATGTAAATGTAAATGTAAATGCATTCAGATCATTAACGACGCTCAGAGACCTTGACCAGCCAAAGTTAATCTACTGTATACTGTACAATACTGTACAAACAGCCAACATTCAAATGCATGTACTCATACACTACATGGAACTTATGTACAGCTGGTTAGAGGCTTTATAATGTATTTATATTAACATTTTAACTGAATGTATGAATTAGTAATAATATTCTGATAATAAATTATATAAATATAACAGTCATACATTTTGTTGTAAATAGTATTACTTCTAATTGAGTATTTTATACCACACTGCAGACAGCACTGACAAAAAGGCTCTAAACCTTTAACCATCTACTGATCAGACGTTAACCCACTTTTTATAATACTGATTATTTTATGATATTTTCTTTGGTCTGCAGAAATGAGATCTGCATCATGTTGTTTTTGAACATTTGAAGAGTTCATTGACCTTTAACACTGTTTTTAACAAAACAAAATAAAAAAACACCTGTAACTGAGATTTTAACTTGAAATTGAAAGATGTTGAACACTGAATTATGTAATACACGTTTACAATATGAAGCAGAAAAGTGTGAGCTGCGGCAAATCTAATAATAAAGATGATAGAAGCTTCATCTTGGCCTGTTTATTATTATAACTTTTGGCAACTGTGAATTTCCTCCACATTATGTGATGGCACTGACAGCAGGGATTAGTGCTTCTGTGTGTGTGTTTGAGGGAAGATATTTAAAAAAAAATGTGTGAGTGTAAAACTGCCATCATCATCATCATCATCCTCACCATGGTCATCTCACTGCTGTCATCAATTATAATAAACCATCTTGGACAAACGTCTCCAGGAAAATCTCCCTTGTTGACATTCTTGTGGCTCCCAACATGTGGTCTGGGGCCCCTCCAGGGCCGCTCCAGGGCCCCTCCAGGGCCCCTCCAGGGCCGCTCCAGGGCCCCTCCAGGGCCGCTCCAGGGCCGCTCCAGGACCCCTCCAGGGCCGCTCCAGGGCCCCTCCAGGGCCCCTCCAGGGCCCCTCCAGGGCCCCTCCAGGACCGCTCCAGGGCCCCTCCAGGGCCCCTCCAGGGCCGCTCCAGGGCCGCTCCAGGGCCGCTCCAGGGCCCCTCCAGGGCCGCTCCAGGACCGCTCCAGGGCCGCTCCAGGGCCGCTCCAGGGCCGCTCCAGGGCCCCTCCAGGGCCGCTCCAGGGCCGCTCCAGGGGTCCGCAGGCCTCCACACAGAAACTGACTTTCACCTCTTATTTCCCACCTTAATGTTGTGCAATGATGGCCAGGAATGACACTTTCCTAACCATAGTCTCACTGTCATCACCTCATATAGGCTCAGAATGAAGTCACAAAGAATCTGTGTGTTTCCAACCTCTCTCGTTCTCTCTCTCTTTTATTTGGGAGGGTTGGCATGAAAAAACCAAACCCCCTGACAGGCTCAGGTTTAATTGGCTGCTCGGTATCAGAGCCGCAGTGGGACGGTTGGAGTGTGACGTGGAAGCAGAGGCAGTGATTGGAGCGCAGCCGGGAATTATAAGGGGAGGGTGAACCGGACTGGAGCTTCCCAAAGAGCCGCCGGCCTCAGATCTGGCACCGCAGGACGCGCGCACAAGTCTCTGGAGTCAGTCTTCCTCCTCCTCCTCCTCCTCCTCCTCCTCTTCCTTCACCATGCGTCCAACAGGACTCACGGCTCGGCAGTGACAACGTCTCACAGCGGCCACACTCCCGGCGTGTGTTTGTGCGCAGTAACAGAGCAGCAGGAGGAACTGGGCGAAGTTTTTTTCTGCGCTTTTTTTCTTTCATTCCCTCCGCTGGGAGCTTAAAGGCGGAGTTGAAGATTCCTGGAGGAATTGTTGTCTTCCAAATCATTATTATTGCTGTTCTTATTGAAAGGGGAATATCTTCCGAGCCTTTTACGCAAACACCGACATGGAGTACACATCATCCCCGAAGCCGCAGCTCTCATCCCGGGCGAACGCTTTCTCCATAGCCGCCCTGATGTCCAGTGGGAAGCCCAGTAAGGACAAAGACACGGAGGAGAACACCATCAAGCCTCTCGGTAAGGATGGACGAGGAGAAACTCAAACCACGTCTAAAGACCTGTTACATGTGTTTTACTCAAGTTTCCAAGGACTGAGGTTAAGTCATGTACAGAGAAAGTACAGGGTTAGAAAACAGAAATAAACCATGCAGGATTAATTATCTGATGACAGCTAAAAGAAAATAAATAATAATAATACAGGGAAGCATCGAGGTTTTGTGATATTCACAAGTGACAGGTTAAATAAATAAGGAAGGAGAGAAGTGGTGTAACTGCCTCGTGTGTAACCCGTTATATCTACCATCCTGTTACCGGGTTGTTATTGTTTTAAAATAGAAAATAAAAGGCAAATTCAAATTCATACTCTTAGTAAATGATTTAACACAATTATTTAGATTTTATTGAAGGAGAAGATCATTTGGCAACTTTTTATAAATATGGATCATCTAAATCTGACAGAAAATAAATAATAACGTGATGTGTCATTTTCCCTGGTTTGAACTTGTCATTTTATTCTCTCTATTTTAAGGAAGTTGTGTGTCATTTCCTAAAACCGACAACAACCGACAGTACAATTAGCTAGTTGTTACGTCACATCTGTAATTTAATTTACTTGTTTTTTGCCCGTTACCATTTTTAAAATAAAAATAGAAAAATTAAATACAATTATCAAATACAAAAAAAGAAACATCAGATATTATTTTATTCTTCTATTTTTATAATTCAAAGAAGACGGCAAACCAGGTTTACACTGAAGGATGAACATGTTTCAGAGATTAAAATACCAGTTCAGTCTCATTTAATCTCTTGGATAAATCTCGGTCCACATTTTAATAGAGAGAAAATATGAAATGCATTTTTTATTTACTTTTATTATTTATTTATAGCTCCGTCTACAAGAGAAATAACAATTAGACGCAAGAACGTTTTAGCAAATGAGCAGACTTTCTTCTCTTTCAGTGTCTTCATTACAGAGCTGAACTCGTCCAACAGTCAGAAATATAGAATAATTCTCCCTCTGTGTGTGTGTGTGTGTGTGTGTGTGTGTGTGTGTGTGTGTGTGTGTGTGTGTGTGTGTGTGTGTGTGTGTGTGTGTCCATGTCCTCTCTCCGTGTCACAGAGCAGTTCGTGGAGAAGTCCTCCTGTACCCAGCAGTCCCTGGCGGACCTGTCCTCTCTGGACGGCCACGGGGACTTCAGCGGGAGCGCGCCCGCCGTGTGCACGGAGCCGCTCATCCCCACCAACCCCGGCATCCCCAGCGAGGAGATGGCCAAGATCTCCTGCAGCCTAGAGACCAAAGAGCTGTGGGACAAGTTCCACGACCTCGGCACCGAGATGATCATCACCAAGTCCGGAAGGTGAACTGTCCAAGACCCTGTAGTGTTGATTTAGTCTTCTACCTCAGAGAGTCACATCCCAGCTGAGCAGACAGTAACTCCACTGTCATGTTTGACTGGGCAGCTGGATGGACGTGCAATGACAATATTACAATAAGTAGCCCATTAAAACAAGTTCTAAAATAAAAGCACTATGAAGCCTGATGTGGTTGTATGTCCTCCCGGACAGTGGCCTTCAGCAGGGCAGCAGGACCTTACAGGCCAGGAGACCTCAGGATAATAAGGTTCTACCCTGTGGTTTTAACAACCTGGCAATTTACAAATAAACCAATATACGTGGCAAATATTTAAATTGATAATTAGTACAATATTGTTTAGAATACCAGCTTCTAATCTTAAAAATAAAAACAAATGAAAATCGAACTATTTCCCCACTAGAGTTGTATCGCTGCAGCCAGAACGCGCACAAATTCTAACAACATTTTATAACAATATGTATCGGTTACTTAAAAAAAATAAATAGAGAAAAGTATTTTTTTTAAACCAATTTTAATAATTTAATATTTTTCCTTTAGGTGTCTGATCATACAGTACCTACTTCTTTAATGGCAGGTGTAGCCTGAGATATAGATGAGTGCGTGTTGTTTGTTAGTTTGTGCAGACCAGTAGTCTACCAGTGATGTAGCTACAGTCCTGTCCAGGCCTGTAACCACACACTGGTCCAGCTCCACATCAGTTAAGGAATAATAATATAATGATGTCCTGTCTCTTCATCAGGAGGATGTTCCCCACCATCCGGGTGTCGTTCTCCGGGGTGGACCAGGACTCCAAGTACATCGTGTTGATGGACATCGTGCCGGTGGACAACAAGCGGTACCGCTACGCCTACCACCGCTCCTCCTGGCTGGTGGCCGGCAAGGCCGACCCTCCTCTCCCCGCCAGGTAGGCAGCCTGCAGCGGCCCGGCCCGGCGGCCCGGCCCGACGGCCCGGCCCAGCGGCCCAGCGGCCCAGCGGCCCGGCCCGGCGGCCCGGCCCGGCGGCCCGGCCCGGCGGCCCGGCCCAGCGGCCCAGCACAGGGACTGACTGACTTTACCTCCTGAAGCTAAACATTAACAAATCAGTCTAATGTTTATTTTTCCTTTTTTTCTACAGTGAGATAATAAAATAGAAAAAAAAAAAGCCAATAGGCTCTAGGCTTAACAAAGGCTGAAGAGAATGTAGGCCTATACTCAGTTCCCTGTGTATTCAGCCTGTTTTCAAACGACACGTAAAAGTTTATTCTCAATCTGTTACCAATAAAAATAGAATTAATTAATTTGAAACAGCATATTGACTCTGATGGCTTCGACTATTATGGAATAATCTGTCCTGTTTGTAGCTATTGACCTAGACCACCCTGTTTGAGTCGATCCGCATCAGTCCGTGTTAGACCAGGATACTTTTGTCGTTTTGATAGTTTGAATTGTTGTTAATTTGATCTAAAACTGATGTCGCAGTTGGAACTTTATTAGGTTATTATTTTTATTTTTATTTAGTCCAGAAGCATTTCTTTGTCTGTTTACTGGAAACATCCATACTGACAACAGAATGGATGGCCAAAAACAAACAAACAAACAAACAATCTTATGCCTTTTATTTATGTAGGGTATTTAATTTATTTAATGCGAATTAGCAGACACGGTGTGTAAAAAAGTATACAATCAAAAAAGAATAAAAAATAAAAAATAACAATAAAATAAAATAAAAAATAATTCTAGGCCTATTTTTCACTGCACATGATCGAAATGTAAATTTGGCCTCGAGCGGCCGTCAGCCAATCAGAGCAGGGGATGTGACCTGGCTGCCTCGGTGTTCACATGCACCTGTGTTTCCCTGGCGACATGTCACTTTATGATGGTCTGCTGTCAGCCAGAGCCTGACGTCATCCCTAGCTACAGTAACTAACCTCCTCCTCCTCTCAGGTTGTACGTCCACCCGGACTCACCGTTCACCGGAGAGCAGCTGATGAAGCAGATGGTTTCCTTTGAGAAGGTCAAACTCACCAACAACGAACTGGACCAACACGGACACGTGAGTAGGACACTCGGTTATCTATTCCTTCTTTGTTTAAAGATAATAAATATATATATATATATATATATATATATATAAATATATATATATATATATATATATATATATATATATATATATATATATATATATATATATATATATATATATATATATATATTTAAGGTCACATGGTAGGCTAGAGATCAGCGCGCCTTAGCCCACACAGGCCTGTCTGTCTGTGTGTGTGTGTGTGTCTGTCTGTGTGTGTCTGTCTGTCTGTCAGAGAGATCAGTTCGCTACAAGTGGCTCAAGAAGAACAGACTAAATGTAGCTATCACTTCCCTCTGCTAACAAAACAAATAGCCTATATGTATTTAAGATGACAACCTTAATTTGTACTGAGTTCTGATCTGGATTTGTGAGTTATTATGAACCAACATGCTGTAAGTGCGACTATTAACCAAATTACAGGTAGAAATACTTTTTTTCAAAAGGCTGATTTCTCCAGAGCTCTGGATGTAAAATCCTATAGTTCCTATAAAGAGTTTAGTCTCAGTCAGATTTAAAGTGTGGGGGCTTTATATGATTACTGGCCCGACTGGAGCAAATTGCTCTTTCAATCCTCCTTTCGCTGAAGGCATCATGACAAGCACAAACAGGTAACAGAGAGAAAAAAACATTTATCCTTGATCCATTAATGAGCTGCTACAGCGCTGAGCCTGGGAAACAGCTGCTGCCTGTTCTTCTGCTGGGTGTGTTAGTCCACAAATAGCTGCTTGACATTTACACCAGGTAACCAAAACAAATGAACCAAATGAAAAAGGTAACACATCCTCCTCTGCTGATTAAGGCAGGGTGTTGTTTCTTTTTTTGTTACTTATAATGATTTTAGAAATTAACTGTCTTCCTTAGAAATATATTGTCTCTGTGAAACAGACATGAAGGTGACAGGTATTTTAATATATATATATATAATATATCAATCCAGTTAAAACACTAGGGAATTTAAATAACTTAAAAACATAAAATTGTATTCAAATTGTTTGTTTTAAGGTCAACAATATATTAATACCAATGAGACTGTCACATTCATTTCAATCTCAGACTCTTTTGTTCAGCAACGTTATTAAAAATGTAGAGGTAGAAATACCAACAACAAAAAAAGAAGAAGAAGCAATTATGCATAAATGATATTGAACATTAATTGGTGATGAGACATTTATTTATTTATTTTAATTTGTTTTCTTTTTCTTTTTTTGTGCTGCTGAAGCACTGATAAAAAATATAATTTAACCTTGTGGCCTAACAATTATTATGGAAGAGAACTATTATCTGTATACTGTATTACTTACTCATTCATATTTGTAATGGTTTTTGTTTTTACAGATAGACAATGGAAAAAAATGAATGTAATGAATTACAACTTCAGTAAAAAGTCTGAGTCTGAAGCCAGGAAAAGGCAACAATGATTTATTTAGATATTAATCACAGGTTTATTTGTTTTATCATTACATGTGCTTTATGTATTGACTTAATATATTGTAATATATTTCTAAAATAAGAAATGCCAGGAAAAAGATTTGAAATGTCCTGGACTAACCCTTTAGATGTTTCTAAGTTAACTGAAACAAATATTCTCACTACAACATCCATCAAGCAGCTGTTTTCTATCAGCGAATGGAGATGTCAAAACTTACATTTACATTTCTTTAAAAAATACAAATCAGACCAATCTTTGGAAAACATGTTTTTCATATGTAAACCTGCAGGTTGAATGTGTTGTAACTGTCCAGACAGATGGCCCTCTTTTTTATTGCTTCATGTTTCACATCAGTTGTTTTTATATTTTATTTAATCTAGTGAGGATGAACATCAGCTCTGCTGCTGACTGAAGAACAGTAGCTTCTCTAACTGAGCATTTTAAAGGAGGCTGCTTATATATTGTACTTCTTATCTTTCTGTACTTATAAATCTTATCGTCATCAAATCCTGTGAAAAGACCAAATTCCAGCTGCTCCCGTGTTTGGGGTTCATTTCTCAGTATTTTCCACCTCCTCCTCCTCTTCCTCTGTGGTTCGGCCCTCAGCCCACCGACTCCTACTGAAGAAATACATCTTCAAAATGGGTCATGACATTATATTCTTTTTTTTTAAGAATAGTGATTTCCTGAAACAGCTGGTCATTGGGGACAATAGTACATTTACAGTGGACTACTTTGAGCTGTGGATGAACACGTGCAGCAGTGTGTTTGGTCTTTTTAATGGAGGTTGTTAGGAATCATGTCATCAGAACAGACATGTTCACGGTGTATTAACTTCACCCCGTCTCACTCATGTTTTTGTCGTGGTCCTCTGCAGATCATCCTCAACTCCATGCACAAGTACCAGCCGCGGGTCCACATCATCAAGAAGAAGGACCACACCGCCTCGCTGCTCAACCTCAAGTCCGAGGAGTTCCGCACCTTCGTCTTCGTGGAGACCGTCTTCACGGCCGTCACGGCCTATCAGAACCAGCTGGTGAGTGATCGACAGCCGACACTCGCCGGTGCTGACTGACTGCTGAGCTCTAACTGTGGCCGTTCCCCGTCAGGTTACAATCAAACAGCTAAAAGCTCCATTTAGTCGCTGCACTGGAGCTTCTGATTGGATCAGACGTCTCCATCACATTTACAGTTGTCTTTCTTTCTTTGCACTTCCTGTTCCTTCACGAGGAAGATCACGTGATACAAGACTAAAGCTCCTACTGCTAAACACGAGATTACACTTAACACTGAACAGCACAAACAATAATTTGATAGAATAAAACCAGATCATCTGTGAACACGTGACTGCATCGTAAAAAGTCTCAGTCCACTCCGTTTGGATACTCTGAACAGAGACTGAACCAGGACCCACAGAGCCATCATGTATTGACTATGTGTAACATTATCTAGAGTTTTAATGTCAGAGGCTCATGGTTGCATAATTAACCACATATTTGTGACACAAGTTATACACAGTTTATTGTTTATTATTAAATGGATCCCCATTAGTTGTCACAGTGGTGACGACTTTTCTTCCTATAGGGTCCGCAAGACAAACAAACCAAAAATAACAGTTACATAAAAGTAAAATAAAAATAACATAGGAAGCCATACATATGCACACAATTACATACATAACACTTAGTCCTAATTCACAATTCCAGTTATAGCTATATCATAATAATAGACATACATAGCTATCTAATAATATGTCATACAACACATACAATCATACATGTACAGTCCAACATAGATGAGTCATGTAATAGTTATGGTTCTAGAAGAACTGTAGTGTAGTCATATACACAGTATCATACCATCCTTTATAATAATCACATACTGTTATTATTCTCATCATACTACTAATACACAGTCAATAATGCACAGTTATATTAAACATTAACATAACATGATACTGGGCCAAAGCAACACAATGCTTCAGAGACATATACGTACGTATAATAAAATACCGGGAATAAAAATAGATATTTTCTCAGTGAGTTTTAGCGTGAGCAGTCACATTGTAGTCCATGTTACTGTGTCAAGGTCCACCTGGTCCCAGAGCAGCGAAGGAGCCTCTTACTTAGACATTTGTGAATGACTTTAATATTATAAAACAACAACAACAAAAACTTAACACATTTAATTTTCTTAAGAATATAAAGAGTTGCTCAGGTTACACAGAGCTGCACAATTAACCACAATGTTGTCAACATCATAATATGGCCAAATGCAATATCCAATTTCCAGGAGATGCAATATTTAGATTTTCAATATTATATTGAAAATATAATATAATATAATATATTATATTATATTATATTATATTATATTATATTATATTATATTATATTATATAAATATCAAGATGTAAAGGAGCACGACAAAAATTACACCATCAGTTTTGAGTGAAAATGGAAAAAAGAAACTGACCATTCACACTGAAGTATCTGCCTATATAATTGCAATATGATGTTGTATGCATGTGCATATTGTGCAGTTCTGTTTACACAAGTTAGATTAGGAAGGAGCACAGGGCACACCGAGCTATGAAATGGTTAAACATTGAAGGTTGAAGGTTTTCTACCTTGCCTCTCATTTCATACCTTCATTTCAGACCTGTTGTATTTCTCTGCATCAATGTTTGACTAAATGTACTAAAGAGTCTTTAATAGACCGTTGTGTTGATGTGATGTGGTAGGATGAGAAGAGAGGCGCTGCAGGAAACAGCACAGTGAGATGGACTGACAGCTCAGAAAGAGCGTGAAAAATAAGAGAGAAATAGAGGTGAAGAGAGGAGGGTAAATAAGAGGAGGACTGAGCTCTCTCTCTTCTCTCTGGTTCTGACAGATCACCAAACTGAAGATCGACAGCAACCCGTTCGCTAAAGGCTTCAGGGACTCGTCACGGCTCACGGACATGGAGAGGTACAGGGGATTCTGGGTCCTGCACTCTGTGTGTGTGTGTGTGTGTGTGTGTGTGTGTGTGTGTGTGTGTGTGTGTGTGTGTGTGTGTGTGTGTGTGTGTGTGTGTTTCAGTGTGAAACAGATAAACCGTGTTACATGTAACAACATTCATCATCATCAGACATGTCTTATGCTTGATTCTTTACATCTTTTCTTTTTCTTCTTTTTTAATTCTGAATCTTTCCTCCATGTTGTTTCCATTCTTCCTTATTCTTTTCTTCTTTGTCTTTTTTATTTTATTGTCTTCCATTTCTTCTTCTTCTTCTTCTTCTCTTCCTGCTCTATTTCCTGTGTTGTCCTTCTTTACTCTCATTTTTTAACTGTCATTTCATCTTTACTTTCCTTCATTTATTTCTCATTTTTTCATTATTTCATTCTTTCCTTCTCACCTCTCTTTTTCACTATTTTCCTGTCTTTTTTGCAGTCATTCCCTATCTCTACTTTTTTGTCAGTTTGATTCTTTTTTCTTTTATTGTTTATTATTATCTTATCTCTTTTATTTGTTTAAACCATTCCTTCTTATCTTTCTGGCATTTCCCTTCTTTCTTCTCTACTTCCTTTTTCTTGTCTTTCTAGTTTTTCATTATTTGTGCTATTCTTCATTGTTGTCTTTACTTCCTCTGTTCCACCTCTCTTTTTTCTGTCTTTAATCTTTTCAATGAGTTCTTCATTCCCCACCATTTTTTGTAGTTTGTCTTTCTCCCATTTTTTTTTCACTGTTGTTTGTTCCTTTTTTTACCTTTACAGTTGTTTTCTTGTATATATATATATTTTTTTATCATACAACGCGTCTTCATAAACACACACACACACGCGCGCACCTACAGTCATCCGTCCCCCCCTCCAAAGGATTTTTTCTGATGCTGCCAAAACACACACTTCTCTTTATTCCTGATTCCGGCACAACGGCCAAAATTAGCTGCTGAAATCAAACCATCTGCCCATTTCCTTCAATCAAACATAGGCAGAGACCATGAAAACACAGACACCCAGACACCCCCCCACCTAGCCCTTTACCCCTCCCACCCTTTACCCTCCGCCTGCTTCTTCTTCTCTTCTTCTTCTGTCTTTCTCTTTTTGAGGGCTGTGAATTAGACCTGATCAATTGATCTTCGGGGAGCTGCAGAAATCACATTAGTCTGGAGTCGGCCACTGCACTAAAACACACTGTAATTCAATTGGCTGCAGTGACTGATTGAAACCAGCATGCCCCGCCTCCCCCCCGCTCTGCCGTGCATTGTGGGAGTTCTCTGTGGCCTCTGCGCCTGAGGGGCCCGACGCTGATAAAAACACACACATTTGTACTCCTCTGCTGACAGATATTGCACTTTCCTAACCTAATTGGAGGGGTGGGGGCCGCAGAGGGCTGCTAATGTGGACGCATGGCTCTCATGATGCAGACCACTTGCCTGTCCACCCACCCACACACACACACACACACACACTACCTCCCCCCTTAACAATTTGTGTCACTGTGTTTGAGAAGTGCTGTCTGACAAGACTCAAATGAGCTAATGCACTTTGTGGAATAGTGAACACACACACACACACACATTCAAAATACATGTACAGTCAACACAAACATGAGAAGGGCAATGCACACACACAGTGAACACACATGTTCTGATGTTTATATAAATACTGTAAGAACATTCACAAAATATGGAGACAAGAACTTAGCATGACACTGGTGATTCAATGAAAACTTTATCTCCAGCTGGAGCTCTGCAGATAGACATGCTTTCTCAGCCGTCAAATATGGAGCTACTTTCATGTCTTTAAAACACATGTGTGAATATTTTAAACATGTTTTGGGAATTTGTGAAGTTCTGAAAACCAAAAAGCCTACAGACTTCAACAGCTGTTAAATGTGTGACCATAGGGAGGAAATTCAACTGGACATTCTCACTTACACATTAAAATAATTCACAATAACAATATTAGAGGTTAAAATTAGGACAGTCAAATTTATTGCAATAAAAACCTGTTTATGCAAATTCCTCTTAATGCAACTTTTTTTTAAATCCTTTGAATTCATGATTAACACTTGCTCTACTGACTTTTGTCCCGACTCATACACTGCAAAAACTCAAATCTTTCCAAGAATATTTGTCTTATTTCGTGTCAAAATGTCTCATTTCTAGTCAAAACTAATCTCTTTCCATTTAAAATGAGACTCATCACCTAAAAATTAATTTGTTTTTAGATCATTTTCACTTGTTTCAAACAAATTTTTACTTAAAATGAGTACAAGAATCTGCCAGTGAAAGCAAGTTTTTTGTGCTTGTAATAAGAAAGAAAAACTTGCTCCACTATCAGATTTTTCTACTAATTTCAAGTGAAAATCTGCTTGAAAGAAGTTTAAAAAGTGTCTAAAAACAAGCTGCTTTTTAATGTGATGAGTCTTATTTTAAGTAGAATGAGATTTGTTTTGACTAGAAATGACATTTTGACTAGAAATAAGACAAATATTCTTGGTAAGAGTTTGAGTTTTTGCAGTGTAGTTTGAATCAGTTGCATACAGTATGGAGCCGTTGTTTTGATTTGAGCAGATTTTTTCATACAAAATGCAGTGAGGTCTTCTGAAAAATATGTGTTGTTGTTTTTCATCAGTGTATAATAATGTTAGATTTACATGGCAGCATATTGTTATTATTATTAAAAACGTTCAAAACATCCCGTCAGGTACATTTAGACCAAATAAGAATAAAAAATGTGATCAGTCGTGGTTAAGCATGGAAGTGTTAACTGAGAATAAATATTTTAACAGTGTGTGTGTTGTTAGCTTCAGGTGTATCACTGTGGTTGGGAAAAAAAGAGATTTATTTTGGGGCTCTCTCTTCGGATTCTGCTGCAGGGAAAGTGTTGAGAATCTGATCCACAAGCACTCGTACGCCCGGTCGCCCATACGAACCTACACCGGCGACGAGGAGAACCTGGGCGAGGACGGACACTCCACACACGCCAGAGGTGAGCAGTCATCTCTCACACACACACACACAGTCACCTGATCCTATCAGCACAGATACAGGGGGGGGGTGGATGGCAGATCTGATTCTATATTTGTGTTATTGTCAGCAAATCTCATGGAAGGATCAAATGTGTTTGCCTCTAACTCAGCCCTGTCTGACGTCCCTAACATTACGTGTCACTGTCAAGCCCACTGATTCCTGCTGACACCAACCACAGTGTTTAATGACAGAACAGAATCTTCCATTATTTCTACTAGTCATTACTAATCTGTTGTCAATCAGGAGGGAGCAGGGACTATTTTCAGGGGCGGTATTTGTGCAGCAGAAATGTGGGATAGAATCATCAGCCTTGTCCTTAAAGGGACATTTCAACATTGCGGTGCAAGTTGTTTTTAGATCGGCGGGGCAGAGTTGTGAGCTCTGCACGGCACGTGGTATTTCCGCCTTTCCCTCATCGGATTCATCAAATACACAATCCAACAACTCCAAAACGCTCTAATGGACAAGTTGTGACCTGCACATTCACCACACTATGCGATACATTACGAGACGAGGCAAATGCGTAGCCGGAACTACATTCCAGACACGGCTGCTCGGCAGAGTGACTTCAAAAGCGCAAGTAGTTCCGAGTATTTGCTTCATGTGTCGTAATGTTACATAATAATTATTTTCTCACAGCGTGGTGAATGTGGAGGTTACAACTTTTCCACGACAGTGTTTTGGAGTTGTTGGATTGTGTATTTAGTTTGATGAGGGAAACGTTGCGCCTCTGTTGTGTTCGCTGAGCAGCTTGCGTTTCTGCCCCACCGATCTAAAAACAGCTTGCACTGACAATTAAAGTTAATGAACCTACTCCTAAAACTATAGGGATTATGGCAATAGGCCAATTTGCCCAAGTGTTGAACTATCCCTTTAAATGTGTGTAATACTCCTCTAACATCCATATGTCCCTGCTCCTCCTGCAGGCTCGGCCTTCACCGCCTCAGACAACCTGTCTCTGAGCTCCTGGGTCACCACCACCTCGGGCTTCTCGGGCTTCCAGCACCCGCAGTCCCTGTCGGCCATGGGCACCGGCGGCGCCTCGCTCCCCCACCCCATCCAGGGCTCGCTGCCCCCCTACAGCCGGCTGGGCATGCCGCTGACGCCCGGCGCCCTGGCCGGGACCATGCAGGGCAGCGGGCCGTCCTTCCCGTCCTTCCACATGCCCCGCTACCACCACTACTTCCAGCAGGGGCCCTACGCCGCCATCCAGGGACTGCGCCACTCCTCCACCGTCATGACGCCCTTCGTATGACTCGGTCCTGGGGAGGAGACCGCCGAGCCCCACGCCAGCGCCCACCCCCGGTCCAGTCACGTCTCCGCGCCGGCTCATCACTCCTCATCCAGTTTGTATCTTCCCCTCTGGTCTTTGTAAATAGCTGAGCTCAGTGAGCGAGCTGCTGGTGACAGCGTGAAGAGGAAGCGGTTCACTGAAGCCCGTTCAGAAAAAAAAGACGGACTGAAAGACCCTCAAACGGGTTTCTACAAACTCTCCGGTGACATTGTACAAACTATGAGACCTAATGCAAGATGACAAAGGGAGCATGTTTGATCTCGGCCCTTGAAGAACAGTGGATCCTCAACATGAACTCATTTTAACTATATTTAATACGACCCTGTCTTCCTGTAAAGACCCCACTCTCACTACTGGCCACAGGGTCTCCACCTTAGCTTTAAAGATGGCAGGTTGCCGTGTGATCCTTGGACTGCGCAACCTGAGCCGACTGCCGTGACGCAGCAGCAGCAGCAGCAGCAGCAGCAGCAGCAGCAGCAGCAGCAGCAGCAGCAGCAGCAGCAGCAGCAGCAGCAGCAGCAGCAGCAGCAGCATGTTGGACAGCGGGTCCCAGACTGCCAACGTTTCAGCATATCAGCTTTTCTGTGTTTTCTAGAAAGCCAGCCATATGTACAGTGCAAAGCTACAGCTCCGTTGAAAATAACGTCAAAAACATAAAGTTAAAAAAAGTGTTGTACAAAGACAAAGATGCTACATTTACTCATAGGAAAAAAATCTCATTGTAGAGTGAAGAAAATGAAAGAAAAAAAAAAAGAAAGAAACCATAGGACGCATGCAGTCGGCAGTAGACCAACACACTGGGTAAACTTTATATGGAAAAATGTGGGATGAGTAAGGGTGAAGGTTTGACGCTCACTTTAAAGGCCCGGTCACACCAGCAGAAATCTGCAGTCATCGTTTTGGATTTACTCTCAAAAGGAAGAGAGATTTTTCAGTTTCTCTGCCCGTTGCAAATCTGATAACAAACCACACAGACAGCGCTGACGCAAGACCGTCCTAAACAGAAGAAACTACAGCTTTAACTGCAGCCCATTCGCTCTGTTACACCATAACCCTCCCCTGTTGCTAGGCAGAATGCTAACCGACTGTTAGCATTAGGGCGTTGGGTGACCGGGCCTTAACCAGGAGAATTCTCACCACATTATGTGTTGAGGTCATGTTTTAAAATATTCATAGCTCAATAGTCATCATTTTTACATGTGGCCATGACTGTAGCCCAAATCACTCCGTTTCCAGGCCGACTCACTGATCCTGCGTTCTAATCTCTTCCTCCATATCAGAACACACCGAGGCGTTTGAAGGGGACAGAGCCATTTCATCTGTTTCCATTGCAAACAAACAGCAGCAGTGATGTAGAAACAGCACGTCCCAGTCCAGCGGGTTCTCTGGCGCCCCCGGTGTGGACTGCAGCCTGTTGGCAGAGGTTAGCGCGGCTGATTCATGGCGGCGCGGGAGCGTGCCGACAGGGCGTCCACACCTGGGGAGTAATGGCTCTGTGCCGTTCATTTAAAACACACAGGGAGGAAGAAGCTGCGCGCTACACACTCTGAGCTGGTGTAGCCCCACTAGAGTGTGCAGTAAAAGCAACATGATTCATTGGAAAGTTTAATAAATGTACGAGCAGCACAGGTGAGATGGCTCCACCTGGAGTGATGCTGCTGCTGCTGCTTTATGCAGCTCAGAGGCTTCACAGCAGAAACTCCACATTTAAGAAAAGTACCTGTTTATAAGAAACAGCCGATGCTGAAAGTTCATGAACTACACAAGACTATTTTTAGACAGATGCTATTATTGATCAGATGAATTAAATCCTGATAATAATTTCCCACAATTTAACAGGGTATATTCAGATTTACGGTCGTATGTGACACAGAGAAGCCTCAAACATTCACATCTGAGAAGCTGGAAGCTGGAAGCACTGAAGTTTGCTCGATCAACAGATCAACTGATCAATGAACGGATTTATTGTCCAAACTGGTTTTAACATTCAAAGTTAAATGATCCTCATCAAATCTGTGTCTGTGTTCTACACCTATGAAAAATAATGATATGTCTGGTTTTTAAACCCAAAAATACCAAAATCTAGTTTTATTCATGCTACACTAAAATCACTCGATTTGTTTCCAACATGAATAGCTACTAGGACTTTCTATTTAATCACTTCCTGGACAGAAACTGACCCTTTTAAAATTACGTACTGACACAGTTTAAAACAAATTTGAAAGACAGTTCAATTTGACTTTTCAAAAAGAAAAACAATAATCGCTGATGAATTTATGACGTCAGATTGAGATTTCCTGCTGTCATTTCCTTTCATTTCAATTCAGCTAAATTCAGTTTATTGTCACTTCCATGAAGACGTCCCGATGTCATGTTACGTCCTGTTATCTGCTTGACACATTTAGGACAGGATAGGCCATCCTCAAACCCCCCCCCCCAAAAAAAAACTTTCTGTACAAACTCTTGTTGGCTCATGAAAACACCAGCATCGGCTTGATTCAGAGGTGTGTGATGATGAAGATGTTTTTAGTGCTGTTCTGTGGAGGCTTTTGGAGGATTTTGAACTATAGTTGGTCACACAGACACACTGTAGAAGTCCTGGTTTGACTTGTGCCACATGTTCCGACCCCTTGCATATCATTCACATGCGAGCAGTTTTATCTCATCTGTTTATTGTGGAAACACAAGTGCACGGTTCCTTTTTCTTCCTTTTCGTCTCTTTTTTTTTTGCTTTTGTAACCAAACCCTGGTCGTTTTCTGATGTACAGCCTGAACTACGCGTCGATTTCCATCTTTCTAAATGTGCAACAACACGTCCTTCCCTTCCAACTGTACGCACATTCCTGACTTGCCACTGAAAGTAATCAGTTTTCCTTTTCTATTGTGTTTTTGTTTTGTATGCCATAATCTGACACCGAACGAGATTGTGTTTCAATGATTTTTAAGTGCAATATATTTATTTTGCTCTCTGGAAATAATGTGTAATATACTATGCCGCATTTAAAAAAAAATAGTTATTTGTAAACCTTGAGAAATATATATCACCACCAAAACACTTTGAGTTTTTTTTTCCTCACAGACTGACATCATGTACAAGTTTCTCCATCGCAGTGAATCACAGATTGTCAGAAATAAATGAAATCATGAAATGACTAAAAAAACACACACAGCTGATACACAGATATTTAATGAGCCTGTTTTTACTGTTTTTAGCCAAAGCAGATAAGACTTTTTAATCTGAGTCATTTATTTTCCACATGCAATCGTTTATGAACGCTCCATCTTCTAGTTTATGGGATAAAATATCATTAAATATACAGTATATGAGGAGGCCGGTGCAGAAATGAGTCTCGTAAAAGTTCAGTGAGACAAAATACAGACAACAAAAACAAAACAGTACTGTTCTGTTTCCACAGCTTCATCGAGACTTGAACTGCTTTGTCACAAAAACAAAGCTCGCTCCGCCACCTAGTGGTCAGCTGTGTGCTTCACACTGCCCAAAAGGAAATGAGCTCACATTATAGTTGTTCCCTCAAGAATGGAAATGTAACAACAAAGAGCAGAGAATAAAAAATAAGATCATCAAGATGACATATAAATATAAAATGTTGTCTGTATGTGTGTGGGATAAAGTCAGGATCATGTTTATGACTATAATGCAGCTCTGTGATGGACTGGTGACCTGTCACACATAGACATATAGATATAGATATAGTCCAGACCAGGATTATAATAGAAACAAAAAGGTTCCTCCTCTTTCCCCTCGACATCACAGCTTCACAAACTGATCTAAACATCATCAGCCTTCTCCAAAGCAGGAGTAGGAACAACATAGGTTTTACTAACGACCAACAGGCTCTGCTTTGTTCTATTCTCTTTTTGTCCACCATCAGACTTTCTGCTGTTCTATTTAGGGGAGAGAGATAAAGACAGGTTATCCTACAAGAGGAATGTGTTTACATGTGCACAGGTTGCTCTGGATATGATCAGGACTTTGGACAATCTGCTCATGTCTTTGCACATGGGGGAAAAAAACACCTGAGTTTTGATGAAGGCAGAAATGATATAGGACAAGATAAAGGTCCTTTCTGTCTCGGCCCAAACTGTTCCATTCTTCTTGTTCCATGGGTTTGTCCCAGCCGTTTCTATTTCAACACTTCTATGTTGAGATGTTCTCTTACTGTAATGATTTCATGTTGCCTCTATGTTCTGTTAGTTATTGATTTGTGAGGCTGGAAACTCTATTGAAGATACATTAAAGTGAAGATGAACTGTTGCTTTTCTTTATATAGTTGAGCAGTTCCTATTGGATCAGTTTTTACAGTAGGGTTATTTACTCTAATGTCTACCAACTCTACTGCATTACAACTCAACAGTTGGTCTCAAATGCATCATGAAGGTAAGAACCTCCACTAATTAACTCCTGATAAGTCACAGCTGAGCATCCAGCGTCTCCCAGGACAACGCCTGCAGCTCGTTGAGATCATGTGTTGTTCCAAGCTGTCATCACATGAAACACATTTAGTTTTTAAGTCTTTATGGGCTATTAAACATGTTTTGCCCATTAGCCTACACCTCATGCGTTTGAGGGAGTAAGTAGATAGCTACTGTAGCTTGACCTTCTTTTTTCGTTAGGCTGTGTTTCTTCTGAGCCTTAGTTTTGACATGTTGAGGTCCTGTTGGTACAGTACATGTCTCTAAATAAAAGAAGAGAACAAGCACATTTGCAGTTTTTAATTTAATTGTTATTATGGGATTTAAACTCACTTTCATTTCCCTGACATAACTATAAATGTCATTGTCTTTAGGAAATCAACTATGAACTCACGCTGTGAAGATAATAATAAAATCATTGCATCATGGCTGTCCTCTGGGTCCGTGCATGAAGTATAATTCAGCTGCGTTGTTCACTTCGTACCATGAAAGATGCTGTTTTTAGGGGTATTTCCTATTTGATTGACGTGAGACGTACAACGCAATTCAGCGCACCAAAGTGGGTCCGTGCATGATGTATAATTCAATTGCATTCTGTTGGTTTTGCTCTTTTTTGGGAGTGGAGTGGCAGTTTGTTGACAATAACAACAATCTAAAATTTCATTTAATTTCTTTTTATTTGTTCATTCCAATGCAGGATGAAAAGAACTTATACCTGCTCCTTTCTTAAAACAACAAAAAGCATACATCAGATAAAATGCCATAATAATGAACAGCCAACAACCAAAAATCCATAACTATTGTTTTTTATTCCATGTTTTTATATAATTTCCCTATTTTTTAGGCTATAGCTACATCCTCTTATACTGGAAGATATTTGTAAAGCTTTTTTTGTCGACTGTTAAGGAATTCCATATTTTGACACAGAGAACAGAAATACACATTTGTTTTAACATAATCTTTGCAATTTTGTGCTTGGAATTAAATTTTCTTCTGTGATTGTCGTCCTGTGATACTGATACAAGCAAATTTGCAAGTAAAAGTCCACTTTTTGCTCCTCAATTGTTTGAGCTTCATCATCCCTGACTTTGCAAACAAACTTTGTGTTCGTAGAAAATCAATCATTGTATAATATTCTTAGTGCTCTTTTCTGCAATAAAAACAATGGTTTTGTGCTGCTCATATGGGCATTGCCCCACATTTCAATACAGTAACTCAAATATGGCACAATAACCGAACAATACAAAATCCTCATTGCTTTATAAATAAAATACATATTTTTGCTTTACTAAATAAATGAGTAAAACAAACCATAAGCTCTCACTAGAGTCGTTTAGAAGATGCAAAAAAGCAAAAGGAGGTTTAGAGAAACGGAGCTAATTGAACAGACTGGGCCTAAAACTTCTCCAGTCAGGAACTTCAAGAGTTGTTAAATTATTTAAGTCAACGGTGAGTTCTTTCAAGGATGCTGCTCTCCATTAAAATCTATCATCTATCATAATATTCTGTAAAGCTAATAGATCTGTAATTGATGTGCATAAAAAGTGTCTTCAGATAGGAGCAGTTTAATGTTTTACATTTACATTTTAGACATTCAGTCTATGCATTTATGAGTAACAGGGTATGAGCATAAACATTATGGGCTAGCCTGAATGTGGATATTTGAATGGGTTTAAAAAAAATAGAGAAGAAAATAATTCACAAAAACAAACATGATGTCAGAACCCGCTCAAAATGATTTTCACATGAGCTTTTGGTGTTGTCACCCTCTCAAGTCAAGGACTGAAAAACACTGCTATATCTGCAGTATTGACTCCACTACATAAAGTATACACTCTCATACATATAAACACACACACACACACACAAGTCGTCTATCACCAGAAGCATCGCCCGCCACCGCAAGACAAACTGACGGATCAATGGCTGGACGTTAGTCACCGTTTCACCAGGAAGAAGGCCCCACTTCGGCCCTGATAACAATCGGTTACATCCTTCGAAAATAAATAAATAAACAAATAAATAACATCCATTGTGGCTGTGATTGGATTAGAGGGAGAGGGGAAGGGCAAGACAAGCCGCCATGAGGTATGGCCCAACAAATTGGAACTAACAGTCGGGCCAGAGAGTCCATTTTGGGGCATAATTTACACGGTGAGGAGCATGAGCTGAATCTAATGTCATTTCCATCAATTTTGCATTTTGGCCCTTTTTTCCTTCCCCGGGGCTTTTAGCGGTCATTTGAATCGTCTGGCGGAGGACAGCCGGCCAGCATTACAATGTCGGAGACGACGTTTAGCACAGCAGCAGAGTGAGAGGTGGTTCTTTATGGCGTGGTGACTGGCTGCAGCACGGCAGCGCTCATCCATTGATGCACCATCCTGCAAATGGCTAAGAATATGCTAATAGAGTAAGAGCACAGAATCGCCCCAGACAAGACACTTAATGGATGTTTTATCTGCAGGTCAAGAGTCTCATCAGCTGCAATCTCCCCTGACAAGACGTGCCAAGTCAAATTTAGCGATAAAGTGCTTTTAACAAACAGGCCACAAAAGTGCTTCAGGGAGGACAAAGGACACAGACACACACGGGAGTTTGTGGTGAAATGTGAAACCTGTTGGCAAACAATGGGAAATTGTTTTAGAGGAAATACACCTTGAAAGCAAAGTTGCCCCAAGACAAACAGAGATGACAGGACTTCCTGACAGAGCTCAGACTAATTTCACTTCCTGCCCGCAGACATTTGGGTTTCCGCTCAAGTACAAATGATTTTGCCAAAAGTTTCTCAAACTAAATGCAGTTAGACACAGAGGTTATGCTGCGTCGTCTTCCAGATCTCTCCTGATGTCAGTGGGACTTCATCTGATGCTTTAACCCTAACCCTTTTTTACTCTAACTGCTTTGACTTTTAACACTTAAACCAAGGCCGTAATTACTATACATTGGGGGGGCCACATCCCCCCCAATATTCAGATATGTTCAAAATGTCCCCCCCAATATATAGCTAGCTGATTTAAAAATAAATAAATAAAAAGGTATCCCATGTGTTAGCGAATTTACTGTGCTTTCCGGACTATAGAGCGCACCTGAGTATAAGCCGCACCAGCTAAATTTGAAAAAAAAATACATACATAGGCTGCACTTGAATATAAGCCGCAGGTTTTCATGTTGTAACATGAGATATTTACACAGAAAGACAGTAGGGAACAATGCAAGTCCACTCGCTTTTCCGCTGTTTTGGTTCCGCTCCTCTCGCCCATGTGCATTTGTTTACAACGAAGCCGGCCAAAAATCAATAAATGGAGCGTGGATAACGTTACATAACATATACGATGTTACAACGCGTGTGTTTATGTAGTCTTAACCGTCATAAACAAAAGATTATAGGGGTTACAGAGCTGGAACACTGGGGTGGGGAAAAAAGTAGCGGCTTATAGTCCAGAAAGTACGGTATATATAGAAAGAGAGAAATCTGGTCCCCCCCAATGTTGACTCCATGGTTACAGCCTTGACTTAAACCCACTTAAAAGACTGAAGTGTATAGCTCTAACACTAACCAACCCAACCCATACCCTGATCAATGGAATAGTAATGGGTGCCAATTTATGGATCCTGTACACAACAAGTAAGACAAGTTTTCATTGGAGGTCAGGCTTGCATCAACCCTAACAACAATACGACCTCTAGTTTGGTCTCCACCTCATGATGAGGGAATTATCTGTCTCAGATTAGATTACATTAGATTAGATTTTATTTATCATTCTTATGCATCACATTAAAACAAAATTGTGTTTCCCACATCCACCACTAAGAGTTCAGTGCTTTAGTTGCTAAATGCTTCACTGTGTTCACCAGCCGGCTGCTATCTGAACAAAGCTACCGGCAAGTGCTGAGTCTTGTGATGACCCTCCATCATAAAAAAAACTATACTTTAAAAAAAAAAACAGTTTTGCTTTGACCTGTTCCTGTGTACTTCCTGATCACCTAACTTCACCTCAGAGGAGCATATTTAAAGGGATAGTTCAACATTTTGACAAATTGGCCCATTGCCATAATCCCTATAGTCATAGCAGTAGGTTCGTTACCTTTAATTGTCGGTGCAAGCTATTTTTAGAACGGTGGAGCAGAGCTGCGAGCTGCTCAGAGCTACGCTACAGAGGGTCATGGAATTTCTTGGTTTCCCTCATCAAACTCATCAAATACACAACCTAACAACTCTATTCAACAATATCCTTGTGGGATACATCAAAAAGATTTCAAAAAGGTTTTCGCAGCAGGGATAGAAGAGTTTTTGTGCAGTTGGTTTTGCACCTTGGCGAATCTACAACCTGAAGGAAGTACTGAGAATTCCATAAACAAGGGGCGGGAAGTGTCGGACGAGATA
Source organism: Trachurus japonicus (assembly GCF_045865225.1). Lineage (NCBI taxonomy): Eukaryota > Metazoa > Chordata > Actinopteri > Carangiformes > Carangidae > Trachurus > Trachurus japonicus. The sequence continues at coordinate 4,374,284 of NC_140922.1, forward strand.
TGAGCCTTATGAAATGTTGTTAAGAGTGGAAATTTTAATCTTGGTGCAGACTTTAATGATGACTCGAATTCTACTTTTGTTGTGCAGAGGCAGTGTACCAAACCAGCTGATAAAAGATCAAATAAAATATAAGTAAAACATTCTCACAAAAGTGTTCTTGGTCATGTGAGTTGGTCACTCATCTAATTTTGAAAGTAAGGCTGATGAGAGTGGGAACAGTTGTGTGGCTGAATGTAAAAGCAAAGGAGGTGAAAGAGGCTAAAATGTAGAACTGAAGGAAACTACAGGTTTCTGGTTTTGTCATTACAAATTACACATTTTACATTTGATATATTGTTGATATACAAATATCAAATAGATAAATGGTGTTTGCACCAGTTTTAAGGACTTCTATTTATATTCCTACAAGGTCATATTGCCACTTTGTCTTGATTATAAGATCTTAAAGGGTCCTAAACTGAGCAAGATGGGGATAGGGAACTATGATTAGTTAATTGGAAACATAAGGGACTCACCTGGTACCAATCTGCAATCGAGCCGCCACCTCACCTGCTGCAGTAACTGGCTCTGTCAATCTGTCCAGTCAAATGGTGTGTGTTCACCTGCCTCAGGTTGCTACAGGTCCAGTACTCACCTCACCTTCCTCTGCCTCCTCGCCTGGTCCTGGTCTGCAGACTCACCTGCTCATCTCTGGAACTTTGGACCTCTTGCACAATACACAATCAAATGGTCAAATGGTGTTGCTTCACCTCACCATCTCACATTATCCTGGTTCTCTTTGTTCTGTGCAGTTGAGTCATTAAACTATGGATCCCAACGGAACAATGGCATCAAACTTTTTTCACTAAAACTTTTGAATAAATGTCAGGTTTGAACTCCAAGCTAATGCAAAAAATAGCATGTTGTTTTGATGCAGATGCATTTGTGTTTGTGAGTCAATTGAATCATGAGATAATCATGTTAATCCCATCTTGTATGAACAGTAGCTTTGACAGTTGTGTGTTGGAGGATTACAGCGGATACAAGATTTCCTTTCAGTGTCAGACTTAGCCCAGAAATTCACTTACTATGTTATATGATATTACCTCTGACACACGCCTGAGTGTGTACCAGAGTCTGACCAAGTTAGATACCAGGTTTCTGATATGATGCAAATAATAATGCAAGAAATGTTAACTCTCAAACAACACAAACATTTGATGATCCTGAGCTCCACGACTGAAGATGTGCCCTGAAATGTAGGATTGACCACCTGAATCAGATATTTAAAGCCTTCGTATCTAACGAAACACAAAACTCAAGTTGAGTTTATTCCATGTAGGAACCTGATTGAAAATCTCACACAGAGAAAACTTAACCTCGCCCTGGAAATGTGAAAATGACGATCTGCAACACAGACATCTCACATAAAGTAATCCTAACACAATAACAGCAGTAAAAAGCCACAAGAAAATCCACTGAGGTCATTTGGTCATAAATTGGACGGGGTGGGGTCATCAAGTAATCGAGATAGCTTTGATCTCAACCAAACACTAACATATGTTCTAAGCGGTGGCGTGCACAGACGTTTTGAAGGTCACAGGAGGCAGAGCGGGTTGTTCACTAAACGGAAAGTCGGCGGTTCAAACCCGGCTCCTCCAGTCTGCAGGTCGAAGTGTCCTGAACCCACACTTGGTTTCTGATGTGTCATCGGATGTGTGAATGTGTGTGAATGATGATTACCTTCCAAAGCCTGTCTGTGACCAGTGCTGTATCAATGTGTGTGAAATGGTGAATGCAACAAATACAGTGTAAAGTGCTTTGAGTAGTCCAAGGGGTTAGAAAAGCGCTGTAAAAGTGCAAGTCCATTTAAATCCACGGTCCCTCTGTGGCTCATGAGAGTGCTGCATTTTAACCATAGCCCTGATCCCAACTCTAGCCCCTATAACTCTATAATGTCTTCAAGATTCTTCAGGCCAAGGACCCTCAAACTGATGGAGAGATGAGTAGGGGGCTGTGCCACTGCCATTTATAAACACACCTAATTAACTGCCAATGCCAGTATCAATGATGTCTGTCCATTGCATGTTAATCATGTAGACAAGCTATGCCAATTGACATTTTTATTTCAAACATAAGTGTGGAAACAAAAAATTTTAAAAAATTGTTCAACCAATGGAGATACTGCCCCCACTGCAATACCTCCAAAGACCCCCTAGGGGTCACAGACCCCCTGTTGAAGACCTCTGCCCTGCACACAAATAGAATGATAGTACTCAGTAAAGGTGAGGTATGGTCAGTCAATATAGTCTATAGTCTGTGGTAAACTGACACAAATTAGACCACGGACCCCCATTGGACAAGACTTTGAAACAAATACACAAATATTTGTTCTGACACTGAATAACGTTACTTTTTAATCAATGTATGTTCAAATTACACCATTGGCCCTAATTTGAACATACATTGATTTTGGGGAGAAATTTAGAGAAATTTCTGGAAATAAATGTAATATTTCTGGAAAAAAGTGGTAAAACTTTGGAAAAAGTTAGGGACCCCCTTGAACCCTCGCAATGACGCCTGGGGGTCCCTGGACCCCACTTTGAGAACCACTGGTCTACACTATTACTAAAGCAAATGTCTCTACATACTGCGCATGCTCAGTCAGGCTCGTTCTCTGAAAGCAGGTGCGTCAACGTCCCGTCCTCACAGGTGTCACACTCTCTATCTGTCCTCTTCATCTTCCCTCTACTCATAATAAACCGAGTCTATCTGCTGCCCCCTCCTCCTCTGTGGCAGGTGTCCAGCCCAACTGCTGCCTCTGCAAAGACAACGAGGTCTGATAGCAGGGAAACAGGGCCGAGCTGGCTGCATAACAAGGACTTATTATGATGATGAAATGTCCTACAAGGCCCCAAACACCCTCTTAAAGAAATCTCTCCCTCCGATAAGGGGAGTCTTACCCTCACCCCAGGGGGGAGGAGGGAGGTAAGAGAGGTGGTGGGGATCCTAACCTGATTGGATCGGCGGCTCGGAGGGGGCGCGCGTAACGAAATCAAATGGCCGTCAAGCCGCTGTCATGCATAATTAATTGGGTCTTCTACGACCAACTACACAAAAATCCATGGTCATTTGATTAGGGGGTTTTGGAGGACTCTCTGAAGTGCATCGCTGTCTGAGCTGCTTCCCCGCTCACCTCTCTATCTGTGAGGATAGTGTCAGAGCAGCGTTATCCTGGCCTGGACAAACAAGGTTCTACCATTAAACCTCTAAACATCCAACGCAGACACAGTCCTGCTTTTCTAGAAGTTCCTCTCCGAGCTCAAGGACACTTTGCCTCCTGAGATGTGTGAGGTTTGCTGAGAGACAGTAGGATCTTTACAAACCCAGCCTTCTCAGGGGGTGAATGAAACACATCCCACCTACCACTGACTGAGCTGCCCTTGAGAAAGATACCCATCCTCGCTCTCAGGGGCAACAAGAGCCTCCTGGATTTAATCTCTAGTAGGAGTCCAGAGCTGCACTTCTGTGATGTGAAAGGTTTTGACCTTGTGTTTTTATGACGGCCTGTGAAGTTGTTGTCTTTTGCATCTTCTCATACACTTTTTTTATTCTCTGGAAGCTCTGGCACAGTTTTCTGGGTTTAAACAAACACTCTTAACTAAAATTTACATCTGTTTTTATCAGACAGCTTAACATGATTTTTATTTTGCCTTCAGATTAATTCTCTTTTTATATATTTTACCTTGATCGTAATTTACATGGCTTCAGTTTGATTAATCACCATTTCCATTTGTTCCTGTGACTGTTCATTTACTTGTATGATGTCATTAGCTTTTTGTCTTGTCACTTACTCATCTGTTTAATTATTTATCTGTTGCTATAATTTCTATGTCATCTGCTGTCTATATTTAATCCTTTGCCACAATATTCATTTATCTGCTGCTACATGGCCCTGTACATTTATTATCAGATTCACTTGAACTGTCTTATTTCAGATCTATCTCTGCTGTTTTTAGATTTATTTGTTGTATTTATTATTCATCTCCTGTGCACATTTTGCTATATGCTACAAGCTTCCTTGTATATATTTAATACCTTATATACTTTATCTATAAATTTAGCATATTCATTTAATTCAATTCACGTGTTGTGTCAAATTTGTGTCGTGACATACTCTCCGTGCCCTAGAACTGCCCTCTGTGTACAAATAAAGTCACTGGCTCAGTATTAGAAACTTTTTTCTTTTCTTTTTTTAAATAAGAGACAACAGAATAAATACGGAAATAAGAAATTGTTGAAATTAACTTGTTTCTTCGTACAAGAACCACAACTATAAACGCAGATAGCATGAATATACGTGAATATCCACTGTCAATTTAAAATAACAAAACATGGAAGGCATTTTCTTTTATTTCTCTGGTGGTATTATGAATCCCCCCTTAGAGATAAATGAAGTATCTATCTTTCTATTCATATATCTAATTGTCTATCTGTCTGGAGGAGAGTCAGTATGGTAAGAAGTTGCAGTAAGAGTCTGTGGTATGTGATAGACAATTAGAATATAATGGAATTTGTGAATATATGACATACCTTTTACCTTTAAAATATATTGACATCTACGGTATTACACAGACGTCTATATCTACAGGAGAAAGTTCCATGCGTCCCTCCCCTCTCCTCTGAGTCAGTGTAACTGTGTGAAATGTCGCCACCTGCAGGACCTCAGGAAAACTTCAGAGCACAGCACAGGAGGAAAGACGCCAGCAAGTCCAACTGCAGCAAGATTTTTATTCAAAAAAGCATATATTCAGGAATTAAAGATGCATATACTTACATGTGTAAATTACATGTGTAAATACACAAAGTGGGAAAACAATGTGCTTCAGTAGCTGCAATGTCAGTATGCACGCAGAGTGCATACATAAGAATGTCTTTAGGGATGCGGTTTCATGGTTCATGATGTCACGCGTCTCCCTGTGGTTCCAGGGAGTCGGTTCCTACTGATTCTTTCACATCCCTCATTTGAAACGTTTCAAACTCATGACCTCTTCACTGCTTAAAATGGAAGACAGCTCTCTCCAGCGTCTCTCACTATCACCACGAATCAATGAATACACGATCGATGAAATTAAAAAATAATAATAATAATAATAACTTTCACTGCTGAAGCATTTACTTCATTAACACAGCGTTACATTTGTTTTTCTAAATGTTCATTTATTCCCCTAAACCCCTGCTCAGCTCACACAGCATCTGCTCTAGACGTCAGGGCCGTCGGCTCCTTGGTTGGCAGCATGGAGGAGGTTTGTAGCCCGGTGGCAGCGGCCGTGCCCGGCGGTCTGGGGGATTTGGGACAGTATTAAATGGAGGCAGGAGGAGGACAGGGGTTTGGAGAGGTATGGGGGGGCGGGGGGGGGCGGGGGGTCTACCTAGTTGGCTGCATGGGGCCGTCCCTCAGGGATGAGTGAGGTGAAGAAGGTGCTGATGAAGGACCAGGCCGTGGTGAAGAAGCTCGGCTCAGGGAGAGCAGCAGCAGCAGCCTGGGCCTGGTCCTCAGGGCCCCCGCCCCCTTCCTCACCACTGTCATCGTCCTCCACCCCCTCGTCCATCAAACGCTCCTATGAACAAAGACAGAGACAAGACGCTATTATTTGTTCTTCAGCATTAAAGATAATATTTACTCTAAAGACACACTGAAGAAGAAAAAAAAGATTCATTTTTGGTGCAAAGAATTAATCAGAAGTTTTTCCTAACAACTTCTGAGGTTTCCTAAACATTTCAGATGATGATGAAAATGAAAATCAAGTTTCACTTAAACCTGGGTAAATAGAGTCTGGAGCCACCACCCTGAACCTCTGTGGTTCTTAGGCTGTCTTTACACTGCACGGTTCAAGTGGCCCAATTCAGATTTTTTGCTCTCAAGTGGCACAGATCGAATCTGGAACATGAACGTGTAAACGGGACAAATACGCATGGAATCAATCGGATATTGTCCAATCAGATTCAGGCCTCCATCATATGTGGAAATAAATCAGATACAAATCGTATTATCTGCCAATACGTCTGCAGTCTAAGACAGATCGGATCTTTCCTGGCAATGTGTGTCATATGTCATCAATGATAATATTAATCCTGTGCCCACACGTTTTACTGAACCTCTGTAGCCCATGATTGACACGTGGGGCTGACCTGGACTACCATGGCCAGCTGTGGCCAGCTGTGGCCAGCTGTGGCCAACTGTCACAGGAATTATAGTGTTTCATTTTTGTGTTGTCTGCGAGTCTGTTCTTTTTTTTTTACTCACTAGTTCTTGTTTTCATATAACATTAATTTATATGAGGATCGAGGGCAAGAGGGAGTGTGAAAAAAGAGAGCGTGCGAGACAAACACCAGATTTCACGTTTTCCTACCAGCAAAAACTGACACGAGCCGATTAGAAATCAAGAGAGGAAAAACAAACAATATGTGTCCAAGAGGCTTTGTCCCGTCCTCACTACGTGAGCGACAGAGAATCGGAAAGTGGCACAACCGACGCACTGTATCACTCCACCTCGGCGGAGTGACACCGCGTTTAATGGAGCCTGCCTGTGTGGAGGAATACTGAGCAAGTTGGTTAGTTCCAGATAAACAGCTTTTTTCTGACCAGTTGATGAACTGAAAATAATATGTATATAACGTACACTTTAACAGGTGTATTATTTTCTGATGGGACTTCTTCAGTTAAGTAACGGTGAGTAACAGTGTATCTTACTGTCAGTAGCGGTAACTTTTTTGATTATTCGTTACTGAAAAAAGTAGCACTATCTATTAATAACGCTGTTTATTATAACGCCGTTATTCCCATCACTGATTCAGACACAGGTGAAGCATCAACATGGCTGCATGAGCTGATAACAGTGAGGAGACCAACATCTCAGTCGTCTGAAGGTGGTTTTCTCTGTGCATCATCACAACTCATTTACTGAGCTTCTCAAACAGAGGCAGCAGGTCTGTCACAGTTATTACTTAATCGCCTAATGCCAAATATTTGAAATGACCATAATCATTTTGCAGCATCGTTTAAATTGTTTCCATTCATCAGTATAAAAACAGCTGGATGACACTAACAGAAGTGTCATATCTCCGGCACTATTTCCACGTCGTTTTCCACCATTTGCAGTTTGACTGCCACTCTTTTAATGACATCATCACATTTGGATCCACCACCCCACCCAATTGGCCAAACTTGGAAAAACATACGCAGCTTCAGTTCTGTCCCAGCAATTAGCTACCCCCGAAGCATCCGGACGAGTGTCTAAACATAAACATGACAGTACCAGATGCACATTAACAGAGAGAGTTAATGTATGTATGTAACCAAAGATAGGCAGCCGTTTAATACGGTTGAAAAACCAGCAAGACACGTTGCAAAAGTTTAACGAGCAGAAAAAGACAATTAAACTGTTAATCATAATTAACTGTATGGCAATTATTCATCGACTAAAAATTCCTAATCATGACAGCCCTATATGTGAGCTGCAGCCCTCAAACTACTGCTAACAAGCAGCTTAGCACAACCATTTCCCACAGTGTCCTGTATGAGGAGAAGAGGAGGTCCCAGTGGACAGACTTTACAGATGAGGTGATGTTTCACATCAAAGACATAACACCGTTTATAAAGACTGAGTTCATCAACATGTTTAAGTCAGTGGAGCCCAGATATAGACTACAGAGTTTAATTTGAGTGATCCCTTTGTGTTCTGTAGTTGACTCCTCAGGTGGAGAGGGATCGAAGTGTAAATTGAGTGTGGGTGAAAAAAAATCTGATTATATTTTCTGGCCGTATTGCCAAGCTCTAGCTCTGTGTGAGCGCTCCCCTTTGACTGTAACAGTGTGACATCATGAAACTATATGTCCGTCCTTTCACTTTATCCTGCACTGAAGCTTTCTCACATTCATTTTTGACATTCGGTGATAAAAATAGTGGCACATAGATGCTTTGGGGGAACTGGCAGTTCTGTATTCTTAAGAAATGCATGTAAACTGCAGTGAAGGCACATTTGCATATTAAAACATCTCCATCAGTGAAAAGACAACATTTTAACAGAGGAAAATAAATCACCTAGTTGTCATGTCACAGATAATTATAGATTCTACACATACAGTGTTTTGATTTATCACTAACTGATTGACTGAGTCAGTTTATTGGGTGTTGCTGTGGTAGATGGAAGCAATAAAACATTTGTGGCTTTTGTATCTAATTGAATTATATCAGCCTGAGACATGTTGTGAGCCATAAAGCACTTCCATATGAATAGATAAATGTTTTATAATGCCATGTGGACATAGCACCAATTTAAAAAACTCATTCTACTATGATTTTGGGACATGGCAGCATTCAGCTCACCATTTCCTGTATGTCCTGATGTCTCTCTGCTTCCTCCTGAGGAGCTCCAGCCTGTTCTCCTCGGAGATTCTGCTGCTCCGGCCTGAAGGGAAACCAACCAGCCTGGTGCCTGAAGACACAAACACACAAACACACTCATGGGTCTGGGTTTTAAGGTTTATATTTGAAGGGATAGTTCAACATTTTGGCAAATTCGCCCACTGCCATAATCCCTATAGTCATAGCAGTAGGTTCGTTACCTTCAATTGTCGGTGTAAACTGTTTTTAGAGCGGCGGAGCAGAGCCGTGAGCTGCTCAGAGCTACGCTACGGAGGTATATGGTATTTCTTGGTTTCCCTCATCAAACTCATCAAATACACAATCCAACAACTCCAAAACGCTCTGGTGGACAAGTTGTGAGCTGCACATTCACCACGCTATGAGATAATAGCGTATAAATATGTAACATTACAACACACGAAGCAAATACTCCGAACTACTTGCGTCTGGAAAGTAGTTCCGGCTACGCATTTGCCTCTAAAACAACTCTGTCTCGCAACGTTGTGTTATTATCTCATAGCGTGGTGAATGTGCAGGTCACAACTTGTCCACCAGAGCGTTGTGGAGTTGTTGGATTGTGTATTTGATGAGTTTGATGAGGGAAAGCCAGAAATACCATTATTCCTCCGTAGCGTAGCTCTGAGCAGCTCGTATCTCTGCCCCACTGATCGAAAAACAGCTTGCACCGACAATTAGAGGTAATGAACCGACTGCTATGACTATAGCGTTTATGGTAATGGGCGAATTTGCCAAAATGTTGAACTATCCCTTTAATGTTCACATGTATAGAGACAAACATTGACTTACAGGTAGACGAGAAGCATGGCGCCGACCACCATGACGAAGCGACTGAAGGAGGAGTAGAAGTAGACGATGCTGAGCAGAACGCCGGCGCGGGACACCGTGTACAGCCAGTCCAGCCAATCGCGGTTCAGCTCGTCGTCGTTCAGCACCGCCCCGCCCTGCGCGTTCATCTGGATGTTGGGGTTGGCCGGCTGGTTCTCCGGTAGAGGGTTGGGGGCCGGGTTGGGCCCCAGCGGGGGCTGCACGGCCTCGTTGGGCGGAGGGGGCTGGAGGGGGCCCGGCGAGGGGGAGGGGGGGGCGGGGTCGCTGGGAGGCTGAGAGGCTGCTACTGCTGCTTGGCTGAGAGGGGGGAGAGGAAGAAAGCACAGGGTTGACATGTTCTTCTGATCAACACAACACAACAGGAGGAAACTAGTTCTACACATCGTTGCATTAGTGTGTCCACCAATCACACAAAACATTATAACCACTGAGAGATGAGGTGAGTAACAGTGAATAACACTTCATCATGGCTCCTGTTAGTGGGTGGGATATATGAGGCAGCAAGTGAACATGTTGTCCTCATAGTTGATGTGATAGAAGCAGGAAAATGTCAGTGTAAGGATTTGATCTGATTGATTTGAAAGCTGCAGCTCTTGTGGGCTGTTCCCGGTCTGCAGTGGTCAGGATCTATCAGAAGTTGGTCCAAGGAAGGAACTAGAGCTGCACCATTATTGGAAAAATGTCACTGACAATTTTTTTTTGCTTAGAATTGAGATCATGATTCCTTGGCTTATTTATTAGTTAAGCACAGTCAAGTGGCGGGGTGGCAAGCATGTTTTTTCTGATGGGGTCCTGACACAGGCCGTGGCAGGTGGCAGATAGTTTTGACATACCAACTGTATAATGGAAAACACCATGGGTCTTTTGTTGTTGTTTTTGTTCTTTGATTGTCTGGGGTTTTTTTTGTTTTTTTTTGTTTGTTTGTTTGTCTGTCTGCTTGTTTTTCTTGTTTCTTGTTTTTAATCATTGTGTATTATCTTTACTATTATGAATTTGTATTCTTTTGATGATTTCTTTACAAAAATAAACGGTCAGAGATATTTTGGACATTACCACTGCACTGCTCCACCGTTTATTTTTGTAAAGAAATCATCACAACAAGGACAAAGTGTTAGTTTCTGTGGCGGGGAGAGCAGGCGCTCTGCGATCGGATAGTAATGTCTTTCTGGGATGTTTCAGAGTTCGGCTGTCTGAGGTGAGTGGCTACATGCAAAAACACAAGTTTATACTGTTTATACTCTACACTTTATAAGTTCAGTGGTGTCTCTAAAGATTCCAGTCATGTAGATGTTTGATTGTTTTTTGGGTGTTTGTTGTGGTTGAAAGAATTGCCCCCATAGTTTAGCGTTGTGGCTATCCCTAGCGCCGTCTAGCCATGGTGTAACTCCGGTTTGCCTGCATCAATTTTAGTCACGTTTTTTGGGTGACCATCAGGACAACGATTTAGGGGTCAAAAATGACCGGAATTCTCCTTTAAGTGAATCCAGTCAGGAAGTTGTGAATTCTTTATAAACATGTCTTTTTATCCGCTAACAGACATACTTGGTATAAAAAAGAAATAACATTTATACACTGAAATAAAAGGGAATCAGTGGCATGAACACCTTTAAATTCACATACCTTGAATATATACACATACACATACACAGTGTGTGTGTGTATGCAGAGAGACAGACAGACAGACTTACTATTGCATGTAGTAATGGCGTGCGTACATCTGCTGCCACCACAGCATCTGCATGGGCATGTACATGGGGTGGGGGGGTACGTTGGCAGGGAGGCCGCCTTGTAAAGGAACCTGGGCTCCTCCTGGCCTGGAGACACAGACACACAAAACACACACATTAACCACGACAACATCCATCCTCTGCCTTTCTAAATACAGCATCTCTGTGACTGTTTAAACATAAGGATGTTCATTGTAACTGTATATGAGCAGCAACATTTTAATTTAGTGAGTAACAAAATTCAAAACAAAAGCTAAATAAAACACCAACACAAACTGCAGTCTGGAGATGCAACAATTAATCGAACAATAATCAATTAATAAATTAATTTCAAAACTGAGTATCTCTTTGGTTTGTGGACAAAACAAGACTGAGAACTGAGGACGTCATCTTGTGGTTTGAGAAACGCTGATTTTATCTTTTATTGATCAAACAACAAATCGATTAATCGATAATAAAAATAATTGTTAGTTGCAGCCCTACTGCAGTCTTTAAACCTGTTAACAGTCTCAACTAAAACTGAACATCACCAGCTTCTGTTACCTTGTATTACCTTACATTATACATTTCCTGTTTGTTTTAAAAACCACAACATCAGAAAGATATTGGAGTAGCGTGTGTGGTAAATAAAATTGAAACAACTTATTAAATAGGCAAAATTAAAATTTGTTTAAAATTTGTCAAACCAGTACAGATTTACAACAACACAATATAAGGATTTTCTAAATTCGGGAAAAGTTCTCATCAGTCCTGGTTCATCTGAGTTCCATCTATGAATGAAAGCTGAGTCTTCTTACCACTGAGGGACACCAGGCGGGCTGTCAGGGTTGTAGGGGGGAAAGCCACCACGGTACCTCAGCCCATCATAACTACCGGGGACAGAGGAGGAGGAGGGGGCTGACTGAGGGTCCTGATTTGGCGTGGTGGCGGGGGAGGCGGCGCCTGCGCTGTCTGGACTCTGAAAACACAACAACCAACCATAAGACACTGTTTGGAGCGCACACTCATCTTGTAATCTTCAGGGGTTTAAGCTGAAGCTGCTCACGCTGCAAACAAGTGGGAGTCATCATGGCTCAGCAACTCCCATCAGTGTTTGACGGAGTCCATTGCCATAATCCCTTTAGTTTTAGGAGTAGGTTCATTACCTTTAATTGTCGGTGCAAGCTATTTTTAGAACGGAGGAGCAGAGCTGCAAGCTGCTCAGAGCTACTAATGGAATTTCTTGGTTTCCCTCATCAAACTCATCAAATACACAATCCAACAACTCCAAAACGCTCTGGTGGACAAGTTGTGACCTGCACATTCACCACGCTATGAGATAATAACACAACGTTACCACACAGAGTTGTTTTCGAGGCAAATACAGAGACTGCTTGCCGAAAAACTGCCCTCGACGGGCACACGCATCAGCGGTTTTGCATGAATTTGCCTCTAAAACGACTCTGTCTGGTAACGTTCCGTTATTATCTCATAGCGTGGTGAATGTGCAGCTCACAACTTGTCCACCAGAGCGTTGTGGAGTTGTTGGATTGTGTATTTGATGAGTTTGATGAGGGAAACCAAGAAATCCCATGAGCCTCCGTAGCGTAGCTCTGAGCAGCTCGCAGCTCTGCTCCGCCGTTCTAAAAACAGCTTGCACCAACAATTAAAGGTAACGAACCTACTCTAACTCTAACTATAGGGATTATGGCAATGGGCCAACTTGCCAAAATGTTGAACTATCCCTTTAACATTTCAGCACATGTGTTTCCTGTAATGAGCCTGGGCTCCAGACAACAGAGCTGCAGGCACACTTTAGTTTGTTTTTGAGGCCCGCACGAGGAGGAAGAGGGAGACGGCTACTCACGCTGGAGTCAGAGGATGAAGAGCTGGAGTTGGCCATGGAGGGGCTGCGAGGCGTGGGCGAGCCGGGGGGGCTGTGAGAGGCGCACACTAGATGCATCATGTGGTATTCATCCTGCTGCAGGGTCGGCAAGGTCAGGACGAGACACAGAGGAGTGGGTGGAAGAGGAGGAGGAGGAGGAGGTGAAGACAGCAACAGAACAGAGACAAAACAGGAAACAGATAGAGAGAGAGAGAGAGAGAGAGAGAGAGGGAGAGGGAGAGAGAGAGAAAATGGGGGGATTAGTGTAGAAGTGACCAGAACCCCGACACAAAGCTCGGCCTTTGTTGGCAGAAACACATCAGATCAGCTGTTGTTTCCCAGGCAACATGTTTCACTACACACACACACACACACACACACACACAGTCTGAACAACTGCGGCTTGACAAGTCATTAGAGGACTCAGTAGCTGCATGGGTACGACTCTGTCTTTCCTTCCTTCCCCCTTCCTTCCTTCCTTACGTTCTCCCTCCATTCCTCCGTCCCTTCCTTCTTCCTTTCTCCCCCCTTTTTTCCTTTCCCTTTTGCTTTCTTCCTTTCCTCCTTTCTCAGTTCCTTCCTTCCTTTCTCTCCCTCTTCCATCCTTTCTCCATCCCTCCCTTCCTTCTCTCCTTGCTTTCCTCATCCCTCACCTCTTTCCTTCCATCTTCTTTCCCTCCCTCAGTTGATAGTTAAATACTGTGACATCACACTCAGATTAACACTGTTTAGTTTTCCTTTCTTTTTCAAGACAAGAAGTTGTTTCTCATACCTTGTTTGTTAACAGTTTCGGCGTGTTCTTCCGCCTTCTTCAGAACTGTCAGCGTGACATTACGGTGACAGTTCTGAAGAAGGTGGAAGAACACGCCGAAACTGTTAACAAACAAGGTATGAGAATTGAGAAACAACTTCTTATCTTGAAAAAGAAAGGAAAACTAAACACTACATTCGGACATAATGAACTTCTACAACAGATTAACACTATATTACTGTGACAAGCACATGGCTTGAACAAATTAAAATAAATCAAAGTTGATAAGAAATAACCATACAGAGCATCGGCACCTACAGTAAATTCACAAGCTGACTAATTATATTTCACTAAGGCAATCAGATGTCAGAGTCAATTAACAGTGTTCCCCAACTCAATTATTTATATGAATACAAAATATTAAGACACACAACAAGCAGTGCAGTCGGGCCTCACCTTTCTGAGCACATCTCTGAGCTGCAGGTGGTCCTGAAGGAGTCGTCCTGAGTACACCAGCCGCTGGTCTTTAGACAGCTTTAACACAGAAACAGCATCATGTGTCTTCATTGGCTTATTTCAAAACACTAACAGCAACAGCAACTCAATCTCTCTCAGTCTTTTCTGCACAGTTAAAAGGGTCAAGCGATAAAAATACTGACCTGACCTGAAATGTTGTGGCTCTTCCTCGGACATAAACTCTAACACTGACTGGGGTGGAAGTGATACTGCCGAGGACCCGGAGCAAATCTGGCTCTCCGAGCTAAAATTAACCCTCAAACATTCTTCGAGAGGTTTCAGAGGAAAGAATTTTTTTTTTTTTACCTCAGATCTTAAAATGTAAACTTGGATATCTAGTTGAGTCAGTTGAATAACAACTGGGTGAACTCAGTGTACACGATACAAATCGAAATCAACAGCGTCAAAATGGACACGACAGTAAAACTAGTTTCTCAACTGGTGTTTTGCAAAGTGGCGACAACAACAGCTTTGTTTTGAGGATACAGAGCCAGGGTGACGGGCCCACAGTGAAAGGCTCGTGTTTCATACAGCAGAAACATGAGCCTTTCAGATAAACACAGAGTAAACACACTAAGGTTTTAGCTCAGGTTATCAGAGCAGGCAATGGAGTTTCCATGTAAAGTAACCAGGCACCTTGAGACAAAGATTAAATTAGATTAGATAGCAGGACTCGATTAGAAGCTAAAGGCATTTTCTGTGTGTACGAACATATTCTCTGTACGTCACAGAGCTTTCACTTCTCCTCAGTGGAGGAGGGACACTTGACCACAATAGAAAACTGACAACCAGAGTCACAGAAACTGTTAGAAGCTGTCCCCTGGTTCAAAGTGACAATGCAAAGACTATTGATGTGTTTGTTCTTATAACATTTGCTTCTATTATAGGTTTTAAAGGGCCAGTGAGTGGGATTTAACGGCATCCCCCCTATCTCTAACTCTGTAACCTATGTTGGCCTGAAAGTTAAACATATGCAACTCCCAGCCTTTTAAAGGCAGTATTTGATTTGTCTGTGTTGGGTTAAATAAAAATAATAATACATTTTCACCTCATGATGTAATAACGCCACATTTTGTTATAAAATTCTTGAACACAACATGTAATAAACATTGCCGCATTTTGTAATAAATTAATTATAACAAAATGCGGATGTTGCACTTTTTTTTATGAAAAAAATGTAATAATTTGGTGCAATATGTAACAACTTATTACAAAATGCGTTCAAGAATTATATTACAAAATGTGGCAGATTATTACAAAATGTATTATTACATTACTACAGTCCCAGTTCAGGGGCTGGATCCTTCAGAGGAAGCAACCTACCCGGTCTACGGAGGCAACGGCTTCCAACCTCCAACGGCCACGTCAACCGTTGGTCAGTGGGAGGGTCTAGCCTTCGGAGCATTTCTTCATTGCGTCCGAGCGTAATCAACGTCCTAACGTCAGACATTTGAAAGTGTCGGCTTTTTTACCCTTCCATCGGCTTCTCAGCTCCTCGCCTCGGGCTATAGGCTACAGCCTTCAAGCCGGCTGCAAAGTGGGGTTACCGTGGCTACAGCACAGAGCCGCCTCAACATTCCCATAGCTAGCATGCTAGGTGGCTAATATCTAATGGCACGCAAAGAATCCTGGGACACGAGAGGCCAAGAAGGATATGTGTATGTGTGTCCTCCTAGGACAGGCAGCAGAAGGCCGGATGTGTCGGCCACATTTGGAGGAGCCTTGGAACTGGGAGAGGCCTCGTCGTGACGCTGTGACCTAATCGACCTTCAAATGCGTCCTCTGAAGGATGCCGCCGCTGAATTGAGACACAGCTCCTATGTGGATATGAAAGGCTCATTCTGGAAACGCAGTTTAGTTGCAGCAAACCTGGTAGTGGAAAGTCCTACATTTCGAAAAACATCTAAAATATCGGCAAAACATTTTTACGCTCTCATGAGGTGTTTTTTCAGACGTGTCGATATAAGAGTGTATCGCAAAAGTGTAATGGAAACACTTTTCTCGCATTTACACGTGACTCCAGGTCTGATCAGATCTGATCCCGTTGGTCATGTTTTTCTCTCTCCCTCTCTCTCCCTCTCTCCTGTCTGTTTTGAGTCGTGCCGTCCCGTGTACCATTTCCACCCAACCGGGTTATTTTAATAAAACTTCGGCATGAGGTCCAATCATTCAACTCAGTCTGGTAACTCAGGCAGTGTCACACAATAACAAGTCCTCTTGAATAACCAAACAATAGTTCCTTCTGTTACAGGTGCAAGACTAGACTTCATGGGAATTACGGTTCAATTGCAAAACACCTTTCAATGGAAACACCTGCAATTAAGAATTGTCTGTTTTGCGAAAACCTGCAATGGAAACGCAGCTACTATCTCTCTTCATATCTGTGGCCTGTTTTTTTATAGTGACAAAATGTTGTGAGGTACAGACACACATAGACTAGAGTGTCCCCAAGCATCTGAAGGCCTTATCTTTGGAAATGCAGCATTATCTATCCACTAAACACAACAAAAGTCAGAGAAGACATTATTTCTACCAGACGTGGGAGCAGCATGCAGGTGCTCCACTGTGTAGAAACCAACACAGTGCACCTGTTCATGACCTCAAAAGAGCCGTTGCACAGCGCGTGTGAGGTATTCAGTCATATGATTGTTTGAAACATACTGAGCTGACTTTGGATCGTGCTGCAGGAGTACAGCAGGTAATTAACTATAACTGACATTTAAAAACACTAAGCCACATACCAGCCCTACAGGGGACCACTAGGCTCTGCTCAACAAATAACTAGTGTGTCAGTTGGATTTAGTCTTCATGCTTTTTCACTGCATTGTTTCCTGAACACCATGGTTACTGCTGAGTCCCAAGTGAAGACATTTAGTTTCATAGACAGAATATCACTGACACGTTTCTGTTTACCAGTCAAGCTGTGAACACGTGTTTGTCTACAGCTGGAGCAAATTATCAATTAGTATAGTTTATATGATTATTATTAAAGCAAAACCGATCGATATTTACTGATTCCATCTTGTTGAGTATGAGAATTATAAATAAATTGGAAAATGAATCGATAATTAAAATAATTTTAGTTTTGGCTGCTTATGTCTTTTGATAAACTTCAACCAAAGGCCCAAACACATCATCATGAGAAATCCTCCTCGTCTATAAGTCATTTTAAACACAATCAATCCAAGTGGAGCAACAAGAGAAAACATAAATGAGAGCTGTTTACCGGCTTGCTGGGGTACACGATGGAGATGTGACTCTTCAGCTTCTCTACGGTCCAGTTGAGGAAACAGTTAATGGTCTGGTCTTCATACTTCTGGTTGGGGGCCTTGATGACCAGGGTTACAGGACTATCAACTGCCCCAGAGTCCATGGCTCATATTACTAGCAGGGTTGGCTCTGAAGAACCTGGGCTCAGGAGAGCGTAGTGTCACAACTCAGGACTCACCTGAGGAGAAAACTTCCTCAAATCCTCTCCATTCTGGACTAAACAGAAACAGTCCCTGCCGTACTACAAGTGGAGGACTTGACGTTCCCCCTCTATAACATCTGCTGCATCTGGTAGATCTGTTTGTGGTTCCCAGTATAATGTATTCTTGTGTGATGGCTGCTCCTGGGTTTCTGTAGAAAAGATAAGAGGAAGAATCTGAGTCTCTTTGCTCTCTCAGTCTTTATATTGATACAATATAGAAATCTGTTTAAAAACTTGAATTTAGGAAGTTCAGAAATGATCACCGTTACCAAAATTCCTTTAAAAGGGCTCTGAGATATTATTATTGTATTAGGTTAAGCAATAAATATCAAACACTGGATTTGCCATGTCTTCCAGTCTTATGCTGTGGTAAACAGAATGTCTTTGGGTTTTAAAGCTAAGTAAGAACATCTGTTTGGGCTCTGGATAATGACTGTGACAGGATGTCAATCTAATATGTAGCCTACGTTATCATATTATTATGAATTCTGTTTGATGGGCATCGAAACGGAAAGTAGAGGTGGAGGGAGGGGTTCACACCTGCCCTGTTGCTTACTGTAAAGTGTCATGATAACTAACTTAGTGTAAATGAGCCGGAGTCAAGCTGAGCCGGGGGTTCAGAGCTAACTTAGCTAACCACTCCGTTTACCAGCGCAGGCTGCGTGTTCACAGGCGGAGTGACACACAGTGTGAGCAGGCTTTATAAGGCAGCTCACTCCGGACAGCTCTGTTTATATTTTGACCCTTGTCATAAAGCCAGGCTAGCGGGGTTAGCTCGTCGGCTAACGTTAGCTCCGCTGAGGTTCGCTGGGAACTGGTTCGGGCTGACACGACGCCTCGGTGGTGACAACACATTCAACACACTAATTACATGAAACTAAAGCGGGTTAGGTCCTCGGAAGTGTCTCGTCTTGTACCTGTTTGGTGTGGTGGTGCCGTCGCCTCTCTTGGCCCGGGCGCCTCTGCGCTAGCCTGCCTTGTTGTTGTAATGTCGGGTGTGAGAGCGGAAACACGTCATCATCCTCAAAAACAGCTGATCAGGGGCAAAACACACCAGTCGTAGCCGTGGAGCCGTGGTCGTAGCACAGCTACAACACTGATGTAGAATCCACTGCATCGTTGCATTTATTTTTAATGCTAATATGGTTGCTAGGAGACATCTAACGATAAATTAAAATCAGATTGGATAATCCTTTATAATCCCGCAGTACTGGGGACGATAAAAGGAAGATAGCCTATACGACAAAAAAAGAAAAAAGGAAATAGGAAACGTTTTCGTTAAAAGACAATGTTTTTATTTTAAAAATTAGTAATTTGTTTGACAGTTAAACTGCATAACAACTTCACCTTCAAGAAACCTTTAGGATATGTGTCCTATTAATCCAAATCTTTGTCAATTTATTGATTAAAGTATTTTTCAGTATTAAAGTCTGTGGGAGAATCTTTAAATTATCTTACACCACATCAGAAGGCCCAGTTCATGAAGTTTGGGTACAGGACAGTTCTTTCAGGTTTTAATGGATTCCTCATTCAGTTCTCAGTAATTAATGGGTGTATGGGCAGAGAAGTTTGTCACGTTTCATCCGAAGAGCTGCAGCATAGACAAGACAGAAAGGCCCAGGTATTTTTCAAAAACTTTTATTGATCCACAAACGTTTCAATGAGGATGCTGTAGGCATGGAAAGAACCAGGTGTGTGTTTGTGGATGATTAATTTTGTCATATATGAATTCAAAGCTGATCAGTTGTCAGCCACAGGCTTACTTCTCTGTTTGTCTGCTATTTGGTGCCGTTTTAGTTTGTGCAGCACCTCCTTTGTCAGCTGTTTGCTGTAGCGGTTAATCTTCCAGTGTCCAGGCATCCATCCCAACAGGAAACGGTGGAAATCTGTCCAGGCGAATGCAAACATCTCCCTCCACTCCTTCTCTAGGGCACCAAAGTCCACATCTTTTTTCACAGCTAGCTTCAATTCTGTGAAATAGTAGTCCAGTAAGTCTGGCACCCTCTTTTCACACTGCTTTTCCTCCATGCAGCTTCCTAAAAAATACACCACGTCTTTCATCCCACAGCCCCCACCAACATACTGGAAGTCCACAGCTGCCACGTCCTGTCCACTCTGGGAAAAACAGAAGTTGGCTAACTTAGCGTCTCCGTGAACGATGGTCTTTAAGGAACATGCGTTGAGTATCCTGTCGATGTCCCCGGCTGCTGCTTTCAGCTCGGCGTCGTCCATGGCCTCCAGCTCATCCGGCCTGGTCTCCAGGTGCCAGTAGGTCCCGACAGGCCACAGCCCCTCTGGCGTCACACCCAGGAACAAAGCATGGAAGTGAGCCAGCCAGCTGAGGCAAGCCCTTATCTCTTTGTCCTTCACGCTGGTTCTACAAAAAAGGTTAAATAATTTAAATTATGCGCTTATTCATAATGTCTCACTCTTCATGCCTTGAAAAACCTGGAATTACGCAATATGAAGGATGTTGAAAAGGAAAAACCATTGATTCTACAATTCTGATGTTATTACATCCACATCTTCTGAACTTCAGAAAACAAGATTATGTTCATTATTCTACAGAAAACTCATGCTGTGGTTTCTGCTCCAAAAACATGTCCTTAGCATGGTGTTTTGGAAATGTGGGAAAGATGAATGAGTTTGTCTAATGTAATTTAAAACTATTTGCACAGGGTGGGTTTTGAGGGCTGAGATTAGGCATTTAAATTGAACTGTTTCTGAATATTAGAAAATGTTATAAAAGGGATTTTGTATTTCCATGTAGGCTATGCCTTGAACATGTATATAGTTGGATAAAATTCACAGAAAATATAATTAAATATTTTATTATTTGTTTTTTTTTTTAAATGTTTTTATAAATTACTTATGTCACAAAGTGTGTTTTAAAATGTGCTTCTCATTAAAAAAGCTCAGGTGTGTGGGAATGTCCTGGACTCTTGACCCCACTCTTTCTAGAATCTCTTTCCATTGCAGTCATCTCCATTTTGTATGTTTTGTGGATACTAATCTTGTCAAAATGCATTTTTGCATCGTTACTAAACTGTGTTTAACGGTGTCATATTATCAGCCAGAAGCCATCGAGTATTCCATGCAGCATTCAGTGGTCATACCTCCTCTGATCATAACCTGCCACATCCAGATCCTCCAGCACCATCAGCATCTCGTCTCCGTGGGAACAGGCGGCCAGGCAGGCAGGGATGCGGCAGCTCAGACCGGTGGAGTAGTTCTGGTACCAGTGCGTCTCCACCTGGTAAGATCTCACTTTACGCATGTGGGACAGATCAGTGTTCCAGCCGCCCGGGTGCTCTGCGTCCTCGGGGAACTTGACGTGTTTGACCACCACAGAGGGCCGGTCGCAGCCCTCCAGGTGTAACCTCACTATCTGACCATAGCCGCTCCACAGGGTCTGGATCTTTGCACCGACACGCAGGGAGGAGGCACCACATGCCTGCAGGACCAGGTCCTGGTACTCCTGTTTCATTTCCCAGGCAGTGCTGGATCACCCAAGAGCATCTGTGAAAAAAATATAGGTATTATTCATATAGAACCATTCAAAACAAAATGCTTTACACAGCAACAAAATGATGGCATGTTCTAGTGGATTAGAGCGCCTCACAAAGCTTTATTGTCAGCTACCTTGTTATTACCGGTGTTTGGTCACTGTTCTGTGTCACTTGCTTTGTTCACAAACAACCAAGCCTCACTCTCACACACTTTCACTTTAATGCTGCTATGACCGATAATGAATACTGACAACATTACTGTAGCAAATATGTATAAAATAGAATGAAACTGCTGTACGTTACCCTCTGCCTCCTGCCAAATGTGCCTCTGATGGCCAAACAACAGGAAGTATAGTCTCCAGCCTGCTGCTGTGGTGTTTAAAGACACAGACCTGGACTAAAGTCAGCCTAATAAACAACACTGCCACCTGCTGAGCTGGAGGGCACAATACAACTTTTTCAGGGTGAGACCATATGAAAAAAAAAAAGTGAGACACATGAGTCTAATTCATTTCTCCTTCTAGTGCTGCGTTTCAGGAGCTGCTCAACATATGTTCGGACTGTGAGGCAAAAATTAATATTATTATAATTTATTATAATGCCAAAAAGAGCTCTGTTATGTTTTGTAGACCTAAAGATGTTAAGGAACTGATGTTCCCACTTTTTTTGTCAGGGCAAGTGTTACCTTTTGGTAATAATGTAAAGTATTTGTGACACATCACTGATGATTTGTCTGATGATGATGATGATGATGATGATGATGATGATGATGATGATGATGATGATGATGATGATGATGATGATGATGATGATGATGACATGTACAGCCAACGGCCAGTGTGCTGAAATGTAAATTCTTCAGGTGTTCAGACAATGTTAAAATGAATCTCTTCAGAGCTACTGTAGGCCTACCCCTCTTTATACCGCCCCTTTGTGGGTTTAGTTTTAAAAAGTAAGTAGGCTACTCGCAAACTTCAGGTTGACTATAATGATTGCATATGAATTCTGATGACAAAACGACTCACTTGCAGTGCACCACCTATAGTTTTTCTCAAGTGCGAGTTAATTCATTTCATGCTCTATTAAGGAAACAAAGTATGTATTTATCTGTTGACTGAATGATACACATAATGCTGTCATAATGCTGCTGTCCAATCCTGGTCTCAGTGCTGTGATCTATCTATCTATCTATCTATCTATCTATCTATCTATCTATCTATCTATCTATCTATCTATCTATCTATCTATCTATCTATCTATCTATCTATCTATCTATGTGTCAGTCGTGGAAAACCACCCATTGTTTCACATACAAAATCATGGGTATAACAAGAACTTTACACTTGTATCAGCTATTGGCCTCTAATACAGTAATATTTAATTCACTGGGAATATGAAACAGCTCATTTGCACTCAAACATATCAGAGATATTCAAAAGCATTTTCAAAGGACATATGGATACAGTTTATAAAACAGTAACTGAACCTTCTTGTAAACCTATAGCCTCCCAATGAAAAGACAGGTTGTCACAGCTCAGTACTAGGCTATGCCACACACACTAGATGTCAGCATGGAGGGTTCACCTTTAGTTTGCCCTTTAAATCCATTAGCTTAGTTTGCATTTATCATAACCCAGTGTTTTCATATGTTTTACATACTACGGAAGACAAAGTAATCAATTACATCACTTTGTTGTGCCTTTTCTTTCTCTCTCTTTCTCTTTTAATCTTATTGTACTTTATTCATAACATATTTCGTTCCTTCCTTCTGAAGGAATATTCTACGTTTGAGTGTGAAGAAGTAAATCTTCTTTTCTCTTAACATTGTTGGGTCTAATTCTTCTTCTTTCAGGTCAATTGTATGCCTTTTTGTACATGTAAATTTCAACCCCTTCTTCTCAGCTGAGGAACATATTTGAGTGATGTGACATTAAAGGGATAGTTCGACATTTTGGCCCATTGGCCCATTGCCATAATCGCTATAGTTATAGGTTCATTGTCTTTAATTGTCAGTGTAAGCTATTTTTATAACAGCGGAGCGCAGCTGAGCGCGTGCTGCTCAGAGCTACGCTCGGAGGCTCATGGGATTTCTTGGTTTCCCTCATCAAACTCATCAAATACACAATCCAACAACTCCAAAATGCTCTGGTGGACAAGTCACACATCGGGGCAGTGTGTGGGGGCCTTAAGATCAAAAGTATGCTCTCCACACAGGTCCAGCCTGGTTGCAGTTAATATCACCTCTCCAGCCTCCATCAAAAACTCATATTGCTTACTTAATGTAAGATCTATCGCCAACAAGTCTTTTATTTGCCAGTATTTTGTTGTTACTCACAATACAATACTCAATTCTTTCTAATCACTGAGTCATGGCTAAATCCTGATGACTGTGCCCCCCTCATTGAATCATCTCCCCCTGACCACTCATTCTTCCACCAGCCTAGAATGACAGGCAGAGAAGGGGGGCTTGCTGTTATCTATATAGAAGTATGTTCAACTGCTCCCCCCTCTCTCTGGACTCTTTCTCCAGCTTTGAGTGTCTCAACCTCATTCTAACTGCCAATTTTATGCATGTTAGTTTACAGGCCCCCTAAGTCTACTGCTGGTTTTTAACTGAAATTTTCTTATCTGATTTTAGGGGATTTTAATATCCATGTCTGCTGTCCATCTGCCTCTCATTTATCTCTGGTTTTATCAGACTTATAAAACTGTTTTAATCTGACTCAATCTGTAAAGCAACCAGGCCTGGATAGAGGACACTGGACCTGGTCCTTTCCCACGGGTTCTGTCTGGATGATGTGTTTCTGGCATGACTTTGTGGCCTCGGATCACAACCTTTCAGGGTCCCTCACCTCTCTCCAGTCCCTAAACCCACCTCACAAATCCACTGAAGGTATTTATAGGAGTTATAGGAGAAAATAATTCAAACAAATCATAATTTTTGTATTTGCACTGAAGTCTTTGTTTGGTTGTTTGTTTTTACATTTGCTCTCTACTGGAAAGTGCCCTTGACAGTGTTTTGAATTGAAACCCATGATGAATGGCCATGCAAAAATCTGGATTTAGGAGATGAAGGAAGAAAGGATTAGCCTAAGTGTTAGACTGAATGCAAAGTGTGTATTGAGAGTTCAGCCCCTGTCAGTCATGATCTTGAGCAGATGAACCATCTCTTAAATAATGAACCAGCAGTTTAATCCTCGAGGTGACCGGCAGAGTGACTGATGCTTTACTTTGTACAACATTGCAGAACAGCAGAAAGTCAAATTATTATTGTTGCTACCTTCTGAAGGAATATTCTACATTTCTAGAGTTTGAAGAAGTAAATCTTCTTTTCTCTGTTATGAACATTGTCATATGGAGATGATCTCACATCTAACTCTGCTTCTATCAGGTCAGTATTATTCTTTATAGTTTTTTTTTATAGTAGTATTTTGAATATCAAGTCTTTGAATGTCTCTTCATTTCTTTTCCTCCTCTCATTGGCTGTTGATCATTTTTACCACTGAAACACAGCCTAAAGTGTTCTGGTATTTCTTCCCCAGGACTCTGCTCTCTGGCTTCATGTGTCCCTCAGCATCAATATGTTGTAGTGACGACTCCAAAAACCTGGTCTGAGGCTCAGAGCTACTGCACAGAGAACTGTTTGGACCTGGCCACCATTGATGACATGGAAGAGATGGAAAGGCTTCTCAGAGATGTTGAGGACAAATATGATGACGGCCTGTGGATAGGACTTCAGACAGGAACAACTAGGACATGGCACTGGTCTCTGGCAGACAAAGATTTCTACAAAGAGGGAGAAAGAAATTATTTGGTTTGGGGTCAAGAAGAATCAAATTCAAATTGTGGTTATTTCCAACATGGGAAGCTGTATAAAAATGGCTGTTTAACAACGTATCACTCAGTTTGCTACAATGGTGAGTGTCATCCATTCTCATTCTGGCATCACACATTGAAATGCATGCATGCAAGTTTGTGTTTTATAGATACACACAGACACACACTACATACTGTATTGATCATATATTTTCATATTGTACATGTGCACAACTTACCCTGCAAAACATAATAATAATAATACATTTTATTTAGAAAGCGCCTTTCAAGCCACTCAAGGACACTTTACAGAGGAGTGCATCAGATAAAATCATCAATAAACAACATCCAAACACAAGAAACATACAATAAACAATATTCAAAACATCAGTAAAAATAAGAGCAAATATTAAATATATAACAACAATGAATAAAACTGTGGTTTGTTTGAGTTAAGGGTGGTGGAGTGGGTTTGCATGTAACATGTTTAGTTTGTCAGATGTGCAGTATGAAACGCTTATTATTTCATTTGTTTGCTGGATCTGTTCAGGTGCAGGTAACAACAGAAAAAAGACTGACTTTAGAAAATTCTTACTGCATGGGGTCCAATGTGTCCTGATAACTAGCAGACAGACAAAGACAAGAGACCACACAGACTCACAATCCTGCACACATTCATCATGGTGCAACACAATAAGTGGCATTTATCTCTCCTTTTTCATTCAGGGAAAAATCTTGGTGAACAACAGTATGTTCTCTCTAACAACATGGTAACTTGGATTGATGCTCGGGACTACTGCAGGACATATCACACAGACCTGGCCAGTGTGAGGAATGAGGCTGAAAGCCAGATCATTCAGAAAGTAGCTGGAGACTTGAGGGTGTGGGTCGGCCTCTTCAGAGGACCATGGACATGGTCAGACGGGACCTACTCCTCATTTAGATACTGGAGACAGGGCAGAAGTAACATGGCTACAGACCGCTGTGCTGCTATGGTGAAGAGTGAATCTGGTAAATGGGGAGCGCTCCTATGTGATGAAGTGCATCCATTCATCTGTAACTGTGAGTAAACCACTTCATTTAGGTTCCTCCTACTCTTTGTTGGTGACGGTTGATATTCTAATTTAAATTTAAATTTGAACTTGTAATTTGACAGTGCTGATGTTCATTTTCCCTATGATAGAAATATTGTAAAACAGCAGGAAACAGCACAGAACACTTTACATCCTACTGTGTGTTGGCCTGTCATGAAGGTCATGATGAAACGTGTTTGTGTCATTATCAGGTCCCATTGTGAGGATCATTAAAGTTAGGATCAGCTCACAAGACTTAGTGCTGGAACATAACAACCCTGAAGTGGAAGAGGACATCTTAAAACAAGTGAGTCAAAGGGAACGTTTACTTGAAGGAGGCATTCCTTCATCTACATAGATATGTCAGAGAGACAGACAGTGTACAGACTGTGGGGTCAGGGGAGGGAACAACAAATAAAAGAGGATGTCGTCTGCATAGCAGTGGACTGAGAGGCACATTATTAAAGGGATAGTTCAACATTTTGGCAAATTGGCCCATTGTCATAACACATGTGTGTCTATATAGGTTATGTGTCTCCCTTTCGTCCTTCGTGCACCCCAGCCCCCGTTTCCAGTTATTGACCACGTCCATAGTTTAACTTCACTTTCTTGTTCCCTTGCCTGTTTTGCCTTTTTTGTCTCAACATCTGAGTGTTTTTGTTTCCCTCCTTTGGAGTGGTTTTTGGTTGTTAAATAAAGCTGGCTTCGGCCTTTTGCCACGCTGCACCTGAGTCCTCTTTCCAGTCCAGACGTCACAGAATTTCCCTCTAAAACAACTCTGTCTGGTAACGTTGTGTTATTATCTCATAGCGTGGTGAATGTGCAGGTCACAACTTGTCCACAAGAGCATTTTGGAGTTGTTGGATTGTGTATTTGATGAGTTTGATGAAGGCAACCAAGAAATCCCATGAGCCTCCGTAGCGTAGCTCTGAGCAGCTTGCAGCTCTGCTCAGCCGTTCTAAAAATAGCTTACACCGACAATTAAAGGTAAGCAACCTACTCCTAAAACTATAGGGATTATGGCAATGGGCAAATTTGCCAAAATGTTGAAAAATCCCTTTAAGAATAAGAAATTGGATGAAAATAAACAGTAAATCATACAGACAAAACTGACTTAAAAGTTAGCGGTGAAACATGTAGATCTATATGAATGAAAATTAATAGGCAATGACATTCTAGAGCTACAGTGTTATTTCTAACAAGTATACCACGATCATTTCAAGTGCATCATGTACACCGTACAGTATGAACCCAGATAAGCAGCAGATGATGGATGGATGGATGGATGGATGGATGGATGGATGGATGGATGGATGGATGGATGGATGGATGGATGGATGGATGATGGATGGATGGATGGATGGATGGATCATCTCTTTCTTTGAACTGTAAATTTTGTTCTGTGTTCCTCAGATCACACAGCAGCTGAGGAACATGACTGGGACCACTCATCTCAGATTAAGATGGAAGAAGTCTCCTGATGGAAGAGTTTTCATCAAGGAACCTCGTCAGGATGGATGAGCAGATGAAGGATCAATCAGAGGCAGATGAACTACAACTCACAGCAAAATCACACAACACCAACTTACTCAGCCAAAACTGACATAGACGACATCACTGATGAATTAGTAAACCTGGGATACTAACAATGTGTCCAATGGAGAAGTGGTCAAATCTACTTTACTGTGGTTTCACCTGCAGGTTCAAGTTTAACCAGCTCATCGTGCTCATCTGCTCTCACCTACACACACATACACACCTACATTCTCTAGCAGTCTAGTAAAACATCACAGATCCTGCTGCACATACTGTATATCAATGCTTTTGTTCATGACTATACATTTAGTTGTGTTTTTAAATGAGCTTCCATCTGTTTTGTGTGTAACTATAGTTGTACTACTATTGCTGTAGAAACAATCATTCCGTTGCTGGTGTTTTAGTTAGATGTTTGAAGTTAAATAACAGTGAGCACTTAAGAACTGACATCATGTAAGTTTCATCATCTTAACTTTTATGAAGCCTTAGCTGGTTTTGGTTTTTAATCTATTTTAAATGTGTCCCAATCAGGCCTCTTTTTATTTATCATATATCATATATATCATATTATGTATGTATTGAAGTTATGATATGTAACTTTTTCCACATTAAAGTCTTGAAAGAAATGTCTAGGTTTATGTTATATTTTTTGTGTTGTGTACTTACATGATCCAAAATGTTTCTAGCAACATTAGTCCATAAGTTATGAGAGGACATGAAGACAGCAGCAGTCTCAGCTTGTGTCATCTGTTGATTGCTTGGGTCCCCTATTTATAAGCAGTTTCTGCTTCTTTGGGGTTCTCTTTCATGTACATCGTTGCACCTGCTCATTCTGTAAGACATTCTCTTGCTAAGTACATAAATGAAAAATCTGAATCTGAATCTGAATCATTACAATGTTGGTGAAGCTGCAATGATTTTCAACTACTTCATGTCATCCAACACGGTCTGTTATCATTGTCCTGAGTGACAGCCCATAGTAGCAGAAGCTACAGATCTGTTGCTACACCTCAAGATTTTAAATCAATTTGTTTTCATGTTAAGAAACTAAATATTCACAGTCTGCAGTTTGTTCTTGCTCAGGTGCAAATTTGAACGGGACTGGACAACAAGTCCTCCAACCTAATAATAATAATTATTATTACATAGACACGTTACATGTTTTCAATATTCTCAGTTGTCATGATGATCATAATAAACATGGCATGCATAGCACACTTCTCCCTCTGCCCCTGCCATCATTATTACAGCCACTGGAGGGCGCCCACCAACACACCATATCTATGGGTCATGATAACCTGCAGCTCATTTTCCACAGGAGCACTGTCTTAGATTGGATTTAAAATGAAGAGAATTATTTATTCTCAATCAGCCACTGGATTTGTATATTTCTGTCTGATTTCCAAGTGGGTTAATGGGCATTTATTTGATAATGATGACTCCACTATGAATTCATATATTCTAAACATATTTTAATATGTTTAGAATATCTTTCGACGGATTTGACTGAGTTATGACTGATTTTATACACAAATGAGCAAAAGGAACATTAGCTTCTTGATTACCAGTGCTGCTGCAAAACTGTTCTAAGTCCACAACTACAGGACAATGGCATGTTCCTGTTAGGTTCACCTCAGTGTCCCTTTGCCCATAGCTGAACTTTTCCTTCTTGTAAATCTCAAATCAACTTTAGCCTCCAAATGAAAAGATAAGATGACCAACTGGTGTCTAAACACTGGGTGTCAGCATGAAGGATTCACCTTTAGTTTACCCTTCAAATCCATTAGCTCAGTTTGCATTTATCATAACCCAGTGTTTTCATATGTTTTACATACTGAGGAAGAAGTTATCATTAAAAAAAAATCTCATTGTGGTATACAAAAGAGTTCATGTCCTTATGCAGAAGACTCATAATTGCTGTGTCATCAGCAAATTTAAAAATAAAATTATTTGGATGTACTTTACTGCAGTCATTGGTGCAGAGCGTAAAAAGGAGAGGTGAAAGCACAGCCTTGTGGAACTCCTGTATTACAGTGTTTGATGTCTGACAGTGTCTGATTAACCTTCACTTGCTGTGTGCGGTGGGGTGCAACCTGATCTCACAGAAATGCGTGAAATGACCACGAACACCTAGTACCAGATTCCGTGCTCCTTTCACGTAATGTGTTAAAATTACGTGAAAGAAGCACGGAAACAGTCTCCACTGAAAGCCAATGAGTCCAAATTCCGTGAGATGGCCACGCAAACCGTGTCGTGGTGGATGCACGCATTTTTTTTTACTTTTCCTTAAAGCTTTATTGAACCTGATGCTGCTGTGTCTGACGTAGTTTACAGCAAGGACGTCCTTTCGGTTATCTATTTATTTATTTATTTAGTGATCATGGTGTTTGGTGCAGAATAATCAATCAATCAATAAATAAAATAGGTCGGAAGCTACGTCAGACCGGGGGGGGGGGGGGGTTGTGGATTCTACCTGTGGTGAAGACCACTTCCGCGTTCAAAAAGCTGCTCTGTTTAATCAATATTCTGAAGAAAGATCTGATTATTAGCCACAACGCTGTAACCATCCAAGGAAGACTGTGTAACAATATTATGTGCTTCTGCTGAGTCCAAAAGCCCTGTGTAATATCAACTTTATTTTAAGAAAACACGTTTTGTTTCCAATGTCATATCACGGAGAAGCACTACATTACCCATAATCCTCATATTTATCAGCGACGTGTCTAATTGGTTGAGCTTGCTGTTACCAGCAAATGAAAAAATAAAACAAATTGAGCTTATATTATTTTCTTAATAACTAAAAGGTCTTAACATCTTTTTTGTTTTCAACATTGAATAAAAGAACGGTGCGATATTGTTAAAATTCAACAATAAAGTGCATAAAAGTTGGCTTGACTTCTTTCTTTTTTTCTTTTTTTTCATAATTTTCACCAGCATCTTTCTGGTCCACATCACATCACATTTATTGTAATTTAATTCAATGAGTGACATTTTATTTTTTATCTGAAAAACATTATTATGAATTCAAGGGTCAGAGGTAACTGATTAGTGTTAAATTTAACCTTTTTGACCCTGTTTCCTTGAATAAATCACTAAGACTTTGATGCGGGAAGCTGAGATTTTGATTTGATTTTGTTCAGAGCACTAGGGACAAAGTTTCTGTAGAATTTCAGACCTGTCGGACATCCAGAAGGGTCACAGCTGACCGTCCAGGCTCGTTTCTCGGCCTTCAAAGCCTAGATTTAGAAGCCTTTTGTCTAATAAAGTCCACATTCTTGGGGTTATGAGGCTGAAAGTTTCATGTCTTTGTCCGGGGCCTAAGGCCATCCACCATGTGCAATTTCAAACCCGTGTGACCTTCACAAGTGTCAAAGGTCACTGATTTGTGACCTTTTTGACCCTGTTTCCTTGAATAAAACACCAAGACTTTGATATGGGAAGCTGAGATTTTAAAATGTGGTCCAGAATGTCTAGAAGATTGTGTGTGCAAAGATTCAGAGCTCTGTGACATTCAGAAGGGTCACAAATAGCCAAAAAGCAATGCTGCTTTCTCTGACCTCTTATTAAAGGAGATATGTTTCAACAGCAATTCTTTAATAGCTTCCAGATGCTTTGGCCTATCAGGCTGAATTTTTAGCTAAAGGAGCTGGTGTACGATCAGGAAGTAGGGGAGCTGTGCATAAAGCCAATTGGTAAGTGTCAAAGGTCACAGGGGTCAAACATCAAAGTGAATCCAGCCATTCCTGCTTTTTCTCAACAAAACATACACGCTTTAAGTTATCATCATGAAATATTAATAGGTTGTATATCAGAGAGTCCTCTATCAGAATATTTTGGTCCCGTTGCTCTAGGGGCCCCGGGGGGCCACTTGGCTTTCCCATGCTCCCACAGAGTTGGGTCTCGGGGTGATGGATAAGGGCCTCACCATGAGTCCACAGGCCAAGTTTCAAGTGATTTGGTCGGTTTCTATGGAAACGGCGGCCTCAAGGATACAGAGGAATGCGACTGTTTGAAGCCCCGCCTCTCGAAAAGTAATGGCTCAATCAGGACCAAACACACATCTACGCGTTCGTCTTGGGCCCTCGAACCATATATTACGAAATCAGAACTGTACGACTTTTGGAAATGTGTTTTGTCCATTTCGGCTTTTCTGACTCAGAGTCTGTCAGACTTAAAGCTTGAGAGACCCTCTTAGTCAGAAAAACCGAAATAGACAAAACACATTTCCAAAAGTCGTACAGTTCTGATTTCGTAATATATGGTTCGGGGGCCCAAGACGAACGCGTAGATGTGTGTTTGGTCCTGATTGAGCCATTACTTTTCGAGAGGCGGGGCTTCAAACAGTCGCATTCCTCTGTATCCTTGAGGCCGCCGTTTCCATAGAAACCGACCAAATCACTTGAAACTTGGCCTGTGGACTCATGGTGAGGCCCTTATCCATCACCCCGAGACCCAACTCTGTGGGAGCATGGGAAAGCCAAGTGGCCCCCCGGGGCCCCTAGAGCAACGGGACCAAAATATTCTGATAGAGGACTCTCTGATATACAACCTATTAATATTTCATGATGATAACTTAAAGCGTGTATGTTTTGTTGAGAAAAAGCAGGAATGGCTGGATTCACTTTGATGTTTGACCCCTGTGACCTTTGACACTTACCAATTGGCTTTATGCACAGCTCCCCTACTTCCTGATCGTACACCAGCTCCTTTAGCTAAAAATTCAGCCTGATAGGCCAAAGCATCTGGAAGCTATTAAAGAATTGCTGTTTAAACATTTCTCCTTTAATAAGAGGTCAGAGAAAGCAGCATTGCTTTTTGGCTATTTGTGACCCTTCTGAATGTCACAGAGCTCTGAATCTTTGCACACACAATCTACTAGACATTCTGGACCACATTTTAAAATCTCAGCTTCCCACATCAAAGTCTTGGTGTTTTATTCAAGGAAACAGGGTCAAAAAGGTCACAAATCAGTGACCTTTGACACTTGTGAAGGTCACACGGGTTTGAAATTGCACATGGTGGATGGCCTTAGGCCCCGGACAAAGACATGAAACTTTCAGCCTCATAACCCCAAGAATGTGGACTTTATTAGACAAAAGGCTTCTAAATCTAGGCTTTGAAGGCCGAGAAACGAGCCTGGACGGTCAGCTGTGACCCTTCTGGATGTCCGACAGGTCTGAAATTCTACAGAAACTTTGTCCCTAGTGCTCTGAACAAAATCAAATCAAAATCTCAGCTTCCCGCATCAAAGTCTTAGTGATTTATTCAAGGAAACAGGGTCAAAAAGGTTAAATTTAACACTAATCAGTTACCTCTGACCCTTGAATTCATAATAATGTTTTTCAGATAAAAAATAAAATGTCACTCATTGAATTAAAAATTACATTAAATGTGATGTGATGTGGACCAGAAAGATGCTGGTGAAAATTATGAAAAAAAAGAAAAAAAGAAAGAAGTCAAGCCAACCTTTATGCACTTTATTGTTGAATTTTAACAATATCGCACCGTTCTTTTATTCAATGTTGAAAACAAAAAAGATGTTAAGACCTTTTAGTTATTAAGAAAATAATATAAGCTCAATTTGTTTTATTTTTTCATTTGCTGGTAACAGCAAGCTCAACCAATTAGACACGTCGCTGATAAATATGAGGATTATGAGTAATGTAGTGCTTCTCCGTGATATGACATTGGAAACAAAACGTGTTTTCTTAAAATAAAGTTGATATTACACAGGGCTTTTGGACTCAGCAGAAGCACATAATATTGTTACACAGTCTTCCTTGGATGGTTACAGCGTTATGGCTAATAATCAGATCTTTCTTCAGAATATTGATTAAACAGAGCAGCTTTTTGAATGCGGAAGTGGTCTTCACCACAGGTAGAATCCACAACCCCCCCCCCCGCCCCCCCGGTCTGACATAGCTTCCGACCTATTTTATTTATTGATTGATTGATTATTCTGCACCAAACACCATGATCACTAAATAAATAAATAAATAGATAACCGAAAGGACGTCCTTGCTGTAAACTACGTCAGACACAGCAGCATCAGGTTCAATAAAGCTTTAAGGAAAAGTAAAAAAAATATGCGTGCATCCACCACGACACGGTTTGCGTGGCCATCTCACGGAATTTGGACTCATTGGCTTTCAGTGGAGACTGTTTCCGTGCTTCTTTCACGTAATTTTAACACATTACGTGAAAGGAGCACGGAATCTGGTACTAGGTGTTCGTGGTCATTTCACGCATTTCTGTGAGATCAGGTTGGTGCGGTTAGTTAAAAAAGAATAAAACCATTTAATCAGGGTAGTGTTGACATTTATGTCATTAAATTTTTCTAAAAGTAGATGAGGTTGCACAGTATTAAATGCTGAACTAAAATCAATAAGTAAAATTTGAGCACAAGTCTACGTCTCTTCCAGATGCTTAGAAACAAAATGCAACATAGAATTGCATCTTCAGTACTGCATTCATGTTGTAGGCTAACTGACATGCATCTAACATGGACTGTACTTCTGTTTTGAGCAGTAACAAAACACATTTTTCACAACATTTCACAATTTTCGAGGTCAAGGCTACAGGTCGAAAGTCATTGATCTCTGTAGCAAAGGCTTTTTGGGCACTGGTGTTATTACTGACCTCTTACAAAGAGCTGGGACAGTGTGGGTGTCTAATGACCGCTGGAATATTGTTGAGATGCATTATATTCTGTTTATTTTTCTCATGGTGAGGATGTTTTAAATGTTAAATTGTGTGTTGGATATGTACCAGATATATGCCAGAGGGCAGTTTGTGGGTCTGAATGTTCACTTTCAGAGAGAGAGTGAGAAGCACCAGGGTGATGAGGCTTGGTTCAACACCTGGGCGGCCTTTTGTCTGCCCTGGGTGCAGTTTGAGTAGAAGAAGCACAGAGACGCTATTGGTATGTATGGTTACTCTCATAGCCACAATTAATGCTCAGAACAGCACCAAACTGCATCAACAGTACACAGGACGAAAACAACTCACACACTCTCCTCCAGGCATCTCTCCCTCTTTCACTTTTCTCATCCATCTCCTTCAGCTCGTCTTCGGTGAACTCGGTCTCAAACTGAAACCAGACGACTAGGTTTCATTGCGATGGGCGACCCTATCAATTTGTTGGACCTGTGGGGTCTGAGTGGTCAATCATGTGTGGTCACTGCCTGCCAGTGGCCGCTGAGACTGAATGTTTGTGCTGCCAGTCGGACGCCGACGTGTTTTGTCAGTGCCTGGACACTATGCTGGACGTGGAAAGTTGCTGCATAACGTATAACTGGAGGAGAGTGGGTGAGTTGTTTTCGTCTCTTTTCAATAGAAATCAGGCTAAGCTAACAGATGTTTGGTGCCTCATATTATGGGATGGGACCCTGTTTGTACTGTTGGTGCAGTTTGGTGCTGTTCTGAGCATTATTTTTTGGCTATGAGTGGCTTTTTGATCACGGTTTGCACATGGAGAAAATAGACTTGCTAAAGTTGCTACAACTAGAGAAGCTAGCGGTCAGCAGACTTCATCTCTCGAGGGGGGGTCTAACTCGGTGTCACGGTGCGTTCGACCATAGGTTAAACTTTCGCCGGAATATCCCTTTAAGATATGAAATTGTAAGATTAATTTGATTGAGGATATGGATCTAAATGTATTTAAGACAGAGAGCTAATGGCATGTATGATCCTGATCATGAGGGTCCGTGTCCACCAGACGTGCTTTTGGAGCACTCGCTCTCTCTCAGAATGCTAACCAGGTTACAAAACAAGCCGTCTCACACCGCTTGATGAGCGTCATGCTGTTCCAAAAGTTGAATAGATTTCAACTCTGAGCGCTCTGAGCGCCGCGACAAAAAAAAAGGAAGCACCAAGAGTGTTTTTTCCGCCGAGGGCGCTGAGCGCCGAACTCCATAAGATCTGAATGGTAAGGAGACGCCCAGAGCGCTAAAAGCGCGTCCAGTGGACACGGCCACTTACAGTGTTGACACTAATTTCTGTTTCTTCTCTTTTGAAGTTATCAACCTGACTGATCAACAACAAAGCAAGTCAAATAAAAGGAAATAAGAATTGAGTTGACTCCTGCGCCCTCTGTGCCAAGCCTGGTCGAGTTCAGGCAGATGAAGTTGTAATAACCTCAACAAATATAGAACACCATGCTGGCGTCAGTTCCTCTGCACAGCTTTTGAGCAGAAAAGCCGTCAGTTTGTCCGGGCCAGTGGATTTATCAGTTCACACAGTATGAAAAAGACGCTGGGCATCATGGGTCCACCTCCAACCAGCCAGTGGTGTCGGTTTCTGGTACTGACTGCATCACTCTGTCACACTCATTAGAAAGAGGCAGAGGCAGATGAACTACAACTCACAGCAAAATCACACAACACCAACTAACATCACTGATGAATTAGTAGCTAAACCTGGGATGCTAACAATGCAGTATTTCCCATACATTCATTTATTCGGGGCAGCCCGCCACAAATAAATTACGTCCACCACAAATAGATTCTTCGGCTTTTGGTTCAACCAACGCAATAACGCACACAGAGAGAAGCTCGCATGCATGACAGCAGTGCACGGTAAAAGCAAAGCCCTCCCCACCAGTCTCCTTGCAAACCTGGCGAGAAACACTGCAATGACTGTGTCCAATGGAGAAGTGGTCAAATCTACTTTACTGTGGTTTTACCTGCAGGTTCAAGTTTAACCAGCTCATCGTGCTCATCTGCTCTCACCTACACACACATACACACCTACCTTCTCTTGCAGTCTAGTAAAACATCACAGATCCTGCTGCACATATGGGTGGTTGACGTGACACTCCATTTTTGTGTTCTTGGTGACAAATATAAATAATAATTTATAATATTTAATTAAAATCTCTGTTTTTCTATACAGTATAAACTTCCAGAATAAATACATCTGTAATTAATGAGCATTACAATTTAAATATGTAAATATTTAGTTTTAAACATGACATTTGTCCACTGGCGTGACTGTCCGGAGTAGCATTGCTCATCTCAAAACCACTGTATTTAAATTAAAAATAAGTGAAACTAAAGGTTATAAGTCTTAAGGTCACCATTTAGAATAATTATGACACATTATATGTTGTCCGCAAAACTGGTGTCCACCTGGTGTGACGCCACTCTGTAGATATAAAACAGGCATTAATTTGGGTACCCTATTACTGAGAGGGGTCCTTCTTCATCCAGTAAGTACAGTAAACATCACTGGAGCATATGCACTGCAGACAAGGTGAGTTCTGTCTCAAATATTTTCATGATTTTTCTATTTCCGTGCATTGTTAGATATGGGATCCATTGTGTAGTCCTTTGGTGTGACGTAATTTAAGTATTGATCTGAAATTTTTTATCAATTTATATTGATTGACTATTGAAAATAATGTAAACCTTTACACTGCTAGTCAGGATTGAAGACTGTCTCTCATATAGCTAGGATACAAACTGTCCTTGATCTTGAAAACGTCCACTGGTGTGACAGCACTGTCCTATGGTGTGACATGAAATCAACGTCACACTGGTGGATATGGCTGTCACACCAGTGGACGTAGGTTCTGTGAAGGAGTACAAACCCAACACTCTCTCCCTCATACTCCCCCTCCCTCCCCCCATTCTATACTCCCCCAACCTCCCCCCTCCCTCCTCCCCCTCCCCCCATTCTATAATCCCCCAACCTCCCCCCTCCCTCCCCCCATAATACATATCCTCAGAGGAGAGAGAACACCAGGAGAGAGAACGCAGAACGTAAATTTGACAAGCTACCAAAATCTCAAAGGAGGTTAAATCGAAAGCAACTGGACTTAGTTATTTGTCTAGGAAGACGTTTCACCTCTCATCCAAGAGGCTTCATCAGTTCATGTAGCATCTGACCAGGCTGGGACTGGTCCAACTAACTGGTGTGGAGACCCAGGTATTTAGCCTCTTGTGTGGGCGTTCACAAGACTGATGATGTCACTGGTTCCCTTTTCTGCTCCAAGTGCCAACGACAGTTGTTTGAGTGACTGTCTTTGGTGGAAAGTTGGTTTCGACTTCGTTAGTGCCCTATGTTGTTATAACGACAGTCGTTGGAGGCACTTGCCACTTGTGAACAGTGGTTGTTCTTTCAAAGTTCAAAGTTCAAAGTTCAAAGTGTTTATTGTCATTTGCACAGTGGAAAGGTGAGTTTCCCTGACAATGAAATTCTTACTTTGCTGTCCTCGTCATAGAAGCCAGCAATTGATAAAAAGAGCAATTACAAAACAACAATAGTACAACACAACAACAACAATGGGCAGCAATAATAATAATAATAAAATAAATAAAAGAAGAGAGAAGGAGGTATGATGTGTGTGTGTAATATGCACTATGTATAATAATAAATAAATAATAAATAAATAGTGTGCAAGTTGTGCATGTGCAGATGTGGTGCTACTGTGTGAATAATGAGTTACCGACTCATATTGTTTAGGAGTCTGATGGCAGAGGGAAAAAAGGAGTTTTTCAGCCTAGAAGTCCTGCTTTTCACACTTCTGTACCTCCGGCCTGAGGGCAGAAGTGTGAACAAGTTGTGCTGGGGGTGGGTGTGGTCATTGAGGATGGAGGCAGCTCTCCTGTGGACTCTGCGTTGGTGGATGCTCTGCAGAGAGGGCAGTGGGATCCCGATGATCTTTTCGGCCGTCTTCACCACTCTCTGCAGGCGTTTGCGGTCCATCACTGTGGTGTTACCGTACCAGACGGTGATGCAGCTGGTCAGGATGCTTTCTACCACACAGCTGTAGAAGTTGCTGAGGATGTTCGTTGACATCCCAAACTTCCTCAGCCTCCTGAGGAAGTACAGACGTTGTTGGGCCTTCTTGACCAGCTGTGTGGTGTTGAATGCCCAGGTGAAATCCTCGCTGATGTGGACACCCAGGTACCTGAAGTTGCTCACCCTCTCCACCTCCAGCTCTCGGATGTATAGTGGCTGATGAGGTCCCCTCTCTTTTCTCATGTCCACTATCATCTCTTTGGTTTTGTTTGTGTTGAGCGTGAGGTTGTTGTCATCGCACCATGACACCAACCTGGCCACTTCCTTCCTGTAGGCTGCTTCATCCCCCCCAGTGATGCGCCCTATCACTGCTGTGTCATCCGCGAACTTTAAGATGATATTGTCGTTGTGGGAAGCGACACAGTCGTGGGTGAACAGGGTGTAGAGGATGGGGCTGAGGACGCATCCTTGTGGGGTGCCAGTGTTGGTGATGATGCTGGCTGAGGTTCTGTCACCAATCCTGACAGACTGAGGCCTGCCAGACAGGAAGTTTAGGAGCCAGTTACAGAGGGTGGGGTGTAGACCGAGTGTTAATAGTTTGTGGGTGAGTTTGTTGGGAATGACCGTGTTGAAGGCAGAGCTGTAGTCTATGAAGAGCATCCTGATGTATGAGTCCTTATTTTCCAAGTTTGAGGCTAGATTGTTGAATCTCCTGGGAAGGGATGAAAGGGCAGCATTGTAAATTGGAGATAGGTGGTGTCTCAGGCCACCTCCCCTGTTGAGGGATGGTTTCTCTACTTTTACAAAAATAGCTTCTTTAACTCCTCTTTCAAACCACCTGTCCTCTCTGTCTAGGATGTGGACATTGCTGTCCTCAAAGGAGTGGGCTTTCTCTTTGAGATGTAGATGGACAGCAGAGTCCAGGCCTAAGGACTTAGCTCTCCTGTGTTGGGCCATGCGTTTATGCAGTGGTTGTTTTGTTTCTCCAATGTAGAGGTCTTTGCATTCCTCGTTGCACTGGACTGCATAAACCAGATTGCTTTTGTGGGTGTGTGGTGTTCCGTCCTTGGGATGTACCAGTCTCTGTCTGAGTGTGTTGCTGGGTTTGAAAAACACAGGGATACGGTGTTTGTTAAAGATTCACCTGAGTTTTTCTGATACTCCAGACACATATGGAATGACTATGTTGTTACTCTTGTTTTGTTTTTCTTTCTCAACCACTTTGCTGGTAGTAAAACAGTAGTTTTTAGGTCAGTTCCATTGTTTATAAATTGTATGGTTATTTGAAAAATGATTTTACTTGAGTTAAACAGTGTGACAGAATTTAATACAGAGAAATCTAATTTTAACTCTTTATCCTGTATAAAAGTGAAATTTTAATTTTGACATGAACAAAAATGTAATGAATTTTAAGATAAATTTGAAAAAGAAAAGTACTAAGTCGGGACAAATTTGTTTACATGTTCATGTTGTGTTGCTAAATGTTAAAATAGCTCCCAAGTCTTTTTTATGGGAATGTTAGTTTCTTCTTCTGACTTATTGTACAAAAAACATTTGAACTTGAAGTTGTAACTGTATTTTAATGAATTGATAATGATTTTGAAGGTTAAGAAAATTAAAAACAATTCGAACAAGAAATAATAAATGTGACTTTGTAACAAAATATGGGCATACGGTACTTTTTGTCCACTGGTGTGACGGAATGTCCTGTGGTGTGACAAACTGAATTATGAGTGGAAAAGGCATTTTAATGCACAAATTAATGTAAAAGGTGCTGAATAGTATAATAATGATATCATCACTATGCACATATAAGGATGAATTGAAGCTTCATTAGGTTTTATACTAATTATAAGGAATATAGCCCAGCCGTTTAGGTAAAGTCCCTATGTGTACATCTTATAATAGTGTAATGACATGATTATGAATTTTTATTGGTTACTTTTGATGTGGAAATATAATTAGTACAAATTGATAAGGATTGTGCATATTTGTCTTATCTGGCAAACAATCTCTGAATTAAATATTAATATTTAAAATGTTGTCACACCGGTGGACAATTTTTAGGACAACCACACAAAAAAGTGTAAAAAAAATCTAAAATAGATAAGGAATTGGTAATGAACACATTCAATTTTGAGTTACTCACATATAAAGCAATACAATAATGTGTCATTTGACATACATTTTAGAAATATATTTTTTTCCACTTTGGATTTGAGTTCACATCAACCACCCATATATCAATGCTTTTGTTCATATACATATAGTTGTGTTGTTAAATTAGCTTCCATCTGTTTTGTGTGTAACTATAGTTGTTTCTCTTATATATTTTTATTTCATGGCTAGCAGGAGATGAAAGTGTTTATATATCATTTCAGTTTTGACCCTTACATGTTGAGATCCCTGTGTCAATGACATTTGATACAAAAACCTTCTTATCATCTGACTCTAAAGGTTGAGTTCATTGATGTTTTGTGTAGCCTACTACTACTATTGCTGTAGAAACAATCATTCCGATGATGATGTTTTAGTTCGATGTTTGAAGTTAAATAACATAGTTTCATCATCTTAGCTTTTATGAAGCCTTAGCTGGTTTTGGTTTTTAATCTCTTTTAAATGTGTCCCAATCAGACCTACTACTCTTTGCTATATAAAAAGAGGCCATCATCAGCATAATGTTATGTATTGAAATTATGATATGTAAGTTTTTCCACATTAAAGTGTTGAAAGAAATGTCTAGGTTTATGTTATATTTTTTGTGTTGTGTACTTACATGATCCAAAATGTTTCTAGCAACATTAGTCCATAAGTTATGAGAGGACATGAAGACAGCAGTCTCAGCTCCCAGATGTCTTGTGTCATCTTTACAATGTTGGTGAAGCTGCAATGATTTTGAACTACTTCATGTCATACAACACGGTCTGTTATCATTGTCCTGAGTGTGTTTTATGTTAAGAAACAAAATATTCACAGAAAAACAGAGTAGTTGTGCGTACATCCAGTGCCTATTTTAGGCCAGGTGCCGGATAGTCATAGGATCATTGAAAAAGAAAAAAAGGGAATATCCGCACACTGGATTAAGGCTCCCATTTATTGGATAATTGCAACGTGCCCTTAAACGCAAAGGGGCAATGACAGGACCGTGCTCTGCAGTGAGCACTTTGATAGGACTGGACAGACTGTCCAACTAAAAGTTGGTGTTGTCCATCCATCATATCATTAGGCTATTAGACTATGAGAAGGACCACAAAAACCTCAGAAAGAGCTGAAGAGAACCTGGG
This sequence comes from Trachurus japonicus, assembly GCF_045865225.1. Classification (NCBI taxonomy): domain Eukaryota; kingdom Metazoa; phylum Chordata; class Actinopteri; order Carangiformes; family Carangidae; genus Trachurus; species Trachurus japonicus. The sequence continues at coordinate 4,415,828 of NC_140922.1, forward strand.
AATGGATTTGACTCAGCATCATCCTCAGCCTTGTGTTGTGAGTATTTGCATGTGGAATGTTAGATAATAATGAGAGCATCTCATGCCTTGTCATTAAGTCATTTACAATTGTTGTATAAAGTATTCTGAGGGGAGTGATCTGTGGGAGAATTGCGTGGGGTAGTGGTTAAACAGCAGAGCTCTTTAATTCTACAAAGGTGGTCAGTGTGGTGGGGGGGAGCTGAGCGATCTTGCGCTGCAGCTGAGAAATTAGCGCGATATAGCGCATTTATCGTGCACAGTACGTAGACACGCGTGAGAAAAAGAAAAAATAATTAATGGTAAACACTGGTGGTTGAGCTCCGTTGATTCCAGACCTGGTCTCAAAATGATGCTGGATATGCTGGGAATACGACACCAAGAAGATGAGGCTAAGTATGGATGCGTCACTCTGATGCTCGATGCCATGGCCATCTAGAAACACATCCAGTACGATCCCCGGACCCAAGCTATGTCTGGATATGTGGAGATGGGGGGTCGACTAAATGAAACGGATGTTGCCTCTGAGGCTCTCGTTTTCATGGTGGTGGTCCAACCAAGCAGCGAAGGCAACGTCACGGCACAGGACAACACCAAGTCCCTACCAGCCGTAGCAACGTCCTCTACTGCCCAGTCCTCCCATCACGGCATCAACACATCTCCAAACCTGTCTGCTGCAGATATGTCCTCTGCAGAAGAAGCAGAAGATCTGCCATTGCCCTTTGCCAACATTCCTGCAATTATACATGACCACAGCTACCTTCCCACCCGCTTCAGTGGTCTTGTGGATAATGCTCTTGTCTACATTTCAGGATTTTTTGTGCGGTAGACTTTGAAGAAGCTCTCCTGTGATGTCTGCCGTGCCAGCCTGGTGACAGATGTCAATCAGAAAGGATAGAAGCTACCACCTGTTGACTCTAAAAAACAATGGAGGCCTGATGATTCCATCAGAGGGCACAGTGAAGGTTGTTAGAGCAGCAGAGTGGGTCATTCGGCAGGCATCAGTGGACTCGGAGGATCACTGCCCATCAAGGTGGCAGAGGTCCTCTACATCGTTCAGAAGAGGATAGGTCCAGATGATGTGTTTTTGCTTGGGGAGCACATTAATGACACACAGTATGGCATTGACAATCACCACCACATGTTGGTGGCATTAGTTGTGTCCCTGTTCTTTAAACTTTTAAAGACTACACCATGTAGCTAAACTTACAACTCTTGATTTACAGATGGCAGCATTAGACAGAAGCTCTGCTAAACTGTCCTTTCAAGGAGCATTAGCTTTGCTCAGCTCAGTGGAAGAGGAGGAAGTGTGGGTAAGTGGGGAAAGAGGTAGGTGAGTGTGTGAGTGTTAAAAAGCGCATGAGTTGCACAGGTACTGAATAAAATGTGCGGCTGCAAGATTAACAGTGCATCTATCTTTGCATAAGTTTACACTGTTTGTGGTGCCAAACTACGAAAAGACAAATGCAAACACAATGGAAAAAATACATTTAAAGGAGGGTGTGTGTGTGTGTGTGTGTGTGTGTGTGTGTGTGCGTGTGTGTGTGTGTGTGTGTGTGTGAGAAAGAGTGTTGGTGAATGAGAGTGAGTGGAGGTGAGTGTGACTGTACATTGAAATGCTGGGTTGGTATTGTCAACAAAGTACAGTCAAAAACATTTGTGTGGAGTTTTAGCAGCAGTGGGTGAGTTATCTCTAGGCTGTATTCGAAACAGCATACTACAGTATACTGCTAGTACGAACTGATTTAGCCAAAATGCAGTATGTATGTGTGGTGAGGTTTGTTAATTAAAAGAAACTAAAATAATAATTTAGTTTAAAAGGTTGCCAACAACGCCACCTAGGTTTGAGAGCCTAGGACTGTAGCACAGGGTGAGCAGAGTTAAACCACAATCATTAGAATGGAAGTTCACACAAAATTTATTATAAAAAAAAACCAGTCCTAGTCTCTTTTCAGGTTCACACAGTCCTGGATGGGTTCTTCTCAGGACCAGATGCCAGGCTCGGCTCCCAGAGGTAGTGGTGGTGAATCTTTAGACTGGAATGTTTGAGCCGAACAGACACGGGCTGCTGTGCTTCAGGCATAGGTGGTCTCTGCAGTGGCGGTGGTCTTCTGGCTCTCCGCTGGTCCTCTATCCTTGGTGTGTGTCATCTATCCTTGGAGTGCCTTTTTCCTGATACACTGCCACTGTCGAAATAAAAGGGTTACCTGTGCATGCCACACCTGTGGCTTGTTGCGCTGATTAGCCTGCTGGCTGGGTGTAGTTCAGGGTCAGTTCGTAAAAAGAAACACTACATGTAGTCCAACATAAATCTCAAATAATAAACCCTGTAAAATACACAAAGTAACATAACTACTACAAAACAACACAAAGTAACACAACATGCAATATACTGTAACAAGGCAACACATGTTTCACAATTTAAACACAAGAAAACATGCAACAAAAAAACTGACCCCGTCACATATGCAGTATGCAAACAAAAGCAAAATCTACAGTATGCGGAAAAATTCCCAGATGTCGTACTGATTCGGAAAATATCTCCAGTATGCATCTGATCAGTCTACATTGCGTACTCCACAACGCAATGCGCCCCTGACGTCTAACTGTAACCAAAGACGTTTTAGAGTATGTTATCTTTGCCGTGTACCGTAACCATGTTATATAGCGTAATAAAATAAAAATGAATGCAGACTGATCGGTTCATTGTAAAACATTTATTTATTTTTGTAAATGTGGAGATTTCTGAACATACAGAGCCATGGGCGGCTAGGGAAGGCTGAGCCTTTGCAAATGTTATTCTGGAAAATTGTTAAATTACCTCTCTCTGGAAAATTATTGCAATCGTTCAAGAATAGATTCGGCTTTTGGCTCGACCAACGCAATATCGTTCCATTCATTGATCTCTGCATAGCGCTCTTTCTCCGTTATTGGCGTTCACACACACATAAAGAGAAGCGCACATTCATGACAGCAGTGCGCGGTAAAAGCGAAACTCATATGGTCCGATCAACCCCCCCGCCCCCCCCACTTTTCATTCACTTTTCATTCAAACAAACTAATGCTACTGCCACAATTGTTAGATTTCATCAATGAGACTAGGGCTGACCCAAAAAATGCGAAGCTTCGAAGCTTCGTTCGTTGTCATGGTAAGCGATCATGAAAGTCCGTGATCGTTTTCTCCCCCGGGATGACGATGAAAGTTGGCCGGCCGACCAGCTCTGCAGACCAGCTGCTGCCGCTGGGATGTTGCTGTTGTTGCGGAGCTTCACTTCTCCGAAAAACATTTGAGCAAACTTCTAAGCAGCCGTCATTTGGATAAACTGGCCGTATATTTGGGATCTAAACAGTTACTTTCTCACAGGAAAAAATATTAAAACTTAATAAAGTTACATAATAACAGTGCGAAAGCGGGAAATAAAACAGCTTTTCGCCTGTTTTACTGCTGCTGGTTGCCGCGAAATGCATTTTGGGAAACTCGTATACTGCATACTGCAGTGTGAACGGTGTCGGTCTGCTGAAGTAGCATACTGAATCCCACATTCAGTATGCAGTATACAGTACATGCTAACGCAGATTGTAGTAGGCAGTATGTGGTTTTCTTAGAAATATCAATGGTGGAAACACTCCTTCCTTGCCCCGTCACTACCCTGCCACACCTCCTCGTCAGCCTCATCATTTCCTCCTGTGGTTCCAGCTGCACAACATCACTAATCAAACTGTTAGCAGTCCCAGGGGCACACTTTGGTGACGTTTTGCCGGCGGAACGTATATTTAATGGTGCGTTCCAGGCAACCCGTAACTCGTATTTTTCCGACCTGTTCCTATGGTTACCCGTTAGAACGTACAGTCAAACTCGTAACTTCCCACCTGTGAACTCGTACTAGACCGATCTACTCCCAGTTCCCAGTTCGTAACTCGTAACTTGCCTGGAACGCTACAAACTCGTAACTGGTGACTTGAAGTCGTGACTTACGGGTTAAAAAGCCTGCCTGGAACGCACCATTACATATAGTGTGCAAGCATGGATTAAGTGGCCAAGCGTGTGGGGGGAGATTTAAAAGCAATCGGGACACACTTGACAAGTGCAGCCTGTGCCATTGCGCACAGTAGCAACACACACACACACACACACCACAGCAACAGTTTTAATAAACAGTGCTGCTGGATCACAGTCTCATCTACTCCTAAAGAGTCTCTATGCGCAAGATTCAGATCATAAATGTGTAAACCCAACTCTGCCTAAATAAAACAAACAAGAAAAACTAAAAACATGAACAGAGCATGTTGAATATAAAATATGACATTAAAAAGTCATAATTATGAGATAGAAAGTTAATTTAATTTTATTGAGATTAATTCAATCGCATTTCCTAAACGGGCTTGTGGCTGCCGGTGACCTGGGACTTCACCATGGTGCATTGTGGGATGTATACCTCGCCAAATACCGCTCGGATGCGGTCTTACCATAAGTGTGGGTAAAGTGCAAATCAAGCGTGCTGCACTTCTGGTCGTTGGAGAAATGGGACACACTTGCGCACTGACACTAAACCCATGAACGCGCACGGCAAGTGCCCAAGTGTGTAAGTGTGATCGAGTGTGCATATTGGGACAGGCCCCCAGTCCACACACTCTCTGTGCCCATTTTCAGACTTAGGCCCCGTTTACACGACAACACTCGCGGATGAAAATGCAAAATATTTAATCGGGTGGGCCTTTCATTTAGACAGCAACAGCGTTTTCGGGGCTTGAAAACACAAAAAAGTGAAACCACCCTCCAGAGTGGAAGTCATGAAAACGCTCCGCCGTTGCGTCTCCGTGTAAAGGGCGAAAACGCAAAACTTCTGCTCCGATTGCAATGACCTGTGGAGGGCAGCATAACGACGGCCGGCATACAGCCTGCCGGAAATCAAGAGGAAGAAGAAGAATACACAGGCTTGACTTGGTGGTGTTGTTGTGTGGCGTGCATACAACACTGAATTACACAGATTTCCACCCCAAAGACGCTTGTCTAAACGCGGAATAAAAAGTGAAGACGCGACAACAGAAAACACAAAAGTGGCGTTGCATTCTCACTTTTTATTTCGCGTGTAGATGAGCGTTTTTAGGGAGGAAATCCGCGTGCATACGGTGACGCAAAAGTCTGTGGAATTTAATGTTGTATGCACGCCAGGCGCCTAGGTAGCAGTATGCCACACAACACACAACACCACCACGTCTGCACGCCTGTTTATCATTATTAGCATTAAAACATAAAGAGCATTAGAACAATTAAGAATAAAACAGGCAACATTTAAGCATTCAAAGCAAGCTTGAAAAGGTGGGTTTTGAGGGAGGTTTTGAAGGTGGACAAGTCAGAGCAGGTGCAGGTTTGTTTGGGAAGGGAGTTTCAGAGGGAGGGGGCAGCAACGCTGAAGTCTCTGTTGCCCCAGGTCCGGGGCTTGGTCATGGGGGTAATGACAGGTTTGCATCAGAGGAGCGGAGGCAGCGGTTAGGAGGATCTGGATGAGAGGGTTTCATATAGTTTATACTAGTCCCGTTAGCATCTAGTGTTAGCACGATGAGCAGTTAGCTGCTGCCCTTTCTGCCAAACAGACAGCGGTATACCGTCATTTCAGGGTCTCAGACATTACAAAGCATAACCTTACACAACACTTACCGACTGCACTGCAGGTGTGTCCCTGATGGTTGGAATCGCCCCTTTTTTTAGACGTAGCGCTGTAGCCAGCTGTGCCTGATACTGCCCAAAGTTTGTGAAGGAGTCTGTGGTGAAGTGGTTACCACAAACATGAAGAGCGGCAGGGAGGGTACCAGGAACCAGGAACATTGCCGTCATATATGAAATTGATCCATTGGTCCCTGGTGGATTGGTCCGCCGATGCAGGGATATTAAAAATACTTGTGTTGATTTTGGCAACCAACCACCATGCAGTTTAGCCTACATGTGAACGACGTTTTGACATCTTGCTCTCCTGTTCTCCTCAGTAATGGCGGCGCTTCGGTAATTTCAGGTAGCGGACGGGATTGCGCCCTGGGCGGTCACCCACATTGCCCATAGCTAAAACCGGCCCTGACGGTAGGCTACCAGAGCTGAGGGAGGTGTTGATGATGACAAGGCCAAAGACTACACAGAGACTCAGTCGCAGAGTGATCACACAAGCACTAAACAGTCCAAGTTCCAAAAACCTTTACTGGAGGGCAGGCAGGGTCATACACAGGAAGGCAGTCCAACAAACAGGCAAACAAATCTGAAAAAGGACAAGGCAGATCTCCAAAAACCAATATGTCAAAAACAGGTCATACACAAAGGGTTTCACAAAAGACAAACGCGAGAGAGCAAAGCACACAAAGGTGCGTTCGAGATTAACTGCGCCTCGCCTGGAAGGTCGGCGAGAGCAGGCGGCAGCAGCAGGGGGCGCTGACGGAAAGCTGCAGTCAAATTGGACAGTTTCCAGCTGCCGTCATAAAAAGGAAGTCACAGAAATAAACATCCTGTCAGATCCAAAGGCTGCTCGCAGTTTGTTCTGATGGAGGAAATAGCGTTTGCATTTTTGATCACTGAGAAAATAGAGTTAGAAGAGATCCCCCTACTACACGAAGATGGACTGGAACGGAGAAGGTGATGTGTAAACATTGAAAATGAACCAGAGATATGTATTCTACATGAACACACTAAACACCAAGTTGCCGTTGCCAAACAGTGTTCTTGCGTGTCTGTGGACTCTTGCCAACCAGGAGTCATACAGGGGTGTGGTGGACCGATTTAACATCTCCAAATCCACAATGTCATCACATCTCCATAATTTTTGCTCCCTGGTTAACACACATCTGTCTCATCACATTTCATGGCCCAGAGGCACTTCAAGACATCCAGGTTAAAGTTTGAAGCAGCAGGATTTCCAAATACCATCTGTGCCGTTGATGGATGCCATATACCCATTGTCAAACCACACAACAATTCCATAGCCTATTATAACAATTATAACAACGCTTCTGTCACGCCAACGTAGGTCACCCTGGTAGTTGGCATGACGCAAGGGCATTTCAGAACACAGATGTTGCACATCTGTTGGAGGAAGATCCCCAGGCCCTGGTCCCAGAGGGGATGTACATCATTGGGGATTTAGCCTATCCTCTGTCCATCCACCTGATGAAGCCCTACAGGGATAATGGCCACCTAACCACCAGGCAGAGGCGTTTTAATCAGAAGCTGAATTCAGCTCGTGTGATCATTGAGCATGCGTTTGGCATCTTGAAGTCAAAATTCAGGAGGCTAAAGTGTCTGCACATGAAGGATGTGGCAAACATCAGTGCAGCAGTCACAGCATGTTGCATCCTTCACAACATCTGTTTAGACCCAGGTGACCAGATGGACGAAGATGAGCAGGGTCCATTCGAAGAGGATCCACACCCACCACAGCCCAACAACCAAGATGCATCACATTACAGGGACATGATTTGTGCTCGCATTTAGGAACAGGATACACTTTCAGAGGATAGCTACACTTTCACACTCACCCTTTTTGTAAAAATCTTCTATTCACATTTTGTGAGCTGGTGGAAGCATGCCACAGGGTGATGTGAGGAACTCTGGTCAAATATTGGGTTTAAAATAACTACAGTACCACCTTGCAATACTTAGTCTACAAGGCATGAAGTTAATTACCATGTGATTTTAAGTGCCTCTACATCACCAAGACTTCTGCTGTGCCTCCACGTGGCAGTTCATGGTAACTGGGTGGTAAACCCAGGCAAAACCAGCAGGGGATCTCAGAGTGTCAGCGGTCCCCAGAGGCAGTCATTTGTGAATGTGAACAGCCAACCACTGAGCTGTTGAGTTTCTGATGAGATGTATCGAACAAACAAAACACAGACACACATATCTTTTTTTTTTCAACATTTATTTGTTGTTGCTTTCTTCTAGTAGAGTTATAATGGTTTGTTGCTGCTGCCCAATTTCTTTTAGTTGGGAGACTATTTGACCCATGCATGTCAGCATTTTTTTCTCAAAGTTTCTTCTCCTTCTCTCTTTAAGTCGCCTAGACCTGGCCAATTCCGGCCTCACCAGAGCTTCCAGGGCAGTGGTCCTCCTCTCTGCATGGGCTTCATACGTCTCCTGGATTGGTCCATGGCCCTTTTTTGGTGCAGCTCTTCTTCTCTTCTTTTGGTGCTGTGAGTGGCTGTTGAGGGACCAGGCTCCTGCTCGTCCATCCCACCTGGCTGGTCCTCAGACGGGGGAGCTTGACTGGGGGGCTGGTCCTCAGGTGATGTTTGACTGGGGAAGAGCGGCGTGGACATGATTGTTCCAGGTGGTGCACTCCCCACCCCGGAGCCACCAAATATTTCATCCATTTTCTGTAATGACACAAGAGAATTTCCAGTAAAATCAGAGAAGTGGTATTTTCACACAAGTTTGCTTTCATAATAACCCCCCCCCCCACACACACACATGAGGCACTAAACAAAATACTGAAATGCTGAAGAGGACAAATGGGAGATTGATATCTTCAGAAAGGTCAACTAAAAAGTTTACAGAGCAAGCACTTACCAAGAAATATTCCCAGGTGATCTTTTCTTCTCCTGTTGCCTTGGATCTGTCTTTGGCCCTTTTGTATGTGGTTAACATGTTGCCGAGCTTTTTTCTTATTTTATCATTTGTGAATTTGTACCCTTTTTCAGTGAATGCTTTTTCAAGTTTTTTGTAGAATGCTATTTTGTTGCGGTGATAAAGGTCTTTGTATGTCCGGGTGAGTTCAATCAGAAGTAATGTGGTCCTGTGTCTGAATTCTGAGAAAACATAGCATTGTTAAAAACATTCTTATTGTATTTTAATCCACAGATTAGAAGCAACCACTGTACCTGTCTGGGATACATCGCATTCTGGCTGGATGGATGTAGATGGGAATAATTGCTGTGGTAAAATGTGGGTTTCAGGAGTGGGGGGCACCTGGTGAATGTGGCTGCAGGCTGGGTTCGGACCTGAGTCGGGGTGGCAGAAACTGTTGGCTGGGGAATAGGAGCGGGGCACAGGGTGAATGTTGGAGGTGTGGGAAAGACAGGAGGTTGGGTGACGCTGATTGGGTTTACTGCAGAGAAAGAAAGCCAGAAGATTGAAAAGACTCATCTATACGTATTTGAATATTCATGTTTGGCTGGTATAATAAAAAAGAGAACATACCTTGATTGTGTTCTGTGGCTCTTATTTGCTTAACTAGGTCATCAGCATACTTTTTATCTGGGAAAAATCAGATTTAATTTAATACATGCCATCCAAGTGTCTCATACTTTACTTTTGTACTCACACTATTGTTATTCGGTTCGGCCATTTTCTGCCTTTCTTCGGCATTTAACTAGTCCTTCATACTTTGTGCTATTTCAACAATTCAAATATCAAAATGTTCAGCCTTTTCGGGACAGGTGTGCTATGTCTTTTCTCTTTTCAACTATTCATACTTTTTGCAATATTCAACTATTTCTGATTTTTTTTTCCCCATAGAGAATGCATTGGAACAGTCTTGAAACTCTTCAAATCTTCTTACTTCTTTCAGCCTTTAAAGCGTCCACATACTTTCAGCTAGAGACTTCATTCAAATTCTGAGCTGTAGACAAACTTCTAATGTATTCATCCTGTATTTACAACTTTTTCATAGCTTGTACCGTTTTTGAGATAAATCCTTTAAAAGCACATGAGGATTTCTGACAAATTTCACACTTTTCAATGAGTGTGTATGGGGTTGGGTCAGAGTGGGTGACATCATCGTTAGAGTGAGAGGGATCGAAAAAACATTCAGGATTTTTTCTGGATAAATTGCCAGCACGGCCACAAATTAAACTCTAGACACATGATTTCCTCACTGGTTTGTAGCCACACTTGTCGTGTCGCATTTAATGTGCTCAAAACAGCAGACAGACTTACAGAATTGTCTCCATGAGCCTAATTGTCCAGCTAGACCCGCTCCAGTGGCTCATCCACTTCAATATAAAAGTAGGAGCTGATTTTTTTAGAAAAGCAGAAATGCCCCCCTTTTCTTGCGACCCTGAGAAAAGTTTTTGCCCTACAAACATTTAATGCACATCAATGTGCTCAGGAAGGTCTCCTTGCCCAGATGGTCAGGACCACATTCTGATAAGAGTTACGGTTCTCTTTTACTGGGCTGTTTTCAGAAGCTGCTCCGAGCTCAAATCTCTCTGCTCTGCTCTGTGTGCAGTTGGTCCAGCTGTAGTGGCCAGCTCGTTATCAAAGTCTATAAATAGAACAGTGCAGGTGCAGCCTGGCCGCTCGTTAAGATGTTTTTAAACACAGCCCCACACACACACATGATAAACCAGACTGACAGAGGATGTCCACGCACAAACACAGGCATCACACTCACACAGACAGACACACACAGACACTCACACATGCACACATACACAAACAAACAATTCCATTCCATTCTTCATTCTTCCATTCTTAGATAATAATTTAAAATATTTTTTAAATGCAGCCAGGGAGCTCTCTGCTCTTATTCAGCCCAATGCATTTTTTTCACAGCAGCAGGAGAAGGAGCTCAACTTTGTAACTTGCTGTTAAAGCAGAAGTAAGTGATATATTTGTGTTAATATAAGTCTTAAATAGTTATATCTTCCGACAGCAATCACTTACATAGAGTGTTTGGTCTGAAACACGGGTCTCTCAGTCACTCTGCTCTGCTCTGAGCCGAAGAGAAAACATTTATCGTATCCTACAGTTTTTATCCAATGAGGAGAGAGAACGGCATGCAGGGCTGTGTGTGCAGCCAAGGAACGCCGTGAATGTGGCGACGTAGGGACGAGGACTGTTATGGTGCGTTCAAGGAAACTCGTATTTTTCCGACCGTGAAGTCGTACCAGTTCGATCTGGTACGAGTTCACGGGTCGGAGGTTACGAGTGGCCGTTATAGTGACTTTCACCGGTAAAACAGGTCGGAAAAACACGAGTGGGTTGCCTGGAACGCTACAAAGTCGTAAGTTGTGACTTGAAGCTGTAATTTACGATTTCAAAAGCCTGCCTGGAACGCAGCATTAGCGAAAACGACCGGATCGCTTACTTCTGCTTTAAGTGCTTTTCAATTCATTTTAATTCACCAAAAAATAGTCACAGGTCACAAAAAAGTCCTTTTCTTGCTTGGTGTGGCTAATTTCTGCACTTTCCTTACTTTTTTTTTTAAGCATCATTGAAAAATTTCACATTCATCAAAGTCTCAACCTCTTTTGCACAACTTCACTGTAGTGTAGGGGGTAGGGTGGCCGCTTGCCAACCCCAAGGTCACTGGTTCGAATCCAAGGGAAGAACTCTTGTTATGTTATGTTGAATTCTGCTCTCCTCCCCCGCCTTCAATTGGTTACAGGTGTTTGTTATCTCCTTGATTACTCATACCAGTTTGCAGCACATCATCACATTACGATGAATGACAACAGTCTTGAAAGCAGTGTGCTCTCTGTAGCCGAGTGGCAGAGTAAAGGCTTAATGATCATAAGGTCATGGGTTCGATTCCTGCCTCAGTCATTTCTCATCATTGCTTGACTTTTGATTCCAATTATTCAGCTGTCATTGGACAGTCTTTGATTCCTCATAGTATAAAGCTCATTGTAACTCAGGTTCTCTGTGACCGTATGGTTAGTGTGTTAGGTTACTGCTCATGAAGTTGTGGGTTCAATTCCTTCCATGGACATGTTTCTTGTATGCCATTCCGCATGTCTTTGTCAATTTATTCTGCTAATTCAGCATGGTTCAGCATTGGGTTTCAGCATTCACACGCATGTTCCGTTAGGAAATGCTGTTTCTAGTTCTTTTTGCAGTTTCTCTGCTTACTTTTAACTGAATGGCACCTTCGTTATCCCTCACGGTAATCACAACTCTATCCATTGTTACAGGTCAAAACCAGGTTCTGCAGGTGCCTTATATACCCAGCTGCATTAAAAAAAAACTTACCACACCTACTTGAAATTAAACAGATCTCTTTCTTTTGCGGGAACCCTGTGACCAGACTATTGCCAATCCCAGTGATTGCAGATTTGGTGATTCTTCGACCAGAGTTGTATGGGAGCTGGCCACCCAGAATGCCAGGAAAAGGAGATTTCCCTTTACTATAGGCTACATTTTATCACAATTGTGGACCATCATTACTACATTTATAAAAGAAAAACATAAGACTTTTGGGGTAGGGGAAACACTGAACCACACATAGGCTACTTTTTCCAGGACCCCCTTATGTAAATGAGGTTGTTTTTGTTCTTGGAGCTAAGGGAGGTCAGAGGGTGGGGATGTCTGACAGAGATAACAGGTTGGATGGCATAGGGAGGATCAGGAGTAGAAGAGAGCAGAAGCAGCTGGGGTGATGAATCGTTGTGGGGCTGTAGGGGAAGTGATGAAGATGTTTGAGGTTCAGCTGCCAGAGGAGGAAAATCTAGCAAGGACATCAAATTTATTGTCCAGTTGGATGTTATGGTGGGGTGCTCGAGGAGGCAGTGTGTTTCTTCTGTTCCCATTCACAAGGGACCAGGATGCATGTTTCTCGAGGAGTGGAGGTGGTAAGAGACTTGGGTTTAGCCCCCAGCCTGGTCCAGGAGGGGTCACAGTTGGATGGTAATACAGGGGGGCAAAGGTAGCCGCTGTAGGATTGGGGGCAGAGACTTTGGGCACTGGAGAAGAGATGTTGTCAGCAGGGCCAGTAGCAAAGGCAGGGCTGGAGGTTGGTGTGGACTCTGGTGAAGCATAGTGGAAGGTTATGGTGTCCATTTGCTCAAGAAGAAGTACTCAAGAATTCAACAAAGTACTTGGCAACATTAAAGATGTGGGGATTTGGGTAGGAGGTCTGACACACTCAGTGGTAACACTCACACACTCTACAGGGTCACATGGTGTCTCATGATCACATGACTGAAATCAGGAAGTGATAAATGTTTGGGAGATGTCAGAGAACACAGACCACTGCATGGCCTTTTCACATTGACGGGACCACCACATTGTGACTCCAGCTGGAGATATGGACACTGATATGCTGGTAACAGTGTTTCCCATCGTTTGGGCCCGCCACAGTCTCTCACAGAATTTTATTTTTTTTTTAATTTTTTTAGCATTTTTTTTAAAGTGGGGTTGTATGATCTACAAATAGCCCCTAAGTACTTTAATTGCAGTAGCAGACTCTCTGCACTCCTCCCGTTAGCAACGCCAGCCCATAATAGCCCTGCCCAGAGATTTACAACTTACAGTGTTGTGAACAGACCCAAAGAAACGGCCTATTTTCGCGGCCTAATAGAGGTTTTCCCTGAAAAAAAATACACAGTTCCATTGTTCACTATAATATAATTTTTTCCAGCCCCTCAAAGTGCAGGAAAAACACAGTTTTTATTTGGACCTAACCAACTGCTGATCGGCGGGTGCTAACCCTGGGCGGGGGGAAATGTGAGTTGGTTAGGTCCAAATAAAAATGAAAATGAAATGCACGGTTAATTGCCAGGCAAACTTCTGGATGAAGGAGAGTCGGGCAGAGACGACTGAACTTTGTGTGAGGGCAAGTCTTGGGTTTGACTGATTTGTGAAGCAAAGGCTGAATGCAAAGTGTGTGTTATAGGTGGAATAAGCAGATGAACTATCTCTCGACCAATGAACCAGTTTTATCCTTGAGGTGACTGGCAGAGTGACTGATGCTTTACTTTGTACAACGTTGCAGAGCAGCAGAAAGTCAATTTATCATTGTGGCTACCTTCTGAAGGCATATTCTACATTTCTAGAGTTTGAAGAAGTAAATCCTCTTTCCTCTGTTATGGACATTGTTACAGCTATGGAGAGGATCTCACATCTAACTCTGCTTCTATCAGGTCAGTATTACCGTACTCTTTATAGTTAATGTAAATGTAACTCACAGCTAAAGTTTTCTGGTATTTCTTCCCCAGGACTCTGCTCTCTGGATTCATGTGTCCCTCAGCATCAATATGTTGTAGTGACGACTTCAAAAACCTGGTCTGAGGCTCAGAGCTACTGCAGAGAGAACTGTTTGGACCTGGCCACCATTGATGACATGGAAGAGATGGAAAGGCTTCTTAGGCCTAGTCCACACGAGCCCGGGTATTTTTGAAACCGTGAACGTATGTTCCCGGTTGTATGTCCTGTCCACATGCAACCGTGCTTTTGGAACCCTGAAACCGTGGTTTTTTGAAACCGGAGTCCAGGGTGGGGTTTTCGGCCGGGGTTGGTTTCACCGGGTGCGTGTGGACACTGCAACCGTGATTGTTTTACTCGTTTACGTCATAGCTGCACACGTGCTGATGTAAACACTGCCAGCCTGCAGAGGTTGTTTGCAGCGGTTTGCAGGTGAGCTCGCAAAAATGGAGGTGACAAAGTGGATTTTTATCACTTTTTTTTTATTTATTTTTTTACATCATCTAAATGCTAGGCTATTTGTATAGTTTTTCGATGAGAAAAATATAACGAAACGGTCGTCAGGACGATCCTCTTGTCAGCTCCAAACTCACCCTCAATCACAGACCACAGCTGGTTTTCCACACAGCATCATTTACAGTAACAAGTGACGCTACAGATCAGCTGTTTTTAAAATGACAGAACTACGACAGTAGCGCCGCAGTTTCTTATTCCCCACCTTGTTTGATTGAGAGCTTTTCGGGATGATTTTCATGAATGAACAGGCAATAGCCTATGTCACTGTCAGACCGGGTACGACGGGAGGGGGGGTCGCGCTGCTGTCATGTAGTGATAAAAAGAGCCTATGCGGAGATGAGGAACGAGCCAAAAGCCGAAAATGTATACGTGACGTCCGCGGTCGATATAAAGTGGATATCATGTTTCATTCATCCATGTTTTGACATACACAACAGCCAGTGATAAAGAGTTGCGCCGCACCGACAGACAGTCATGTGGCTCAGCAGCCAGGTGATGCACACAGCACAACAACACAGCACACAACAACACAGCACAAGAGTCAAGACACAGCGCAGCAACATGTGCAGGCTGCTGCAGCAGTGCACGTCAAAGGGACACCGCCGAAAATAAAATAAATAGGCTACACATTTTTATTAAATTAATTAATACCTATTTAATTGTTGGACTTGGAGTCTGTGAAATAAAGCTATAATAACACGTAGTTTTGAAATGGTTTTTGCGCATGTTTTCATCCATAAAATGACCAAAAATGAACACTATAAGCGGATTTCTTGATAACGAATTATTTAAACAGCATTTGTATAGAAATGATTTCGCCCCAAGCCTTTTGATCCAAGCGGTTTCCACTGTATTTTGATTGGTTAAAACAGCCTTCCACACGTGCATTGCGTCACTTGGTAGCGGATTTCACGGTTGCGTGTGTACGGAGTGTTTTTATTACACCACTGGTGTGGACGCGAAGCAAAACTCCGGTTTCAAAAATACCCGGGCTCGTATGGACAAGGCCTTAGAGATGTTGAGGACAAATATGATGACGGCCTGTGGATAGGACTTCAGACAGGAACAACTAAGACATGGCACTGGTCTCTGGCAGACAAAGATTTCTACAAAGAGGGAGAAAGAAATTATTTGGTTGGGGGTCAGAATCAAAAAGGGGACTGTGGTTATTTCCAACATGGGAAACTGTATAAAACTCACTGTTTAAATAAGTTTTACTCGGTTTGCTATGATGGTGAGTGTCATTCATGCTCATTCTGGCATCACACATTCAAATGCATGCAAGCAAGTTTGTAGATACACACAGACTATTATAGTATTTATATATTTTGTTTCATTTGTCAGTGCAGTATGAAACTCTTATTAGTGTGAATGCTGGAAGCATTCACACATACTTCATACTTCATACTTTGTGCTATTTCAACAATTCAAATATCAAAATGTTCAGCCTTTTCGGGACAGGTGTGCTATGTCTTTTCTCTTTTCAACTATTCATACTTTTTGCAATATTCAACTATTTCTGATTTTTTTTCCCCCATAGAGAATGCATTGGAACAGTCTTGAAACTCTTCAAATCTTCTCACTTCTTTCAGCCTTTATAGCGTCCACATACTTTCAGCTAGAGACTTCATTCAAATTCTGAGCTGTAGACAAACTTCTAATGTATTCATCCTGTATTTACAACTTTTTCATAGCTTGTACCGTTTTTGAGATAAATCCTTTAAAAGCACATGAGGATTTCTGACAAATTTCACACTTTTCAATGAGTGTGTATGGGGTTGGGTCAGAGTGGGTGACATCATCGTAGAGTGCAGGAGATCCAAAAAAGCGACTGGAACTTTTCTTCTGAAACTGCCAGCAAAGCTACAAATGACACTCTACACTCATGATTTTGGAAACAGTTTGTAGCCACGCTTGTCTTCTGTCTCACAATGCCGTCAAAAATGCACAGAGACTCAGAGAATAATTAGTTGTTATTCGGTTCGGCCATTTTCTGCCTTTCTTCGTCATGTAACTAGTCCTTCATACTTTGTGCTATTTCAACAATTCAAATATCAAAATGTTCAGCCTTTTCGGGACAGGTGTGCTATGTCTTTTCTCTTTTCAACTATTCATACTTTTTGCAATATTCAACTATTTCAGATTTTTTTCCCCCATAGAGAATGCATTGGAACAGTCTTGAAACTCTTCAAATCTTCTTACTTCTTTCAGCCTTTAAAGTGTCCACATACTTTCAGCTAGAGACTTCATTCAAATTCTGAGCTGTAGACAAACTTTTTAAGTATTCCTCTATGACTCAGCTTATTGATATCTTCAACAGTTTCTGATATTTGGCCGCTTTAAAATCATTAAGTTTTTTGACAAAATCCAGCTTTATAATGGGTGTGTGTTGCGTCTAACGAGCAGGGCTTAGAGTGAGTGACATCATCGCTAGAGTGAGAGGGATCGAAAAAACATTCAGGATTTTTTCTGGATAAATTGCCAGCACGGCCACAAATTAAACTCTAGACACATGATTTCCTCACTGGTTTGTAGCCACACTTGTCGTGTCTCATTTAATGTGTTCAAAACAGCAGACAGACTTACAGAATTGTCTCTATGAGCCTAATTGTCCAGCTAGACCCGCTCCAGTGGCTCATCCACTTCAATATAAAAGTAGGAGCTGATTTTTTTAGAAAAGCAGAAATGCCCCCCTTTTCTACCTTGCGACCCTGAGAAAAGTTTTTGCCCTACAAACATTTAATGCACATCAATGTGCTCAGGAAGGTCTCCTTGCCCCAGTAGTCATGGCCACATTCTGATAAGAGGTACGGTTCTCTTTTTCTGGGCTGTTTTCAGAAGCTGCTCCGAGCTCAAATCTCTCTGCTCTGCTCTGTGTGCAGTTGGTCCAGCTGTAGTGGCCAGCTCGTTATCATGTCTATAAATAGAACAGTGCAGGTGCAGCCTGGCTGCTCGTTAAGATGTTTTTAAACACAGCCCCACACACACACATGATAAACCAGACTGACAGAGGATGTCCACGCACAAACACAGGCATCACACTCACACACAGACACACACAGACACTCACACACAGTCACACATGCACACATACACAAACACACTGTTCCACACAGTAAAATGTAAGCAGTTACTTGAGTCGCCATGGTAACTTCTGAGGGCAGGCTGCCAATCAATCAGATCATTAGGGAGAGAGGAGTTCTGTGGCTTTCTACACATGTACACGCAGACAGAGAGACCGTCAGACACACACACACACACACACACACAGGTTTTCAGCTCACATTCATCAACCTCTCAATTATTTTATACTTTTGATGTAAACATCTCCAACAATTTGTATTTTTCTCATGAATTTAAGTTCAGACGTTTAGTCTTTCCAACTCTATTAATAGTAGTACAATTACAGGTGGAGCCTGGGACATAGGACGCAGCTTTTAATAATAATAATAATAATAATAAACTTTATTTGTATAGCACCTTTCACAGGTAGAAACCACAAAGTGCTTCACAGTGTCAAAACAATAGCAACAAAGCAGAGCAAAACAAAACAAGATAAAAGACATACAAGAAAAGCATAGATACAAAGACCCACAGGTTAACCAAATGCCTGTTTAAATAGATGGGTCTTTAAGTTCTTTTTAAAAGTATCGACAGAATCCAAAGAGCGTAGTGAAAAGGGTAAGGTGTTCCACAACCTAGGAGCTACAGCAGGAAAAGATCTGTCACCTCTGGTTTTAAAGTGCGTGTGCGGAACAACTAAAAGCCGTTGGTCAGAGGACCTCAGACTGCGGGTTGGGGTGTAGAACTGTATAAAATCAGACAGGTAAGAAGGAGCTTGACCGTGTAAGGCTCTAAAAGTGAGAACTAAAATTTTAAAATGTATTCTAAAATGCAAGGGTAACCAATGCAGTGAGGCTAAAACAGGCGTGATATGTGCCCTTCTGTTTGTGTGAGTTAAAAGCCTTGCGGCGGAGTTCTGAATAACCTGGAGACGGTCAAGCTCTTTCTTATTAAAACAAGTAAAAAGACTGTTACAATAATCTAAACGAGACGAGATAAAAGCATGGATAATCATTTCCAACTCAGCCTTTGACACCAGAGTTCTTAGCTTGGAGATATTCCTTAGTTGGAAGAAGCAGTTTTTTGTTAAAAGTTTTGAGTGGTGCTCCAAGGACATTGCTGTATCAAATGTAACGCCCAAGTTCCTGATCTTAGGTAGGACAGACAAGCCTAAGGTACCAATACACTGCTTGATCTGCGGAATACTGCTATCAGGGGCGATGATTAGTGTCTCTGTCTTATCTGAGTTCAGCTGTAGATAATTCTCATTCAACCACTGCTTGATGCTCGACAAGCAGTTAATTAACTCATTGAGTGCCGCGCTCCTTTCCAAAGTTTTAGTCAAGTGTACCGGCAAATTAGACCATATTTGACTTTTTATTTTAGAGCCATAGTGTATTCTATATTATTGCCACCAACACATACTGTAGCTCATTTGAAAGGTTTAACTTTATCCTTCAAATGGCCACAAACCGTTTGTTTCTACGTGCCTCCGTTCCTGAGAAAAGTCAAGCTAAACATGGCTGGGTTTCACCAAAATCCCTCCTTTTTTTCTAGAAAAGGAGATAGAGCGTCTTTTATGAAAGGTGCGCTGTTTGTGTCTGTCGCTCTTCAGACACTCGCATTTCTGGATCAAAGGGCTCGTATAAGATAAATATACACAACAATTGTTGTTCTATTCACAAAACCACCATCGGGGGCGGGGGGGGGCGCCACTAAACAGCAATAACACAGACGCACCGTGCCGTGTCACAGCCTCTCGCCGCGGAACGTGAGGCTCTGCCGGCCACAGCGGCTCGCGAACACCGGTCCCGCCGGTGGTCGCGGTCCGTCTGTGGTACAGGTCGGTGACGCCGGTCTGCTTTGGTCCAGAGACCATCAGATTTTACCGCGGGAGGACTTTGGGGAGGACACGGTGTTGCTCCAGATGAAGACCGGGCGAGACAGTGGGCTGAGAGCTTCCTGGTTCAGCTCCCAGCTGCTGCAGCCTCGCGGGTGAGAGCAGAGCAGCTGCGGCGCAGCTGCGCTGCATCCACATGCAGAACTCCGTTTGCAGAAGCTGAGTTATGATAAAAACTTCCAGATCATGAGCTGTCATGTGACTTTGATCGTCATCTATTTCAGTTCTCCTCGTCGTAGAGTCCCCAAATTTACATATAATGTGTATTAAAGTGTCTATTTTCATAATTTAAAAAAAAAGCAAAAAACGAAAAATTTCGTTTTTGGCACTCAACGCATGGGAACGAAAAACGAGAAATTACGTGGTTGGCACTCAATGAGTTAAGGAAGACAGTTTGTGTAACTCAGTCGCTTTGAATGAACAGTACAATTGGATATCATCAGCATAAAGATGATATGAAATATTCTTGAACTGTCTGATTAACTGACCAAGGGGAAGTAAATATAACAGAAACAGGACAGGTCCTAGGACAGAGCCCTGGGGTACCCCACATGGCAGCCCTGTGGTTTCAGACATGATATGATTAGCAGAAACACTAAAACTTCTCTCAGAAAGGTAAGAGGAGAACCACTTTAAAACCAGACCAGACATCCCAACCAGATCACAAAGTCTATTAATCAAGATGTTGTGGTCAACTGTGTCAAATGCTGATGATAGGTCTAACAAAACCAAGACTGTGTGTTCACCAGAGTCAGCTGACATCAAGATGTCACTGGAGACTTTGAGGAGTGCAGTTTCGGTGGAATGCTTATTGCGGAAACCAGACTGAAATGTGTCTAAGACCTCATGTTTCTCTAAAAACACAGTGAGTTGTTCCGCTACAGTTTTTTCTAGTAGTTTGGATATGTAAGGCAATTTAGAAATTGGCCTGTAGTTTTTTGGCTGTAATGGATCCAAACTGGGCTTTTTGAGTGTAGGTTCCACAATGGCATGTTTAAAAAAGCTAGGAACCACACCTGTTGAAAGTGAGGAATTAATTAACTCCGTGATACAGGGGCCAGTTGAATCGAAGACTTTCTTGAGCAGGACAGTAGGGAGAACATCAGTAGGGCATGATGTGGGTTTCATTTTATTAAGTAAAGCAGTGACATCCTGTAGTGACACAGGTTTAAAGGAGGACCAAATATGAGGGGGAGACCGATCAGAGACAACATTGAGGCAAATTGATGGAGGGATGGTGGACCTTATGTCTCTTATCTTATTAACAAAGTAATGAAGGAAGTCATTGCTGTCTGTTTTAGAAAATACAGGGACGTGGGGGGTAGTGGGAGAAACAATGGAGTTGATCGTATCAAACAAGACTCTGGGATTATTCTTGTTTGAGGATATCAACTTCGAAAAATATTGGGTTCTGGCCGTTTTCAACATTTCATTTAAAGAGGCCCTGAGTTCTCTTAGATGGAGCCTGTGCACCTCAAGGTAGGTGGATTTCCATAAGCGCTCTACTTTCCGACACTTTCTTCTAAAACTCTGGATGGAGTCATTGAACCAGGGACTGTGCTTTTTCTGAGAGACAAAGTTGGACTTCACAGGTGCCACTTCATCTAAAATGGCTAAACAATGACTATTAAAAGACTGAATAAGAACCTCTGGATCATCATATCCTGACAAACAACGAGGGTCAAATGAAGCAGAAAACCTCTCGACAACATCCTGGGTAATGATCCGCCTTCGGGCCTTCATCTTTGGGGGCGGAGGATCCCGAGCAAAGATGAGGTCGAAGCGTACACAGCTGTGGTCACTCACATGTAAATCCTCCAATGACACATTTTCAATGTTTAGGCCAAGTGAAAACACAAGGTCTAAAATGTGACCCTTAACATCTATCTTTAACATCTATCTATCTATCTATCTATCTATCTATCTATCTATCTATCTATCTATCTATCTATCTATCTATCTATCTATCTATCTATCTATCTATCTATCTATCTATCTATCTATCTATCTATCTATCTATCTATCTATCTATAAACCCTTTGTCTCTTTTTTTTTCTCTTTTTCTTTCTTTCTTTTACTCCTTCATTTGTATTTTACATAACTTCTTTCTATCTTTCCCTCCCTATCCATCCATCCATCCATCTACCTATTTCTATCTATCATCCCCCTCTCTCTTTTTCTTCTTTCTTTCTTTCACCCCATTTCTTTTTACTTCTTTGTTTCTTTCTGTTTTTCTTTCTACTCCTTTTCTCTTTCTATGTTTCTACCCCATTTCTTTCTTTCTTTCTACTGCTCTCTGTATATCTCTCTCTTTCATTTATCCACCCCAATATCTTTCCTTCTTTCTTACTACTCCTCTGTCTCTTTCATTCATTCTCTATTCTCTTTATGTTCTATTATTCTGTTTTTCTTACCTTTTTCTTTCTCTATCTACCCTTCTCTCTGTGTCTTCTTTCTTTCTGTCCTTTTGTTCTTTCTTTCTTTCTCCATCTACCCTTCCCATTTTCTTTCTTTCCTTCTGTCCTTTTCTTCTTTCTTTCTTTCTTCAGCTCATTCAGCATTGTTTCAACAATTTCTTCAGCTCATTCAGCATTGCTTTCAGCATTCACACCATTTCCATTCTTGGAAATGTTTTTTCTAGTTTAAAATATTTTTTAAATGCAGCCTGGGTGCTCTCTCTCTGCCATTCAGCCCAATGCATTTTTTTTCACAGCAGAGTAGCAGGAGCTCAACTTTTTAATTCACTGTAATGGGCATTATACTTTGTTTGATTTCATCAAAAAATAGTCACAAGTCACAAAAAGGTCCTCTACTTACTTGTTGTGGCTCATTTATACTATTTTCTGCTTTTTTTAAGCATCATTGAAAAATCTCACATTCATCAAAGTCTCAACCTCTCTTCTCCACAACTCTGTCTGTAGTCCAGTGGGTAAGGTGGCTGCTTGCCAACCCCAAGGTCACTGGTTCAAATTCAAGGGGAGCACTCTTTTTATGTCATGTTGAATTCTGCTCCCCTCCCCCACCCTCAATTGGTTACAGGTGTTCGTTAAGAGACGCATTAATTGCTACTGCCACCGTTTGCAGCACATCATCACATTACAATGGCAACATGCTTATGTCTGTGCTCTCTGTGGCAAAGCGGCAGAGTAAAGGTTTAGTGAACATGAGGTTGTGGGTTCGATTCCTGGTTCAAATCTTGCCTCAACAACAATTATAGTGAATTATTTTCCCAGTCGTCCTCTGTTGACTTCTGATAACTTGCTTCATGTTGAAACTGCTGCTCTCAGCCTGAAATTCACAGACATTTTCATTCTAAGTCATTCAAGCTTGACTCTCAAGCTTTCTTGGTGTTGACACACTGTGTTTCCAACAGGTGCAGCTTTGGGCTCGTTAACTTCAGAGTGAGACAGAGTGCAGCTCATCAGCAGACAACAGTCTCTGTAACTGTGTGTATACTGTGGCTTTGAGGCAGAGTGGAAGTCTACTGACCATGAGGTTGTGGGTTCGATTCCTACCTCAGTCAAACATTTGTATGGTGATCACTGCTTGCACTGTTTGCTAATTCTGCAACAGTGTTCAGCTGCTTTCAGCATTCACACCATTTCCATTCTTGGAAAAGCTTTTTCTAGTTTACTTTTGTTTGCTGGATCTGTTCAGGGTCACTGGTGCAAGCAAAACAGAAAAAGGTTGGTCAGAATTTAATCTTACTGCATGAGGTCCAATGTGTCCTGCAGACAAAGAGACCACAGAGACACGCAATCCTGCACACATTCAGCAAGGTGCAACACAATAAGTGGCATTTATCTCTCCTTTTTCATTCAGGGAAAAATCTTGGTGAACAACAGTATGTTCTCTCTAACAACATGGTAACTTGGATTGATGCTCGGGACTACTGCAGGACACATCACACAGACCTGGCCAGTGTGAGGAATGAGGCTGAAAGCCAGATCATTCAGAAAGTAGCTGGAGACTTGAGGGTGTGGGTCGGCCTCTTCAGAGGACCATGGACATGGTCAGACGGGACCTACTCCTCATTTAGATACTGGAGACAGGGCAGAAGTAACATGGCTACAGACCGCTGTGCTGCTATGGTGAAGAGTGAATCTGGTAAATGGGGAGCGCTCCTATGTGATCGAGTGCTTCCATCTGTAACTGTGAGTAAACCACTTCATTTCCTCTTTGTTGGTGATGGTTGATATTCTAATTTGAATCTAAAATTTGAACTTGTAATTTGACAGTGCTGATGTTTATTTTCCCTATGATAGAAATATTGTAAAACAGCAGGAAACAGCACAGAACACTTTACATCCTACTGTGTCTTGGCCTGTCATGAAGGTCATGATGAAACGTGTTTGTGTCATTATCAGGTCCTATTGTGAGGATCATTAAAGTTAGGATCAGCTCACAAGACTTAGTGCTGGAACATAACAACCCTGAAGTGGAAGAGGACATCTTAAAGCAAGTGAGTCAAAGGGAACATTTACATTTGTCATTTAATCTGTCTTGTATCCAAACAAAATCCAGAGGAGATTTACTTTTGCTTAGCCACATTTGCATGTTGGTTTTCCAGGCTAAATGCAAATCAACAAATCTACATGGGGATATAATGAATGTCAAGCTGTTTCTTCTAATTCAAGTCGTCTCCTCCTCAGATCACACAGCAGCTGAGGAACATGAATGTGACTGATGTGACATTAAGGTGGAACAGGTACCCTGATGGAAGAGTAGTGACTGACGATGTTAACAAAGAAGGTGTCTAATGTAAAAGTGGCGTGTCACTTTTCAAAGTTGAGCACATGGCATATGAATTATCACACCCTTCATGTACACTACACACGTCTACACACACACATGCACATTATTCTCCCTGTGCAAAGGACAGTAGCCAAGTAACCCACACATCATGTATCATGTTGCAGTTATATTGACAATTTTGCTTCAGACTAGTTGTGGCCCTGGGTCACTGTTGTTTTTCATTATTGTTTTCTGTCATAGTTAGTTGGAGAGCAATGTCACATTTCACTTGTACCAGGCAGTTATCTACTTTGGCATGTGAACCTACTCTCATAAATGCTAGTTTCAAAGCAAGTTCTATACATAGTCTATAAACACAAAACTCTTTTCTCACACTACATTCACAAAACCTCAGCTTCTTTTTGCAAAACCAAACCATCGCCTCAAAATAGTTTTACCTGTGCTCAAAACCAAACAATGTCGTCAGATTTTGCTCTAATCGGTCAAAATATAGACACAGAGAATCTATTGATGTTTGGTTGGACCCTTTGGCCTCCCTCATTGTCATGCCATACACAAGAACATGGTCTATGACAGTAGTCCGAATGTCATTAGAAATTATCACTGTCTACTTGCATTCTAAAAGGATTTATATTGGTTTTCACATTATGAGAAACAAGTGTGATAGGAGTCGTGTTTGACAAATGACATGTGTGTTTTATTTGTGTTCATGTTTTATTAGTGATAATAAAGTTGTGGGCTTTTCTTTCTTTCCCCCTCTTTTTTTTTGCCTGAATGACAATAAAGTGAAGTTAGTCTGTGTAAGTCACAGTGAATGCGGTGGTGGGGAGCTTCTTTCTTCTGCTGCTCCTCTTGTACAAACTTGTCAAGTCATCAAACTACAAGGACACTGGCATGTGCCCATCCAGTTTACCTCTCAAAAACCCTTTGTCAGTGTGTCTCCCTCTCAACCTTCCTCAGTTTGAAAATCTCTGGATGCAGCCAAATGTTTTGGATTTAAAAACTGCCCTAATGAGTCGAAATTATTCATTTTTACCTTCCAAATGCAAGAATAATTTGTAGAATTTGATTTGTGAAAGAAGCTCATCCTTAGGGGTGTGTCTTGGCTGGGTTAGAGTTCATAGCTTGATGAAGAATATGGTGCTTTGGGATCAAATTTAATGAATTGTATGTCCAATGTTAAGCCCATTTTAAAATTTTGATGATTCATTTCTTGAGAAAATTCAAAACCATGATTTAAACTTGCCGGTCTTATTGGGATCAAAGTTGTGTGTATGTGTGATGTTTGCTTTTTATTCTGGCTGTGTAAAAAAAAAAAAAAAAAAGTCAACTTCACTGTAGGTTTTTACCACAGCGCACAAATGTTGGTGTGTGTGTATCCATTACAACAAATAAAGATGACAACCAATATATTGGTATGGGCAGTTGAACAGCATCACAAACAGTCTAACCATGAACACCACTCCACAGAAACTGAACATTATAACTGTCACAAGGGTAGTATTTATTGCATGATTGCTGCATAACTCTTATCTAAAGGCCAGCAAAGTGTAGGCCACTTCCACAGTCCATCTTTGATTAACACATTGACAGAGACAAACACCCGACTACAAGCAACACATGCAGAAAACAGAACCCAACAACATACATTGAGAACAGGATGAACTACAGTAAAATGTAAGATTATGTTATCAGCTAAATTAGGTAATGAAAGGAAGTAGGTATTAAACAGCATAAAGCACAGAATTGAGATCAAAAGAATTAAAACATGTAAAAGGCAAGTAAGAGGTTAAAAAATGATATAACAAAATAAGATGAAAATAAAAAGGGTTAAAATAAATAGCGAGAAAGCAGAAAACATAAATAAAATGTAGATATAACAGCGCTGGTTGCAGAGGAAGTTGTCTTTTTTACATACAGTCCATGAACAGTGAAGCACATTCTCTTTTGTGGATCTGATTATTTCCGTTAAAGAAAGGGGTGTACGTAACCGTCATAGCTGCGCCGATGTTAAAGTTGTGGCTTTAAATCATTAATTTTATTATTGTATGTCTCAGAGTCAGTTGTGGATATATCTGCTGAAGACATAATCCAAGCTTCCTGTCTAATGTTGCAGTTTGCCCTTTGCTTGTGACCCAGTCTCCCCTACTGCCAGGACAAGATGGTACGTCCTGAATGACAGCTCAACCTGTGCTAGCCTTTATACCCGAGCGCAAGCAGCTCTGGAAAGTCGTACACACACGTGCGTTTTAATAGTTATTTCTTGACTTGACTCGTGTCTTCATACTCTAGAATCAAACTATTAAACACCACCATGTCTGCTCCTAAGAAGGGAGACCTGTCTTCAAGCGAAAAGGAGTTGTTTGAGGTTATTACTGCAGGTAAGTCCCCCTCTCCGGCTAACGCTAATCCCTGAGGAAACCATGCATGCAGTAGTTAGTAGTAGTTAGCGCGTGTTAGCTTCTTCGTGATAAGTTAGTGATGGAAATAATACAGGATGATGTCAGTTTATCACACGTGCTGACCTGGGACTGCTTTGTGGAAGCGGACCAATGCGTTTAATGTGAAGTGTAACGACGAAGCTTGCTAGCTGGGCTAACGTTATAAGAGCTAATGGGTAGCTTCCATCTGATAGCTTGTTGTGTCCATGTCCCCATCAGCTCCCAGGATGAAACCAATCTTTGATGCAGTTTATATAGAAATGTCCGCACTGTATACGTTTAAGAGCATGTGCTATGTAAGTTAACTGATGCATAAACGTGACTGAAGACATACCATTAGGGCTGCATAAACTGCTGATGAAGCTATAGCTGCTCTGTCTCTGTTGGATTAATGTTGAGTTTTGTGCCTTTAGGAAATGTTCAAGAGGCCTCAAGGCTGCTGGGCTGTAAGGATGTTCGAGTCAACTGTCTGGATGAGGTAAATTGAACATGTCTGACAAGAATAAAGTCTCAAAAACAGGCTCACACATTTTGCCTTAGTCCACATGTCTCCCAACTCACATGCCAGGACACTGATGTGTGCTGTACTGGTGTATTGGTCATTCACTGGTAACATAACACTATAAAAAAAATAGTTAGTTAAATTAGTTGTTCAAAAACAGTGACTGAGCCTGTCAGCTGATATCGTATTTATCCTTAATTTTGCATCTTGAATGTAACCAGAGTGGCTTCTTTCCCAAGCTGTGGCTGGTGCATTTCAGTATGACAGCTTTTACTGAAGAACCCATGATGGGATCTTTAGCAAAGCTCTTCCTTTGTTCACTGACATGTGTGGGGGACAAGAGGACTCGTGAGCCTCCACACTCAAGGGTTTTGGAGGACATCCGTCACGTCCTTCTTTCTTTCTGTCAGTCTGTTGTGTCGACCTGCCAGCATCAGCTGTCTGACACAAGTAGGCTGCTAAGTAACACAACCTGTGTGAGTCTTTTCAGCACTTCAGTAGATACCGGACATATTACTCCATTTTTTCTGGAAAACTGTGTTGCAAAATTAGCCTTTGTCATATAGCAGATAACTTGACATCTACTGTAGAGGTATCTTCTATTACATCTTATGTTCACAGATTTGTTATACAAACAGTACAGATTAATATACATATAAAAAATGTGATGGATAGTTGCCAGAAATCCTCAGAGGGGTTTAAAAAAAGATTACAGCGCAGGAATTAATTATAAAAATTAAAAGAAAGGCAAAACCTAACTTAGTAAAACTGAAAAAGAATAGTAAGGATTCATTAGTTGGTTAGAAAGATGATCAATAAGTATAAAAATGGCAAAAACAAGAACAGCTTTATAATAGTGCATCTGTGCCAAATCTAACAATTTCTTTATCACTTTCCAAATCTATCAAACAAATTATTATGAAATTGATGACAGTAAGATTACAGTTAATGACAGTTGAGGAAGAACCTGGCTGAAAAGCTGTAAACAAATGAAGCCATCTGTAGTTGGTTGACTTGATAGACTGAAGGAAATGCCTGATCTCATAAACAAAGGCTGAGTTTTATGTACAGTGGGTGATTCTCAATGCAGGAAGAAAAATAGACAGCAGTGTTGGTGGGATGAGTATTTCCCCAGGTTGGTGCAGTAATAAGGAAATATGAACTGCAACAGGTGGAGGTAGCTTCTCTTTGCAGAATGGGATTCAGTTTATGTTGCCCATGAAGCTTCATAACAATAACTTGAAAATATTTGTTTGGTGCAAAAGACACAAATGGAAAAACAATTAAACTTATGCATACAAAATTCAAGCACCTTTTGATTGTTATGTAATTGAGATGTTTTATCAAGATAATTACATGTGACAGTACAAAAGTGTTTTTGTTTGTGGTTTTGATAAAAACTGTATATGTTTATGCTGTAAATAGAAACCATGTTTGTTTTGTGGTTTTTCCACATTGTCCATGTGAAGTGCGGCGGATGTGTCAGTGTTGTTGTGTCATCCACAGTATGGGATGACCCCTCTCATGCACGCTGCTTACAAGGGGAAGGCCGACATGTGCAAGCTGCTCCTGCAGCACGGAGCGGACGTCAACTGCAACCAACATGAGCACGGATACACGGCGCTGATGTTCGCCGGCCTGTCGGGTACGTCGGTGGTGGAACAGGTGGAACGGTTCAGGGGTGTGGATCGTACGGCCATTATGTTTTGTAAAGGGACAGTTCTTTAACTGTTAACATCTTAATAATGATATTGGAATTCTTCAGATCAAGTTGCGCTGTATGTGGCCCCTGAACTAAAATGTTCAGCCCACCGTCTCTGTTGTGTGTTGCTCTGACTTTTCTCCCTCTGTGCCCCCCCCCCCCCCCCACAGGGAAGACTGATATCACGTGGATGATGTTGGACGCGGGGGCGGAGACGGACGTGGTCAACTCGGTGGGAAGGACGGCTGCACAAATGGCCGCATTTGTCGGTACGTCTGGATGCGACGCGTCCTCAGTCGTTGTTCTGCTCATGGGCTTTTCAAATAAAACCTCCATCATCTGGATGTTTACTCACTCCAAACTAAGGCTGCACCACATCAGAAAAAACTGATATTGCGATTTTTCACTAGATGACTTGAATAACTCCATTTGGAAACAATTAGGTTGACACACCATGATACCGTCATATTCTTATAATACCCTTCTATGAATCTTAGGCTTAATAACCTAATTTTCATCATATTTATATAATATATTTAATAATATTAACATTTTAATAATATTAAAATTAGGCTGAGTCAACGATCTAACATGAAACTCAGTGGGCTCATCTGTGGATGAAGAAGATCCTGAATGAAGAGTGTGTGGCTGACAGCGTGTGCATTGGGGGGGGTGACTGTCAGCTGACTGCTGAGAGAGAGAGAGAGAGAGAGATCTCAACCAACCCGACCTGCCCCGGGCCAAAAAGACATACAAATAACTCGGGTTGAGTCGGGTCTTGTGCTTCTTTTTTTCTTTTCTTCCATTATTTTTGGCAAGGTTCAGTTAAAGCAGAAGTAAGTGGTCCGGTCGTTTTCGCTAATGCTGCGTTCCAGGTAGGCTTTTGAAATCGTAAATTACAGCTTCAAGTCACAACTTACGACTTTGTAGCGTTCCAGGCAACCCACTCGTGTTTTTCCGACCTGTTTTACCGGTGAAAGTCACTATAACGGCCACTCGTAACTTCCGACCAGTAAACTCGTACCAGATCGAACTGGTACCACTTCACGGTCGGAAAAATACGAGTTTCCTTGAACGCACCATAACAGTCCTCGTCCCTACGTCGCCACATTCACGGCGTCCCTTGGCTGCACACACAGCCCTGCATGCCGTTCTCTCTCCTCATTGGATAAAAACTGTAGGATACGATAAATGTTTTCTCCTCGACTCAGAGCAGAGCAGAGGGACTGAGAGACCCGTGTTTCAGACCAAACACTCTATGTAAGTGATTGCTGTCGGAAGATATAACTATTTAAGACTTATATTAACACAAATATATCACTTACTTCTGCTTTAATGCTAGTGAGTCGGGCAGCGTTGGGTCAACACCCACGGTTGAGGTTTTGATTTTCAGGCCCGTTGAGAACTGTACAGCTGAGCAAGAAGCTGGTTCAGAGATGATTTCTGAAGCAAAACAAAATTTAATATGTTATAAAAAAAACACGTCCTGTGATTATGGCGATGCTCGGACGACATATCGTGCAGCCCTGCTACAGACCTACAGTGCTGCCATCTTGTTCGGTCCATCTGGTCTGAAGCTGGTGGAAAGGTTTGACGCTTCGAGGCCTGAATTCCTCCACACTGACACAGACTGTTTGACTGCTGTCAGACTAGAACAGCTCTGACTACACACAAACATGTAACTTACAGTGTGATTATTCATGAATCTGTTTCCTCCTCCTCAGGGCAACACGACTGTGTCACGGTGATCAACAATTTCTTTTCACGTGCCAGACTGGATTACTACACCAAGGCCCAGGGTTTGGAGAAGGAGCCCAAGCTGCCGCCCAAACTGGCCGGACCTCTGCACAAGATCATCATGAGCACCAACCTCAACCCCGTGAAGGTAGAAGCCCACTGTTCACACACAGACTCAATTCATCTCTCTAGTTGCCCCATCCTCTAATAGACTGCCTCTTAATACATTTATTATTTCCTCCTCCCCCTCCTTAAAGGGATAGTTCAACATTTTGGCAAATTCGCCGAATCCCTATAGTCTTAGGAGTAGGTGCATTACCTTTAATTGTCGGTGCAAGCTGTTTTTAGATCAGCGGGGCAGAGACATGAGCTGCTCACGAAAAGATGTTTTCGGCTTTCCCTCAAAACTCATCAAATACACAATCCAACAACGCCAAAACGCTCTCGTGATGAAGTTATGACCTGCACATTCACCACACTATGAAATAATAACGTATAATTTTTAGGGCTGTTTTCGACTAAGGATTTACATAGTCGAATCTGATTCGTCAGATTTTGCCGTAGTCGACTGATCGTCGAACCTTTTTTTTTTTTTTTTAAAGATAGCAGCAAATTTGCGACTTTTTCCCCGTTTCAAACAAAAGAGCTAAAACACCCCAAAAATATGGTCGGTGTAAAACAAATACCTTTATTTATTTCCCACACTTTGGATGATTTTTAGTAGCCATTGGCCAGGGTATGCGTTTATGTTACGTTGCCCTGGACAACGCTCCTTTTGCTCGGACTGAGTGGCAAATCAAACATCCCTCAATGTGGTGAAGGATAGCGGTGGTCGTGGACACAGAGAAACCAGGTAAAACATGTAGTATCAAAACAAACTGAGGTCAGAAGGACTCGACAATCCGTACATTACGTTGTGTGTTTTAATTAATCCTGTAACACACAGTGTGACCGCGGCAGCGGCAGAGTGACAGACAGGCTCAGTGTTAAAGTGCAGAGGGACGAGATCACAGCTGTTCTCGCATCCCGACTCCCGGCACTTATGATGCGTTCATGACAACTCGGAAGTCGGAAAAAACGAGTTCCTCTTCTGAAAAACTCTGACATGTCAAACTTTAGGATGTGTTAGGGACTAATTCATCTGTCTAACCATCAGAACTATTAACACTTGAAACGGTAAACACAGCTGATCCATCGAAAAAAAAAATTACACCTCGAGTTAATTTATTTTCCATGGTTGAAAGCAGGTTCTTGAATGTAACTCGGTCAAAGTCAGACGTATCCTCACAATGTTTTGTAGTTCTGTTAGGTCATGCATGATAAATGCTGACAAAGTTAGACTGTCAGACTTGATTTTAAACTTTGGCGGCTCTGCCTGTTCTGCAGTGACTTCTGAGTACCGTGACGTTGACGGTCCTGTTGTTGTGTGTACTGCTCACCTCCGCTCATTTGAAAAAAAAAAAAAAAAAAACCTCCGCTCATTTGTGCAACTGCAGTGGGTGATTTATTAATACGTAGTAAGAAGCTAAGACTACCGTTTAAACGCACACATCATTTTGAACTCTTTATTAACAGAAAGTAGCCAGATTTTGTATCAAAATAGGCTTTTTATAATGAAAAAAGACATTCTATTTATGTAACAATTTATGCTCAGCAGCCGTGGGCACCCCCATATAGTCAGAATGGTACGGTCTTATGTAGATTCGACTACGAGGTTCATAGTCGAATCAGACCTCTCCGAATCGAATCGTCGAATAGTCGACTTTTGGAGGTCAGCCCTAATAATTTTGTAACATTACGACACATGAAGCAAATCCTACTTGTGTTTTTGAAATCACTCCGCCTAGCAGCCATGTCCAGAATGTAGTTTCCGGCTACGCATTTTCCTCGAAAACAACTCCATCTCGGAATGTCCACGAGAGCGTTGTGGAGTAGTTGGATTGTGTATTTGATGAGTTTAATGATGGAAAGGCGAAAGTACTGTGCGCCTCTGTTGCATGAGCTGAGCAGTTCACATCTCTGCCCCGCCGATCTAAAAACAGCTTGCACCATCAATTATATGTAATGAACCTACCCCTAAGACTATAGGGATTATGGCAATAGGCGAATTTGCCAAAATGTTGAACTATCCCTTTAAGGAATAATAACGGTAGACAAATATTCAGTTTTGCCATTTGAAAAACTTTTTTTTTTGCTCCTTTTAATCTGTAGTAATAGTAAAGATATTTGAAAAATGACAAATCACAATGAAAAAAAAATTAAGTTTGATTATTTCTGGATAAATGGACCATTTTTTTTAAGAGTGTGTTGTGTTTTCTTCTTTGTTCCAGATGGTGATGCTGGTGAAGGAGAACCCCCTGCTGGCGGAGGTGGAGGCTCTGGACAAGTGTCGGCGGGTGATGGAGCTCATCTGTGAGAAGTGCATCAAGCAGCAGGACATGAACGAGGTGCTGGCCATGAAGATGCACTACATCAGCTGCTTGCTGGGGAAGTGTGCGTCCTTCCTCAAGGACCGCGAGGACAAGCTGGAGGGACTCATGAAGAGGTGAAGAAAACTGCATCACGATGAGAAGCTGTTCGCCGTCAGGAGAGGAGAGAGAGGGAGGGAGAGTCGTAACGTGATGTGCAGTTTTAGCGTAGTAGTTGTGCTAAAATCTCCCCCATCTCATCTACTCCATGAATTGGAAAGGAAATAAATTATCTTAAAGAGATAGTTCAATATTTTGGCAAATTGGCCCATTGCCATAACCCCTGAAGTTTTAGGAGTAGGTGTGTTACCTTTAATTGAAAAAAAAATAGCTTGCACGGATAATTAAAGGTAACGGACCTATTGCTATGACTATAGGGATTATGGCAATTTTTATTTGCCAAAATGTTGAACTATCCCTTTAATATGGCAGCTTACTCTTCAAGTTGAGACACTTTCTTCCCCTTGAAAGTTTTCTTTCCTTGCGCCAGTCTCTATTTGAGCCTCATTTAAAGATATTGTAATGTTATGGTGTAACACATATCCTAGCTATCTCAAAAAATTACAGATCTTACAAAAGAACGTTGAGCTTTAAATGCTCCCTCTGATCCTCTTTTTTATTATTACAAACTTGTAATGTATAATGTAGCATTTAGACCCAACGACAGACTCTGTCATCTCATCCCAGTTTATTCTCCCACTCATGAACACAACACCGAAACTGAAATGAACAAGTTTTGGTGTAACCTGTAAAGGTCCACACTCCACAGATTTGGAATGAGGTTGACAGCATGATAAGAGTCAGGATCTCTGTCTGTTAAAAAGAGATTTAAACAACAGATGTTATTAAAATATATTTAATTCTAAACCCAGTACAGCCGAGGGTTCAAATTATGAGAAATTATTCACTTGCATCTCTGTTTAAATCCTTTCATGTAGTAATATCTGATGTGTTGTATTGTTTTGATGTTGTTGTGCTCCTAATAATCTTAATGTGCTTTAGATTAGAGTTAGCTAGAAATAGAAAATTGTCTTATGTGATGTCTGGGCCCTGTTTAGAAGCTACAGAGAGATTCTGGGGAGTCTTATTTTAGAAAAATGTATCTTGCTGAAACTGAAACTCTGTCCTGCAGTTTGCTGAAGGGGCGGGACAGCGACGGTTTCCCCGTCTACCAGGAGAAGTTCATCAGAGAGTGCGTTCGCAAGTTCCCGTACTGTGACGCCACTCTGCTGCAGCAGCTGGTGCGGAGCATCGCTCCTGTGGAGATTGTGAGTTTGTTAAAGAGGCCGTCTAAATGTAAAGGTTTCTGTGTTAATGTTACATTGTCATCATTCGTTTCCCCTCCGTATCACAGGGTAATGACCCCACAGCTCTGTCGGTGCTGACTCAGGCCATCACTGGTCAGGTCGGCTTCATGGACGCTGAGTTTTGCACTTCCTGTGGAGAGAAAGGAGCTGAGAAGAGATGCTCCATCTGTAAAATGGTGAGAGTCGAGACAACCGCAGTGTTTCAGCATTCACACTACTATTCTTCTTACTTTAGAAAATCCCATTTTTTTCTGTATCTTTTAATACAAATTGCACATGTTCAAATGAAGTGACTTGGGGTGTTTTTGTCCACCAGGTGATCTACTGTGGTCAGGCCTGTCAGAAGATGCACTGGTTCACCCACAAGAAAGTCTGTAAGAAGCTCCAGGAGCAGAGAGAGACGCAAGAAGCAGAAACAGCCAAACTGAGGATGCAGCAGAGTCAAGGTACTTCACCTGTTCAGCACTCAGTGAGGAGCAGATAATTCACTGCAGCACAGTCTGAGCAGACTAGTAACATATGAGGTGATGACTTCATAACTGTGAAACTTCGACAGAGGTTTATTGTTTAAACACCTTTTTTTTTGGACTCCAAAAGTAACCGGTGTCTGTGCAAAACATGGAGTCAAGTTCGGGGAACATAAAAAAAACAAGCTTTTTGGAGCTTTGTTGTACATTACATACACAAAAATCTGTGCATGTGTTTTTGTTTTGGGAAAACATTTCCAGAGCTCCATGTTGAGTTTTCAAAGGGGGAAAAAAATCAGGGAATCATCATTATTCCCATTATTGATAAAAATTAATGAAAATCTAATAGTGTTATAGTGTGAAATCTAATAACAGTAATTATCAGCTTGTTTGCGTTTTCTCTTGATTTTCTAATGCACTTTTCATAAGAGGATCTATTTAATGCTGCAGTGATCAGTGCCCTCAAAAAAAGACTTGTCATGTAAAATCAAGATTTACATCTGTCTGTTTAAAAAAAGAAAAAAAAAGCTTTGAAAATCTCTCAGACTGATTTAACTCTGAGTCTTATGTCAAAAGTTTTACCATTTTTATTGGCCAATATAATGATAAAAGTCTGGAGCAGTAAAAAGCAGATGGATAATTAATCAGCCGAAATCCCACAGGGGAAAAAAATGACATTATTGTAAATGAAAAATCTTGTTGAATTTCCGTGCAATCATATTGGCTTGTGCGCAGAGTTTGCAGTCATCATCACATAGGTCATCTCTCATTATGTGGCCCACATATGTTTTTATTATTCTCAGCTTCTTTTTATTATTTAGTTTTATTTAATTTTATTTCAATTTGACTTCTCTTGGTGGTTTTAGTATGTTGTTGTCAGGCAATTCTATCTGATATGTTTTTATTTCTGCTGTACAGCACCTTGTAACTCGTTTTTGAAAGGTGCTATATAAATAAAGTTATTATATCTAACTTTGTTCACAACACCAAGCACTTGATCAGCAAGACAAAAGGAAGGAAAGTCTGACTTCTTATCCTCCTTGGTTTCTACAATCATAACAACACTCTTTTTGGAGTTAAACGTTACGTCATACTGTAGCGGGATCAGTTTCTAAGCAACTGCTGTAAACCACCACCAGAGGGAGACATAATGACCAGCTGGGGGTCTTCAACACCTTCACTGACGGTGTCTGTGTGTTGTGTTTGTGTTTCAGAGGAGAGTTCAGAGGTGCAGGAGGCCACAGACTCCCTACAGGAGCTGTCAGTGGAGAGCAACAGCGAGGCCGCTCCCTCAGAACCTTCAAACCCCCACGCCGCCGCTGCCGCCGCCACAGCCGCTGACAACTGAGGAGCGTCTGACGAGTCGCGGTCAGCAGAACACATCCATACTCCACAGACAAGAGGCAGCACAGCAGCATGAGACTGAAGCCAGACAGACGAGGCCTGGTCCGGCAGCAGAGAGGAGCTGGTATTTATTGTCGGCCTGAGGCGTCTCGAGCGCCGGGCGCCGCTAATGAGGAAGGTTCGTGCCACGGCGGCCATCTGTGTGTCATTTTTATATCTGTTTTTTTTGTTTCTTTTTTCTTTTCTTTTTCCAGGACATCGTCATATGTGAATGTGAGACTTTTCGTTAGGCTGGTGTGTTTGTGGTAGAGGTCACTGAGAGGAATTATGGGTAATATTTAAAGAGCTAATGGTTCACATCCACGATGGAACATAAATCTGCCTTAAGAACCTGTAGCAACCGGTGCAGGAAAGACGTGACTGTGTAGCCAATCAGAGCTGTGGTTTTGTGTTTTGTACCAATAACGTGGTGGTAGATTGTGAGTGGATAGCAGGGCTGCACAATACTGACCAAAAATGTATATTTTTTAAATAAGGACATAAACATGATTTATTTTTAATGTTAAAGGATGATGTTAACACTCAGGATTTTCAAAATTGTAACTGAAAGTTTGTCTGTTTTTTGTTTTTTTTTCTCCATGAAATGCTACATCATTTGTTGACCAAGCGTTGTTGAACGCAGCACAAGAAACATCATGTCCAGGAAAAAAAAAAAAAAAAAACTCAAACAAGTCAGTGATGCTCTTTGGTTTATGATGCAGCCTGAATGGACAGAGACGCCGGAGGCAAACGACACGTCAGCTGAGGCGTCGTTTCCTCCGAGTCGTCCAAAAACCTGATCTTTATCATGGTAATAAAAACATCTTCACCATTCTTCTGCAGCAGATTTTGATATTTCACCTGTTACCTGTATTTTTTACCACACATTTACTTCTCTGTATCTACAGTTGAAGTCAGAACCCCAGACAGATATTCACATATTTTATTTATATACAGTATATGCTTAAAATATATATATGCTTAAAAGTTTACATACCCTGGAAGATTTTGTAACTGTGTACCATTCACTAAGGAAAACATGAGTGATCAGACAAAACAGATTTCTCTTATTTTTAATGGGATTCAAATTACTGTAAACTGTTGAGACATCCAGAAATAACACAATCATTAAAAAAAAAAGATCATCAGAGAGTCTGACCAACAAATTTTTGATGGTACTGGACCGTGTCTTGGTATCAACAGAACCCCTCAACTTCCACTTTTATGAGAGCTTGAACACTGCTGATTGGCTTTCTCAAGTCTTTGAATATCTTTTTATATCTTTTTTCTGTTTTATAAAGTTGAACAACCTCCTCCCTCAGGACTTTAGACAGTATGTGTGTGTACATGTGTATATATATATATATTACTGATATAATATAATAATTCTTCGTCTTATTCGTTAACAAACTTAGACTTAGGATCACAACTTTATTTTTGAGAACATTACAGTAAATGTCAGAGAAATAAGAGAGTGAAGCAGTTGTACTCCAAATTCAAAGACCTCTTATTCTGCAGGATTGATCCTGTTTTGATTCGTGTTCACTAGTTAGTCAGTAAAAAAAGTCAGTAAAAGTGGCACAAGGGTTTGTTAGAAACACAAGAGTGTATCCATGTATCCATCCATCTGAGTCGGGTCTACATCTGATAAATCAGTCACGTTTAAAGTGTGTAATCCTGTTGACTACTCAACAGTAAATCCACCCAATCGTCTTCAACCTGCTCTATGACCTCATCAGCTGTCACAAATCATATTGTATAACTGTGCACTAAAAAACTATCATGGGTGCTATCTCTACAGAATACATTATTTTACACACTAGCTATAATACATACTTTGAATTATTAATAAAATAAATAAATAACTTATCAAAAAAGATTATCTTAATAAAGAATTATTCTAACTCAAGTCAGTAAATAAAGTTTAAGTATATAGTACTTTCACAGATAAAAATCACAAAGTACTTCTCAATAAATGGTAATAGACCAAACACACTGGGGAGTGTTCATAGGTGTTTTTTCTACTTTTTTGTTCAGTACTTTATGAAACATTTAGTAAAACACATTGTAGCAGTGCAGCGTAAATGTTCATCTGAATAGTTTCTTAATCATTTACTGACACTTAACATAACACAATTATGTTATGAGCCACTGACGTCTCCTAAATAACTGATATGATATTGATATAGTACTACCGTTGTATATATGAGACAACAGATTCTAACTGTGTTTATAAATAGTTTTGAATATCAGTGTAGAAGAATGCATTATGAATGATAAATTAAGTACTTTATGGTGCCTAATTAATGCTCAACAGTGTGTAGATACAGCTCACTTCTCCCAAATGCTGTAATTATTAGAATTTTTTCTCTGCTCATCCAGATTTTTAATGAGCTGAGGTGAACGAGCTTAAAGCTGTTAAATGAAACAGCATTTTACATCTTTTCTGCTCACTGTTGTGGTTTAACATCCTGTTGTTTCCCTGTTCCTGCTCCATCAGTGGTAAGAGCCTTATTTTGAAAGGAGCATCCTGTTTTACTTGTTTTTTAATGTACTGGATAACCACAGACCTCAGATCAGTTTGAGCAGACTTCCAGACACAATGTTACAGTGGTGAAACCGGCCGTCATCGTCCTGGTCTTCATCTCTAGTGTTTAAGTCGCCTGCCGAAGGCCACGGTCTGGAGGACACGGTGACTGTCCTGTCTGAACATCTGGAAGGACTTCCTCCTCTCCTCTGGCTTCACCTCTGCACACACAGCAGGTAGAGACCAGACTACTGACAGATGTTTGGAACAATCAGGTGTGAAATGTGACGTGTTTTCACCTTTCCTGTCTAAGACCTGGACCGAGGGCAAACAGTGGATCGCCTGGTGTCGATACCCGGGTTCATGGGAGATGGGGTTGAGGAAAAAAGCTGCAAAAACCCAAAAAGAACAGTACAGTCACATTTCAGGACCTCTGAGTGGATGTGAACATCAGTGGAGCTGCTGCTGCTGCAGGAAAAAGTCCTCACTGGCGCTGTGGAGCTGCTGCATCCTCCTCAGCTCGTGCATGGTGTCCTCCAGACCTCTGATCCGGTTGTTGTGGAGGAAGAGGAGACGCAGGCAGGTCAGGTGACTCAGGGCCCCTGAGTGACAGAGGAGGGCGGGACGGTCAGATAAAGATCTACCGTCTCTTCTAAAGTCTGTTTGTTTAGGATTATCTGATATCTGCACAGATTTATTCCTGAAACAGGTGTTTTACAGAGCTATTGAATAGAAAACATAATGAGGGACCACTTTTACAGTTAAAGAGAAAATATATAAAAGGTAAAAATCAATTACATCATTTATCATTTATCACTGTTATAAATAGCAAAAGTGCTGGCAAAGTGCAAGGATTAAAATATTTGAAATGATTAATTTGAGTAAAAAAAAAAAGAAAAGTAAAGCAACAGCATTTTTAGCTTTGACTTGAAATGTTTCCTACCATAGTAATTAGTTTGTTCTATATAAGCACACAGTTATGAATAACTCTGAACTAATCAGCTCATCGGTAAGACTTTATAATAAGTACACACTATTAAGCATTAGTTACGCATTATTATAAAGTGTTACCAGCTCATCTATAGTAATGATTGTATTTTCATACTTGGTTTATATTGATATCATATTTAAAGCAGAAGTAAGCGATCCGGTCGTTTTTGCTAATGCTGCGTTCCAGGCAGGCTTTTGAAACCGTAAATTACAGCTTCAAGTCACAACTTACGACTTTGTAGCGTTCCAGGCAACCCACTCGTGTTTTTCCGACCTGTTTTACCGGTGAAAGTCACTATAACGGCCACTCGTAACTTCTGACCCGTGAACTCGAACCAGATCGAACTGGTACCACTTCACAGGTCGGAAAAATACGAGTTTCCTTGAACGCACCATAACAGTCCTCGTCCCTACGTCACCACATTCACGGCGTCCCTTGGCTGCACACACAGCCCTGCATGCCGTTCTCTCTCCTCATTGGATAAAAACTGTAGGATACGATAAATGCAGAGCAGAGTGACTGACAGACCCGTGTTTCAGACCAAACACTCTATAGAAGTGATTGCTGTCGGAAGATACAACTATTTAAGACTTATATTAACACAAATATATCACTTACTTCTGCTTTAATGTAGAGTTGGTAATAAATGACTTACTAATTAGCATCTATAAGGTTTTATAAATGACTAACGATGACATTTTACTGGCGTCATGACGACAGAGAGAAGACACGCTCACATTCACCTGTGATGGACTTGATGTTGTTGTTGTGAAGGTGGAGTTCAGTCAGGCAGCAGTTGAGGGAGCGACAGCTGAGTTCTCTGATCTGAGGCAACAACATCAACACAAGTAAACGTCACTTTAAGGTTTAAAAACATAAAACCTGTTGTTGTTGTTGTTTACCTTGTTGTTATTCAGACACAGCTTCCTCAGAAAGTGAAATCTTGAGAAGTCTGGGACACTGGTGAGTTTTCTGTTCAGTTAAAGTTGCATGTGAAGTGAAACTGCACCAGTGAATCAGTTTGAAACGCCACAAAGAGAAGTCAGTCTTACTTTGACATGAGGCTGAGGTGGCCGACGTCAGCGTCCCTCTTTATCCCACACTGCTGCAGGAAGTCATTTATCTCCTGTGTTCACAGGAAGAAAAGAAAAGAAACTCACATAATGTCAAAAAGTAAAACTCCTATGTCTTTGCACTAAGGTTTAGATAAAGCTGCTCACCTCGCCCACCTCCATTGTCTGTCTTTTGCATTTCCAGTTGCTCCTGTTGCCAGGAAACGACAACAACAAAATGAAATGTGATTCTCCCGTTTTTCAAAAGATTATACTTTTTTTGTTGGTTTTCCCTCCATGCACAGAGTCAGTGTTATTATCTTTAGTTATTTTATTAAGCAGAGATTAGAAATAAAAAGTTTCCTTCCTCACCTGCAGGGGGGGTAGTGGTCCAGCAGAGGGGGGTGTTTCACCAGAATTCACAGATGAATAAGGTCAACTCAGTTTCCACTTGTTCGCCTGTCGCAGTCAAACAGATGATTTACTAATGACATGTATTCATAAAGCTGCTGAAGACTTTGTTTTCTTCTTGCCTCATTACATATTACTTACTGGTTCTTACTTTATTATAACTATTATTAAAGAAATGGTTTGGGAAACTCACTTATAGAGTCAGGAGATCTATTGTAAGGAGCTACAGTGTGCCTAAACAACACCTTTAATTTATATGCATCTATTGTAAGTATCTTCTTTGTACATAAAGTGTTTGAAAAGTGCTTGACAGAACCACTCCAGACTGGATTATCAGCCTATAGCAACAGCAGGTAAATGCCCAGGGGCCTCAGACTGCAGAGAGACCCCTGGTTGTCTCCATACTCTACTCTCTCCAATGTGAATACAGTAGTACCAGTATCAACTATGACACCTCCATCCTGAAGAGAGGCCCGGTGTCAAACTCTAGTTTTTGTGTGAATGAATGTGGTGTGTATGAAATGTAGTGAAACATATTTTGTTTTAAAACATACTAAACTGTTGAATTTGCTGACAATGAGGGGTCTTTTAACACTGTAAAGCACTTTGTGTTGCATTTTTATATGTATGAAAGGTGCTATATAAATAAATAAAGTTTGAAGTTTGACTGGAAAAACAGCAAATATTCATTTAAGAAGGTTTCCCCTTTGGATTTTTAGCATTTTGATGGGAAGGGAATTGAGTTATTGATAACTTATTAAAATAATTGAAAAAAAAAATCATATCAATTGTTTTATCAGTTGAACAGCCACAGTGAAGATTAGTAGGAGTCATAAGACCTAAGTTTTGCAACAGGACCCTCGGGGAGATTTTAGCCTGACTGTGGTTTTATGAATAAGAAAAGTATCTTTGATTGTGATCTGAGGGAATAACTCAGGCGATTGAGACACAGCCCTCATCTATTGTTTGTTTCCTGTCTGGATCAGTTCCAAACCTTCCTTCTTGACTCTTTCCCAGGTGTTGTGTGCACCCCCCCCCCCTGACATGCTGCTTGCCAGTGAGCTATTAACCCAGCCACCTTTCATTTCCCATGAGGGTTCGGGGCAACTGTTGGTGTTGGAGTTTGAGTGCACAGAGAGGGAGTCAGCTCCCAGCTTTGTGTTTCCTCACACAGTGAGGGCACAAAAGCTGAGGGGTGGGGGGGTTGGGGGGCACTATCATATTCACTGTTCAGCATCCGTTTAACCCGCTCTCATAAGAAGCTAAGAGGGGTGTCGGGGTGTAAATGGCTTCCTGAGAGGAGCGGGCCATGTTGTCCTTTTATTTTCTCTCGGAAGTGGTGTGAATGAGCCTCTGGTGTCGCTGTTTGAGGAAAAACAAAAGAGAGGAAACAATAACAGAAGCTGAGTGTGTAGCTTAGTGATAGGCTGGGGTCACCTGCCCAGGAGGTTTTAAACAGCAGCATCAGGAGGGAACAAAGACACTTACAGCTCTGCTACTGTAGATTTGTATTTGAAAAGTTAGTTTTCTTCTGTCTAAAACCAAATGAATATGTGAACAGCATTTTTTAGTATTTGCAGTGGTCAGAAGCAGCCAACTTTCTGACTAAACAGCAGCTGAGGCCAGTTTTCTTAAGTTGATTGTTGCAGTTTGTTTAGTTACAGGCCATGTTAAATCAGAAGGCCAATATTCTATCCTATCAATTCTGATCAGATTGATCCTTGTTTTAACATGATACGATACAAATTAGAGCATCAGCATAAAAAAAAAAATTTAAAAAAAAGTTCACCGTAACTGTAGGACCACCTATCCAGAACAACATCAACAGAACGACATCGTCATGAACAAAAAGGCATGTTCATTTAAACCCTTCATTGCCTGGCCAGTTAGACCGCTATGTGGTGTTTCCTCACCACTCTGTTAGAGTTCATGTATTCAGAACAAAATTCAGGCTGTACGAGGGTCACATACTTGTTGTCTTCTGGCCCGGTTCCTGACCCATGAACAGATGCTACTTCCACATCTGGATGAGTCCTGGTGCACAAACTGAACATCATACATATATCAATGAATGCCTGGGGGTAACAGCCAGACTGTTGACCCAGAGGTGGGAGTATACATGGGCCAGACTCTGGGAGGCGGACCAAGGCATATGTTGGACCAGAAGCTTCAATTTGCTCCTGTTATTTAAAAGGCAAACATGCAATATTAAGTACAAACATGAATCTA
Organism: Trachurus japonicus; assembly: GCF_045865225.1. Taxonomy (NCBI): domain Eukaryota; kingdom Metazoa; phylum Chordata; class Actinopteri; order Carangiformes; family Carangidae; genus Trachurus; species Trachurus japonicus. The sequence continues at coordinate 4,459,200 of NC_140922.1, forward strand.
ACACAAGACAACATTCATTTGATCTGGAATTGTATCCGTTAGACTGTTTGTGGATTAAACTCTTGCCTCTTTCTAACCTAGTTTTAACCCTGTGTTTCGCTGAATGTGATCATTTCCTCCACTGCTGATTCAAACGATAACCTGTGACTCTTAAAAGGAAAGACGACACAGCCTAAGGCCTTTATTATTCCTCTCTGCATGCTCTCTCTGAAAAGGGGCCACAGCCCTGAAAAAAGTGCTGGTGTGATAATAAACCAGACAAGTGATCTGCGTATCAGCTTTCCCTCACATGAGCAACAATTAGTGTCTCTGCACGACGCCTCTTTTCAAATCAGTAAGACAAGCCTGGGTCGAGCGTTCCCCACAAAAGTAATTATATCTCCGCTTGTTTTGTGCAGCGGACACACAAAGACTCCAGTTAGTCTGGGCACTCGGATCATTAGATGTGTAACTGACAGGGATTGAGAGGTAGGCAGACGGACGACGACAAAGACAGACAGCAAATTACACACAGACACTATCAGCTTTCATCCTTGAATTAAATGTGCGCCTGTGAGAGACATGTCGCAACGTGGAGAGCCTCCAACACGAGGAGCCAAACGGGAGGTAAAATATGAGTTGGTGTCTTAAATCTTCAGCTGTGCACACACACACATGTGATTAATGCTGCTGAGGACGGGGGTGAAAGACGTGCAGCTGTGGACAAAATCAGGGTCGAACACACTGAAGAAACTAGATGTCACAGAGTTCAGACACGCTATTAGTGAAACTCTTCAGTTTACACATGTGAGTCTGTTACCTGGTAACACCAGGTAGGTAGGCAGGTAGAAAAGCTGGCTAGGTTGGTATAGGCTAGTGAAGGTAGGTAGCTCACCAGCTATGTAGATAGATAAGTAGGTAGCTGGTGCACTTTGTCTCCCTCAGGTTTACCTCAAAGATTTTGGAATAAAGTAACATTTATTTTGCATTTTAAAGCCTTAAATTGATAGATCCATGTGTCTTTGGATTATACAACACAAAAAACAATAAATCTTAAAAAAGAAAAAAAAGAAAGGCGTAGATGACAGCCAAATTTGTATGTTCTTGTTGACCAGAATCACTTTTTCATTGAACTTAAATAAATAAAACAAATAAAAAATTGCAATTAACCTTTTGGTTTTGTTAATATAATAATATTCCTGACTACTTTACCCAAAACAATACAAGAATCTCTAAAAAAATGTATAAATTATTTATGAAATAGCAATATTTTATCATGTCCCCCAGTTTTGTTCAACCCCGTAACAACATCCCAATTACCCCCGTTTTAGAAATAATGGTTCAGTTCAACATCTTCAGCACTGAGGAAGTGACATCACTGAAGTCTAAAATACTGTAAAGAAAAGAAAATGTTAGCATATTTATTATATTTCATTGTTTTTATTGTGAGATTGACATAGTCAAGCTCAACCTTTCAGCTCAATTATATGAATAAATGATAGTTAATATTTAGGAAAAAACAAACAATTATGTTACAAAATGTTATAATTTCATGATTTCCTTAAAGCAGAAGTCTCTGTCCTCATTGGATAAAGGTTGTAGGATACAAGGAAAGTTTTCTCCTCGGCTTACAGCAGAGCAGAGTGACTGACAGACCCGTGTTTCAGACCAAACACTCTATAGAAGTGATTGCTGTCGGAAGATACAACTATTTAAGACTTAGATTAACACAAACATTCTGTTTACTTCTGCTTTAAGTGTCCTGCGTTGGCTAATTAAGGATTTTTGGCTACTTTTAGCCAAAATCTTCAACCCTTTAATAAAAAACACTGGTAGGGGATTGAGTCATTGTTACAGGGTTGAAAGTATTTTTTTCAAAAATGAGGTAGTAGAAGCCTACTACAGTACCAACCTTTTTAGCCACAAACCTACATCCACCTTCTAGTTGGTGCAGGTGGGTAGGTAAATAAGTAGGTAGCTATGAGGGTAAATGGCGGGTAGCCTACTGCCTCTTCCTGCTACAAATAGGCGGAGGTAGGTAGGTAGCTGCTGCTCTATCCTGTCTGGTCTGAAGGTGAGGGCGGCTGATATTGACAAAGATGGCTGCATCTTACAGAGTCTCTGTACAATAAGTGGTGCACTGTCTGCAGCCCATACAACATGAACTGTGATCATTTTGTTGATCCCCTCAGTTTCCATCTACTGCCACCATCAGGTCAAAATGTGAAGTTGTTGATAACTAAAACATTTCCATCAGCCTCTCCTCCTCATCCCTTGAATCAGCTGTACAAATCAGTCGTTCAGGCTACAGACCAAACTCTAAAAACAGACCAGACTCAGCTTGTTACCGCATCACAGCATCCAGGATGGAAGATTTACTGCAAATAATCCAAAGTGGAGGTTTCAAAGCTTTTTTTCTTTTACTGGATTTAGTCTCAACAGCTGTAGAAAAAAGTAGCCTATGATCCAGGACGGTTTTGGGCGCTTGTATTCAGCTGCCAAGTCCCACTAAATTTAGATCCCAATTTCTGTTGTTATTCTTAAACAAAGACCTTTTCTCATGCTGAAAGAATCTGAACTTTCATGTCGTTTTTTTCCTGGAAGAAGCAATATGTGATTTCATGATTGCAAACCGTTTCTGTCTCATTTAGAACGAAACTGCTGTGTTTAGATAATCTGAATATAGAACAAAAACTGAAGCTGACCTCGGATCTAATCAGGACATCTTGATTTTGAGAAGTAGCCTTAATCTTTCTGTGTTGTGAACCTCCTCTGCCCAGCCTTCAATGCACTGCATCCCCCAAAGCAGCCACTGAAATCACTGAATAAGACAGGTGGATGCCAAGTGGAGACCAAAAACGTATTCAGAAAATCAATTTGTCCCTGACAACAGAGGCATTGGAACAGGGCAGGCAACCCAAGCAACTGTCTATAAAACTTTAAACTTTATCTATTTTATTTTATTTTACTTTTATTTGCTCTTGCTTTTAACTCTGTTTTTAGTGTTTGTTTTTATTCTGTTTTATGCTTCTCTTTAAAAAAAAAAAAAGTTTTGTCTTTATGTAAAGCACATTGAGTTGCCTTGGTATGAAATGCGCTATATAAATAAAGATGCCTTGCCTTGCCTATAGGGCCCAGGGCTGACGGGGGCCTCCTGGGACAGCTGACATTGAGGCTGTGACGAAAGAATTTCCCACAGGGGATTAATAAAGTATGTTCTATTCTATTCTATTGGTCCATATCAATGACAACAGATGTTTCCAGTGGCTGTCTACACAAAATACTATGCATAGTATACACAATGCTGGCAATGCCTAAGTTAATTTCTCCCATTTATGCATTTGTTGTCAAATGCTGATGATACATCAATTCTGCTGTCAGATCAGCTTGTTCTGTCCTGTTACTCATTTGTATTTGGAAGAGGAAGGTAACCTATTATTTATCTCCTTGAATATTCTGGTATAAATGTTCCATTAAACTAAATGTTAACATTAAGTAGAGTTACTGCACAATTCAATCATCAATGGTTTGGGGCCTAGGGTGCCTCTGCCTGGGGACCCAGAGTGTCTAGAAACGCCCCTGCCTGATAATATGTTGGTTTACTACCAGAAGTCAATTACATGATTGACATCATCATCATCATGCATGAGCATCCCTCCCAGCATCCACGATCAAATTTGACACTCCAAAATAAAAGCAGTGGGCGGGATGGTATTGTGAGTATGGACCAATCAGAGCCTCCCATCAGAGACGCACCTGAGCAGCTGCTCGGAGTGGGAGGGGGGCCGGCTGCAGCGCTGCATAAAACCAGCGGGACAGACGAGACCTCTGTGCAATTCACCCAGCATCACCCTCCCACAAGCTGGGCCAACATCCCATAAACTGGGCCAACATCATCTCATCTCATCTCATCTCATCTCCATCCGCCGCGCCGCGCTCCACCCCACCTCTCCCCCCGCAAGCAGCCATGCACCTGAGCGCGCACGAGTCGTGTCAGTCCCTGGTCTTACTGTGCCTCGTGCTGCGGACCAGTCCGGGCCAGGCCCTGAAGAACGACGCCACGGAGCTGCTGTTCTCCCACGCGAGTCCACCGGCACCGGAGCTGCAGAGCAACGTGTCCCTGAACCGAGCGCGCACTGGCGGGAGAGGAGCGGGCGGCGCGGGGCACAGAGACGGTGAGTGGAGGGGGGGGGCTTCCCTGCTGCTGTAGGGATGAAGCTGCTCCTCTGGTTTTGCTGCAGGGTCTAATGTGTGTGTGTGTGTGTGTGTGTGTGTGTGTGTGTGTGTGTGTGTGTGTGTGTGTGTGGTCCTGTGGAGTGACTATGTTCACTTTGTTTGAGAAAACTTCGAAAACAGCATCTTAACTTTGTTTCCTTTCCTGATGATATCCATATATTTTAATGTTGTTGATGTTTGCATGGCTTTAAACAGTCATAACATTTGAACATCATCTTTGTTTGATTTGGTAATGGCTTCATGCTGTCCAGCGTCCTACTTTTCTGCTGCTCATGCAGCCAGAGGAGCATGAACAACAGATGAGAGTGAAGAACCAGGAGAAACTGCTCTTTCTCAAGTTCTCCCATGTGCACGTTGCAACATCTTTTCCTTGTTATTTTTCTTGATCTCTTCATTCCTGCTCATTACAGGCTGCATGCAACACAACGCTGTGTGATAAAGTTCAGGTTGAAACATCACGTTTTCCTCTTTCTGAGAGGCAGGTGATGGATCTTTCCATCAGGAACTTCATCCTCATCGTTTCAGTCGGTTTACACATGATTCTCGCATCCATGGAGGGAATTATAAACTAAGAAAAAAAACTATAAAAAGTAGCCTAAGCCATTCACATCCTGCCACTGTAGAGGAGTATAGAACCCCACAAGGTGCACTAAGGTCACTGTGAACTTGCCACAGTCTTGTATAGACATTATGGGGTTGGAATATGATAAAACACAGGAGTATAATCCCGTCAGTGTGATCACACCAGTGTCTCTGCTGCTGTAATCACGACTCCCAGCAGAGAGAGCTGTCCCCCCCCCCCCCGACTGGCCGGTGTCCAGCTCAGGATGAGAGGCTCCGACAAACTCTGGCTCTGGCAAACTGACCCGGGGTCAGTGCAGCTGAATGGAGGTGTTCTCCCTGTGACTGGGACTCGGAGCTCCCCCAGCAGCCGGGGGGGGGGGGGAGTCGGGGAGGGGAGAGAAAGATGGAGCCTCAGTCTTGTTCATTCATCAAACACTGTCATGGAAGGAGGATGGGGGGGGGGAGGTATTGTCACTGAGGTGTATGCAGTTGTATGAATGGACCTGAGCTTGGGTTACAGAGGTGGAGGGGTGGTAGGGGGGGGGCAGTGTTTGCACCCTGCAGCAGAATATTACTGACTAGTTCAAGATGTTGCACAGAAATAATCCTCCTGTTTAATCCCTGATATGAAGACAGTTTTTCTTTTCCACAACAACATAATTCCTCAACTTTTTTGAAGTAGAAAGGTCAACATGCCTTTGTGCTGCTTCCCTGCACTTAGCACAGGCTGCAAAGAGGCTCACATATAAAGGGCCTGTCAGTAATCCACTGCTTTTTATGGATTATCTTTCAATATATGTTATAATAATAACACTGAGTCACTGGTAGATGCTATAGGTCGTTGTCTCGATTCGTGCTGGAGAGGAAAGTCATGGTCACATCTCTCAGGAAATATAAGAGCTGCAATAATCAGGCAGCAGAAATGTAATAACTATTTCAGTTGTTTTGGCTTCTCACATGTGAGAGTTTGCAGCTTTTCTTTGTCATGCATGATAGTAAACTGAATATTCAGGGGTTTGAGACTTGGTCAGATGAAATAAGCGATGTGTGGACGTCACCTTTGGACTTTAAAAACTGTATACAGAACGATGAATTGAGAAATCAGAGGATTATTAATGCTATTCCTAAACTGCAGCCCAGTGTAACTGATTAATTGTGTTTCTCCACAGAACGAAGCCAAATCGGATGCAGAGAACTAAGATCTACTAAGTACATCTCTGACGGCCACTGCACCAGCATCAACCCCATCAAGGAGCTGGTGTGTGCCGGCGAGTGTCTCCCGGCCCAGATGCTTCAGAACTGGATCGGCGGCGCCTACGGCAGGAAGCTGTGGGGTCGCCGCGGCAACAACCAGGACTGGAGGTGCGTCAACGACAAGACCCGCACCCAGCGCATCCAGCTGCAGTGCCAGGACGGCAGCACGAGAACGTACAAGATCACCGTGGTGACCTCCTGCAAGTGCAAGAGGTACTCCAGGCAGCACAACGAGTCGGGGAACAAGTTCGAGGAGTCGGCCGTTTCGCCGCCGCAGCTGCTGCACAAACACAAAGCCAAGGGGAGGCCGAGGAGGCTGGGGAAGAACCGGCTCAGCCAGAACTGGCACGAGACTGAACCCTGAGGCCCCACGAGACCTGCAGACTCTCTCTGAATCCACATCATCCTACAGGAGTTTGGTCTCAGTGATGTTGAGACACGACATCCAGAGCTTGCAGTTGTGGATTATCTCTCAACGTGACTGGGACTCGATTTATGTGAAGCTGGTTCCTCACTACGATGGAGAACTCCAAAAGGCATGCTGAGGACTTTTTCTGACATTTTAATCCACGAGGTTAAAGATAATGTGAAGAGATGGGGGATGCTCAGCCTGCAGAGCTCCCTGGAGCCCCAAGACAACACACATTGTCCCAGATGTAGCCAAGTGCATGTGTTCATAACTATAATCATTTTATACACAGATGGAGATCTGCCTGTTTAGGCACCAACACCAGTAAACCACAACAAACATCTAAAAAACAAAAAATCTTGTGTAAATACTTGTACATATATCAAATTCTTACTTGCCTTTTGAAGTATGGCCATGTGTATAAAATTTTACCATGTAAGATTTATGATGTATGATGTAATATATTTTATGTGGCAACATATTACAGTCCTGCTTACGTGGTGGCGTCAGTTTGTGGGTGAGGTCTGGAAAAGCTTCTCCATCATTCATTCTTGTAATAACTCTATATGAAATAATAAATATCACTTTTTATCACATGTTGTTGTCAGTGGAGACTTTACCAAGTGTGACAGTGTTTGTTCCACCGAAGGATTCACATTTACATTTAGACTTGATCACAAATGCACCAACAATGTATAGAGAATGAAGAAAATGTGCATTTCTAGTGGAATTAGTTGGAGAAAAAAAAAAGTCTGTATCATAAACTGCACACTAACACAAAATAGGATTTCAGAATATCTTTGGCATGGCTTTCCCTGCAGTAGTAGTTTTCTATTGCTGAAACACAATATCACGAGAGTTGTTACCATAAATAACTTTCCACAGCGTGAGAGACTCTGAAATCACGCGAGAATCTTGACTTGTGGCGGCTGAGAGAGCAGCTGTCAATCTTTTTCAAGGGATGCGTCAAGTGGGGGGGGGGTTTACTTGAATTTGACCAGAAATTAAATAGTTTGTTCTTAAAAAATAAGAGTATTCATCAGCCAACTAGGTGTAGACATAGCCTACATTTTAAATGTAAGAGCAATTAAGTAGGCTACTTCCATTTTTAGAGACTGAGGCTACTCCTTTTTTCTCACTCCATTTAAAGGGAATAATCTGTAGGCTAGGCCTACTTTTCTTTTTTAAATTATATTTCTGTCATTTGTCTTAAATAAATTAGGCCTATTTTGTGTCCGAATGGGTTGAGAGTTTGGTCTTATTCCAGTGCATCACTTACAGTAGGCTACTCAACATTACAATATTATTGCATTTTATTAGGTAGCCTACTTTAATGCAAAAATTGCATTCATTCAGTCTTTCCTCAGTTGAACTTAGTTTTTTTTTTTTTTTTTTTACAGCTATCTTAGAACTGTAGTTATATCATTTTGATACAAAGATTTTACTGGCAAAGAAAAACATAGAATACACTGTGTCACCAAACATTAATATAGCACTATCATAGCTATTTATTTTTATTCTTAGGGAAGTAGGCTACAATTTTAAACATTTAATGGACCACTTGTTATTGACAAGGACTTATTTACAGCGTTGGCATTGTAAGTAAAGACCTGAATATTTTTCTTCTTACTCTCTTTTTCATGTGGTTTCCATTTCATGAACTTTCCAACGCAGAGTTTAGGAGCTTTATTTTGAAACACGTCACCGGAAGTGTGGTGTTGTATCCAACCTGACGGCGGTGTTTCCCACATCTCCCTCCACGTTACCGGTGTTTCCACCCCTCCACCCCCACCGCCCATCAGCTGGGGGTGGACAGTCTGGGAATGCTCTTCCTCGACCCCCCACAACCCTCACCCATGAACTAACATCGATACGTCTCATCAATATGGAGGGTGATAGCTGTGGTCCAGGCAGGCCCGCTCATCCCGGGAGTTTCCCAGCCGCAGACCCCGGCCGCAGCCCCCGGCAGCCGGCGGAGCGCAGCGTGGACTTCCCGGTGTCTGTGGTCCTACCTGCCGGCGGCACCGGGGAGAGAACCGGGCTGCAAACCCCGAAGCAGTTCTGCTCGTTCCTGGGCAGACCGCTGATAAGCTACACTATCCAGGCCTTCGAGAGGTAGGAACACATGGAGACGAGTTTATTACAAAGAGATGGTGACTGTTGCTGAGTGTGTCCAGGTCCAGGTGCAGGGGGAGTGACTGCTCAGACTTCTCCTCCAACGGGCAGTGAGTGTCTGTACAGGCAGTTTACACCATCCACTTCTCATGTCTTGATTATCTGACAGGAGTAAGTGGTCACTTTGTCCCCAAAACAACATTTTATGGGGGAAGATCAACTTAATATTTAGTTTAAAGTGAATTATTATAGATTAAAATGAATAGCCACACTGGCTACAAAAATAAAGGGCTGCTACACCTTAATTCACAAGTGTTTATTCAATTATTTAGGCTACTTTTTAATTAACGATTTTTCGTAAAAGAGGGGCAGATAGTATTTATTCTTTTTATTCAAGATTAAAGTTTTACTGTTGCATTTTTAATACATTTATAAAAACAATCTAATGTCACACAGATTTATGTTCCAAGAACTTTTACTTCTTAATAGCCTACATTTTTGATATTGTAGATAGGCCTACTGAACTGTTCAAAAAAATACAATAAAATATATAAAACAATCATTTAAAATCATCATCATCATCTTCTACACAGTCCTCTTGTCATGGAGATTGCACTGTCATAGCCTAATCTCTATGACAACTGAGCATAGACCTCAGAGATGCAGTTGAGGGGCAAAAGTTTGGGGGAATTTTTGCTTTTTTTAATTGTCAAAATGTGCTGATATGTTTACATGTGCTGATTAATCCTGTAACAGTATCTGACGGCCTGAGGGTGGGTCTCTTTTTATTCACAGCACATGGAGTAAACATAGAAAATAGTTTCAGTGAAGTCTGTCCGCCCCCTTTCTGTGGAGCATCACATTATGAACTGATGCACGTCAAAAAGACCAAACAAAGCTGTTACACCATCATAATGTTTGATTTAAGGTGAACAGAGCAGTGTGGGGATAAGGATGTAATATATTGATATTTGTTGATCAGTGAGAAACTAATGATAAAATAATAATTATTCATTAAATGATTCTATTTGGCTAGTCCAGAAAAAAAAAGGATTAAAGACATAAGGAACTGTTTATTGTCTTTGAGTATTTTAAACAAAATTTCATTTTGGTATTCTCCTTGTCACAGCAGCAAGATTAAAATAGAACTGGAACTGAATAAAATAAAATGAAATGAAATGAAACAGAGTGAATTAATGAATAAATGAATTAAGAGCAGTCATAAATAAAAGGCAGCAGGAGAATCAGTGTGCATTTAACAACATCAGACATCTGATATTGAACAGAAGAGCAGGTAGGCTATATTGTTTTTTTTTTTATCATAGAAATCTTATGGTGTGGCAAACCACAGGTTGACAAGTTCTTTGATGATATGAGAAGTAATATTGTTATCTGGATGAATTGATCATTTAATACTCCCCAATATTTCTTCACTGTTATTTACTTTTTAATAGAATAAAGCTTGCTCACATACCTTCTGTAGTTCTGAGTGACCTGGCTGTTCCTCCCACCACTGACGGACAGAGCCTGATTTTTTTTTTGTTCTGATTTCAAGCTCCATGTCCTGTGATGAGAAGGTGGATGTTTACAGTTTGCCGTGATCACTGCCTGACCTTCATTATAACCATACAATAACAACCGGTGTTTATAATCAGAAGTGTCTCTTCCCAGCTCATGGTCAGTGTTTACGTGCTGTCAGGAAGCGAACGCAGCAACATCCTGGGACCAGGGAGCGGCGTCGGGTTCTGCCTGTGTGGCCCTGTGATTACAGAGGAAGACGACCTGAGCGGAGGGTCAGAGGCCGTTAGAAATGAGCTGGACCCAAAACCCCCAGATCTGCTCTCTCATTGGAGGGATGTGGGATGTGCTGTGTTGACATGTGCAGATGTATTTTCGTGTAGGTGGAACACATCAACCCTGATATATGGAGCTAAATATGGGTTACATGTTTTCAAAGCAGTTATTTCAGCAAGGAATGATAAAAATTATTAAAAATCTTGTAATCTTGAAAATGTAACATACAGTCGCAAGAAAAAGTATGTGAACCCTTTGGAATTTCTTAGCTTTCTGCATTAATTGGCCATTTAATGTGAACCGATCTGCATCTAAGTCACAAGTATAAACAAACACAATGTGCTTAACCTAATACCACACTACAATTATAATACTTAATGTCTTTATTGAACGTATCCATTAAACATTCACAGTGCAGGTGGAAAAACTAAGTAAACCCCTGGATTTAATAAGTGGTTGAAGCTCCTTTGGCAGCAGTAACCGTCCTCAACCAAACGTTTCCTGTAGCTGATCACAACTGCACAACACTCAGGATGAATTCTGGACCATTGGTCCTGACAGAACTGCTTCAGCTCAGCCATGTTATTATGGGATGTCTGGTGTGAACGGCTCTCTGGAGGTCATTCATAGCATCCCTATTGGATTCAGGTCTGGGCTCTGACTGGGCCGCTCCCAAAGCTGGATTTTCTTTTGTTGAAGCTACTCTAGAGTCTAGATTAGCTGATTTACTTCGACATTTAGGGTCATTGTCCTGCTGCATCACCCAACTCCTACTGAGCTTCAGCTGGTGGAGCCACCCTGACATTATCCTGTAGGTAGCCTTGATAAACTTTGAAAGTCATTTTGCCCTCGATGATGGCAAACTGTCCAGGCCCTGAGGCAGCAGAGCCCCAAACCATGATGCTCCTCCACCGTACTTCACCTTTAACATGATGTTTACATGCTGATGCAGAGCCATTTTTACACCATACAAAAATTACAAAAAAAAAAAATTAAAACAATACAAAAAATTAAATCATCATCTGTCCCCAAAACATTTTATCATTAGTGTTGTGGAGTGGCAAACTTCAGGCCTGCAATCGAAAGCAAAGCAATTAATGCAGACCCTATGATGCTTAAGCCAGAGACCATTAGCTTAGCTTGCAGCTCAAGACTGGAGACAAGCTAGGTAGCTAACTACAACTTGTCATGTCTATGGCCTATATGGCTTCAAAGAAAAGCTTGCATTTGTTAATTAGAGCTCATTACAGCTGCTGGTAGTGAGATTTTATTGTGCTTGCAGCTTCCACCTGTTTTCAGGGTTTATGCTAAGGTAAGCTAAGCTAACCATTCACATATTTTAGAGAGTGGTGATGATTTTTTCGATTATTTCTTGTTGAAAAAAAGAAAATTTCCAAAATGTTATTCATTGAACAATCCTAAACACTGATTATTTTTTAACTTTTTAATTTTTATAGCAGCTTTTAGTTGTCTTTCTGTGCTACTGTAAATAGAATATCTTTGGTTGTTAGTCTGGCAGAATTTGTGATGTGTATGTTTTAAAGTCTGCAAGTTAAATCCATAATGAATGAACATATTGATAGGTTATTGACAGGACAGATTCCTACATGTAATGTAATGGATGAGTGTTGGAACCACCTCTCCTGCTCTGTCCACATCCCTTATCCCTCATCCTTTATAAACCAGACCTCGCTGAGCAGCCACTGTTGCTGAGCAGCCACTGTTGCTGTTCTCTCTCAGGGTGTCGTGGATCCAGAGCATCGTGGTGGTTGTTGCCAGAGAAAGCACGGACCTGATGACAGACATCGTCCAGCGCTTCCAGCACAGGAAGGTCCGCGTGGTGCCAGGCGGCGCCACCAGACACAGGTCCATCTGCAACGGCGTCCGGGCCCTGGGCGGGCCGGGGGAGGGGGAGGAGGAGGAGGGGGAGGGGGAGCGGCCGCCAGCAGACAGGCCCAAGGTGGTCATCATCCACGACGCCGTGCGGCCTTTTGTGGAGGAGGAGCTTCTGTACCAGATCACCATGGCTGCTAAGGAACAAGGGGTCAGTAGAAGATGGATTTGATCTGCTGATTATTTTCAGTTTTAACCCCCTGTTGTCTCCTTCTCCTTCTGGGTCAAATTGACCCAATCTGTTCCTTTCCTCCCTCCGTCCTTCTTTCCACAATCCTTTTCCCTTCCTTCTTTCCTTTCTTCCTTCCCTTCCTTCTTCCTTCCTCTTTTGATCCGATTGACCTGATCTGTTTCCTCCCTCCATCTTTCATTCCTTCCTTTTCCCTTCCTTCTTTCCCTTCTTCCTTCCTTCTTCTTCCTTCCTTGAACAAATCTGTTTCCTCCCTCCCTCCATCTTTCTTTCTTTCCTTCCTTTTTCCTTCCTTCTTTCCACAATCCTTTTCCCCTCCCTTCCTTCCTTCCCTTCCTCCTTCCTTCCTTGAACAAATCTGTTCCCTCCCTCCATCTTTCTTTCCTTCCTTTTCCCTTCCTTCTTTCCACAATCATTTTCCCCTCCCTTCCTTCCTTCCCTTCCTCCTCCCTTCTTCTTCTTTCCTTGAACGAAACTGTTCCCTCCCTCCATCTTTCTTTCCTTCCCTTTTCCCTCCCTCCCTTCCTTACTTCCTCTTTTGATCCAATTGACCTGATCTGTTCTCTCTCTATCTCTCTATATTTCCTTCATTTTTCCCTTCCTTCTTTCCTTCCTTCCTTCCTTCCTTCCTCCTTTCCCTTGTAGACAACTACAAGTAGAAAACTATCACATTCAAAAAGTTACAACCTTGATTTATTTGAAACACAATTGTTACTGAAATAACTCAAAACTGACAAGTTAAGTACCAAAGGACGTTCTCCCAGAAGCTTTGTGAACATATGAGACAAAACTGGAGCTTTTTGATCAAGTCACATCAGCTCATCATCGTACACAGATGCAAAAATGAAGCATACAAAGACAAGAACACTGTAGGCTACCTACTGTGAAACATGGATCAGGCTCAGTTCTGTTCTGGGGCTGCGTTGCTGCACCTGGCACAGGGTGTCTGGAATCTGTGCAGGTACAATGAAACCTCAAGACTATCAAGGCATCTGGAGACAAATGTGCTGCCCAGTGTCAGAAAGCAGGTCAGCTGTCCTCCAACAAGGTAATGACCCAAAAACTCACAGCTAAACACACCCAAGAATGGCTCAGAACAAAACATAGACTATTCTGTAGTGGCCTTGTATGAGCCCTGATCTAAATCCTATTGAACACGTGTGGAAGGAGCTGGAACATGAAGTCTGGAGAAGGAGCCTTCAGACCTGAGACATGGAGCAGTTTACTCACCAGGAACCCCCACAGGTGCAGAAGTCTCATTGAGAGTCATAGAAATCACCTGACTGCAGTGATTGGCTCAAAAGGTTGTGCAACAAAATATTAAGTTAAGATTAAGTTAAGGGTTCCATCCTTTTTGTCTGGGCCAGTTTCAGTAGTTTGTTTTTTAAAATAATTCTGTTGAACCACAATTTCAAAACAATGTCTGATTTTCATTATCCCTAAATTTCTATTTATTCTAACTTGTCAGTTTCAAGTTGTTTCAGTAACAATTGTGGGTTTTACTTTCTTTAACAGAAGGGTACCAACAATTTGGTCCACATCTGTATGTATATTCTTTTTAATTAGTTTTCTGTTGGTGGACTAATTAATTCATTGGCTGATGGATGCAGTGCTTGTTTTTTATAGCCTATGAATTATAAGGTCAATATATTTGTGCTTTGGTTTGTTGTTGAGATAAAACAAGACATCTGAACAACACACTGTGGACTCTGGGAAAGATTTTCTCATGTTTAATACTAATAGGCAAAGAATAGAATTGATTGAGAAAATAATGTTCAGATTAATAGAGAATAATCATTAATTGAAGCCGTGGCCTGTATGAGACAAAGTTGCAATAAATCCAAGGCAAATGTGAATTTGTCACTATGTCAGGGCATTTGAGACAAATAGATTTATAGATAATTAGCAAAAAATAATCAGATTGATCTATAACAGGGTGGGCAAACTTTAATATTTAACAGATGGGTGGGGTCTGTATCAGATGGATGGATGGTGTTTGTGTGAACTGATAGAAATAACATGTAAAAAGCCATTACCTAAAAGTAAAAGAAAACATACATTCAAATGACATCCAGTTTCAGTGAGAACAGTGTTGTCGGTCTTGCCAGTGCATTTGTGGTCTGGATTAAAAAGCCCTGCTCTATAATGAAAGGAATCAATAGTTGCAGCCATTTAACACAAAGCAATTCTGAGTTCCTACTAGTTTAACTTTGGCCAACGTTAAAACACGGCAGATATTAAGGTTTCAAACACAGAAATACATATTTCTTCTGTCAGCAATGAATGGAAATGAGTCTTTGCTCGCTTCAAACACTCAGTTACTCGTCCTCTGCCGTGACGAAGCCTTCAAAGCTCTGCGAAAAATTTGCAAATTAAAATAATCATCATTACCTCCATTTGTGAATATGAATTGAGGATGTATTGTCAATGTTTCCAGTAGTTTATGAAGGGCAGGATGTGTCTATTTCCAGGAGCAGTTCAGAGAGATTGTAATCCCTCTACAAATAGAGGAAACAAGCTGAAAACGCCAGTATTTCCTCATGCTTGGAAAGAGCTCCACATCTAATTTAATCTCAGCCGGAGCTCATACCTCACTGCTGCTTGTGCCTTTGAGAAGCAGAGAAGGTCATTCACATCACAGCTACAAGTATAAACAGATCCATCACGCTGAGCAGCAGCTGAGTGGAGGCCTTCACCTGGTGGGAAAAACACGCCACTGTTGTACGTGTAGATTTGTCAACCAAGTAGTGTGAGTGTAAACAAAACAAACAGTAAAGAAACTGACAAAGTCAAGATTCCCAGAGCCGTGCTCACACCTACGACGACAAATAGTCCCTCTGACGACAAATAGACCCTCTGATCGCCGCCTCCATCTTTTCCCAAAGTGTTTATCAGATTGACGGTGTTTATTTCATCAGTGACGGATGGAAAACACCAGGTCGGAGAAAACTCACACGTTCATCTGCACCCTGATTCATGCGTGAGGTTTAGCTGAATGCACACACTAAAACAGTTGGGTTAAAAAATAACCCAATTTTAACCCAACTGCTGGTTCAAATAAGAACAAACCCCTTTTTTGGGTTAATATTAACCCAACGGGTTGGGTTATTCTTTTTTTTTTTTTCTTTTTCTCTTAACCCATTGGGTTAAAATAAAAAAGGGGTTTGTCCTTCTTCAAACCAGCAGTTGGGTTAAAATTGGGGTTGTTTTTTTTTAACCCAACAGTTTGGTTGTTAAAAACTACAGAGAGTGCTCCAAACTTTTCTACCAAGTGACACCACTGTCACAGAAATGAATGGCAGTGGCGTCACTGGTTAACAAGTTTGGAGCGCTGCCTGCAGACCTAGATTGAAAAGTGGTTAAGTGGTCCTCCAAGTACAATTACTTATCATTAGTACCTCTTCAAAAGAGAAAGAAAACTTTCTCGATTGATTATCTTATGTTATGTTACTTGAACAACCCAGGAATTGGGTTAAATTCATAGCCTATAACCCTGAAAATGGGTTACACTCTGGAACAATAACCCAAAATAATTAACCCAACACCAATAACTCAGAAATTGGGTTACAGAGATAACCCAACATTTTTTAGTGTGCAGGTCACACAGGTTGTGAAAAAAAAAAGACAAGAGCTCTCTTTTTTTTCTTTGTGTGTGTGTGAGGTTTTGTGATGAACTTTCGCAGCAGGCGGTCTGGTGTTCATTATTCCTCCTGCTCATGACAGAAAGCCTGTCTGCACTGTGAAGCAGGAGATTAATTTTGATTTTAACAGCATGTGTAACACGCAGAACACATGTTTGCTTTCCTTTCACTCGCAGCAAAGTTTTTATCCCGCACACGCTCGCTGGCGTCCGCGCCGCTGGAAGCTGGCTTTAATCACGCTATAGAGAGGAGGTGAAAATATTATCGCGCAGACGATGATTATTTTCAATATCCGAGGGAGGAAGTGTGAGCGCTGCGAGCTCCAGCTGGCTGCTGACGAAAAGTAAATGTGCAGCGGCGGCTGGACAACTCATGGTCAACTTACTCAACTTTTCTTGGGTGTCTACATCACTCTCTGGTTTTCATTCATAAATATAAGGTTTAATTCATGATTACCTGTGCTGATTATACAGACGTTACAAAACACTGCCTTTCCATCGTCCCTATAGGAAGAGGAGTCGTCGTTAGGGACGTAACACTGTGTTTACAGTAGTTGTGGGGTCAGGCAGTGGAGTTGCCTATAGCAACAGATGTGACAGCTCAGCAGTTTTTCCTATTTTCTGTCTTCATCTTTGAGCTGTTTATTAACATGACAGAGTTGTTTTCGAGGTAAATGCAGAGACTGCTGCCGAAAAACTGCCCCTGACAGGAATGCACATTAGCGGTTTTGCATTAATTCGCCTCTACAGTACAACGACTCTGTGTGGTAACGTTGTGTTATTATCTCATAGCGTGGTGAATGTGCAGGTCACAACTTGTCCACCAGAGCGTTGTGGAGTTGTTGGATTGTGTATTTGATGAGTTTGATGAGGGAAACCAAGAAATCCCATTAGCCTCCGTAGCGTAGCTCTGAACAGCTCACGTCTCTGCTCCACCGTTCTAAAAATAGCTTGCACCGACAATTAAAGGTAACAAACCTACTGCTAAGACTTTATGGCAATGGGCCAATTTGCCAAAATGTTGAACTATCCCTTAAAAAACTGATCAGTTTCCCGAAAGATTTGAAGAAACTTCAACTTCATTTCATGCTGCACAGTCTGGATCTTCTGTTCAATGGCATTGAATGTCATCTAACTATTCACAAAACTAAAACAATAAATAATACAACAGATAATCGCAGCAGTCGACACATTTCAGAGTGAATATTGTGATTTTAACCCATAGACTGTAAAAAGAATGGACGTAGCGTCCGTGACGTCCCCCATTGGTTTTGGGGAGTCGTTTTTGTGACTCAAATATGGCGGCCTGAACAGCGCCATGTTGGATTGGCCGGCCGAGAGCCCGCCCACTGGCCTCGAAGCAGCTGTCCACGGAGCTGCTCGGACCTGTCACTCAACGTTTCCGCGCCCTAATTGGCCAGAGTTTTAACCTAATAACAGTAAAACGGTAGAGTTAAAAAAAAATTCACCCCCCTCAGAGTGTGTGCGGGGGTAGAAACTATCGATTGAGACGAAAAAACGCTCTGACACCAGGCTTTTAACATGTTTACTGAGGATGTAAAGTCGGCGATTTTAACATGGGGGTCTATGGGGAATGCTCCCTTCTGACACCAGCCCCCAGAGGAAGCCGGGGGGATTGCAGTTTTTTGAACGCGGAAGTGAGCTTCACTTCTCAGACCGACAACTGCCCCCTTGTTTTAACCTCAACCAAGATGTTACTCCAATATTCTTTTGTCTGTCTTGACATCTTTGTTCTTTACTGTAATTTAATATAGATTAAGGTATTTATAAAATATGGATCTGCTTGTAAAATCAAGATTCAAAACAAGCCAACTAGTGTTTGTCATGTCTTTTTCTCTGATGATGTCATATAGTGTGTCCTAAATTGCATACTTTTGCACTTGCACTTACACTTAATATTTTGAGTACAGAAGTGCAATTGACTGTATCCATATAAATATGGAATATATTTAAACTAGGGCTGTCAAACGATTAATTTTTCTAATCGCGATTAATCGCATTTTTTCCATAGTTAACTCGCAATTAATCTCTATTAAAAATATTATATATGGCGCTTTGGACTTTCAACACTCCAAAGTGTTATAATCTGGTCCCACACTCCAGTCCTCCAGTCCAGCAGACAGAGGACAAAATGGGCCGCGATTAACCACGATTAAAAAATTTAATCGCGTTAATTTTTTAAATTAATCTGATCGCGATTAACACGTTAACTCTGACAGCCCTAATTTAAACCAAATACTAAAAGCTGAAACCTCTTTTTTCTTCATTCAGGCGGCTGGAGCCATCCGACCTCTTGTCTCCACGGTGATCGCCACCACATCCGAGGGATACCTGGACCACTCCCTGGAGCGAGCGCGCTACAGAGCCAGCGAGATGCCTCAGGGTTTCACGTACGACGTCATCTCTCAAGCCTATCAGAGGGTAGGAGCTGCCTTCTCTTTTACCTCTAACACACCTGAGGGCGTCGGTGTGTCAGTCAGAGTCTAGAATGAACTGATGAACCACCCTGGAGGTTTTATTGGAACTATTGATGCATTCAAGTGTGGTAAACGTCACATAGTATGAGCAATGTGTCTGCTGGTTACAAAAAAACCCAATGCCATAGCAACCAGTCTGTCACTGTAACTGAAACACAGATGTTCTAACTTCATATAAAAAGTTGAACTAATTCATTGACTTTATTACATTTTAAAAATGTATTTGATTAATTTATTATCATTTATAACTTTTTGAATTTTACACAAAACGTTACATAAGAGCCCACATAGAGAGGTGCGCTACAAAACTGTCAGTAGTTATCAGACCGTGCTGCTCAGCTGAGGATGTCAGAGCTCAGGGCCTTTTAATGACATTTGCACATGCAATCAAAAGTGCGATTTCCACAACAGCAACAGCAACACTTGATCTCACAAGACGGAAAAAAAAAAAAAAAATCCTGCAGGCATGAGTCGCTCGCTCGCTACCCAGTGTGAAATAATTACAAAACAAGTCTCTGGAAGCTTCAGAAACGTCAGTCAGCCCCAGATTTATGCCGCAAAAATTACACCACTTTAAGACGACAAAGGAACTCTATGGCTCTCATACATCACAGTCCCTCATTGTTTGGGCTGATGCGCCAGAACCTGCAGGGTCTTTTCACTGGGAGCAGCTCGCGGCCGTTCGGTGCTATCGTTTTCACTGCATCTGGGAAAGAAATGACATGTTAATACATTCTGTCACACTGCAGCAAGATTAGTCTGTGGAACAAAAAGTGAGCGAAGGCCGAGCTGGAAAAAAAACAAAAAAAACTGAAGTGACATGGCACATTTAGGTGGATTCGGATTAATAGTCTGAGCAGTAGAGCGCGTTTTTAATATGTGTACCTGAAAAAAATGGAAAGAATTCCTCAGCTGATGTAAACCGTAAATGTGTTGATTCTCCTCCGAAGGCGGCGGCTTATTGTAAAGACCTGGCAGCACGGCTTAATGCGGCAGAAGTTGAACCTATTTATTTTTCAGACACTTTGAGTTTGCTATTTCAACCTTGACTCCATTTGATGGGTTCTTCCGATAGCCGCTTTAAAAAAAAAAAAAAAAAGAACCGCTGCAAACTTTGAGCTAAGAGCTAAAGCATGCCTCCAATTGGAGCCCCATTAGACTGCAGGTTATTTTTATTCCTGGCACATGTGGACGTGGAGATTGCTTTCAGAGCCTTATTGGCTTTGGCCTTTTTCAGAAAATGAGCTCACGTTTGCGCTGCAGTGTCAAGGCCGGTCAAGTTGCGAAAATGGAGACAAACTATGGAGGTCGCTGGGGACGGAGGAGGAGGAGGAGGAGGAGGAGGAGGAGGAGGAGGAGGAGGAGGAGGAAGAGGAGGTCGGGGGGTCGACTGACTGAGTCTCTCCTCTTGTTTTTCGTCCCGTTCAAAAGAAGGGAAGTGTCAGGTTAGGACTGTAGGACATGTGCATGAAAAATCTCCAGAGCTGCACATTTGTAGCCGGGCATCCATTGAGCACAGAGGAACTCAGGGCTGAAAAGACAAAGGGGGGGGGGGGGGACACTTTATCCACTCCCCACTGACGGCTTTTGTGCTGGGAGAAAACGCTAAAGGTTAAATTACCTCAGGACCCAGAGCGCATTTCTCCTGTAATTTCTCTCTCTTCACTCCCAGGGTCTCTGGAATAAAAGACCCCTCTCTCTTTTATAGCTTGATAAAATATTACCCAGGTAGCAGGGTAGCAGGAGTTGGTCTTTGTAGTCCGGACTGTATTTTAAAGCAAAATGAGCTCATCGATTCGCCTGGATCCAAACTTCCATGTGACCTGCACAAGCTGAGCTTTCCCAGCGAAGGAAACGTCACCGGCACAATGAGCTGTAAAAATATTCATCTTAAATCAGGTTGGTTGAGGGAGAATAAATCACAGCAGCAGTGATGACATTAAATACAGACATAACAAGGGCTGGATGTCATATGACACTGGTGCCGACATAATACCTTAGATGATAAAATGATGGCGTTTAAAGCTGCTTTAATGAATATTTTATAATAGCACTGGATCAAATGACTCTGTAATGCAAAAGTCATCATTTGTTGCCCAACTGTCTAAATTCTCAGCAGAGAGTTTTTATTTATCATCTTCAGGGCTTCATTCTGGTGACAGGACAGCCAAGCAGAGAGAGGGTGAAATGCCCAACAGCGCTGTGACACATTTTAACCTTTATTGAGAAAGAATTGCAGCACCAGATTGCATTGGTATTAAAGGGATAGTTCAACACTGGCAAATTGGCCCATTGCCATAATCCCTATAGTTTTAGGAGTAGGTTTGTTACCTTTAAAGGGGAATTGCCGTTTTTTACAATCTGGACCTTATTTCTAAAATAAAATACGATCATTTACTCACACAGATAACTTTGGTGTCATTACAAGTCGTTCCGACGAAATGAGCTCCAGCCGAGAGGCGCGTATATCCATATAATGCGAGTCTACAGGGCAGCAGAATGCAGCCTCTAAATAACACATTATCTGCCACGATACTCGTTCATTTCACCAATATTTTGTAATGATACACTAGTGCTATTCCCCTCTTAGTCCGGGATTAGCTGTTATCAACATCTGTGGTCGTTGACCTACTGACCTCTGACCTGGATGATGTCATCTCCGACCGCTGCCCAGCGCGGCTAACTTGCTACCGCTAATGCTGCGGTTGGTTTCTGCGTGTTTCTGACTTGTCAGAACAAAATGAGCAGCTGGACGAAGTTCAGCTTCCACAGGCTTCCTCTCCTCAACCTGGACTCACTAAAGCTCCGGCTAGTTGAGATAAAAATGGACCCGAATGCCGAAGCAGAATGATTATTATCAGAATGAGCTGTGCAGCGCTCAGAGATGACATCATCCAGGTCAGAGGTCAGTAGGTCAACCTACAGACCCCGGATGTTGATAACAGCTAACCCCGGACTCAGAGGGGAATAGCACTAGCCTATCAGAACTAAATATTGGTGAAATGAACGACTTTCACGGCGGATAATGTGTTATTTAGAGGCTGCATTGCGCTGCCCCGTGTACTCACATTATATGGATACGCGGCTCTCAGGCCGCAAGCTGCTCAGAGCTACGCTAGAGGCTCATGGGATTTCTTGGTTTCCCTCATCAAACTCATCAAATACACAATCCAACAACGCTCTCATGGACAAGTTGTGACCTGCACATTGACAACCTATGAGATAATAACGGAACGTTACGAGACAGAGTTGTTTTAGAGACAGATGCATGCAGAGACTGCTTGCCCCCAACGGGAACGCACATCAGCGGTTTTGCACGAATTTTCCAAATGCATCTGTTCGCCTCACACTCTTGGCCGATTTTGAGTCTGTTGTTGAGTTCTGTATCAGGTTTCTGCGCCAACTTGCCATGCTGACCTGACCAAACTAATGCTGACTGGTGCAGACGAGGTCCAAATGTGAATCATAGGTAAAGTTGGGCAACTGGGAGCAGCAAAGTCTGGTAGCTTTGAGTTTTTACTCAACCTTTGCTTCATTTTTGTTGTGTTTTTGTATGTTTTTGTCGTATTTTGTCAACTACTGATGGATACTTCTGTGTGGAGAGAGAGGAGCTTCTTTCACTGAAAATGGAGCAAGTCTGGAGGACGCCGCCCTGTTGCCATGCTGCTGGTGGTGCAAAGGTTAAAGGCCTGGAAGTGGAGATGAACTAGGTCCTTTCTGCTGTCAGTCATCAAGGGGAAGATCAACTCTCTGCCCATCAAGAGTGATGAGCCGGAGATACTGGTGACGACTCAGAAAGTAGACATTTTTTCAAATCCAACAATACTTGTGTACATCCCACCAACGGCTACTGCTGAAGTTCCATGTGAAGTTCTCCATGAAGTTGTCGCTAGGATACAGGCCAAACATCCTGAGGCCATTCAATCATGTTTCCCTGATGGGCTCACTGGGGGATGTGGTGGAGAGATGAAGACTGAAGATGGTGGAGGCCGTCCTGAACAACTGGGATCATCCACTTCCTGGCACCTTGGTGGAGCAGGAAAGCAGCAGTGGTGGTGGACGGCTCCTTCTCTTTGCTGCAGGACCAAGAAAGAAGACTCTTTGTACCTCCAGCCATCAGGCTTTTTTATTCTTCTGCAAATGGTCGGTGAGCTGACAGACAAATGAATTTCTCTTTGGGGATTAATAAAATAATTTGTATTCGTATCGTATTTAGTGATGCAGTTCAATGTCCAATGTATTCAGGAAACGACTTTGCACCTCTGCAGCGTGAGGGACGACAGGACAGAATCCTGCATCAGAAGACGTGGTTTCTCTCTACTAGACCCTGATCCTCTGCTGCTGCTGCATTAACACACATGTTTTACTGATACAAACTTCAAGGTAGAACATGAGTCACCTCACGTGGATCCTGCTCAGACAACACCAAACACCAAAACTAGGGCTGCGGGATCTTCTCCGTACTCAGAGCTTTCATCACCTTGTGAAACCACCAGCGGTTGCAGGCTAACTGGATCAGAACAAACTGAATCTGTGGCAGAGAAATGAGCTGCTCCATTTGTAAAACATACAGCGCTGCACCTTTCAGGTCCTGTTTCTTTAGATTTTGCACCTTTATATTTATTTCCCTTCTTTGAGATGTGATCTTATTGTGACACTGCCCACTTCTGTCATAGCGTGTGTAGCTCCTGTCAGAGATGTTTATGTTATGTAAGTCATTATAGAAAAAAGCATCACATTTGCATGTGTAGCATTTTCCTTCAGTAAAATCCACCAGAGCCACATGTTTTTAACCTACTAATGAGCCTTGGAAACATTTTCTTGAAAATCCATGGAAACAAACTGATGGAATAAACAATGCAAGATCTCCGCTGTTGCGACGGGCCCATAAAATGTAATCTGCTTAAACACTTACTATAAAAGTTGTTAAAGCATCTTTGGTTTTTGAAAATAACAGGTGTTTTTGTTGCAAACTGTGACCCAATTTGGTAGAAACCCCCTCGCAGAGTCATCCAGAGGAGATACATTCCTGTGGGTCTCAGTGTTGTGAAGTCTTTTTCAATTGAGAATGGGAAACAAGATTTAAGATTTAAGAGGAAGAAGAGAAAGGGAAACACTACAGGATCCTGAAATAGATGACGCTGCTCCACCCAGATGAACGAGTAAACACGGAACAACTGTGCGCTGTGCACCACCGCTGGCACCAGACGACCAGACGGTTTTGCAACTTCATGCACAAGCAGGATGAAGCATTCGCGTATCGTGCACGGTGGAAACGTGGGAAAATGTCTCATGATCTGAAGGAACCCCAGCTCGCACCTTTTAAATCTTAATTCAAGAAGATAAGAGCGTTGCAGCACCAGCGCTCCCTTGGCCAAAGAAAACAGAATCCACTCAAGTATCTTTTGAAAAATGTGGTGATGGCAGCTTTGTATTACGAGACAGTTGCTCCGCAGCGAAGACGCAGTGAAACGGCTCCGGATTGTGAGATATTTGATGAAATATGTGCATAAAGTTCAAGTGAAGGGGCCAGATTATCTGAGGAATGCCTGGACAGCAGAGCAAGTGGTAGATCAGAGAGGGCACAGCAGGTCAGGTTGTGATTTGACAGAACGTGAACCTCCTGACAGTAACAACGTGAGGCTGAACACAGCTGATGGACTTCTCAACGGGCCCTGAAATTAAAACGCGACCCGGCCCGACCCCGTTGAAGCCCCGATCTAACAGACCAGCTACTTCTGCTCAAACTGCTGAAGAAGTTCATGCTGGATAGATTTCCATTGGTCTAGAGCATACATGGGCATTTTACGGCCCGCGGGCCAGACCCGGCCCGCATGCCGTCTCAATCCGGCCCGCGAGCCGAAGTGCGAGCCGAACTGGTATTATGACCCGATTGCTTTTATTACGTTGATGCGCACTAATCAGCTGTTTGAAACAGTGACAGCCCTGTTAGAACAGGAGCCTGCACATCGCAGACAGAAAGTAACAACGTAACCTCCTCCAGGTAGAAGACAGTGATGAACGGCTGCTCAGTCTCTTTCTCTGTCTGACACCAGAGCTCCGACGGAGGAGAGAGAGCAGCCGCTCTGCTGCAGCTTTTCTCCACAGCGGAGTTTCTGACCACCGCAACCTGTCAGCGGTAGCCTAGACCGCGGGACCGGGCCGGTGTTTCACAACCCTCCGTCAGCCGAACCATAACTGCTGACGGTTATAAAGCAACATCGCGGCACCTAATTATTATTTCTCAAACACTAAGGTTTAGCAAACTGTGATTAAATCGCTGGGTTTTCTGACGTGATCGACCATAGGACTGATTGTAGCCACCAATGGCTACGCTTGTAATCAAATCAGTCTTTTTTTTCATGTTGGTGCTGTTAGGCAGCAGCAAATTGTGTTTCTTCATAAATAAAAGGTTATCTACATACAAATAGAACAGTCTC
The DNA here is from genome assembly GCF_045865225.1 of Trachurus japonicus. Classification (NCBI taxonomy): domain Eukaryota; kingdom Metazoa; phylum Chordata; class Actinopteri; order Carangiformes; family Carangidae; genus Trachurus; species Trachurus japonicus. The sequence goes on from NC_140922.1 coordinate 4,484,212, forward strand.
ACTGAATCAGAACTGAAAAGGATCTGAGTGCTTAATTATAATATTCAGGTGTCTGTGAACATTATTAATTGGTGCAGTCATTTATGGTCAGTAAGTTTTGATAAAACAATCTGCCTTGAGTCCATATTTATATCATAATACAGCATGTTTCTTCAGTGATCTGTGATGGATAAAAGTTGAAAATGCGATTACATTGATTGTGGGCGGTCAGCCTATTGTAATGCAATCATTTCCACCAAATATATGTAGTTATATAGGCTAATATATAATTATATATAATTCAGCAATAAATATTTGATGTTTCAATTTGATTTCGAATCGTGTGGCCCTTCACTCACTTTATCAGAGTCAGTGTGGCCCTCTGGAAAAAATAATTGCCCACCCCTGGTCTAGAGTCAGAGGTCACTGGCTGGCTGCTGACCTTTCTCCTCCCACCAGTCTACAGAGATCTCCCTGTGCACTGCTAATCTCCAAATCAGAACTACAGATTTATGAGAATTGTATTTGTCACTCTCCTCAGAGAATCAACTCTTGTCACTGGGATTTCTCTTGAAGGACCTAAGCAACAGAAACTTAAAGCAGAAGTAAGCGATCCGGTCGTTTTGGCTAATGCTGCGTTCCAGGCAGGCTTTTGAAACCGTAAATTACAGCTTCAAGTCACGACTTTGTAGCGTTTCAGGCAACCCACTCGTGTTTCTCCGACCTGTTTTACCTGTGAAAGTCACTATAACGGCCACTCGTAACTTCTGACCCGTGAACTCGTACCAGATCGAACTGGTACCACTTCACGGTCGGAAAAATACGAGTTACGGGTTGCCTTGAACGCACCATAACAGTCCTCGTCCCTACGTCACCACATTCATGCGCATCCCTTGGCTGCACACACAGCCCTTCATGCCGTTCTCTCTCCTCATTGGATAAAAATTGTAGGATACAAGGAAAGTTTTCTCCTGGGCTCAGAGCAGAGCAGAGTGACTGACAGACCCGTGTTTCAGACCAAACACTCTATAGAAGTGATTGCTGTCGGAAGATATAACTATTTAAGACTTATATTAACACAAAAATATCACTTACTTCTGCTTTAACTTTGCACATAAGATCTGTCACAGTCTAATCAGCAGAGTTGACGTTCAAAAAGAGCATAAACTGTAAAATCACTAGTTAGGTTAGGTAAGGTTAGTTAGTCCAAAACTTTTGTTTTGTTTGTTGGAATGATCATTGTAGCCACAGGGGCCATAGAAAGTATCAAGACTTATAAACAATATTACTGCCAATACGATAATAATAACTTAATCGAAGGGCTGTCAAAGCCCTGTGTCCTTTCAACACAACTTTTTTTTTGATGCACCAATAACACACGTTCTGTTATATTGATCTTTGACCTGACCCAATGACTGAAATGAATCAGCTCTCAGTCTCTGCTACCAGTTTGATGGTGCTGCAATGAATAATGAAACAATGGTGACAGGGAAATGAATGGAGTTGAGTTGCTCACAGTCAGCAAAGCATGCTGCATTTTTGTAACTAAATGTCACTGCGTTCGGTAATCGACTTGTTAGGGCTTCCACATTAGTAGGAAGTGACTGGAGGAGAGTGGGTGAGTTCCTCAGACCATGGGTTAAACTTACTGCGGAATATGACTTTAAAAACAAAGTGCTTCAGCACGAGCAAGAAGCACTTGCTGTAAGAAGTAATGTTACAACATAAAGCTGCAAAGTCAGGCCAAACTAAAGCAGGTTGAGTTAAAGAAGGAAGTAGATGCAGAATAAAGTTATTAAAAGGACAAGATAAAGTAACAAAATCATTTATTTTGTAAAACATTGGACTTATGCTGATCTTTAATAATGTGCATTTTAAACACTCCATCAACTATTATTACTGCTACAATTATCCCTCTCTTCCTATCTTTATATACACTGTTGCCAAAAGAGTTGAAATAATTGTGTTTTCAGACACATTCCTCTTTTTATTCCTATTTATACACATCAGTAATCACCTTTGACCAGGTGCAGTGATTTCATACTGAGTCCAAGTTAACCTGGTGAAACAAATTCATGTATGTGGACTGGACACAGTATGCCACGACGTGCCAGGGGCCATACTCAATATTAGAGAATGAGTGACATTTTATAGCGTAATATTGGACATTCTTATGCATGAATATGTGTCTCTGTTGAACAGACCAAGGTTGAAAAATTGAAACAAAACCCTCAAATTCTACTTTTTTTAAGCCTGAATACACAGTTTGCAAAGGTTGATTGTGGTTTAATTTTCACAGTAGTATGTTTGTAGGAGATTGATCAATACCATCTTTTTTACAATATACACACAATATTAAAGACATTTTTTTTTATTCCATTCATGGTATACATACTACACATAGTTGCACATATGTACATAATGTACACATTGTCACCATGAATGAAAAGGAGCCGGATGAAGAAAACTTATCGTACCTGCCCCTCTCTGTTACTATAATTACACTGGCTTACTCCAACACCAATATTATACTCTATTTCAAAATATTAAGAATGATGAAACATAGTAGTGACAAGAAAACAAACAAAATAGCAGCGGACACCACTCGTCTATCTATCTTTTCTTTTTTCCCTTCTTTTTCTCTTTCGCCTTATTTTTTGTAGACGCTTATCTTTTCTTTTTTAAATATTTTCTTAAGCTGAGACATACTTGTACAACTTTTCAATTCCTTGCTTTGTGAATGCCATCATTTTACACATACACATACAGATATACAAACATACACTTTATCTATAAGGAATACATCATACTGTCACAATCGTTTCATGAGAAGAGGTTAAAAAAATATTATTCCAACATGCAACAGTGCATATACCACTGTCAGTGAAAGTAAATGCATCATCCAGCTGGTTGCAGCCACTTGCTCTTCCAGCCCTGCAGCAGTGGAACAACACAATGTCCCACGGTTTCTCCTGTCCAACCAGCTGTCCTCCTCAGCCCCGTCCTCTCTGTCCTGTCCCCTCTGCAGTGCACCGAGTCCGACTTTGACTTTGGCACCGAGTGTCTCCATCTGGCTTTGCAGTACTGTGGCACCAACGCCAAGCTCATCGAGGGTCCGCCAACACTGTGGAAGGTGAGCTCGCCAGGATCCTGGTTTGGGTTGGGGATTGTGGATCTGGTAATAGTTTGGGCAGCACAGCTGTGTGCCCACTCTTTATTTATCATATGGGCACAAAGAGAGTTCATGAATTAAAAGTGAGAGTTGCTGGCAGAGGAGGAAACCCCTCATATATTGAATGTGACATCTAGGATTAGCGTGTGGAGATTAGGTGAAATCTAAATGTTTTGTTCTCAAGCCTCCATAAGATCATGTAACTTGACATTTTAAAGATTAAGTCCAAATTAAAAAAGACATGTTTTTCTAGTTCCACTCAGCGTTATCTAACCGTGGAGATAGTTTTGGTTTAGTGTGCTGAGGTTTTGAGATTTTGGTCTCCACCCTGGTACAATGGACCAGGTCTGAACTTTGTTTGTGGTGCTAAAAGCTTTAAGGGACGACATTTAAATGACATTAAGAGAACCAGTTGTTTTTGTAGGAACAGTGCCCTGCTGACTCCATGATCCAAGATCATCCTGAGTGGTGGTTCCCCAACGTCTGCATAGAGATGAATAGAAAGCTGAGTGACCTCATGCTGCAGGTCTATGAACTCGGAGCAGCTTCAGCACAGCAACATTTTCTCTTTCTTAACCACTGCAAATTCAGCTGAACAGATTCTGGGCTGCTGTGCTCCCTGCTGTTTCTGCTTGTTTTTGCAATGATTATCGTTCCTAGACAAGAACAGATGTAACCAAACTACAAATTCTAATTCTGTCAATGCAGAGTTCTTCAAAGCCCCAAATTGATGTACTTGTGGTATAAATAAACATTTGATGTATTTTCTACCTTCTCATACTGTACCTATACTTTTTATTTACTCAAAGTCAAAGTAATTTTATTTGTCGATTACCACAAGAGCAACGAGACAAATTGAGACCCGGCCCGGACATTAAGACCTTACAGTCTGGAGAGCTGGAAGCCACTGCGTACGTCGGCCCGCCATGACTTGTGATTATTCTCTCTTTCATTATTATTTTTCAAAACTACAGGTTATGACGTCTAAGCTTAATTCTAATGTATACATTGCAGAGATTTAAAAAAAAACCTCCTGCCAGACACCAGCCTTTCACTGCTTTGAATTAAATTGAATTAATTATTGCTTCCTTCACCAATGTGAGACAATGACAGATGAGCCACATCGCTGGACAGGCCTGGACTATGCCAAGATACCAAGCAAACTCTAAACAAACAGCTGTCCCAATGCTGCTAAGTAGAGACACAAGGTCACAGTATCAGAGGTTGTTTTCAATAATGCGGAGCTGTGTCTCTGAAACGCTGCAGCCTCATCTCTTTGGACGGAGACGCTGCATTGAACAACAATGTATTTTCTAGATAATGAGTACGATGATAAAAAAAATATTCAGCTTCATCTCATCATCCATGCCTTCTAGAATACATGTCCAAGTCATGCATTTTCGTTTTGTTTAGTTTTTTAATTTCTCTGAACTGACTCTTTACACTACTTTGTCTCCAGGTGACCTACAAACGAGATTTAGCTGCTGCAGAGTCCATTATCAAAGGTGAGCTGTCTTTATTACATCACATCACATTTCTTTCCATCCTATGTGCTTCATGGACTTCCATCTTTATACATTATATGCCCACAATATTTGTGCAGGTGTACACACACACACACACACACACACACACACACTAGATATAGTGCCTATAGATAGTCATCATTCTCTGCCAAAAGGAAGGACACAGGATTTTGAGAGTCGATTGTCGAGGCCCATATGTTGAATTTTTGTCAAATTGTCGGCCTAATTCTTTTTTTTTACAGCAGCATCAGCAATGCAGAGGGTGGAAAATATTCTACACTGTACTACTTCATTTTAGGATAAAACACATGGCTGTAATGTCCAGTATTCAGCACCTTTTAAACTTCTAATAAATACTCCGGACCTACTCCGGACCGCTGGAAGCAAAATATAATTCACAAATACACATGAAAATCCCACAAGCCCCACCCCCCGACATTTCAACTCTATTTTTTTTTTTTGTCAAAGTGAGCACGTGTTGATTGTCGGTCGTTTTGTCGAGAAAAAAAAGTCCCATCCCTTGTCTTGAGGGATTCCACCACTACTAGTATGTGGTGGAATAGGAAAAGTGCAGGATAAAGTTGTGGAAAGGCACAAGCTGAAGGCTACAGAAAGATTTCCAAGGCTTTAGCTAGCCTTTTGAGGAGCGCTCATAGCATCATTAAGAAGTAGAAAAGGTATGGCACCACCAACACCTGGCTTAGATCAGGATGACCGAGCCACTGACTGAACTCGAACAATTCTACAAAGAAGAATAGACAAATACTCCTTAATCCAGCTGTGCAACGCTATGGAGACATGACCAGAGAGACTGATGGCTGTAATCACAGCAAAAGGTGACTCCAAGTATTCAATCAGGAGAAAGATGACTTTTCCAACCCTGTTATTCTAGTTTTTAATTGTTTTTATTAAAGGGACAATGAGGAGTTTTGGAAAAGCAAAGTGTTTCCTCACTACATTTATGAGCCCCGCACCGTGAAATTCTTTGACCGGCGCAAGACAGACTCATGTTTTCAATCATCAAGAATTAAAGTCAGAGGTTGGAAGACGATCACATACCGTCGTAGTTCCCACCATAAACGGAGATTCGGTGGCGTTATTCTCATGAGCGTCCGCGAAACCGAAAGTAAAGAAACGCTGGTCGGCTCGCCCAGCATTTCCACCACCACTAATAATAACAAAATAATGATAGAGACAAAACCATAGATTTATCGAAAATGGAGCCATTAACAAGTGGTAGCATAGATTCATCCACATTAATATGAGACTTTTTTATTGTCGCGGAATTGTTCGTTCTGCCGCTGGAGAAAACTCCTTGTTGTCCCTTTAATTTTCAGAACTGTCATAATTTGTTTTCATTAGTTTGATGTTGTAAAGGTAAATGTATGACACTGTATGACAAATAATCTTGCTATTTCAAGGGGGTATGATCATTTTCTATAGGCACTGTAGATGCATAGTACGTACACACACACACACACATGAAAGAGTGACGGCAGCAGGTTAAATGGCCTGACAGGAGCAGTGTAAAGTGTTTTGTCTGTTTTTGAGTCGCAGCTGAATAGGTGACATTGGCCCCTCCAATGGCTCCCCACTGTACTCAGAGGGGATCATTGTTGAGCTGGGTTGAAAAAGGGCGTGGGCGCAGCGTCTGTGAACACTACAGAGAGCAAGTCAGGACAAGGGAGACAATCACAATCAGAGAAATGGAAATAAACACAAGCCCTGTATTTCACCCCAGCAGCACCTGGACCAACAATCACCTGTTTGATGGTGACATAAGGTGCACGCTGATGATTCCCAGGGCCTCTGAAGTCAATGAATTCATTGTGTGTGTTTTTGAGAGAAGATGTGGAAAAAGTTCTCACATCTGTCAGTGTGAGAAACTGTCAAGTGTGTGTGTGTGTGTGTGTGTGTGTGTGTGTTTGTGTTTCTGCGTGTATGTGTGTGTACATCCTGTTGAGAAGTGTGCGCCTGTCAACTTGGATTTGGAGCTGTTTTCTCAGTAGAAGTGCAGCAGCCATGAGGGAGGTCCTCAGTGTTTTGCAGCAGTGGCTGTGATGAGCTCAGGGTTTGAACCAGAGAACGCCGCTGCAGCAGCAGCAGCAGCAGCCGCCGCTGCAGCAGCAGCAGCAGCAGCAGCAGCATTAACAGCAGCAGCAGCAGCAGCAGCAGCAGCAGCAGCAGCAGCAGCATTAACAACAGCAGCAGCATTAACAGCAGCAGCAGCAGCAGCAGCAGCCGCCGCTGCAGCAGCAGCAGCAGCAGCAGCAGCATTAACAGCAGCAGCAGCAGCAGCAGCAGCAGCAGCAGCAGCCGCCGCTGCAGCAGCAGCAGCAGCAGCAGCAGCATTAACAGCAGCAGCAGCAGCAGCAGCAGCATTAACAGCAGCAGCAGCATTAACAGCAGCAGCAGCAGCAGCAGCAGCAGCAGCATTAACAGCAGCAGCAGCAGCAGCAGCAGCAGCAGCATTAACAGCAGCAGCAGCAGCAGCATTAACAGCAGCAGCAGCAGCATTAACAGCAGCAGCAGCAGCAGCAGCAGCAGCAGCAGCATTAACAGCAGCAGCAGCAGCAGCAGCAGCATTAACAGCAGCAGCAGCAGCATTAACAGCAGCAGCAGCAGCATTAACAGCAGCAGCAGCAGCAGCATTAACAGCAGCAGCAGCAGCAGCAGCAGCAGCAGCAGCATTAACAGCAGCAGCAGCAGCAGCAGCAGCAGCAGCATTAACAGCAGCAGCAGCAGCAGCATTAACAGCAGCAGCAGCAGCAGCAGCAGCAGCAGCATTAACAGCAGCAGCAGCAGCAGCGACCCCTTTAAAACAGCTGGTCCCCACAAAAGCACTACAATAACTTATTTTTACTACATCTTTGGGGTTTGGGGGAAAAAAATGATACAAGATAGTATTGTAATATTTTGTGAGGCAGTATTGTATCAATTGAATTACAAATATGAATTTAAGTCTTAAGTACTACCAGTAGTTTTAAGACTGTGTTGGTCAGTCTGTCTGCTTGACGGTCCCATTTTGTAAAAAATATTAATTATTTAAGCAAGATCCTAACAGACTGAGAACTTAATTCAATGATATAAAACAGAAGTTGACAACGTTTTGCTTACAATTTGCAGTTGCAAACAAGGGAATAAATCACAATGTATCAAATTATGTTATTGCAGTAATCATGATGTTGCAAAATGTTTTAAATTGCCAGTCTCATGGTGACTTACGTATCATGATAATATCGTATGGTGGGTGATAACATCTCTATTAATATTCAAAACACTAGTGAGGATTCTCTGTTTTTGATTTTCACAAACAACAGTGACAAGTCTGTCAGTCAGTGTAAGATTTTGCCTTGGTGACAGATTTTAACCAGATACTGTAACTGTCGAGCCCTAAAGACCCACTCCCGTGAAAGTCGTGTTTTTTGAGCTTTTCACATGTTCCTGTGGCATTTTTCTTGTGTTAGAGCACTTATCAGCAGAGAAGGAAGTGCAAAATTGCATTTCAGAGTTTTTCTGCCTTCAAACTGCTGTGAACCAATGGCAGACTCAAACTGGCAGTTTCAGGAAGACTGGAGTTGAGGGTGTCACAGCTCCAGGGGAGGGCACTAGTGCTACAAGCTCCCGCCCCGCTCTGCATCTGGCTCAGAGGTGAAAGCCTTCACAGCTCGGTGTAGCTGTCTAGGTATAATAGGTATAGCTCACCTGGTAGAGCAGCTTGCACTGTGAGCAAGAACTATGCTCCAGTCTGGGATCGAATCCCAGTGTGGAGTTTTACGCTAAACGCGCTGAATCTGTAATTGTACAATGTCCAGCTGTCAGCAAGCGGGGGGGTGGGGTGCGAGGAGGTGGCTGGGCGGGTGCAGAGCAGCGCAGTCTCCGCCCAACCCCCGGAGGTGCATTGCTAATGTGCATGGCTAATGAGCTGGTTTTAAAATGGCCGAAAAGGGTCGCGGGAGTGGGACTTAATGCAACAGCTAAGTTAACAGATGGTAAACCTACAGTGTAGCTAACATTAGCTCTGCAGCTAAACTGAAGGCTGAGCTATCGACAAGTTTGAATTTAAGTGAAATCTGAAACCTTCATCTTTGCCCGTCAGACTTCACATCTGTATCTTGTTATTACGAGAAGGTATTTGTAAGTTTTGTAATCGCTACATAGCTAGCATTAGCATTAACCACTGTCGCCAACAGCTGTTTCCTGAGGTGAGAAACATGTTACCTTTTATGTCTGTCAAGTCATTTCTTCTGCTAATGTTAGCATGCTAGCTCCAGTCTATCTCATCACTTTTGATAGCAACTCACTATAGAAACCATGTTTTGGCCACAGAGATAAAAAATAACCCCTTTAAAGCAACTACAAAGAACTTTTAACTGGATTTGCAAAAGTCTCTGGTTTCTGCTGGTGTCTCTGTTTGACCCACAACAGCAAATGAGGCCATCGGTGGGAAGATAAGCTGTTTCTAAATAGTCTAACTATACCTTTGGGAGGCAGTGGTTGGGTCGGTCCATTGGACAAAACGATTTATGGCACTAGACCGCACACCTGACGAGGCTCAGCATTGAGTTGTTGCTACACTAGCCATTAAAAACCAAGCTCGATTTCATCGTCATGGCTGATACTAGCAAAGAGAAACCTACCACTTTTGTCCACAGGGGTCACCAAAATCAACACAAAATAAAAGTTCTAGTAGTTGCTTTAAGTAGCAACCACTGAACTTTGACTAAATGTCACTAAATATGATGCCACCCTTGGATGTAAAGTTATATAGGAAAAGCTTTTTTTTGTTTTGATGGGTTAAACTCAAGTAGCATTTTCTAACTGTGGCTGCAGGATAAAACACACAGGTGAAACTTGTTAAAGCATAAAACACCAATAATATAGAGCAGAGTTTACCCTACCTCATGTCCTGCATTTGCAAAATATCTATCTCAGACTCCACTCCCTTTTATTTCTATGACAGAAATGATTGATATCAACCTTTTGAACTATCTGCTTCTCCTGGCTGGTTGTTATGAATTCACTTGTTAATACAGAGCTCCTCCTCTTCGCCAGGAGATTTAACCCAGAACCAAATGTGGATTTATTCCCTCTCCAGAGACGCTGTCTCAGTCGGCCTGCCTCATCACAGGTGGATCAGCAGGAGCTGTGACGCTGGCTGACGCCCTGCAGAAGGCGGCTGGATCTCTGGACATGGTGAGACACAGCGCCTGGAACAGCTGATTAAATGTTGATTGTGTTGATGACAGCATCACTGAAGACTCCCCCCAGTTTTTACGTTTTTATTTTCCTCCATCCTCCCGTCCAGCACCTCCAATCCCCCTCTCAGACTCAGTGTTTGCTCCACTTGGGTGGCCCGGCAGTGAGACTTGCCATCTGCGGTCAGGCCTCTAATGGAGCCTGTCTGGGACATCCACACTCTGCAACTTTTCCTCCTCCTCATTCTCTCCCCCTTCCATCCCGACCTCCACCTCTCACTCCCCTGCGTGCAAGAGAGCAGATGGCAGTTATATTTCCTGTATCGTGGGAGTTTGCTTGATTAATGGAGTGCTTAGTGATGAGCTCTTGCCTTCTCCTCATCATCTTCCTACCAGCTCCGCTCAGTCAGACCTGACAAGCTCCCAGTTTCCACCTCAGTTCACATCCCTCCCTTTCACTCTTAATCTTTTCTCGGGCACATCAAATTCCCGTGTTGTCCTGGGCCCATGTTACAAACATCCTCTGTTTAATCTGTGAAATTGTTCCTAATAGACAATGGAAAACAGCGTCCATATGCAAAGCAGGAAAGAGTGACGGCCTGAGATATTGAATGTGACGGGTCAGACCACGCAGAGGATCCACATGTGAAAGTCTCTCGTTTACCTCAACAGCTGTTGGTTTCCTTCGAGCAAACCACGTAACCAGCAACTCATACAAACTCTAATACTTCATCTGTCTTGTAGGCACATGAAGAGTGGATTGGAGTAAAATAAGCTTTGGTGAAATGCAATGCACGGCACTGTACAGGCTTTCCTGTTTCCATTGAGGATGAGCTGTAAGCATCTCATGTCTTCCATAAATACCCTACACATATGTCAGAATCTGGGTCAAAAATATATTTTATAGGGCCTGATGGATGTGGGATTTTTGGAGGCAGCATTAGGGAATAGAAAATTCCAATAAATGATTGATCTTTTCAACGATCCCTCAGTTATGTTGTTGGCATAACATTTTAGTGTTTAAGAATAAATAACTTTTGTTATTTAAAATGGCCCCAGTGAACCACTGCAGTAAACTGTTGGGAAATGTAGATCAAATTGAACACAGAAAAGGACAAAAGCCTCCGATGAATAATGAGGACACTTTCTTTTCACAAGCCTGTTGTGTGGAGCAAACATAGAAATTAGATAATCAAAAAAAGGATGAACAGAACACTGCTTATTTTTCTCAAGTGAATCAACAAATGTAAGGACATCATGTCTAAATGAAACCCAGACAGTTGTTTAGTTCCTCTGCAGAGAGGGGGGGGTAATATAATAATATGACACAATCATTCAACGTCAGTTCATGTTTAATCCTGAAACCTTATACCCTTCAACCACAACTGTTTATGCTGTTTCATCCACTCTCACAATATCAAGTTAAAGCGACAAAACAACATTAAAATGACAACAGAGTTGATCACAATTTCTCCAACGCAGTTTAAACAACAATATCACTAGCAGACTGCAGAGGTTCATCCCTCTGTCTGCTGGTTTTTCATTTCCCATCACCTTTACTCAGACCCTCAGCCTGATGAACTGCCCACACATGGCTTCATGTACAGAAACGTGTTTGCTGGTTCATCCTGATGTGTGTGTGTATATATATTATTCCATGGGTGTAGCTGCTGATAGTGGGAAGGAGGGACAGAGCACGCCCCCGTCGTGTGTTTTCTATGTTCCACCGTGATCCAAACAGCCTGTCCTCCTTTGAACTGGCTCCAGGTTCTTCATCAGCCGGTGTCAGAAGAGGCCGATCTCCCTCTCCAGCGCTGGACCAGGACCGGGGCAGGAGGGGCATTAGTGTCAGGCCTTCTTTGGCTGGCTTATTGGAGCCATTCCCGTCCGTGCTCAGGTGGCTGTAGTGGTGGGGGGGTCGGGTCTTTTCCGGTGCGTGTGTTCAGAACCAGATACATCCTTCTCTTTGAGTCGGGGAGGGAGGAGATGAAAGGCCGGAGCAACAAGCGGAAGGTGAAGAATTACCTTTGTCCCTGTGCCATGACGTGAGCCTTAGAACAGTGATAAGAAGACCGGGCCGCCTAAGCTCAGCTGAAGACCGACTGTATAATGTAACGTGTGTGTGTGTGTGTGTGTGTGTGTGTGTGTGTTTGCAGGTGGAGGATTTGGCAGCGTGTGTGTGTGTGAGAGAGGAAGATATTCAGAGCAAGAATACGATGAAGATTTGTCTCAGCAGGATGTTACATGAGAGAGCCGGTTCAAGTCCAGGCTCACGCAGAAACAGGAAAAGTTGCCAGTGGGTGAAATTCATACAAGAATAAGAGATTTGATTAATGAGTAACAATCACATCTTGTTGTTGTGATCAGTTCAGTTTTTGTAAAAGTACAAGTAGTCTGATAGATAGTACAGTTTTTAACCCTCCTCTTGTCCTTCTGGGTCAAATTGACCCAATCTGTTTCCTTCCTCCATCCTTCCTTCTTTCCACAATCCCTTTTCCCTTCCTTCTTTCCTTCCCTTCATCCTTACTTCTTCTTCCTTCCTCTTTTGATCCGTTTCCTATACCTCCATCTTTCTTTCCTTCCCTTTTCCCTTCCTTCTTTCCCTTCTTCCTTCCTTTTTCTTCATTCCTTGAATGAATCTGTACCCTCCCTCCATCTTTCTTTACTTCCTTTTTCCCTTCCTTCTTTCCTTCCTTCATTCCTTCTTCTTCCTTCCTTGATGAATCTGTACCCTCCCTCCATCTTTCTTTACTTCCTTTTTCCCTTCCTTCCTTCCTTCCTTCCTTCCTTCTTCTTCCTTCCTTGATGAATCTGTACCCTCCCTCCATCTTTCTTTACTTCCCTTTTCCCTTCCTTCTTTCCACAATCCCTTTTCCCTTCCTTCCTTCCTTCTTCCTTGAACGAATCTGTACCCTCCCTCCACCTTTACTTCCTTTTTCCCTTCCTTCTTTCCACAATCTCTTTTCCCTCCCTCCCCCCTTCCTTCCTTCCTTCCTTCCTTCCTTCCTTCCTTCCTTCCTTCCTTCCTTCCTTCCTTCCTTCCTTCTTCCTTCTTCTTCCTTCCTTGAGCGAATCTGTTCCCCCCTCCATCTTTCTCTCCTCCCTTTTTCCTTTCCTTCTTTCCACAGTCCTTTTTCCCTCCCTTCCTTCCTTCCCTTTGTCCTTACTTCTTCCTTCCTTTTTGACCCAATTGACCCAATCTGTTCCCTCCCTCTTTCTATCTTTCCTTCCTTTTCCCTTCCTTCCCAAACTTTTGAAATACTCTTTTATTCATCTTCTTCCATGTTCTCCTCATGTTACATACTGTAATTCAGAGGCATAAGTTGCTCAGGCATTTGGCTGCTGAAAACAGACAAGTGGGTGCTTTATGGACACTTAAGTACATGCTTGAGGAACTAAGTGTTTCATTTGAAGAAAACTCCTCAGACTTCTCACCCTTATCACTAATCCTCTTATCTTGATGTATGATCAGATTCTTATATTCAGTCCACTTCCACACAAATCCTCAGACTCATGTATCAACCAGGAGAAGGTTTACAGCGATGAACCTCAGTCTATAAGAGGATCTGTCATGTAGACACAGATACCACAGTGTTTGTCTCTGTCAGTCACTGACACAGGAGAGAAATTAAAGCCTCCATGTGAATTACTTTAGTTAATACATCAAACTGTTATTAAGAATAGAGAATACTGCACCTCTGAATGTGCAGTATGGAGAAATCTGATACAATATATGGCCATTTAATTTCATCAGCACTATAGTGTATTATTTTCCCACTAACACCAAAATAAAGTCAATATATAGATTTTTATGTGTATGGACACATCTGCAGAACTGTTTCTTAATACTTCCTTTATAAGTCATATTTTGGATTCTTTAAAGACCCACTCCCATGAAAATCGTGTTTTTCGTGCTTTTCACATGTTCCTGTGGCATTTTTCTTGTGTTAGAGCACCTATCAGCAGAAAAGGAAGAGTTTTTCTGCCTTCAAATTGCTGTGAACCAATGGCAGACGCAAACTGGCAGTTTCAGGGAGACTGGAGCTGACGTGTCACAACTCCAGGGGAGGGCACTAGTGCTACAAGCTGCCGCCCCACGCTGCATCTGGCTGAGAGGTGAAAGGCTAGACAGCTCGGTGTAGCTGTCAAGGTATAATAGGTATAGCTCACCTGGTAGAGCAGCTTGCACCGTGAGCAAGGACTATGTTCCAGTCTGGGATCGAATCCCAGTGTGGAGTTTTATGCTAAACGTGCTGAATCTGTAATTGTACAATGTCCAGCTGTCAGCGAGCGGGGGGTGGGGTGCGAGGAGGTGGCTGGGCGGGTGCAGAGCAGCGCAGTCTCCGCCCACCCCCCAGAGGTGCATTGCTAATGTGCATGGCTAATGAGCTGGTTTTAAAATGACCAAAAAGGGTCGCGGGAGTGGGACTTTAAAAGATACGCTTTTTGATTTTAATAACCAGAAATCATCTTGTTTTCCATCTTCTCCTCTCCCTGGCTTCTCTCTGGAGTTCTAGTAACAGCAAATTGACGTCAGCCAATCAGAAGAGAGGGGGCTCTCACTCACTCTTCTGATTTGCTGGCTGTTTTCTGAGCGATCTGATAAAAATCCAGAGAATGGTGGATCTTGGTGGGCAGAGCCTCGTGACTGATTTGTTGTGACATCACAAAGTGGCAGGAAGTCCTGACAGCTGGTTTTAAGCCTCAGTTTCTGAATACAGGCTGTGTACATTTCTCTGTCAACTGAGGCTTTGATACTTTCACAGTATTAATATAGAACCTTAAATTGCTTCATAATTACACTACATGTGGACATCTACCTTGAGCTTTAATACAAACATCTACCTTTATACTGTATGGAGCTTTAATACAAACATCTACCTTTATACTGTATGGAGCTTTAACACATTTAAACTACATTCAAATGTGTAAGATGTGGTCTCTCATCATAGCTGAGCTCTGGGGCCTTGTTTTTCCTCTGTCCCTCTTCGGTGAGGTTCAGTTGTCGAGCCTCCGTGGCCTCTTGGCTCCTCAGCCCATACCTAAATTTAAATAAACATTCCTTCTTCAAGATTTCATGGCCAACCTGGTTTAGATCATGTTAAGTTTTTTTTATACAACCCTGCAAATTTACATTTCGGACTGAAATGATTTTCCTCCTGAAGCCGTTGGCGGTTATCTTTCAAAACCAATTAACCCTCTGACATATGTTTTCCATAACCATTTCATATTTTCAATTACTCTCTGTGCTTTTAATAAGTAGAACAAGTGTACCTCGGTGCCAAACACAGACTCCCTAATGTTTATTTCTGTGTTTATTTCCTGCGTGTGTGGAATGGAAGTACCAGGCTGTAATTAGAGACACAACAAGCGGACATGGCCGACACTGTGAGCGATCTGGTTGCCTCATGTGGCTCTTTTGCCAGGGCTCAAACTAAATGGAAAGATCAGGACCTAAATGTCCTGGTTCTTTGAGTGAAAAAGCTTTTACGATTCTTGGCTGTCCGTCGGCCTTTCGACTCAATTTGCAACGTAATGAAATTTAAGTTGGCTTGTGTATGATTGCTGTCCCCAGCTTTTGCATATGACAGAATTTTCCTGCCAGTCCAGAGGTATAAAGGAGCCCAGAAACTTTTTTTTTTTTACCTCCTCCATTTGTTCTAATAAGCTTCTGATTACAGCCGGTGGAAATAAGCCACTCAGTTGCGTAGTCCCCAAGCGTATTTATATTTTTTATCCCTTTTCTCTAATCATAAAAGGATTCATGGCAGGAAAACAGGTGGCTGCACTCTCACACTAAATGACTGACGAAGTGGTTGAAACAAAAACCAGAAGCCTCTTGACCTTTGAGCGCTGACGTCGATCAGTCAGTCCACATCAGATGTATTATGGGGCTCCGGTGCTGCAGCACCTGCTTTAAATCCTATCACTCAGGATCCAGTGACAAGCAGAATATTTAACATCAGGGTTTCTCTGTGTTACAGCAGCTGGACGTGGTCCCGGACCTGAAGGGAGACAATGGCAGGTATCTGCTGAAGGAGTGGAACTTCATCCAGCTTTCTGTGAGTTCTCATTTCAAGCACAAATTCTTCGGAGACATAACAACTCATGAAAGCTTCTATCATAGTGGAGAAAAGTGAATCCTCTGTGTAAACGTCTTCCAGGTGAGTTGTTGTTGCCTCTCTGAAGTGGAGTCCTTGCTGAAGGATCTGGAGGCAGCAAACCAAGCCCTTCTTCACCCACTGGTTGTCATCTGGGTGAGTTCACTGTTACACACAGACTGAAGACTAACACAATGTCCCAACACACACTATACATGATCACATCCAAAACTGGGCTATTACTGAATACCGGTTCAAGTCTAATAGTCTTAGTTTACAGATAGATAGATAGATAGATAGATAGATAGATAGATAGATAGATAGATAGATAGATAGATAGATAGATAGATAGATAGATAGATAGATAGATAGATAGATAGATAGATGGATGATAGATAGATAGATAGATAGATAGATAGATAGATAGATAGATAGATAGATAGATAGATAGATAGATAGATAGATAGATAGATAGATAGATAGATCGATAAATAACTAGTATATAAAAACCCAACATATTTAAGTACTAAGCACCAGAGCCAAAATAAAGCTCAGCGATGAGGCCAGCAGAACCTGGAGAGTCTCCACTGGACTCTGTGATTAAAAAATCCCCACAACAACTCCAATTTAATTAGTTTGAATGTCATAAAACGTCCAGCAGGTCTGATCAGTGCAGGACTGACTTGTCTCCGTCGCACCAAATAAAAGCATCTAAGTTTTTACTATCACAGAAAGTCAATAAAGAAAAACTCAGGTCAGTGTTTGTCTTGTTCAGCAGCCACATTCAAGTAAAAATCTGAGACAGCATCACTGCCAGTTTATGATCCAGGATGTGGATGATCTGACACATGCACAGATAAGAAACCTAAGGTTGAATTTACGTACATCACATACAGTGATTTTTGTGCAACATTTGACCACTTTGGCCACAAATCCAGGCTAATGATTAAAGGGACAATGAGGAGTTTTGGAAAGAAAAGTGTTTTCACACTACATTTCCCATGAGACTCCACATGCACAGTGAAATTCTTGGACCGGCGCAAGACGGACGAAAGTGAATACATTTGCCAAGAATGTTTTCTTTCATCAAGAATGAAAGACGATCAAAGACGATCAGATACTGTCCGACCATAAACGGCGATTCTGCTGCGTTATTCCCATGACCCGCCGGACAGCGTCTGGGAAACCGAAAGTAAGAAATGCTGGGTGAGCCGACCACTAATAATAACAAAATAACGATAGAGACAAAACGATATATTTATGGAAAATGGACCCATTAACAAGTGTGGGCAACGTAGATTCATTCCCATTAATATGAGACTTTTTTATAACCAATACAAACTCCTCGTTGTCTCTTTAAAGGGGCTGAGCAGCTCCATGTTGACTCAGTATCGGAGAGTGAGGAGACAGTCCGACAAGGGCGTGGCTAGCTGGTTAGCTTGTTGACCTTAGTATAAGAAGACTCAGAGAAATGGATGCAAAACAAAAGTTAACACTTTGATTTTCAATGCTGGAGAGTAGAAACATTAAAGGACCACAGATCACAGGATTTTACTATTTCTTTGCAGTGTTGTTTTCGTTAACGATGGCGATGACGAAATGATTTCGTTGACGCCCCTTTTGTTTATGACGATAACGAGACAGTGACGAGATAAACATGGCGCTCTGATGACGAAAACATGACGAGACGTGTGTGAGTTTTCGTTGACGAGACGAGAACGGACGTAAATGTTAGTGGTCGGGCTGCGATCGCCTCTACATTTCATATTGTGGATTGACTCATTAATAAGCTTTACGCGATATTGTGCGTGTAAATAATCTGTCCATTAAAATCAACAAGTATCTGCAACGCTGCTGCATCCTTGTGTGGTCACACCACCACCTGGCATGCAGCGCACACTCTGCTCAACACACCTGCCGTCACTCCACCAGAAGATATATGGACGTATTTTAAATATAATCCAGCAGAAAAAAAACTGAATGCACTAGCTACTGTTACCACTTTATCTGTGTGTAGGGTAATGCATAATCCTTAGACCATAAGCCATTGGGTGGAAAAATTATGTGTAAAACCATTCCTTTATTGAATTAATTTGTTAAAAGACTTTTTTTTTTTTTTACTGAAACTGACTAAAACTAGACGAAAACCTTTTTGAGTTTTCGTCGACTAAAACTAGACTTAAACTATCACATATAGAAATGACTAAAATTGACTATAACTAATAAGTATTTTCGTCAATAAGACTAAGACTAAATCTAAAATGCCTGCCAAAAACAACACTGTTTCTTTGGTTTTATTATTGATCTCTTTTTGTCTTTGTTTCTAAAATACTTTATTTTGTCTCTATTTTTATTCTATATTATCTTTACAAGCACTTTTCATCTTAAGTTAAGAAAGGTGATATAAATAAAGTTTGTTATAAATATTATTAAACTGCTAGCTTGTAATGCTAACATTGGCTATGTAGCAGTAGCAGAAAAATAGCATACACTATAGCTCCTTTAAGGCTGTTAGAGTTAGAAAAGCATGAAGTCATTGAACTGACTTAAAAAAATATCCATAACACTCTTCACATTTGTCTAAAGCTAGCTAACATTAGCTTTAGTTAGCCATTTTTAAACACTGGTTATGACAGAGTTGTGCTGGTCACATTATTCACTTTATTTAGTCTGATCATCAGATGCTCATCTACAGAACTGTATATACTGTACACAAGCAGAGCTAAAACACAATATTGTATGTCATTATGTTGGATCCGCTGCTGTGTAGTGTAAGCTGACTGAAGCCTCTGAAGTCTCTATTCCATTTTCCAGCCTGTGAATGAACTCTTCTGTGCATGGCTGAATACAGACGTCTGGGGCAGGACGGATTCATAGAGCTACATGTTCTACACGCCGAGCCAAACCCTCTCTGTTTTTCCTCTTGTAAAACCGTCACCTGTAGTCAGCCCCCGGCCCCCGGAGGAGCTCTGGAGCTGTTTGGAAACCCAACACCTCCCAGGAGAGCGCCGCGGCCGCTGTTCAAACGTCCACCAAGAGAAACACTGACCTGAGACTCACAGAGAGAAAGAGAAAAAAAAAAGCAAACAAAACCGATCAAATCTGCTCCAGTAAACATTTCAATATTTGTGAAAGGCCAGTTTACACTTTTTTGATTTGGAAAAACGACCCGTTTAACTAACACGGCAAAACAAAACAACGGCAGGTAACGAGGAAAAATAAACCAGCAGAGGCTGAATCCTCCGACAACACACCGCTCACTCACTGAACATGTCTCACACACACACACACACATTTAACCACATACACAGGTTCACGTGTAAACACACAGTCTGAAGTATGAATTCCCACAACACCTCTGGTATTCTGTTTGATTCTGTTTGATTCTTTGAATATTCTGCAGCAGTCCACTCTGTTGTTGTATTCTATTCTAGTTTATCACTTTGTTTCTATTTTATTCAATTCCATTCTATTCTACTCTGCTGCACTGAATTGTGTTCTGTTGTTTTTCGTGTGTTCTTCTGTTCTGCTCTGTTGTTTTCCACTCTATTATTCTATTCTATAGAACGAATCACTACTTCCAGGTAGAAAACCAGCATGAGAAGAATGACGGACGAGAGTTTCGCTATATCTCATTTTTCACGTCACTATCACCGTTTAGACTAAGGCCTAGTCCACACGAGCCCGGGTATTTTTGAAACCGTGAACATACTGTATGTTCCCGGTTGTATGTCCTGTCCACATGCAACCGCGCTTTTGGAACCCTGAAACCGTGGTTTTTTGAAACCGGAGTCCAGGGTGGGGTTTTCGGCCGGGGTTGGTTTCACCGGGTGCGTGTGGACACTGCAACCGTGATTGTTTTACTCGTTTACGTCATAGCTGCACACGTGCTGATGTAAACACTGCCAGCTGCAGAGGTTGTTTGCAGCGGTTTGCAGGTGAGCTCGCAAAAATGGAGGTGACAAAGTGGATTTTTATCACTTTTTTTTTTTTTACATCATCTAAATGCTAGGCTATTTGTATAGTTTTTCGATGAGAAAAATATAACGAAACGGTCGTCAGGACGATCCTCTTGTCAGCTCCAAACTCACCCTCAATCACAGACCACAGCTGGTTTTCCACACAGCATCATTTACAGTAACAAGTGATGCTACAGATCAGCTGTTTTTAAAATGACAGAACTACTACAGTAGCGCCGCAGTTTCTTATTCCCCACCTTGTTTGATTGAGAGCTTTTCGGGATGATTTTCATGAATGAACAGGCAATAGCCTATGTCACTGTCAGGCCGGGTACGACGGGAAGGGGGGGGGGTCGCGCTGCTGTCATGTAGTGATAAAAAAGAGCCTATGCGGAGATGAGGAACGAGCCAAAAGCCGTAAATGTATCCGTGACGTCCGCGGTCGATATAAAGTGGATATGTTTCATCCATGTTTTGACAGACAACACAACAGCCAGTGATAATGAGTTGCGCCGCACCGACAGTCATGTGGCTCAGCAGCCAGGTGACGCACACAGCACAACAACACAGCACACAACAACACACAGCACAAGAGTCAAGACACAGCGCAGCAACATGTGCAGGCTGCTGCAGCAGTGCACGTCAAAGGGACATCGCCGAAAATAAAATAAATAGGCTACACATTTTTATTAAATTAATTAATATTTAATTGTTGGACTTGGAGTCTGTGAAATAAAGCTATAATAACACGTAGTTTTGAAATGGTTTTTGCGCATGTTTACATCCATAAAATGACCAAAAATGAACACTATAAGCGGATTTCTTGATAACGAATTATTTAAACAGCATTTGTATAGAAATGATTCCGTCCCAAGCCTTTTGATCCATAAGCGGTTTCCACTGTATTTTGATTGGTTAAAACAGCCTTCCACACGTGCATTGCGTCACTTGGTAGCGGATTCCACGGTTGCGTGTGTACGGAGTGTTTTTATTACACCACTGGTGTGGACGCGAAGCAAAACTCCGGTTTCAAAAATACCCGGGCTCGTGTGGATAAGGCCTGATCTGATGTTTGTAAAGTCTATAAAACCAATGATTGGACAAACATTACTATTTCTGTCTGCACATTTTTGTAATTAGTCATGGTTATCATAGATTAGCCGGGCTAACGGTTAGCTACCTGTTGAACTTTAATAACTCAGTGACTCAATAAACGCTCCATGAAAAAATATTTTCTCCAGCGGATATCTGAGTTCCAACATGACTGAGCTAACTGGAGTAGTTTCATGTCGTGTCCCACAACAGGAGGGTTTTAACAGCTGACGTCCTGCTTGTCAGTGCCCGATCCGTACCCGGAACACGATCCGTTCCAGGACGCTTCTGCGCATGCGCACGCACATGCGCACTCCCCCCTTCTTTTAGTTTACGGCGACACCGCGGATATGGATGAAAACAGAGACGTTCTATGAGGAAAAACACAAGCACGTTGCAACGAATTCCCCTCTGTTCTATTTCTGATTAAATTAAATGTAATGTAGACCGATCAGTTAATTGTAAAACATTTATTTATTGATGTAAATGTGGTGATTTCTGCACATACAGACAGCAGCAAGTCAGCACTGCTCCTCTGACCAGCTCCACCTGAAGCTTCACTTTTCATTCACACAAACTAATCAATGAGACCATAAATTAATCTGCTCCTTTCTCCACCGGCATGACGACGTCTGGGTGACCGGTCGATCACCTCAGCCGGCCGGCTGCTGCCTCTGAGATGAGCCGAGCAGCGAGCTAACGTTAGCTCCCGGTGGCTACTCCCAGCTATGCTCCCAGCTCTGCTCCCAGCTCTGCTCCCTGTAGCTCTGCACTTCTCCCAAAACCGGAGCAAACTTCCAAACAGACGTCAGTTGGATAAACTGACCACAGATTAGGACTCTAAACTGTGACTTTCTTGCATGAAAAAATATTTAAAATTAATAAAGTGACGTTTTAACAACGCTACGGCGGACTTTTAGCTGCTCTACTGCTAGGCTATCAGTTAGCATAGCTTTGAAGCTAATGCCGTAAAACGGCGCATGCGCAGAAGCGCTGGAACGGATCGTGTTCCGGGTACGGATCGGGCACTGACACTGCTGTTAGCTTAGCTACTGCTGTTAGCTTAGCTACCGTTAGCCTAGCTACCGCCGTTAGCTTAGCTACCGTTAGCTGTCCCTGTCAGCTGCAGCCACTGATGCTTTCTAGACACTGTGATTCCCCCAAACTCATAGCAACACAAAACACACACACAGAAATAGTAATGTTTCTTCAATCATTTCAGATTTGTCTAAACGGTGATAGGGCCTGAAAAATATGATATATAGCTAAACTCTTGTTCGTTAGTATTGTTCTCATTCAAATTACGTGCTGGTTTTCTACCAGGAAGTAGAATGTAAACAACAAGGAGATTCGGTCTATTCTTATTAGAATAGAATTAGAAGACTTTACATTCTGTTATATTCTATTCTGCTCCCTCTGCATGATTCTATTGGGTTCTATTGCAAGATACTTGGTTGTAGTCTATTCCTAACTTTCCTATGATGTTTCTGGTTCACTCCGATTACCTCTACTGGACTGACACCGATTTGAATGACTATGAACTGATCAGTTGATTGATCATTCAATCAACAGAATGAGAACTAAATGACTCATTGCTTAGAAAACAACGGCAAAAATGAATTCATCATAAAAAATAGTCTCACAAACTTGTACATCACATGACATCCATTGTATAACAGACAGCTCTAAGAGTCTAAGTGCACTTTAAAAGAAGAGAGAGGTTCAGTTGTATCCAAAGATCAGACAAAGTTGACTTTTCCCTCCCACTAACCTGATTTCACGGTCACGTCTGAATGTGCGTGAACTCGGTGTGAGAAGCCGTGAAGACCAGAAACGTGAAGCAGCCGCGACTTTCACGCTGATAAGCGACGGCGGCTCAGTTCGGGAGCGCCGTGTTGTTCTTCCCCTGCGCTGTTAGACTGCACACATAGCTACCTCCTTATGCAGCACAGCTCCCATCACATGGTGTTGATCAGTGGAGGCATTATTGAGTTTGAAGTGTAGGTGGTAGCCTGGAGGGCACAGAGGCAGACTGACTGATGAAGGTCACCGATTCAAACGGTCTGTGAAAACCAGGCGTTATGTCCCTGAGCAAGATATTCAAAGAGAGACGCCCATGTTGTTGATATTATCACTTCATGTCTTGTGTTGTTAGGCATCGTAAATCTGTGATTCATGTCTGCTCCAGGAGTTTCTGTCTTTATGTAATCACCATAAAGGCCGCTTGTTCCTGACTAACTGGCAGCGTAAACTCATGTCAGGACACAGCAAACAGTTTAACTGCTGCTCTCAGTGGGTACAGCAGGTAGCCATAGCAACAGCTGTTATGTTTTACACCATGTTGGCATTTAATTCACTGCTGAAACTGTGACCGAAAGATTACAAACAAACAAAATGATGAATGAATGAAAAAAAACCTGACATTAATTACAACTTGTCTTTATGGAATTCATAATCATTTATCTTAAATGTCACATAATCATAATCAGTGGTTTCAACTGAAGGAGACACTTGTGCCATTAAATGTATAAGAACCCAAAGCTTAAATGTATTTATATCAATGAAGCTATAGCACAGATAAACACAAAGACACTGTAAAAGAACTAAAGTATATCCAGTAGGACGGTTTGTAAGGCAGTGAGTTCACCGTTTAGCTCTCATCAGGATACAGTGTCATGCATCATCACTTAAATTAGATGTTTTATAGAATACAGGAAAATGGGCAATACCTTTGCTCTTACTCAAGTTGTGGGAAACTCCTACTGGTTACCGAGCAACAACTACCTTATAAAAAAATACAGTGTGCACATGAGTCTCGTGGCTTCCAGTCATTTTGTCTTTTAAAGCTGCTGCCGGAGGAAAGTTTGTTAACCACGAGGGCTGCAGGTATTATGACTTTGATTCTCAATTAAGCATCTCAATCTCAGTGTTTCAACTAATTGATTAGTTGTGTGAAAAATTGGAAAATACCAGAGATAAGATAAGCTATGATAAGATAAAACTTTCTTTATCTCTCAGTGGGTTAATATTAAACAGCAGTTCAAGCACCGACTTAGAAATACACAAAATAAAAAACCAAGAAAACACAGACTATGTTCATTATACACAACCAAAATAAGAATGAGACTATTGAAGTTCTTGTTAATAATATATGAATAGAATATTGCACCAAAGGGAATTAATTCACATATAGGTAATGGTGAATGTGAAAGTGAAAAAGTGACAGATCAGTGTTGTGGAATGAAAGGCTGTTGATGAGGAGATTATAATCAGATAATATCCCCATAAGATTGTTTACCTTGATATTTATGTTGGTCTCCATGGAGTTATTCCCAAGGTCGAATTGGAGCTCAGAGAGATGTTATCAAAAAGCTTTTTGTATTCAACCAACATGAGTTCATTACCACACAAGACTGGAAAAACTGGTAAATCAGTCAATCACTGGAGCAGCTGGAACCATCTATGTAGTTTTTTTAAAGGCCTGAGAATTTTATAATTATTCATAGATTATCAATAACCCATCGCCAGTACCTATTTTTTGATAATAACTACTTTTAAGGGATAGTTCAACATTTTGGCAAATTGACTCATTGCCATAATCCCTATAGTCATAGCAGTAGGTTAGTTACCTTTATTTGTCAGTGCGAGCTGACAGAGTTGTTTTCAAGGTAAGTTCTTGCAAAACCGCTGATGTGTGTTCCCGTCGGGTCCTACAGTTTTTCGGCAAGCAGTCTCTGCATTTGCCGAAAACAACTCTGTTTTGTAACGTTGTGTTTTTATTATCTCATAGCGTGGTGAATGTGCAGGTCACAACTTGTCCACCAGAGCGTTGTGGAGTTGTTGGATTGTGTATTTGATGAGTTTGATGAGAGAAACCAAGACATTCCATTAGCCTCCGTAGCGTAGCTCTGAGCAGCTCGTGACTCTGCTCCACCGTTCTAAAAATAGCTTGCATCGACAATTAAAGGTAACGAACCTACTGCTATGTATGGCAATGGGCCAATTTGCCAAAAATGTTGAACTATCCCTTTAAACTTCTCATCAAACCTGTCAAATGACCTTAGTGGTTTCATTGTAGAATCCTTATGTATTAACAATTAAGACAGTGAATATCAACGTTACTTTGTGTGAGAAAGAGGAAGAACAATCATCTTAACCTCCGATGGCTTTCAGAGAGTTTCCACATCAGAAAAATGGCACATTGTAAATGACTGAAGTTCAGCTCTTGTTTTAATTTCTATCTTGGAGCTGAGTGATACTGTGATTGATATTATTGGAACAAATAAAAACCACCGAGGTGTCAGCGTTTCATTGACTCAGACCGACCGGTGGCCTGGAGGTTCAAACACCTGCTAATGTGCTGAATAATCAGTCTGCAGGCGTCACCTGATGACAGCCGCCGTCTGATTGATATTCAAGTGCGAGCGCTATAATTGCTGGCCCTGACACATTCGAAGCGATCCTCGCCACCAGAACGTCTCGCTGTCACAGCTCTGGAGGATATATGACGGAATAATTGCGGCGAATAAATCACGCGTTAAGTTCCTGTCAGAGGGACGGTTGTGGAAATACGCTGCGCTCCGGGTCCTGGTGGAGTCGACACGGCAACGTGAGCCAGTGTGTCTGCATCGTCACCCCCCCCCCGATTGGAGCAAACAAACCTCAGAGGTCCTAAAGATTTACAGCTGAATTAGAGAGTCATTATATCCTCAGACAGGACTGTGCATCACCCCACTCTGTTTACTCTCAGCACAGCAGAGTGCACACTTCTTCTACACCCCCCCCCTCCCCCCAACCCCCTCAACACATCCTTAAATAAACAGGCTTATTCAGTTGCTACGTGTTGAAACTGCTGCTGCAACAATGAGCTGTAATTGCTCTTCAATCTCCCTCCCCCACTTCCCACTACAATTTATTATTTTTTATTTTTTATTATAATCTTTTTTGTTTTTCCTCTCTCTCCACTATCCCAAATATCTCTCATTAGACCATACAATAGCGTCTATCCCTTACTTCTCCTCTCCTTTCCTAACTCTATTCTTTATTTTGATTTATTTAAAGGAGAATTCCGGTCATTTTTGACCCCTAAATCGTTGTCCTGATGGTCACCCAGTGTTGGGGGGAGCAAAAAACGCCACTAAAATTGATGCAGGCAAACCAGAGTTACACCATGGCTAGACGGTGCTAGCGCTAAAGTATGGGGGCAATTTTTTCAACCACAACAAACACTCAAAAAACAATCAAATATCTATGGTACATGACTGGAATCCTTAGAGACACCACTGAACTCATAAACTGTACAGTATAAACCGGTATAAACAGTATAAACTTTGTGTTTTTGCATGTAGTCACTCACCTCAGACAGCCCAACTCTGAAACATCCTGGAAAGACATTACTATCCAATCACAGAGCGCCTGCTCTCCCCGCCACAGAAACTAACTCTTTCTCCTTGTTGTGATGATTTCTTTACAAAAATAAACAGTCAGAGATATTTTGAACATTACCACTGCACTGCTCCACCGTTTATTTTTGTAAAGAAATCATCACAACAAGGAAAAAGTGTTTTACCCCATCTCCATCTCCCCTCCCCCCCTTCCTCCCCCCAAAAACATTTTTTATTTTACCCTTTTTTTTCCTTCTCTCTCCATTTCCCCATCTCTTTCATCTCTTATCATACTCACCCAATAGCATAATGGTTTATTACCCACCAATTCCCTGACCTTGAATCACAAAAATTATTTTTCTACTCCTACCTGACAACCAACAACTATGATTACCCTATTCATTTTTTTAAACCTCTCCCCCTTTTTTTGCCACCCCCCCCCCTCCCTAATCATGCAACAGCCATAGTCTAGTGGCTAACCCCTCTGTCTACCAACCAGTAGACCAGGGTTCAATCTCCAACCCATACTTTATAAATGTATGGTCCCTCATAATTTATCATTTGCCTTCCCCCCTTTACTTCTTCATTTTATACATACTTCCTTTCTCCCACACCCCCTCCCCGTTTTTTAATTATCTTTGAGTCCCCACTCTCTTTTCTACTATTTCTATCTCTCCTCACAATACTTTAGGCCAGTGCAAAACAAATTGTAATCCAAACCCCAACCCCCCCTCCCCAACCCCCTCAACACATCCTGAAAAAAACAGGCTTATTGAGTTGCTACGTGTTGAAACTGCTGCTCCAACAATGAGTTGTAATTGCTCCAAAGAATGGTGTATGTGTGTGTGTGTGTGGGGGGGGGGGGGGGTATAATTGCAAATCTGGCACATAGATCCTCAGTATTGGCAGGTGCGTTCTGATTGGGCGTGGTGGCCTTTTGTTTTGATAGGTGCATCTGAGCGGTCCGGATGAGCCGTCGTCCGCCAGCGGGAAGATGCCGGAGTTGCCGGCGGCGATTGCGGACGCGGCCTCGGCAGCCAAGCTACGAAACATCCTCCTCTACGGCGTCCGCCTGCGAAGGTCAAAGGTGAGCTCTCTCTCTCTGCGCCCCCCCCCCCCCACACACACACACACCGCCGCTCTTTTCTTTTATTTCTCCGGCACGTGAGCGCAGAGTTTCTCCTGCGCTGCATATTTGAGAGAGGCCAAGCTAAACAGAATGGGGAAATGTCTCGCTCCAATATCTTGTCATGCTTTTATGCTCCGGGGCAAGGTAGCTGTCTTTTATCGCCCATCTGTCTGTGCTGGTGTGTGTGTGTGTGTGCGTGTGTGTGTGTGTGTGTGTGTGTGTGTTCGGGAATAAATGTGTCATTACGAGGGCAGGATCTCAACTTTTCACCTTCCACCACATGTGTTGCAAAGTGTTGTTTGAACTGTGCGCCAGCAGGATGAAAAGGACGCAGAGGTGCTTCAGGTTTAAAGCACCACAGCCGCCGCCGCCCCCGCCGCACGTGCACGCCAAAACCTCGGCAGTTAAGCCGCGCGTCCTGGGAATCCTCGGCGAGCGCTCGCTGGAGTCGTCAGGGTGGATGCGGTTGACCTGAAATCCATAACTGACTGCTGGGTAATTACAGGATTATATAAGGTTGAATTATTCATCCTGCGCAGCGAGAAACGTCAGGATTCATGCTACCAAAGCTGTCAGGTCCAATCACAACGGCTGGGGCCAGATGTGTAGGGCAAACTAAAAGACAAATGTTGAATATTCATGCCACTTTTGGCCTTAAATCTGACATCCGGTATGATTTATGTCCAAGATTTACTGCAGCCGTGTGACAGATGAGGCTTCTTGGCAGCTGGATGGCTTTCTCAGACCGGCCGGCGGTAAAAGCCTCAGTTCCCGGGGCGGATGTTTGAGCAGGTCGGGTGGTTTTATTCCGCGCCACTCAAAAAAAAAGGAAACGTGAATCTCTGCGGTCGGCGAGGTCTGCGTTCGTGACGTCATGTAATGAAAAGGAGATGCTCCGTATCCGTGATAGCCGGGGCGTTGCGATACGCTGCCGGACCCACATGTGAGTTTGATTCCCACTATCGGATGTTGGACATTGTTTGGTTTTCTTCTGCATTACGGAGACTAATGCTGTTAATTAGTCATCCGGCTTCAGCTCCTCGGACGGAGAGCAGAGCAGAGCAGAGGAGGGAGGGGGGAGGAGGAGGGGGAGTGGTCCGGGAGGATGCGTGTTTCACCATGTTGCACCATGATAAAATGCTTATCGCTGTGAGATAGGCTGCATTCTGCTGCTCCACGTCTATAAATCACTGTTAGCTTTTTGCTGCAATGAAGATAATTCTCCCCAGATGGACTTGAGACTCTGCCTGCTACACTCCTCCTGTCACATGTACGCTTTATATATGAATAGTGTTCATGAAGTTTGTTTTATTTCTCCGGTTTCACCAGGCAGTAATAGAGAGTGAGTGGGCAGATTTAGAGTTCATGGTCTGTCCTCAGCAGTGGTTCCCAACCTGTGGGCTGCGGCCCGCTGCTGGGTCCACAAATCATTAGCACAACAGCCAGAGGATGTGATGTTGAAAATGATTTTAAAGATATTGAAAATGCCTTTCATTATTTTTTCTCATATTTCAAGGGATCACTGTGTGTGTTGAAACAGGAACAGGAACAGTAAAGGGATACTTCACCCAAAATCAATAATTCACCAATTTGTCATGCCAAAGAAGGGTTTGGAGAACTTTTGGTGTCATCAAAACGCTTTTGGAGTTCCAGATGGGGTCCAGTTGGCAACGGATTTTCATATAATGGCGGCGGTTAGAGTTCACTTCAGGACACCTGGGTCAGTACAGACGAGCAGTATGGAGGTATCTGGATGTTTCATAGTGTGTGTTTTGGACCATTCAAAACTGAGCTCTATCCGCCGCCATTATGTGAAAATCCGTTGCCAGCCGGACCCCCCATGGAACTCCTAAAGTGTTTTGATAACTCAGTTCTCCAAACCCCAACGGTAGGGATGGGTACCGAAATTCGGTACTTTTTTGGTACCGACCGAATTCCCACCAAAGTACCGAGTATCGATTCACATAAAGTCAATCGGTACCACATTTCGGTACCTGAACGCACCTTCGTCATGCGTCAGCGAGAGAGTGCAGTCTGCATGAGCCCCGCACACTCGCGCCCGCCCCCCTTCTCTCTCTCTCCTTCTCTCTCTCTCTCTCTCTGAAATGAGACGTGGAGAAGCGGTAGCACCAGCCCGTCGTTTAAAATCACTACGTGAAAAACAGCCGCCTGTCATTTAACGTGAAGAACGGACTGTTGTGACGATCCGTACCGAAGCGGTCCGGTCCCGACTCCCGAGTCCCGCTTCTCATCACAGTGGCGCCATTCAAGTCCTCGTCACGTAATGAGAGCATCTAAACATCTAAACATCTAAACATCTAAACAAGGATGAAGTCTCCCCCTCTCCTCTCGTCAAAACATGAAGTCCACATGTTGCAGAGTTTGCTGCAGTTTCAGTTGTTTTTTTATTTAACAAAGTTTCACACAGAGCTTTCTGATGGCTGTAGAAGTCTCGCCATGTTTCTCCTTTTCCCACAGTAAAAACTGACATTTTTTCAGACATAAACTTTTTTTTTTTTTTTTTTTTCATTGAATGACTATTCCATTATATGAAAATCACCATCCCTAAAACATAAAATACTCTTAAAGGCTGAGGAGTTGTGATGTTGCTAAGAGGTAAATATTAAAATTTTAGACATTTTGATTTTTTTTCTTTTAAATTACCACACACACAAAAAGTACCGATTGGTACCGATATCGGTTCCCAGGTACCGAGTATCGATACCGTATCGATTCAAATGCGAAAGGTACCCATCCCTACCCAGCGGTGAGTAGAAAATTGGCGAATTATTGATTTTGGGTGAAGTATCCCTTTAAAGGGAAAGTAGCCTGAGCTGGAGGAAGTTCGCTGCTTCGATTAGCCTCTCATTGGCCGAACGAGCCACCTGGCGGAAGTCCCGCCTTCCTGTTGCTGTTTTCACAGTCCCCTCGGAGAAAGGAAACATCAACAGGAACCACGGATATTAAATTATGATGTTTACACCATTTGCTATCCAAGATGGACGTTCTGGCTCGTTTGCCGGCCGGCTACGGCAAAAGTTTTATCTATCAAGCTTAACCCATTGTCTTCAGTGAGGCTAGCAGAAGAGCGCTATAGAAGTGCAAGTCCATTTACCATTCCATTCATTATTTATTGTCTTTTTCTGATCATTTTATGCCACTATCATAGTATATATATAAACATAGTTTAATAGTACACACCCCGTATGAAGAAGAAGAGCTATTTATTGGCTTTGACACTAACTCCATGATGTTAATGTCAATAGATGCTCAATCAATGAATCTGGTTGTTGAATGTTATAAATGAAGCGCCTCCAGATAAACAGTGTGTGGCTTCCCTCATGTGTCAAACCATAGAGGAAGAAGAGGGCGCAACTTGATGTCGTTAAAAGAGGACCAGTCAAACCTCAAACGGTGGAAAACGATGTGGAAACGCTGATGGAAATATGACGTCCAGCTGTTTTTATACAAAGAATGGAAACTATTATAACGATTATGTGAAATGATTGCGGTCAGCTCTAATAATTGCAATCAGGCAATTATGCAATAATTGCAACAGGCCTAGCAACAAGTGATCCTCTGCCTTATCAACCAAAACAGAAGCATTCAACTTCCTGTTTCCCTTGCTTTCAGCTCAATCCTGAATGCTGATTCATTATTACAAGTTCGATTCCAACCCTGTTACATATTCATTGTACTCAAAGCTGTAATAAGAGCAACTAAGTTTAAATGGAAAGTGCTCTGACAACCTGTTATTTAGCCTGTTGTTCCAGGGTCAGGATTTAGCCAAAATGTTTTTTTGTTTTTTTTAAATTTTCAAGTGGTCCATGGTTTGGAACAGGTTAGGAACCACTGCTTTAAAAACACATGAAAAAATAGTCTTTAAATAGAAAACACCTGATATGGTGTTTGATGCTGTTATTACAAGATCAGCTCAACTGACTCACAGTATCCAGTGTCAGCTTGGTCACATGATGGCCGACATGTTTGTTTTTTCACCGCAACAAAAGAAAGGTCAAGTCTTTGAAAGGGATTTTCACATCCACCAAACCATTGTGATTGTGCTGCAGTTCACATGACAACACAGTGTTGCACTTTGCTCACATTGATAAGACAGTTTAGATAGATTCTCTTTTTCCTTTTATTTGTGTTTGTGGCTTTGTGTGTTTATGTGCGCACCAGCTTCTGCTCCACACAGTAAAAAATAACACTGGTCCACTCCACACCATCACAGTCCTCTGGTTTGTGGCTTCATTAATCATGTTGTCCAACACAAAACGAACCGACTGCACTCACCGCAGTCGAACAGATAAAATCTAGAATCTAGCTCCAGATTTCAGCTAAATTAAGACTCTCGTTATTTTTCTTCGGTGCTTTTTTTGTTTCAGGAAATAGTTCATATGATATAATAGCTGAGGCCGTTTTCATTGGCAGCGACGGTTTCTAGTGAAACAAAGCACAATAACCAAAGCGAAGCCATAATCTGCGAACGATTGAACTGTGACGGCTGTTAGTGTTTTTAAAAAAAAGACTGGATGTTCTCCCTCGTCACCTCCACAGAGGAAGATGCATCACTCCCAGCTGCTGCTCTGGAAACAGGGAGGAACAATGGCCTGACAGTTTAGAAAGTACACACCCACCAACTCCTCTCACACTCACTAATTAACACGGCGTATCTTGTGTGTTTTAACAACTACACAAACAGAAAGGGGAAAACTGCAGCTCCATGCTTAATGCACAGATATGTGGATTGTTTCAATCTATTCATCCGACTGATGTTAAAGGGATACGCCAACATTTTTTTTTTCGTGTCTTGCCTCACTCCCGAGTCCATGACCAGCAGATAGACACCATCCTTTCGACTGTGCGTGCAGTAACAAGGGAGATAGAGCCGTATCGCCGTAATTAGCTTAGCTCAAACGCTGGAAGTGTATAGGAAACCGGCGGGCCGATCTTCGTCTCAGAGCTGACACAACTCTCCGGTAAGGCATCTTGAGCGGTCAAGACGGTCAAGACATAGACGAGATCGGTCAAAACGGAGGGTTCAAGCAAAGACGCTTTATTTTGGTTCAAGCTAGCTACATCCAGGGTAGGTTAGCTTCCTATTTCAAAGTAAAAGCACAAATTCTATCGTCATGGTTTTCTGTATGTAAAGGGAAACGGGTGTTTTATTTTGTGAAAGTAACCGGAAGTGCGTTGGTCACAACGGCTAGCTTGTAGCGCTGAATTCGTCCGAACAAATTGTAAACAGCTGGGGTCTCATTTATAAAACTGTGCGTGGGATCGTTACTGAAAGTGTACGTACGCTCAAAAGCCAAGTTTTGCGTGCGCCAGTAAATATTCAGACTTATAAAACCCTGCGTACGCACACTTGCAGGCAAACTTCCCTTTATAAATCACAGAGTTCCTACAAGTGTGCGCAGCTGAATCCGCTTCACGTTCCGCCCTGTACACGCCCTGTTTTAACCCTAGATGGTCATACAAACCACCACATGAATGCGATCTGCATGTAAATGAGCCTGACGTGCTGTTGTTCTGTCGGTGTTGTGAATCAGCTGCAGGTGTGAAAGTGGCAACGTGACGTGTTGCTGCAGCTGTTAACGGCGTCAGCGGCTCAGAGCGCACGCGGTGTTGTTTTGGTGCACTGCCTCTCACATGCTGGACCCGGTTCGGCACATAGTTACAACAATGACAACAGTTCTAATCTGAAACCAGTTATTAACCTTCATCATGGTCTCCCTCTCCCTCCTTTCTCCTCCAGCGGTGCCGTGGTGCAGCATTACGCACGGGGCTCACCGCTGTATTCATACATTTACAGTAATTAGACTGATTGATAAAACTTTGAATAATTAGCGGAATCAGTTACATTCTGAGGAATGATCATTGACACTTCTCTTGATAACAAGAAAACAGAATGTAATAATTGTGCGAACGATTACTGGATTTTTTTTCCAGGCTTTGAGATTTAATTGATTCTCGATCATATGTTCACAGTATCATAGGAACATATAGTTATTTACACCATGTATTTATCCCATGCAGCCGCGCCGTCCTCTCCTCCTCCTGCGCTCTGGGAGTGGACAATATGACGGAGAGACGGTGGTGATTAAATATAGAGAAGGAATTTTGATTTTGAATTTTAAGTTAGATTCTAAGAAGATGTTTCTGAAACACCAGTCCGATGCAAAATAAGGGCGCTGTTGAATTAAATCACCGTGGCAACATGGATCTAACGCATACGGGTTGAAATTAAATGTGTGACGGCCGATAATAAAAACATAATCGTTCTTCTCACCCTACATTTCTTCAGTCTGACTTCAGTTCACCACCACACCGTCTGTGTCGCCAATTCCCCTTTTCCTTCAAACCATGCGTACGCCTGGGTCAGTGTTTGCTTAGAGCTGCGCACATTCTCCTGTCAAGTTTGTTTTTTATAGATCACAACCTTGGCGTGAAAAGTCACGTACGCCACTTTCAGCCCCGTTTTGTGCGTACGCAACGGTTATAAATGAGACCCCTGGTATTTAGACAAATTAACGACACACTGCTGATCTAAACGGCTACTTTCTCACCTAAACATGTTTGAAATGTTGATAAAGTGATATATTTACAGAGTTTAGAGCTAAAATGAAATCAGCTTCTGACTGCTGAGTTCAACTAAGGTAGGAGGCAGGCTAACACTACCCATACACTTCCAGTGTTTGAGCTAAGCTAATTACGGGCGATACGGCTCTATCTCCCTTGTTACTGCACACACAGTGGAAAGGATGGTGTCTATCTGCTGGTCATGGACTCGGGAGTGAGGCAAGACATGAAAATAAATGTTGGTGTATCACTTTAACATATCAAACTACTTAGTGTAGACAACTGAAGCTGAAAAGATCATGTTCATGGTCATAATGAAAATATCAGCTAGACTGAGACATGAACAGTAGGTTGTATCCTGTACGCCACACCCTTACATTCTGTCCCACCGTGTGAACAAACCAGACACATACACATACACATACAGTACTGTACTGTGCAAGGCACTTGATGTTGATGTTTAGATTCTTATCCATTAGGCAGTACCGTCCCAGAGGCCTCTGATCGGTTCCACATTATTCTGCAGCGTGACAATGACCCAAACATCCAGCCAGTTAAAAAATAACTATTTGAATTGACAAGAAGAAGAACTGAGTCCTGCAACAGATGATATAGCCCCCCCCCCCCCCCCCCCCACAGAGTCCTGCTCTCACCATTATGGAGTCAGTCTGGGATTACATGGAGAGACAGAAGACACTGAGACAGCCTACTACAATGACATGCAAAAGTTTGGGCAGCCCTGGTCCAAATGTCTGTTAATGTGAACAGTTCAGCAAGTGGAACATTAAATGATCTCCAAAAGACAAAAAGTTAAACATGAAACAGTCTTTTGCAATATTTTAATCAACATCAGTGTATTATTTTTGCGTTCTACAGTTTTAGAGTGACAAAGGGAAACAAAGCTGCAGCCTGCAATAGAATGAGAAACCCAGGAGACTGGAGCTCTCAGATAACTTTGACCAAGGTATCAGACAAGATATTTACTATTTACACACTGTCATAGTTTCCAAAGGGGGGCTACTAGCTACTAACTATGCAGGCTGCCAAACCTTTGCTGCAGGCCCTTTTCCTTTTCTGGCAGTTTAAAAATGAAAAAAAAAAAATATATATATATATATAGTTTAAAATGTAAAGTGAATGTGTCATCTGTAACGTTGTGCCTTTTGTAGATCATTTCATCTTCCACTTGCTGAACTGTTCATATTAACAGACATTTTGACCAGGGGGGCCAAACTTTTGCATGCCACTGTCCAGTACATCCACAAAAAAACTATGGCAAGTTCTCCAGGATGCTTCAACAAGCTGCCAGTCAAGAACCTTAAAGGAAAACTATGCACTATGCATAAGTCCGCTCACTTTTCTGCTGTTTTGGTTCCGCTCCTCTCAGCCATGTGCATTTGTTTACAGCCGGTGAAAAATCAATAAATAGAGCGGTGGATAACATTACATAACATATAGGCTACGTTGTTACGACGTGTGTGTTTGTGTAGTCTTAAAGTGAAATTCCGGCGTAAGTGTAAACCATGGTCAAACACACCTACTTCTCCTCCGGGAGCCGCTCGTTGGTGAGGAAGCCCTGACGAGTCGATCACCGAGTGCACCGGAGTTCCGCAGCTCTTAAAAATGCTCATTTGCGCCTATATCGTGGCCAGCACTCGATAATAATAGTTATAAAGTGATATGCAAGATAAAAAAAAAAAAAACTCTGATTGTATTTCCATGAGGTAATTGTTGATTGAGCTGCGGAACTCCGGTGCACTCGGTGATCGACTCGTCAGGGCTTCCTCACCAACGAGCGGCTCCAGGAGGAGAAGTAGGTGAGTTGAGTTGCATCTCCTTGCTAAAGAAAACAGGCAAAGCTAGCAGATGTTTGACAACTCGTACTACGTGCTGGGACCCTGTGTGTACTATTGATGACATTTGGTGCAGTTCTGAGCATTATTTTGGGCAAATGGTGGCGTTTTGGTTGCGGTCAGACAGTGGATCCGGACAGCGCCGTGTGTGGCGATATTGCGGTATTTGCTGAAGTTGGTGGATCTCGTGAATGTAGCGGTCGGGCAAATTGATCTCTCGAGGGGGGGTCTAACTCGGTGTTACGGTGTGTTTGACCATGGTTTACACTTACGCCGGAATTTCACTTTAACTGTTTGTGTTAGCTGGGACACCAGGGCGGTGGCCAGGTACTACACTGATGTTACAAGGTTGGTTTTCAGCCGTGAGACGCCAGGTGAAGACAGAGAGCCTCCGTTGTCACTCGTAACAAGTCACAAGTCATGTAGTTAACGATCACAATTACTCCGGAGCTTTTTAATGAAGGTAAAAATGTAGCAGAGCCACGGGAGAAATCCTGCTTAGTTCCTCTGTGTGCAGGTGTCTGGAGGAGAACTGGAGCTGTGGTCACTCTGACAGTTTCTTCTGTTGACTGAGCTCTGTAAAAAGTTAATCCATAAATAAAGACTATTCATGGTTTTATTTCTGAAAGTATCTTCACTTTATAGCGCCTAAAACTTTTGCACAGTACTGTAGAAGTGAGGTTTAGGGTTTGGCTTCATGTCTTTTTGAAAGCTAAGAAGAATAATGTTTATGTAGACAAGTTGTCTTTTGTGGTTTGTAATGTTGTAAAGTTCAGCGAACCACTGACCAGACCATGGCCATACACAGAAGTTGAGTATTATTTTCTGAGCTGCAGGTCACTTGAACTGTTCAACTGGATCCACATTTCACAAAAACAGTTCTCCAGTCCTGTAAGGCAGCACTGTTTATTCTCCTTCCTCCCCTCCACAAAAGATGAAGATGTGAAGGTCTGATTAAAGTTTCTGATGCTTGAAATTTACTACTGATGATAAAATCAGATCTTACATCAGCGCAGTGTGCATCTTCCAGGTTTTCAAAGACAGAACATTGTTAAAGATAATCCACCATAAACTCTGACTGCCTTTTGTTCCTCCCTGAATGATTTCATCCTCAGGCACGAGTGTTTGTTGTCAAGTGGACATCAGTGAGGAAAAACAAGCGGGGAGAACAGTAAAGCATCCCTCGCCCCTGATTATGTATCACTCTGAGGAATCGCTGGACGCACCCACCGCTCTGGAAAAGAAAGGCCCGTTTGGCTAATTGAATTTTAACCTTTGACAGTTAAAATGCATGAGCACTTGGAATTGCGTTCGAAGCTGGGAAACCGATCCACCTCGTAGACCTTCAGCGACGTCTCTCTGGATAAAACCTGGTTTTCTCGAAACGAGGCCCGACTCTGATTTCACATTATTCAAATACTCAGCCGACGAGGCGCGGAGCGTCCAGCGGCGCCGTGCGTGCCACTTGGAGGAGAGAGTGAAACGCAGTCACGGTCAATGAACAGCAGCCTCTCTCTGCGGGGACGTGTGATCAAAGCGCCTCTTTAAAGGGATAGTTCACCCAAAATTCAAATTTCACTCATTATCTACTCACCCTCATGTCGACTAAGAGCTGAGAGAATTTTCAGAGTCCTCCGTTCCTTCTTTGAGTTACGGGGGGGTCCGCGCAGCAGTATTTGTCCATATAATGGTTGTCAAAGGATACCAACTTTCTTCGTCCAAAAAGACACACCAAAAAAACATCCAAATACCTCCACACTGCTCGTCTGTAATGTCCCTCTTGTATTGAAGCCCCGACATGAGAAATTGGTCCGCCGGTCGTGATTTGCACTGACACAGGAAGAGCAGTGAACTGAGACACTTGTAGCTTCCGCTACAAACAAGCTTAAAACATACACTTATTTAATTTTTTTCGGAACAATTTCTCATGTCGGGGCTTCAATACAAGAGGGACATTACAGACGAGCAGCATGGAGGTATTTGGATGTTTTTTGGTGTGTTTTTTTGGACGAAGAAAGTTGGTATCCATTCACAACCAAATACTGCTGCACGGACCCCCCCCCCCCCCATAACTCAGAGAAGGAACGGAGGACTCTGAAAATTCTCCCAGCTCTTAGTTGACATGAGGGTGAGTAGATAATGAGTGAAATTTGAATTTTGGGTGAACTATCCCTTTAAAGATTTGTTTTCCATTTGTGTTGCTGCCTCTGTGAAGATGCCCACAAGCCAAACATCCGGCGCGATAGTGTGCGAAAAGCTCAAACCGGTTCTGAGGATGTCGAGTGGAGAATATTCCGACACCTGATCTTTCTAAACTGACACGATGTTGTGAAAACGGTGACGTGACGGTATACTACACTATCAGTGTCTGCCGCGGTGATAGGAAGTGTCATCGGATCCCTCCTCGCACAGGGTCCTGGCGACTTGTCATCCGCTGAAAAGGGAGTTGTCACGGTGATATATGGGTGTTGTAATCCCTGCAGTGAGAGCCCTGATGTTTACCCAACCCCATATTTCCTCCTCCTCAAAGAGCCCGGACCGGGAATCCTAAACCTGAGAAGAGATTAGCCGGCCGGGAAGAAAAGAGAGTGAGAGAAAGGAGAGGAGGGAGGGGATGAAGGGAGAAAAGGACAGGACTCTATAGGTGTATTCTCCTCTGCCTGTTCAGATCTAGGTCTGAAAGGCGGACAGGTGAAACCGTACACGACCCATCCAAGCTCTTGCTGTGACACACGTAGAGTTGTACCCTGGCCGGGGTCAAAGGAGATCAGGCGACGACCGCCGTCTCTGTGGCTTCAACACGCCGCCGACTCTTCACAGGCTAAGTCTCCACACTTGTCCTCCACTGAATAAACAACTGGCCTTTTCCTTGTGTGAAAGACGATGGAGTTGTCAGAATGCTGTGGTGGATAGGTTTATCTTCTCTACAAGCCACCACATGGGAACAACTTATTCAAAGGTGGAGCTCCCTTTCTAAATCCTCAGGTTGTGAGATGATTGATGGGAT
The DNA here is from genome assembly GCF_045865225.1 of Trachurus japonicus. NCBI lineage: Eukaryota > Metazoa > Chordata > Actinopteri > Carangiformes > Carangidae > Trachurus > Trachurus japonicus. Next base: position 4,523,197 of record NC_140922.1, read on the forward strand.
GGGAAAGAGAAAAATGTGCTGAAATTGATCTGAAATGTTTTGGGGATAAAAAAAAAACACCCTTAAGTTGACCGGTGCTAAGAAATATTTTTTAATATGTACAAGGACACATATTTCTTCAGTTGTTGATCTGTTGTTGCTTTCTTTCTTTGTTTCATTTTTGTTTTGGTCTTGTTTTATTCTTTTCTTATCATTTTCTACTAATTTTCTATAGTTTTTACTTATTCACCCCCACTTATTGATATATAGTTATATGCATTGTCGTAATGTAAATTCTGACAATAAAATAAAAGCTTAAAAGTTAAAAGTTTATGACCAATCAACACTTTACAGTTTGTGTCAGCTTAATATGTACTGTATATGTTAAACAATAGTGTACATCCATGATAGTGGTACTGTGAGGCTGAGCTGTGAGCTACCAATGCTAACATGCTCATGTTTAATGCTTACGCTTGCTGATTGGAATCTCGTTTGTTTTTTGTAGATTTCTTTGTATTTATTCAGACTTGGACAAAAAAGAAAATGGTGACCTAACGATGGTTCAAGATGAGAAGTTAAGGGATCACTAAAGTGATTTTTCATTGTAACCCACCCAGTGGTTGTTGAGAGATTTCACAGCAAACCTCCTGGTGATGCTGGAGGAGAAGTCCATCTCAGTCATTAGGCCTCATCATCTGGGAGCTCAGAGTGATTGCACTCGATTTGGCTGCGAGTCACTTGATAATTGTTGAGATATTCCGTCTAGACCAAAGTGGGTCGAGTGAAGAGACTGACTGATGTTGCCGTCCCTCGATGTTCTAACCGAGCCAAAGTTAATAAAGTCATTAACAGTCAGGTTTCACCGTTCCATCACCAGAACCTGCTCCTTTAGTTAATGCTCTCCAAAGGAATTACACACTCATGGAGAATTTTCTAAATAAAGCGCCGAGGGCAAATGATTTCTCCAGAGGTCTTTTGTCCACACTTACTCTCACACTACATCTGTCAGGCGACATACGCAGCTTATCCTTTGGTTTAGGTGCCATGAAGTAGACGGATGAAACCCTACACAAGTAACTGAAGCCCTTGCTGTGACACCTATGTATTTGCACCCTGGCGGGGTCAAGGGACATCAGGGACGGCTTCTGTCTCCGCTGCCTCAGCACACTCCCCACCTTTCTCCTGGCAAATCCAACAATTGTCCTCAGAAGAAAGGCCAGCGGAGGCTTTAATGTACCATGAGAGTCTATATCCATCCCTAAGGATGAGGACTTACTAAAGCTGGGGACACTACAGGGTTTTTTGCCAGATTTTATCCACGATTCACATTTCGGTCTCGTCTGCACCAGTCGGCACTAATGGGGACAGTCAGCATGGCAAGTTGGCACAGAAATCTGTTAGTGTGTGATGGGGTACAGACTCAAATGGGCAAGTGTGTGAGGTGAACAGACGCCGGCCGACTTCAGTCACAGCAGTTCAAACATGTTTGAATTTTTAAGCCGAGGCTGGACGCAGTCGGGTAGTGTGTACTGGTTACCGACCCAACCGCAGACACGTCGCCCACAGCCAATAAAAAAGAGGAGGTCAAGCAGGCGCCCCATGTGTTGAGGCTAAGGTCCTCGCTGCAGGTGGCCCCGGTTCGAATCCTGCATTGGGCGGCCCTTTCCTGCATGTCATTCCCCCCCCTCTCTCTGCCTTCCCATTTCCTGTCTCTCGCAATTGTACGATCAAATAAAGGCATGAAAAGCCAAAAAATATATATTTAAAAAAAAAAAAAGCAGGTGGAACATTTGAAATAGCGTCTGAACTCGACATCGGATCCTCCACTATTTGGCTGTTTTTTATAGAGAGACAATTGTCTCTTTATTATTCAGTCAAATAGAATAGATTTGCAACCAAAAAAGAGATTTGAGAGCAAAAGAGAATAAGTGGCGATCAAAACTTTTTTTAAAAAAGCCATCACACTCTGCCACTGCTGTGGTACGACACAGTTTTTCTTGATCCCTTCCTGATTGGCCCCAGGCTTGGCCCCCGCAGCCCGCGCTGGAGCCAGGTCAAACCCACCAATAGAAACTCTTCTCTCCTCCATCGGCGTAGGCCCCGCCCATTAAGTGCAGTTGAACTCGCAAGCAAAGAGGACTGATGTTCAAGCTAAACTTTTTAACTTGCAAGCAAAGACGACTGATTTATAAGCAAAATGATTATGTTTTACTTACAAACATTAGTAGTATTATGTAGTAGTAAGTAAAATGCTCTCAAAACATTTTTTTTTTTTTGCAATTGCAACCTGTTCTGTTTTGCTCTCATTTTTTGATTGCCACTTATTCTCCTTTGCTCTCAAATCTCTTTTTTGGTTGCAAATCTATTCTATTTGATTGAATAATAAAGAGACAAATGTCTCTCCATAGTTTTTTCTTTTTCATGGATTTCTCACCGCAGATAGCTGCGCAAACAACTGCAGCAGCAGCAGTGAGCCGTATGTCGTCCTTAATGAAGGAGTCAATTGTCGGCTACAGTGGCATCTTCCTCCAAGAAGGACTTGGAGACCAGCAGCTTGTTTACTATATGTATTGATTGAGAGCTTGAGCATCCTCCCGACTTTGGCCTTCTGTGATTGGCCAGAAGGGCGAGGCTCGGACAGAATCTCTGGAGGTAAATATATCTGCGCTGCTGCCAAGTTGTTCATTGAGTCTTGGTGATCGAAGCCTTTGACATCCTACAGTAATCAAGATCTGTTATTGCAACCAGCAAAAAACAGATTAAAAAGATGAAAATGTTAGCTTTAACTGAAGTGTTTGATAGGCCAATCAAAATATTGCAGAAAGCAGAACAGATAAGAAATGACGTGGCAGTTCATGAAGTTATTGGTGTTGTTACCCAAACAATGTCTCTCTGGGAGGACTGACAGATTTGGCGAGCCTCCTTGTTCTTGTCCTTGATCCGCTGCACTTAGCATCAGAATAAAAGCCCAAGAATCCACCCTGGCCCTCCACGCACTTTTTTCCCCTGCTGTTTGCCTAAGTACTTGTCTTTGTTCAGACGATTATGTCTTTAAACTTTATCTAAGATCCCCATGGAAATGTGGATGAGAGCACTTGGCTCCCTCTGTGGAATCCTGACATCTCCATACAGACAGAAGCCCGAGGATCGCTCTCCTCCTCGGTGATGTATTTGAAGAGTGCTAGGGTCAGAGCCTGGGGAGAGACTCGCACTGCCGCAACATGTGCAGGATATCAAGCCTGATCTTCCATGCCGAGAGTGCTCCAGATGTGTGTCGGCATGTGTGAAACTTGACCGCCGGAGTTTGGCTCAAGGAATTAGACATACCAAAGCGGTGTTTACTCAGCTTTGATTTCTTAGATTAAAAAGACCAGCGAGCACACTGTTTGGGCTGATGTGCCTCCACTCAGACTCTCGCAGACAATTTGGAAATGACATTCCAAGAGAGAATTAGTGTTACAAACAGATGGTATGTTCTTAGGCGGGATTATTGTCAACCATCTCTTCACAATGAGTTTGTAAACATTCAATCAAACACAGCGAGGTCAAAACATACGTGTATGATTGTTTTGCCACTTGGTTTTGGGCTTTCTGACCACCCACAGTAGTCCTGGTTCTAGTTTTCTCTCAGCTCTTCAGTCAGCTCACAGCACAGCACAACTCTGTGGAGATTATGCTCTCATTCAACAGGCCTCATCAAAGTTTGTTTTTGCTGCGCTCACCTTCCTGCTCTGCACGTGATTTGGGTTTCTGATTGGGTGTTGGATGGCCTGATGCCCCAAAATGGTGGTAGAACTTTAGCTAAAGCTGATGCATTTAACTGCTCCAGTCGCTCTGGCAAACTGGAAAGAGTGCAGAGGCCACAGTGGATATCTCTGATATCTACATTTGCTGTATTGACAGAAAATGTTATAACAATTTAATTATGATTTGGATCCAGACCTTTTTCAAAGATGATCTGCTGATTATCTGGTGCTGAAAACACCTGAAACATTTACAGGAACATTTGGGTTTTGATGATTCAGACATCACCAGAATTATTGCTCTTAATATCTTTATAAACAACTTCAAACTTCTTGCCTACAAGAATTTAAAGGGATAGTTAAACATTTTGGCAAATTGGCCCATTGCCATAATCCCTATAGTCATAGCAGTAGGTTCGTTACCTTTAATTGTCAGTGCAAGCTGTTTTTAGAACGGCGGAGCAGAGCAGGAGGCTGCTCAGAGCTACGCTACGGAGGCTAAAGGAATTTCTTGGTTTCCCTCATCAAACTCATCAAATACACAATCCAACAACTCCAAAACGCTCTGGTGGACAAGTTGTGAGCTGCACATTCACCACACTATGAGATAATAACACAACGTTACCAGACAGAGTTGTTTTAGAGGGAAATACATGCAAAACTGCTGATGCGCGTTGCGTTCAGGGACAGTTTTTCAGCAAGCAGACTGTATTTACCTCGAAAACGGCTCCGTTTTGTAACGTTCTGTTATTATCTCATAACGTGGTGATCATGCAGGTCACAACTTTTCCACGAAAGCGTTTTGGAGTTTTTGGATTTTGTATTTGATGAGTTTGATGAGGGAAACCAAGAAATTCCTTTAGCTTCCATAGCGTAGCTCTGAGCAGCTTGCGGCTCTGCTCCGCCGTTCTAAAAATAGCTTACACCAACAATTAAAGTTAATGAACCTACTGCTATGACTATAGCGATAATGGCAATGGGCCAATTTGCCAAAATGTTGAACTATCCCTTTAACAAACTTATTATGTATAAAATATCAGAAAACATTAGATTAACTTGTTTTTGAATTAAAATATATTGTCGTGGTCTGTGTCTTTTCTCCCTTTTGAGTTCCTGTTTTATTTTGAAGTGTCCTGTCTTCCTGTGTGCTCTGCTATGACCTCATGTGTGTCACCTGTGTCTGATTGCACCACCTGTGTCTCGTTTCCTTGTGTATTTAACCTCAGTGTTCTCCTTTTGTCTCTGTCAGATCGTCTGTTGTCCATGCGTTGCATTTAGTCCCTGATGCTCTTTGTCCCTGTGTTCCTCCCATCCTGTTTCTCCGCTGACTTTCTGTGTCTCAAGTCTCTCGCTTTGCTATTTTGTGATTTTTCTTTTGAACTTTGTGCTTGTCCGGGGCTTAGGCCCGTTGACCGTTTTTGTTGTCACTTTGTAGACTCCGTTTGTGTGTTCCTTCATTCAATATATCTTTTTGTTTCCCACCACTTTATTAAAGGGATAGTTTAACATTTTGGCAAATTGGCCCATTGCAATAATCCCTATAGTTTTAGGAGTAGGTTTGTTACCTTTAATTGTCAGTGCAAGCTATTTTTAGAACGGCAGAGCAGAGCCGCAAGCTGCTCAGAGCTACGCTACGGAGGCTCATGGGATTTCTTGGTTTCCCTCATCAAACTCATCAAATACACAATCCAACAACTCCACAACGCTCTGGTGGACAAGTTGTGACCTGCACATTCACCACACTATGAGTTTTAGAGGGAAATACAGAGACTGCTTGATTGAAAACTGCTCCTGAAGGCAACGCGTATCAGCAGTTTTGCATGAATTTACCTCGAAAACAACTCTGTCTCGTAATGTTACATAATTAATTCATAGCGTGGTGAATGTGCAGGTCACAACTTGTCCACCAGAGCGTTTTGGAGTTGTTGGATTGTGTATTTGATGAGTTTAATGAGGGAAAGAAATCCCATTAGCCTCCGTAGCGTAGCTCTGAGCAGCTCACGCCTCTGCTCCGCCGTTCTAAAAATAACTTGCACTGACAAATAAAGGTAATGAACCTACTGCTATGACTATAGGGATTATGGCAATGGACCAATTTGCCAAAACCTGGTGGAGATTTGAGTACATCCACTCAGTAATGAGAAATAAAAAGTATGTACCAAAAATTGAATCTTTTCACCAAATTCTTGCTTTACCGTACAGGTTTTGATTTGTTTTTAACTACTGACACCAACCCAGTGTCACCAGGGATTCCACCTTCTAATGCTTAATTATTTTAACCACAGTAACTGTTTGATTCCACGCAATGCTACTAAAAACACTGAACATTGTGTTTATTGGATTTATTGGGTTTGAGTAACACATTGTGAACATATTCTTTTAACCCAAGCCCCCCTTCCACTCCCTCTCCCTATTATCCATTACTGTGTATATATATCTATAAAAATGCACTTACAGTACTTACTAAAGTATAGTAAGATCATAAAAACATAAAGAGCAATAAATAAATAATAAAATAAAAGAATAATTGCATAGTAAAGAGGCAAATAATAAATAATAATTAGATTTCTCTTGTTTTGGTTCTGCTGTTCAGATGCTCCATCAGATTACCCCATACTCCCTCAAATTTATTTGGCCTTGATTGTACATTATTTTCTCGTTGGGGATACAAGTGGTCGGTTCACTAATATAAGCCAAAGAGAGGCTGGAAGTGGCTGTTCATTCTTCCATTCATAGTAAGGGCAACATATGAAAATCTGGGAACTAAATCCTTACCAAGAAATTTCTTCACAATTGTCTTTAGGAACATGCATAATATGATGTCTTAAAATGTTGAAATTCAACTCCCGTGGGAAACCCCCTAAAAAACTACTCAAAGTTGGGGTACCCGTAACTGGATTTTTGAACATTCCGTAATGTTAAATTTGGCCTTAAGTAACTTGTGAGGGGTCAAACTAGGGGTTTTTCATGATTCTGAGTTGATCGCAAACATTAGTTTTACACCCAAAACACTCCTTGGTGGAGAAAAAAACAACCACACCCACTTTTCTTGTTCATCGGAACCCCCATCACCACCACCAATAGAATGCATTACAGAGAAGCCATTCCTTAGCATGGCAGAGGTTGTGTCACTACTAAATACTCAATATAATATAACTTATATTCTATAGCCTTTTTTCTATAGGACATACACACCCTCCAGGATTTTGTGGTGTCACGATTGCAACTATTAATGCAAATTCAATCATGAATTCTTTGGCCTTGCCACTGCAACTTTTCTGCAAATTCGCTATCATAGACCGCTGTGGCTAGCTGTGGTCAGCTGGGGCCACAGTGTTTCCATTACTTTTTTTTGCATGTGTTTTTATTACTAGTTATTGTTTTCATATAACATTAAGTTTTATGCGGATCGGGAGCGAGAGAGAAGGAAAGACATCAGGTGCACACCAGATGTCGCATACCAGTAAAAACGGAAACATACACATAGCCTACACACACACACTTCTCACTATTGGGTACATGTACATTAAAATGTTGCTTTCTTCTACTTTTTATTTATTGCCATGGTAAATCGGCCTAAGTATTGTTTAGTGGTAGTTGTAGTTGGTTAGCATTAAAAGTGAGGAATTTTGGAGTTAGCTAGTGCTAGACATGTTGAAGCCATTTACAACCTTCGACCATTGACAAACATACTACTTTTTACACCTTTGTGTTATCTCCTTTTTCTTTTAAGAACTTGAAATATGTCATGTCATTACGTTGATAACATGCATAAGAAACTTAAAAATTGTGGTAACACTTTATTTGATGCCTATCTCTATAATGCATTATTATCATGCTTATAATGGGTTATAATAATAAAAGTTATAATGCAGTTATAGCACTGTATAACTACAGTTATAAACACTCATAAATGATCATAATGCTTTATAACAATAATCATAACACACTATAAAGCATTTTATCTTGACTTATAAGGTCAGGTATTAATATGTTATAACTATTAGGAACTCGCTGACAATGCCCACATCGATAATGCATTAAAAATATAGTTATAATGCATTACAATTGGCTCATAGTCGTGTATAACTATCATAATAAATACTTATAAATTATCATAAGGCTTTATAACAATAAGCATAACACATTATATAGCATTATAACTCTATTATAATACTTGACCTTAAGCCATTATAAAATGCTCTATGATGTGTTATGCTAATTGTTATAAAGCCTTATGATAATTTATGAGTATTTATAATGATGGTTATACACTTTTATAAGCAAATTATAACACATTATAACTATATTTATAATGTATTATCGACATGGGCATTGTCAGCGAGTTATAACGTATTATAATATCTGACCTTATAAGTCATCATAAAATGCTTTATAGTGTGTTATGATGATAAGCCTTATGATATTTTATGAATGTTTATAATTATAGCTATACAATGCTATAACCACATTATAACTCATTATAAGTATAGTTATAATGCATTATAGAGATAGGCATCAAAGTCTTACAAAAATGGTTGTTAGTTGGCTAACAGTAAATAATATGGTTAGTTAGCCAACTCCTATGTACGACTGAATCTGATGACCATCTGACCATTTTATTTTCCTAAATGCTAGCTGACTGCCCCATTAGCTATCAAGCTAGGAAAACATGGTGTAGGCCTAATTGTCATCGCGAGAATTTTTGCAGTTAGGTTTAGGCTATTATAATAAAGGTGATCTACTGTACTCAATAGAATACATTAGAGATCAGCTATTCCTGTGCATGACAGAGGTTTTCTTTAATGTCACAAAAAAGCGTCTACTATTACTACTGAATACTGAATATAACTTATATTCTACCTTTTTACATTGTTGGACATTAATCTAGCACACACGTCAATGTCATGTCAAAAACCTGGGGGCCAGATCTGTCCTGCGATACACTTTTATATGGCCTTCAAGAAAAATATTATGTTAATAATGGCCCACCAATATAGCATTCACATTACTCACATTACAAATCCCATAATACACTACAACAGCTACCATACGGTCATGACCAAGCAATAGGCCCAAGCTGGAATGAACAAGTTTGTGACACACTGCAACATCAATCTTTTTCCATTCTTCAAAAAGAGCCTGGATGCTCGATGGAGACTGATGCTCAGTGTGTGTGCAGATTAACATGATCATGTTTGCAATCAATGTAGCACCACTGTGTATTTTTTGTGCTTTTCCTATCTTCATTTCGAACAAACTTGTTTCAGTTGTTGCTGGTATATGAAATCTGGTGCATGTCCACTGTATTTTCTCTCTCGCTGCTTGCTACCGGTCCGCATAATAAATTACATTTATAATAACTTTTTAAATAAATTTAGCGACACCACAAAATCCTGGAGGGTGTGTATGTCCTATAGAAAAAAGGCTATAGAATATAAGTTATATTATATTGAGTATTTAGTAGTGACACAACCTCTGCAATGATAAGGAATGGCTTCTCTGCAATGCATTCTATTGGTGGTAGTGGGGGTTCCGATGAACAAGAAAAGTGGGTGTGGTTGTTTTTTTCTCCACCAAGGAGTGTTTTGGGTGTAAAACTAATGTTTGCGATCAACTCAGAATCATGAAAAACCCCTAGTTTGACCCCTCACAAGTTACTTAAGGCCAAATTTAACATTACGGAATGTTCAAAGATCCAGTTACGGGTACCCCAACTTTGAGTAGTTTTTTAGGGGGTTTCCCACGGGAGTTGAATTTCAACATTTTAAGACATCATATTACGCATGTTCCTAAAGACAATTGTGAAGAAATTTCTTGGTAAGGATTTAGTTCCCAGATTGGTCAAATGTCTGCTAAAATGCCCTTACTATCAAGACCTATGCATTTATTGGCTATTATCAAAACTGTTCAGATGATTTAGTTTAACTTTATTCATTTTGTCTTCACTATCAACCACCTCCACCTGTTCCCATTTTAACTTTATGTTGAATTCCTGTTGGTGCAGCTGCCCTCAATTGCAGTTAAGGTGATGGATGTCATTTACAGCATGAACTGTACACGTTACCTTCCAACAGATTCTTATACTTACAGCCGCTGTAGCTACAGCTATAACTCCATAAGGCACCACCTTAAATCAGCCTTTTGCTCACTGGGTCATGACCCAACTTTCTGCAAACCTTTGGAAAACTAAAAAGGACTGAATCAGCCTTAAAGCGCGACTTTAGTGGAGGTAATGACCAACCCAGTTTTTTTGGAGGTCTTCCCCAGCACTCTGAAGGTTCGGTTGGCTGGTGGGTATTGGGATTTGGGCTTCAGAGCTAAAGTCAAATTTCCTGCTCTGATGGAATTTCAAGGTAGGATTCAAGAACTTAAAATTGGTCTTTGTATTTAATGTCCTCAAATGAATCACACAGTCCTGGACTTTTCACATGCATGGTGAGTCGTGTAAAAAAAAAAAGATTTTTCTCACCACTTTCTCGTGGCGACCCCTTCGTGCTCTCACACTACATCTGTCAAGTCACACGGCCGGCTATATCCTCCTGATGTTTAGTCTGCGGTACGCCATTATTTTGACAGCGGTACAAAAACACGGTGTTGCACCTATGTTTATATGTTTGACTTACGGCCTGCTACGATAACAACCGCATGCTTGTGTTAAGGATAGAAGTGAGGGCACCGGGCCTTGGCCAGGATGTGCGGCGCTGAAAACCCATGGTTGTAATAAATGTCTTGTTTTGTGAAATGTTCCTGCACCTGCAGCTGACCTCAGATGGCCCTACGATATACACTGTGTTTGGCTTCTCTGGTGTTCTGTAAATGATACAGTGTGATAAGTAAATGAGGCATCTGTGGAGGGTGTGTGTGTGTGTGTGGAGCTCTCTCACCACATGTGGAATTTGCTATGTCCCAGTTCATAAATCCCACCCATGCTTTCATGCTTTCATACCTCCTCAACTAAGGAGCCATTGTTCTGCTTACTGTTTTGAGGTATATTTTTCGGTGAGTTGAATTCACACAAAGTCGTCTCTCACCAGAGCTCCACCAGTAGAAGAAGGTGCTACTGAGAGGATGCATTGGAAACACAGACCCCCCCCCCTCCCCTCTCTGTGTCCCATTCTTAGCAGGGTTTATCTTCTCTGAAGAGGGTACACAGAAAGAGAAGCCGTTCATGAGACGTGACTAACAAACTGCTGTGTTTGCCCAGTGGTCGCCCCTAGACAGGATATTTTGGAAACCTGTGTTGAAAGAGCTTTACCAGTGTACCGTGAAAGGACTGTGTGGCGGCGATTGTTCACTCGGCGGGTTCTGAAAAGCAGTTATCAATACAAAAGTTTGCCTTTTCTATGGCTGGAAAGTCTGAGGAAACTCGCAGTCACACAAAAATAGGGTGGGATACAGACTTATTCATTTTCCTACATTACGATCCCTTTCAGATGAAGTGAGGCAGAGTGGGAACGACACGGGTATCTAAAATACAGACATCCAGGCAGCGACACTAAATACCTCGGCGAAATTCAATAAAACACATTCCCCCTGGAAACGCTTCATCTGTAAGAAATACGAAATAATGCTTATGTCCTTGTCATCTCTGTCGACCCAAGCTCTCAGTCTCTCAGCTTGGATTTGAGCGGATTTTTATATTTATGGCTGAACTCTCGGTGTAAGCGTGATGTACACTCTGAAGGTTGTTTAGACCCAAAGCTCAGCAGTAAATATTAAAACTGGCTGGATGTGAGTGCATAAAGGTTTTCTCTCTCCTCTGTGGACCTCCACGGAGCGAAAGCTCCTGAGTGAATTTTGGCGGGATTATCGGTGGTCTTTGAATCATTTCATCACGGCAGGTCTTTGATGTATCATCTGCTCTTTTTTACTGTTTGTTCTCCAGTCAACATCCAGCTCATTGTCACAGCTGAAAAGCACCGAAGCACTGGACATCTTCTTTTTGACCTTGTATCATTTTCTTCTTTCCATTTTTACAGTTGATCTGCAACTAGACACAGAGGTTTTCACAGCAACTAAACCTAAACCACTCAGGGACATGACAAATAAAAGACATGAAAAAGCTAAATATTCGCTGGCAAATATTTTTTACATATTCAACACTGGTGTGTTTACGTTGCTATGGTCTTGTTAGACAAGCCAATTGTATTTGTATAGCCTATTTTTACCAACAGTTTGTCTCAAAGGGCTTTACATGGCATCATAACAACATCCTCTGCCCTTAGACCCTCACATCCACTGAGGAAAAACTCCCAAGAAAATCCTTTTACAGTTTTTCTCAGTCGCTTTGGAACATTTTTCAGATCAGAATTGAAATTTCCAAAACTAGTTGTTCAGTCTTCACATCAGAAAAGCAGTTTCTCATTTATTTGAACAAGTTGCAAATGCTTTGGTACATCCATGCAAATGATTATGTGCAGTTCTCTGCTGTTTCCTACATTATGTCATGCTGATCAAAATGTATTATAATAGGTCTCATGTGTTGCTTCATCGCATAAGTCTTTACATGCAAAATGGTTGTCAACTTGTCATAATATGTCAAGCATGTTTCTATACATTTCCATTAGACTTTTTTTTTCTAAATCTGTCCAGATTGGTGAATTGCTCCCAGGTGAATCTTGACTTTCTCTAATGAAGGGAAATGTGTGAAGCATTAGATCAACCAATGATCAACCAGTTTTCTGAAACAGCTCAAATGGTGCATCTCATGAAACATCAACTGGCAAATATACTGTAACTGTACATACATGGTCTGTCAACAAATTACAGTACAAACAGTAAAATAGTAAATGTGAATCTTGTCCAGTCCAGTTTACAGTTTACAGTAACTGTCATCAAAACTTTAGCCATAGTTTACATCAGAGTACAATGTTATATTGACAACATGACTAAGCAAATTTGGCTGTCTTATCCGTACACAATGACACAGTTGTAATGTTCATGCAATAAGGAGGAGCTCTTGAGTTGTTATTGTTTTTGTTAAGCCTGCAGAAGAATAAAAACGGGTTCAGAGGTAAACAGATAGCAAGAGAAAATGTAACATGGGTTTTCATAATAACTAACATACATTCATGGGAAGCTGACTAAAAGCATCTTAACGTCACAAATTGTGTTGGAGTCTTTTTTCTAAAACTTTACAACAAGGCCTTGTCATTCTGATGGCACTGACAAATATTTACTTGTGAGAGGTGAACTAAGGATATTTCTAGGAATTATTTTGAGAAATGCACTTACTGTTTTGGAAAAGTTGAGGATGATTCGAGAAATGGACCAAAGCGACTGAGAAAAACTATAACTATATAACTATAAAACAATTGGGGAAACCGCTGGTTGAGCAACAGAGGAGGGAAACAGTTTCTAACAGAATATGGAAAAACATGGAAATGGTTACCAACTGTACTACTGTACCTCCAAAACAGCAGCTGATCACTGATCACTATCTGATCACTATCTGATCACTATCTGATCACTATCTGATCACTATCTGATCACTATCTGATCACTATCTGATCACTATCTGATCACTGATCACTATCTGACCGTTGTTGGCGACGCTTCGCCACACGTTGTCCTTCAACCTGTGGTCTTTGTAATGTTTATGTCCCTTGTCAAAGAAGACAAGGTGGTGAGACACATGTTGGTGACATTGTTGTCATGGTGTTGCACAGGGTTGTGACGTGCCTCCTTTCTACACAACATGATTGGCTGATTGGTTTATTGGCTGTTCAGTCGTCTCAATGCTCACAAAAATCGACCTCCGACAAAAATCTGATGTCTCATTTTCACTGCGTAACATTTCACTGTCTGTGTAAAAGGACTCATGATGGAAACCAGAGTTTGGAAAACAATATTGATGTGCGAATTACCCGCAAAAATACATCCCCGGTGTGTAAGGAAGGGCCTTTCGTATTAAAATAACCAAGCACAGAACTTAATCTACAATACTTTTTTTTTTCCTGTATTGATTTTGTTGTGGAGTTTCCATTCCAAACAAAAATAAAAGCACAGACACTCATCAACAGAAAGATCAACAAAAAAGATTGTTACTGATTAACAAGGGGACAAGGCACACACAAAGTCAGCCAGTATAATCATTCCCTGTCCCGACAACACTGAGTCAAGCCAGACTTTTATAGGACTAGGCACGGAGAGATTATGACCAATAGTAAACACCCAGGAGATAGATACACTGCACAGAAACTTGTCTGCTGCTTGTTTGTAGGTTTGTTTGTAGATACAAGAAACCTACCTTGGGGAGACACTACAGGTGAATAGGGGGAAAACAATAACTAACAGATATCACGATGAAACTTCTCAAGTTTATCACTTACATTAAGACAAATATTTTTTGTATTACAAGTTTTGTCAAATTGTATGTTTAAATAATGTAAATGAAGCAATATCTAATTGTTCCACCTCTACAATATGCGCTATTTTGCATACATTTCCAAAACCGAAATCTGAACAATGGATCTAAAGCCACTTTCAAAATCCTTGTTTTATTTTGTTGACATATTAGAGTCAGAAGTTTTTACAGAGGGGATTTTGGATATCTCTTTTTATCACTCTGTAAATGAGAAAATACTGTCACAAGCCCTAAAAAAATCTAATTTTGCCATGTTTTTAGGAACAAAACGTTGTATAAATCAGGCTTTGAATTATATATCAACAAATCCCTCTGTAAAATCCTTCAGAATATAGACAGGAATAAAACTGGAAGGTTTGGTGTCTGTAAGTGCTGCTGAAGTGGAGATTTCAGGCTCAGAGTCTGAGGAAAAACTCAACTTTAAAGACTTGTACAAATACTGTAAAATTCCATAGATTGTTAATGTAAATCATACTTTTACGATTGGTTGCAGATACAGAGGAAATGACAATTTTTGGAGCCTTCATAATTGTGCAGGAGATAAAGAGCTCTACAATGATACCTGACATGACATGGGTCAGACAACACAACACAGTCTGTCACAATAGCTGTTAACTTTTGGTGAATTTAGGAGAAATCTACCGACAATAGAAGACAAAGTGAAGTAAAATAACCACCTTAATGTGGATTTTCTACCATTTCTTTCGACTTTTCTGAAAGTATACATGTTCAGGAAGAAAAATAGCCCAAAATCTCAAAATTGATCACTGCATGAAAAAACAGTATTTTTGCCTGTAGCGTCTCGGCTAAACCCCTCTAAACAAAAACAGGATGCTGTGAACAGTGGGCTTCTTCAGCATAAAACAAGAGCACAGCCATTGCCCAATAGTAGATTCAGTATCATGAGACTAACCCTAACGCTAACTCATGACTGACTGAGTGGTCAACTAATGATTTAACTACCACACATATTGATATTAAAACTGATAAACAACCACTTTATCTTCTCTTATGTTCAGAAATGATTCTTCCTGCTCTTGTTTTGTTTTCCTGAGCTTGAAGCTTGAAAAATGGAACCAAAATACAAAGCTTTCACACTTTTCTCCAGTTAGTACTTGTTTGTAATACTTGAGGATGTATATTTGAGGATAAACACCGTTCATCAGCATGAATGGGGAAGAATGTAAAAAAAAAAATAAAAAAAAAGATATGTAAGGATTTTTTTTTTTACTTTCAGTGCAATATTTTCCCATTATGTTTCTACCTGAATTGCCCTCTGTCTATAGCTAGTGAATGTTTACAACAGTGATTTAGAGTAATATACAAGCAGTGATAGCAAGATCCTTAAATTCGGGAAAATCTAAGCTGCATATTGAGGTGAGAGTATTTTTCAGGCACAGACCATTAGATATCATTTAAAGAAGAAGCTGTGATTCATTTTTGTTCTGACAAGCATGGTGAGACACAACTGAAGCTAAAGCAGTTAGTCAGTTCATCTTTTAATGTGGATATTTGTTGCTTTTCTTGGTCATCTTCAATTAGACTAGACTTTTATTTTGGAATGCAGATCAAACAAAACAAGTCTGGGAATCTAAAACTGGAAATACATAAAAGATTTAATAGAGGAGCAGTTAAAATGAAACAACTTTGAAGCATTATCGTTCCCTTTTTGTGTTCTTCCCTGAAAACTGATCTAAAAGCATTAAAATGAACAGTACTATGAATGATAAACTGTTTTCTTTTCGAGGAACAGTGAATTCTAACACAATTAGTGCTTTTACATGTGACACTGGAGGATATTTAACTGCTAACACTTGTTTACGTCTCCCTTTTTCGTAATACCGCTGACCAGCCTGTGGCTCGGTCATTACAAACTCGCACCGCGCAGCCAAACATTATTCAAACCCGCAGATCTTTATTTCATTTTTAGTGGAGAACCCAAAGTTTCCAAAGATACCAAACATGTCAGACTGAATTTCAGGGAGAACGAGTACACGAGTATAAAATGATGCACGCGAGCTGGAGAATATTTCCAGCCATATAAATATGTAGTCTTTGGTTTGAATGTTTCATTCAGTATAAATATTATGCAGATACAGAATATGCTCTATATGATACCAGACAGTGTGGAATAACACGGCTTTCCAACTGTAAAAAGGAGTTAGAGAATTTAAATGCAGGTCTTTTGCTTGTAACTGTTTTTTTCCCCTCACTGGTGTTTCTGCTTTTACTAAAAAAGATTTGACTCAATCTGCTGCCAGTGTTCATTATATCAAATGAGTCACTCCTGGGCCTTAGTGGTGTAAAACTTGGGGCTCAAATCAGACTTTTGGACTTGGGAGTAATTGGACCTGTTACCCCCTTCTCTCTTCTCAGTTTAGCCCCTAGCTACTGCCTGTCTTCAATGATACACGGAGAGGAGGGAGGGCGAGCGGGGACCACAATACCCACCCAGGGACGAGCTGTCAGAAGCCCTGAAACACTATCCTCTCTCAGACCAAAGCGCTGGGTGTTTTTTAGCTGTATTGTATCGCTGGGATTCAACACGCTGGGTCATCTGGGGAGAGTTTTTTTTTTTCCGAGAAATTACTTCATCTATTTAAGAGCTGGAGTTCGAGCGATGCACGGTGAAGTTCATGTTAGGTGGCGGTTGAAGCTTTTAAAGACTCCCACAGTAGGGATTTCTGTCTGGATCTGAAAGCGAGTAATGATACTGCCCTCAAGTGGATCCTTCAGCACCGTGGCACCCTCATATCACAGGCAAACATGCCGTGACAGTGAAATTATATTTAAAAAAAAAAAAAAGAGCCGATAAAAACTTTCTTAATGTTCTTGGCCACTTTGGTTATTGTAGCTGGTGTTTCTCTTAATAACTCTTTCCAGGTCTCTTGGCTCGGGCTCAGTGCCAAGCTTTTCCATAGGCTGTTTTTCAATTAGGACCCAGCAGCGCTCTTGGCATTTCATGAAGGGAACAGAAGTGGAAGCCCTCAGCAGCAGCAGCAGCAGCAGCAGCAGCAGCATTAACAGCAGCAGCATTAACAGCAGCAGCAGCAGCAGCAGCAGCAGCAGCAGCAGCAGCAGCAGCAGCAGCAGCAGCAGCAGCAGCAGCAGCAGCAGCAGCAGCAGCAGCAGCAGCAGCAGTGTAGTGGTAGTCCTCAGGGCTGGGGATATCAGAATGACAGAGACGTGCAAATTGTCACCATTAAAAGGTCCTAATTGCCTGAAACCTTTGAGCTTCAAAGCCAGTCCTTCTTGTGTGGTGGGAGCACTGCTGCTGCTGCTGCTGCTGCTGCTGCTGCTGCTGCTGCTGCTGCTGCTGCTGCTGCTGCTGCTGCTGCTGCTGCTGCTGCTGCTGCTGCTGCTGCTGCTGCTGCTGCTGCTGCTGCTGTTAATGCTGCTGCTGCTGCTGCTGCTGCTGCTGCTGCTGCTGCTGCTGCTGCTGCTGCTGCTGTTAATGCTGCTGCTGTTGCTGCTGCTGTTAATGCTGCTGCTGTTGCTGCTGCTGCTGCTGCTGCTGCTGCTGCTGCTGTTAATGCTGCTGCTGCTGCTACTGCTGCTGCTACTGCTGCTGCTGCTGCTGCTGCTGCTGCTGCTAATGCTGCTGCTGCTGCTAATGCTGCTGCTACTGCTGCTGCTACTGCTGCTGCTGCTGCTGCTGCTGCTGCTGCTGCTGCTGCTGCTGCTGCTGCTGCTGCTGCTGCTGCTGCTGCTGTTAATGCTGCTGCTGCTGCTGCTGTTAATGCTGCTGCTGCTGCTGTTAATGCTGCTGCTGCTGTTAATGCTGCTGCTGCTGCTGCTGTTAATGCTGCTGCTGCTGCTGCTGCTGCTGCTGCTGCTGCTGCTGCTGCTGCTGCTGCTGCTGTTGCTGCTGCTGCTGCTGCTGCTGCTGTTAATGCTGCTGCTGCTGCTGCTGCTGCTGCTGCTGCTGCTGCTGCTGCTGCTGCTGCTGCTGCTGCTGGAAAAGGTTGATTGCATCTGTGGCATTTAAGAGTAAAAGAGAGTTTGAGGATTGCTTATTGTGTGGTCTTCTGACGCCCCCCCTCCCTCCTCCCTCCTCCCTCCGCTCCGTGTTTCAAAGACCTGTCACCTCATGGCTTGTCAAAAATCCTCCCTTTAAACAGTAAGCAAAAAATAGAAGCTAATGATTGAAGTTCCATCCCATAAAACCCGCGGCTACAGTTTGGAATAACAAGGCTGTTGCACGTGTTTGTGTGTTTCATACACATGGGAGCCATTGAGACCATTTCTCTTTTTTTTTAGTCACATGAGCGTATATCGCATTGTTTATGCATGAAAACACTGTTGCTGTCACTTAGTTCTGCAGCAGGACTGGAATCTGGGTCCTCGCTGCGCTAAGTGAAAAAAAAAATGGAAGCAGAGTGAACTGGCTCCATCTATGACTCCTATCCAGTGGTATTTCTCCCTCGATACCAGCAGCACATATATTGTTTGCTGACAGACTCTATTTTTAAATATGAAATCTGTCAAGAGAAACTATATAAATGCCATCTCGGCCACCAAGGGATTGGATGCGTCAGTAATCGATGTAGCAGGAACTCTGCTGGAAACCAAAAAAAAAAAAAAAACGTGTTGCATTTCAAAAATGTAAATGTGTCGCTTTCACATTTTAATGTGGCATAAATTACAAATGATAGCCCGTCCACTAATGTGAATAAATGAGGGAAAGCTTTGGCTGGGAAATCCTTTAAGTGAGGATTTGTGGCAGGTAATGATCATGAAGTGGAAAGTGAGGTTCCCACACGTCTAATAATAGTGAAGTGAATCTCGTAAAGCAGGCCCTTTTAAAGTAAAATAAAATCAAATATAACATCCTCCTCCTGACTGCACTTTGGAACTGGCACTTTTGATCGTTGGGAATTTTATAAAGACGAACTTGTGCGTTGTAAACAGGTGAGGAGAGCAAAGTATCCATCAGTCAGGCTAATTGGCCTGTGGTTGTTCATCTCACGGGCTCAGTTTCTCCTCCGCTCCTCCCGTGTCTGTCCAAACGCCTGCTTGTCTCCGCGGTGAGAAGTCTTCACTAGCTGCTTTCTCCATCGGCACAGAGACAATGGAAAGCCCTCGCCGTCAACGCTGGAGGACATCGGCCCTGCTGGTGATGAGGAGGAGGAGGAGGAAGAAGATCTGGAGACATGCAGATCCCTGTGTGGATCACATTCCACCACTGTCTCTGTGTCTTCGAGGGTGCGTGCACTCAAGCACAATGAAGTGTCTCCACAGTTTGTGCATGTGTTTTATCTTTTGTGTGTGTTGCGTGTGTCCCGACACATGTATTCCGTTTCACGAATGTCGTGCGTGCCCGTAGCAACGAGCCAGCGAGCCAGCGAGCTGCTCGTTAGCGAGGCGCTTTATTCGTCCTGGACGAGCCTCAGTGGAAAGAGGAGACGAGTGGACAGAGAAGAAGCTTTGAGATCATCGTCCTCACACCGAAGGCCTCCGGCTGGTAGATACGTATGCAAGTGCATCTGCAGCCTCAGGAGTTTGTTGCTGTCGGGTAACTCGAGCCTCTTGTCGCACCGTTAGTTGTTTTTTTCTCCCTACACCACATTTGAAGCCTGAGTGGCAGTTGTGACTTTTTAAAACTGTGCCACGAGTCAATGAAGAGCTCAAACCGTATTTGTGTTCCACTGTGCAAGCAACTACTTGATTTAATGACGGCGTTTTATGAAGCATGATTCATATTTCAAAGGCCGCGTATCTGGAGTGGAAATAATTCAGCGCTCGGTGCTTTTACACAGGCTGAAAACTTTGATCCTCCTTGGTGATCTTGATTTGCTTTTTCTTATTTTCTTGTGTGCAAACTTCACTGTGTGTTTTTTTTTTTTCTGTCTATAAGAAAACAGACGTCCATAATAGAGTCATTAGCTGTGGTTTGATGGCTGTAGCTGTCTACAATATGCCCGAGACACCCCCAAAGTTCTCGTGACTTTCCCATGGTTCCTCCCGGTCCATGTGCTTGGGTGGTAATCGGCCGCCGATCGCGCTCATCACATTTATCATCCCCGAGGCCTTTTAGCTCCTCCAAACACATGTAACATCTCAAATACTTTCCGTGTGAAGATGTAATTGCTTTTAGATAACAATCAGAGGAATGCTTTGATCGGATAAACAATGACAAGATGCCGTCAGATTTAGCAGAACTCTTTGATAACTGGCCCTCGGAGCTCCGGGCCCATCGGTGATGAATCCTATGCATTATTCCCCGGGACTTGTTGTGCTATCAGCGCTATTGTGTTGACTGATTGCAGATGTAGCGGGGCCCACCTCCCCATGCCTGGTGGTAATAGTGATTAAACCACAGAACAATGACTTGGGTACATCATGAAGACAAACAAGAAAGTCTTCCTTTTTTCCACTTCAAAGGTTTTTCCAGTTGTAAATATAAAAAGCATATTAAAGAAGGATGGAGATGCTTCTGGATCACATTCAGACCGATCATATTTAGATTTATTTTGCTTTTTTTGTTTGTTTTTTCCCCAAATTTCATCCCTCTGTGTTGCTTTAATCAATGAAAGGCTGATGTGTAACTCCAGTGCCTTGGTTCCCCCCATCAGTCAGTTGGTGTGGAAAATCCATGTCATCTGACTCCCCCCCCCCCCTCCCTCCCCTCCTCCGCTGGTTCTGATTAGGGACGAGTGCTCCGGGAGTTCTGGATCCCAGGTCTCTCGCTCCCATTAACCACGGTCAGGCCCGATTCCACGCGCATCGCTCTCACACCTCGTCATCTTACCGTCCAATCCCGCCGCACCGACCGGGGGCTCTTCAAGAAGCCGGTCAGCGGAGCCGGGCGCACGGTTCGAGGACGGCCCGGGTGAAAGGGAGATTATTTTCCTCCCGTTGATTCGGCGCTCAGCTCCAAATGTGTGAAACTGCTGACACATTGTTGAGAGGCAAGATACATTGAGACGCCAAAGCTGAAGTTCACAAATCATAGATATTTTTGTCATTTTAGGGGGATATAGTTTTAATCATTTTTTATTTTCCCATCTGTGGATGTTACAACATTAAAAGCTTTGTGAAAATCCTCCTTAAGCTGTTTTAAATGATTTTATTCCACTCTGAGAAAACCTTCCCTTCGAGAGCTGGCTGAGAAAAACGGTCGTAGACCCAAAAAGAGAGTTTGTCACTTTGGTTGGTGTTTTTCTGGTGAACTAATATCCATCAGATCCAATCCTGTTTTAAAGGATAATTACAGTTTATTGCAACTTGGATCTACTTATTATAAGGGTTTTCTTTTTTTTCTTTTTGTTTTTGACTGTTTTGATGACATCATAGTTGCCAACGTAATGGGCCTGTTTAACATCACACGTTTGACGTCTTATAGCAGGAGAAGCACAAGGGGAACCAATTACATTAATGAAAGGCTGCATTCCAAGTAGGTGGCACAGTTCACTGTTAAGACTTGCACTGGAGCACCAAAAACGCCATCCTTAAAGGAATAGTTCACCAAAAAATGAAATCAGTTATTGTTAATTCATCCTCATACTCCGGAGTAGTTTTTTATTCCTCAAAGGAATAAATCTGGAGACCCGGGGGGGGGGGGGGCGTTCAAAACTTTATATGAGAGTTATACTGTAGTAAACTCTGGACTTTATCCCTCCAGGACACTTGGATTGCAGTGGACGAGGAGCATGGACGAATATTACAAGGTTTTTGTATAGTTTTATGGACGTTTTTGTGTTGGGTGCTATTACTCTCATATAAAGTTTTCGTTGGATTACGAACTGACCTCCCAGGTCTCCAGATGCACTTTGAGGAATAAAAAAACTACTCTGGAGTATTCATCAGCATGAGTGTGAGTCAATAATGAATTTCATTTTTTGGTGAACTATTCCTTTAATGTCATTATTTACACCTGAGTTTTTCCTGCTAAAAAGCACTTCTGTGGTCTGTTGTTGAAATCATAAACTGTCAATAAAGTTGGATGTAGCTCCATGACGTCACCCAGTGGTTGTGAAGTTCAGACTGAGCTGCTTCACTGTCGCCATCTTGGCAGTGTCATGTCGGAATTTCTTCTACATTTTTCTCATCACACACAGTGCCTCTGTAGTCATGATTGACAAGGACGATCTCTGAACTCGCACTTGGTCGTGACGGCAACACGCGATGGCTTGTCGGGGTGAAACTTGTAGTGTGGTCACTCTCCCAACCAAGACATGGCAAGAATTCACAACACATGATTGTCTAATCTGACATATGACTAAAAAACTCATGTATTGTAACCCTGGAATTCCTCCCAGCTAATCCATAAATTGGCAAAGAGGGTGTGAAGACAACTTTAAGCCTTATTAACAAGTTCTATAGAAGTTCACCACAACAATTGTAATTAAAGAAGCCATAGAGACGAAGAAGAGAAGTTGGGCATTTTAACATAGGCCTCAACCTAAGTAGGCCTAACCATTCATATGGTCACTTACTGTTCATATGTGTTTATATTATTTATCTACAATGCACACTTGTATTCTCTCATCCCAGCCTGCTCATCATCAGTTTGATCCGTCGCCCTCAGGGAGGCTCTTCAGGACAATCACATCTAAAACAAACTGACCTAAAAACAGCTTTTACCCCACAGCGGTCGTTGCACTGAACACTGCACTTTAAAATGAATCAATACTCTGTGTAATATACTGTTTGCTGGTGCACTATCCTAACGTGCAATATCCTGGTGTAAATCTGCCTGTTGTGAATGTCTTTATTTAACTCTGCTGTGTCTTTGTTTCTTTTGAACATCTTTTTAGCACCACATTTGAGAGTCTATACCTCAATTTTGTTGTACAGTCGTGCAATGACGGTAACGCTTTCCTGATTTCTGATTTAAACATCCATCCACAGCTCACAGGTCGATTCCTTCAATAAATTTGACCTCTTCTTAGATAATTCTTAGATTATTTAGTGACATTTACTCCACTCACTAAACTAAACTCTTTTGTTTGACCTCTGAAGTTGTGGATAATCATAGTGGTCCTGGCTGAGCTAACGTTAGCGGCTCTGTCCTGCATGTTTGCTAATTGACTTTGGTAAAGTTTACTCTCTGGCAGCTCCAGACAGCGTTAACACATTAGTAAGTCCTCTTGAACAACTCAAGCATCAACAGGTGCGGACACTGACTTTGTGTCTGGTGTTTGTTATTTTTTAGCTTTAGTCTTTCAGCATGATGTCACTGATGTAGAGTGTGTATTATGTGGAGTCTTAGTTTTAAATCGAGTCATTAGCCGACAGCGTTGAAGGTCATCTGTAACCCTCAGTGTTAAGTTGTGAAATTGTCATTGTGAAAAATACCCAATGATTTGATGAACCAGATTATTCTTCCATTTAATTTCAACATGTAACATTAATAGTTTCCAGTGCATGAGCCGAAATCTATCGCAGACCTTTCTTTTTTTCTCCACTTTTGTGTTTTCAGCTGAACACACTGTACAAGAAATGAAAATCTTTTATATATGTTCCCCCTTGTGCACGCTGCGACATCAAAAGCCTTATTAAAGCCTCACGATCCATTTATGAAAAAGTCCAGGTAGAGCATGAAGCATAAATCTACGTCAGGAACACGCTGGTGGTTAAAACAAAGCCAAAGCTGCTTGAACTGCAGAGCCTTTGAAAGATGGAAAACAGGTCGGTCTCAGGCCTCATCAAGAAACTAAATCAAAGTAGGGAGTCACTGTAGTCTGAGGAATGAAGTCAGGGGAGTGAAAAGCATTAAAAGTGCATGGTGCAGGCGGTTTGTAGAGGGAAAAAAAGAAGAAAGAGATACAGAGGAGAGGAATCACGACAGCAAAACAACCACAACAGTGGAGTTTGACTTTGAAAAACACAGGCCGAATGAACGAGAGAGAGCATGGTCTCCTTTTGTCTTCACGTGTGGTTTATTGTAGATCTGTCTAATATCATGCACCATAAATCTCAAAGTAGGCCTTATTGGTTCGCAGGCTTCAGAGGACTCGGCATTAACACAAATTTTGTGAGAGAAAAAAAAAAGAAAAAGAAAGTTAAACTGCCTCGATTCTGTGGCATTTTTTTTCTTTCCCCTCCTTTAGAAAATTGCTTCCGTCTGTTGATTGAACAAGTTGTAACATAACATGGGACTCACGAAAATCCTCCACCAGAATCAGTGATTTCTTCCAGGCAGATTGAACACGGTGGTGGATTCATATTGTCGTCCATCTCCCGTAGCGTTTCCTTGACCTCGCTGCAGATCCAGAGCCGGGGTCGAGAGGTCAAAGCGTGAGAGCAGAGGAGCCTCGTGGGAAGTTCAGCACCCGGGATAGAAAGTGTCTGCCAATGCTAAATGCTTCAAATCCTCCAGAACTTCCCCCTTCGCTGTGTAGTCAGTGATGTTCTGGCAGCGTCGGTGGTGTTGACCTCGCACTAACTTTTGCCATCACAATAAAAGAACAGCATGAGTGTGGTTTAACTTTGTTTACTGGTTTGAACCGGCAACTGGATGCTGCTGGCAGGCCCATAAAGAAAAAAACACTCATACAAACATTTTGGATGACTCAAACGGATCCGTGACCAGGGACCAGAAAGATAAATGTGAACATGTGAACCTCCAGGAAGTCAGGAAGTCTCGGTCTGTTGCTGCAGGATCTCAGCGGCGAGGTGACGTAACGAGCCAAGGCCGCGCGTTGCTGTTGTGTCTGTGTGTGATTTTATGTTTGTCGATAAATGACCCCACTCTCTCTCTCTCTCCCTCCTTCTCAGGACAGCGAGCGCTGGGAGAGGTCAGTGCTGAGGGTCGCTGAGATCACCACAGCCCTGATCCGGGACAGGAGCCCCGCCCTGGTGGGACAGCTTTTGCAGGCGTGAAGAGAAGCAGCGCTGACAGAAAATCCCCTCAACGTGACTGAAGAACGCTGCTCTACATCTCTACATCTCCTCATCCGTTACACGTGATGATTGAACACTGCACCTCCAGAAAGCTTCGGGAAACTTTCAGTTTTGTCTCAATTGTGTGTCAAGCTCCAGACGCCCCTTGATCCCTATACTCCTTCCCATAATGCCATGCACGCACTTCCTCTGTTAAACCCTCTCTGTCTTGTACACGGTACTGTTATTCAGACTGCATTCCTCTCATCTGCGAGAGCAAAGGAAGCCATTATGTGTCGTGTTTTCACAGGCTGAAAACAACAAACCATGACTAATGGCCTGGCTTTGACGTGTGAACTTGGTGGAGTGTCTCTTTAATAACCATCTGCCAGATGATCGTAGCGGCGGTGATTAAAGCCTAAGTCATTCTTTACTGTAATCAGCCACACGTGGCTTCTTCTTAATGTGGCTGATTGGTTAATAGTCAGTGTTTTGTGCGGTGTGCAGCGGCGGCAAATAAGAGGAAGTTCCTTAAAATGGAAAAAAAATCATAATGTTGACAGCTCCTATTGTGAAGGTGCTGCATATTTTCTCCGTTTGTAAATGCACTGTTGCATTTTCCAGAAATTGAAAGGCCCCATGTGTCAAATTTTAAACTAATGCTTTGGAGACGGTACACATCACAGGCTCATAGCAGCTTTCAAATGGTAACAAACCAAAGAGGAAAATGTTAGGGGAACTTCACTTTCCAGTATAAAGATGTAAATTAATGAAATCAATCAACGCTCTCTTTCAGTTTTCACATGTTTGGCGACTCACTGCCAAAACAGAAATGGCCTCCAGAATGTTTGTCCTCATCATTCATCGTTTACAAGGACTGTGGTGTTACCTCTTTGTAACACTGCTGCAAATCATCTCATCCAACTCAAGTATCATAAACAGTTTGATGATGTGTTGATGTTTGAAAAAAAAAGAGAAAAGCCATCAGAAGCATGTATGATCGTCATTACAAAACACATGATTACTAACACATCACTGCTGAAATTGAAATTCACAATAGAGTCGGTGTCACGACAAAACAAGCAGTCAAACAGCATTCAAGACGTCCGGTTCAGACTCTGCTGCTGCTGCGTCTGTTTGTTTGGTTTGTTTCAGCTGGTGTGAAAGTCGTTGAGCAAAGTTTGTGTTTGTGTGTTTGTACATGCGAGGTTTCAGCAGAGCTTCAAAAACTGAACCGCTATTAAATCCATCTGCTGCCTGTAAACTGAGTGAGGCGGTCTTTGTGAGCTGTCGGCACATGTGACAAATATATTGAGGCTAATCATTATGGAGACCTTAGTGACATGTAGGGACCACACAGTGTTTGTTCCACTGTGATAAAGGTCACCTGCGCGCTGTTATTCATGACATGAGGCTGATTTGTTGTTTGGACTAAAATCATTCACTATTAATTATTTAATGATCAGTTCTTGAGTGCAGTGGCAGAATCAATAAAGTGCTGCATTTAATTAAAAAAAAGTAGTGTATTGTGTAGCGTTGATGATCACAGGATGAACACCTTCTGCAGAAACCGTCAGTGTTGAGTTCACGTGCAGTCGGTTCATTTGAAACAAGCCGGCGTGAACACAAACTGGAGCAGGAATAAGACATAAGACAACTGCACAGACATGAGAGCGTCTTCAGGGACGTCCTCCCCGACACCGTCTGCTGAGAACGCTCCTAATGGTTTATCTGTGAAGTGAGGTATACGACGTTCGAGGGGTGATTGATAAGACGTGGGCCCGCCGACGTGAGTTATTCAGCTCCGGTTTCAACTCCGTGAGCGATTCTGCAGAAAGTTTGAAGTTAATGACTTCTGTGGTATTTCTGTTTCGGGTAATTGAAAATAGCAAGTCAGCTTAATCTTAAAAAGGACAGCATCATCAGCCGTTCACCATACCTCGGTCTCAAGGGCTCGTCACCTCAGGGGGCCCATGAGGACACTGTGGTAACACCGGGGGAGGTTTCCATTCTTACAGAGCCGGTGTCTTGCAATTTTAAATTACCCAAAACAGAAATACCACAAAGGTTATTAACTTCAAACGTTCTGCATAATCACTCAGAGACAGTGAGCTGTTTCACTCGTCTCCTTCTACCTTAGACTGTGAACGTATCAATCACCCCGCTTACTGCAGCATACATCTGCAAGTGATGTGACTGATGGAGGTCAATGATAAACACTGGAAAAAGCTGAAAATAACTGAAACACATATGTAATCAGAGTGGGCTTATATTTTTTGTACTCATTAAGGCAATAAAGATGTGTTTTTTTCATATCTCACTGTACCTGTGCTCTTTTCAGTAAACAACATAGGAGTAACATGATGTATATGGCAGGTGTATTAGAGGAAACCAGTGTCTGAAGTTTGGATGCAGGTCTTGGGTGTCTGTCTGCGAAGCTCATGCTTCACTGAAGCCTTTAATGAAGCAGCTCAGAGCAGAGGAGGCTCCTGTTTCCTGCAGTGAAGCAGCTCTAATACCAGCCACAGCCTGCAGCAGCCTGCAGCAGCCTGCAGCAGCTTACCCGTGCAGCGGGTGATGATGGTTGGGGGAGAGAGGGGTGATGTTATCCACCCAGGTATAGATGTGGACAAGTCTTATCCTACATTTGTATCTCTATTTTCTGCCGTTGGCCACTTAAGAGGCTTCTAACCACCTCTTCCTTCAATGTCCGACTTCCATTCTTCCAACCTCCACTGAGTTTGCACTGGAATTTTCCAGTCACGCCTCATATTCTCCCTTCAGTGAGTGTCCCTCCACTGGAGAGCACCTGACCACTCACCTGACAGCACAGCTGCCTCGAATTTCCCCCAAATACTCTCATTGCATATACAGTGACTAGTTGGTGTTCAGTTTTTGTTTATGTTGTTGTCTTAGGTCACTCTGTATCAGGTGATCTCTACTTTCAGAAATGTAGTTCAGTTCAGTTCAGTTCAGTTTATTCTTGTGAGAATGAGGAGTGTAATTACTTCAAGACACAAGATTGTTGAAAGTGATTAAAGGTAAATGAACTCCAATTTAACCAAAGCTGTCTCAACAGTGACATCTTCATTTGTAAATTAATGAGTAATTGCAGTGACCAAAATAAATATAGATAAATAAAGAGCAAGTAGCAAGGCAGGCAGCTTACAAAAATAAAATTGTTTATGTAAAATTTAATAAAACTGTTCTGAATTACAATAATTTAGCAAATGTACCTTGAAATCCTCAATTTACAAAGCATAAAATGCACATACATATTGCATTGTATAAGAGCTGCACATGTAGGAATGCCGCTGTCCTCATGATCATGTATTTGTCACAGGAGGTGGGAAAAACAGGCTCGGACATCAAATAGTCTTAAAGTGTTGATGCTGGAACATTCCTCAGATCACCCACAAAGGCCTCATGGCTTTGTGTACACCTCTCACTTCCAGGGCATCTCCAGTTTCCCCGCATTTCTCCGTCCTCCTGCAGTTCATTGGAATTCCAGCTGTTGATAGAGAGACGCCTCAGGCCAGAGAAGCTGCGTCTTCATGGTCAGGTTCCTGTAATGAACTCCTCACAACATATACTTATATTTCAGGAGATCCTATGGAGATTGTAACCTTCAGTGACATGTGATGAGTTGTGCACAGCAAGTGGAAGTCTACAGGTGTCTGCAAGCATAGCATTTGTTGTGTTTTTTAATTTGTTGTCCATTTGAATGTGTGACAGAGAGGATTTCTTTCACTCTTTATTTCTGGGTGGACTCGTCCTATTTTAGATTTTCACATTTTTATTCACTAATATCTTACATAATATTAATACACTGCATTGGAAGACTTTCAATAAGTTCAATTCAATCAGTTTACACAAATTGAATTATCCACAGAACTGTTACCAGATATTTCCACATGACTTAGGTAAGCTACTGCACATGGGTGGAAGTAGAAATTAGCATTTCTATTTTATAGAATAAACGTATTATAATATTCATAAATTGCATGTTTTATTTAAAGAGTAACCCTAAAACTACTTTTTTCTGCTGTAATTGGGTATTCAGCAGTGTTGTTGATTGATTCTGTACCAAATCTTGACATTTTAGTCAAAGTATTTCAATTTGGCATAGCCTATTTTGTTGTAAGAATGCATGAGCGACTGCCCTCTATGGGTTGAAACTTTTGCAAGCAAATTTTTCTATTGGCTGATAAATAAATAGCTAAATAAATGAATGCATTTATTCAATATTCATAAAGCAATAATATTTATGTTATATGAATATTGTCAAATGTTTTCAAAATTTAAAGTGAAGCCTGCTGGGTAGTCTTAATTTGGCCAATGAGATTGGTTGATTCCCTACTACCAGTCACAATCATAGACTGTAAAAAGAATGGACGTAGCGTCCGTGACGTCACCCATTGGTTTTGGGGAGTCGTTTTTGTGACTCAAATATGGCGGCCTGAACAGCGCCATGTTGGATTGGCCGGCCGAGAACCCGCCCACTGGCCTCGAAGCAGCCTGTCTCCGGACCGCTCCGGACCTGTCACTCAACGTTTCCGCGCCCTAATTGGCCAGAATTTTAACCTAATAACAGTAAAACTGTAGAGTTAAAAAAAAATTCACCCCCCTCAGAGTGTGTGCAGGGGTAGAAACTATCGATTGAGACGAAAAAACGTTCTGACACCAGGCTTTTAACATGTTTACTGAGGATGTAAAGTCGGCGATTTTAACATGGGGGTCTATGGGGAATGCTCCCTTCTGACACCAGCCCCCAGAGGAATCCGAGGGGATTGCAGTTTTTTGAACGCGGAAGTGAGCTTCACTTCTCAGACCGACAACTGCCCCCTTGGTCACAATCAAAAAGATTCATTTTCTTTTTAGCCATGTCAACATTAGTGCCCTCCCTAGCTAACAGCAGAAACGCTCTTGTATTAACTGTATGGACTTTGCTAACAGCCATAGTTTTTTTGTTTGTTTGTTTTGTTTTAGCATGTTTTAACAGAAAAGCGGAGGGGAAATAAGGGGAATAGATACGGGAGCGTTAGCTACGTCGATGAGCAGTCCGGAGCTAACATTAGCTTGATTGGCTATATGCTAAATGGAGAAGGGCAGAGCCAGGGAATCGAGCCTGGACAGCGCTGTTGGTGACTTTGTGAACGGGAGCCCAGGCGGTTGAACTTCACATGGGTGAGTACAGTTTTATCTCTTTTATTGAAGTCGCATTTAAAGCTACAGCAATATCATTATATTGGAAAATGTGCAGCTGCTGCTAATCTCTGCTGGTGAACACGGGGCCGCTGTCCCACAAGCCCAGGGCTCCACACTCACTTTATTCAGTAGGAGCACTGAGCACAGCGGCCCCTAACTTTTTTTAGGAGCAAGCAGAAAAATTAAGGACGCACAGTGTAAATCCACTTGCAAAGTATTCACATTTCTATTTAATTCATGGTCTTCACACACATTGGTCTGCTACCTGTAATGACAGAAACTAGAGTCATTGAACTCCCTTCCACGTTGCACCAGTGTTTAAAAAAAAAGAAGAAACTTTACTGACTGCACCAAAGTAGATGAAAAATATAATGTCACTGTCTCAAATTTTAGGGGCAAAATGCCCCCATTTAGGGGCAGTCTGGAGCCCTGAAGCCAATCATTCACACTCACAAGTTTCTTTATGGCTATTTGTCCTTTGCCTAGACACTGTTAGCTAGGTATTGAATCGTTAGTGTTAACCATAGGCCTATACTGTATGGTGATAGCTAACTAAAGCTCATTACAAGCTGCACCCATAGATATATAGATATAGAAACGAAGAATGAAAGTTTCATGGTGACATAGGCCCTCATTTATCAAACTTGCGCAGGATCTGGTGTAGATTCTGGTGTAAATATCAGTGTACGGCAAGTGTCACGTGTGATTTACTAAAAGTGTGTACGCTGCTGATTTTGGCGTAGAACCGGCGTGGTGGTGATAAATCCGGCGGCTGAAAACGAGTTTAATTTAAATGTCACGCCCCGATATATTCCTGCTTTAGAGGCGTCGCCCTGCCCCTTTTACGACATGGAGACACGGAAGACGGCCAAGAAGAGGGACTTTACCGACATTATCGCGTTGAACAGGGAGAGGGCGGCAACATTAAATATCTGGACATTGATAGATTGATAGGTTTTGTGATTGATAAGCGTCATCCCGGTGGATGGAGGCTGCAGACGCACGTGTCACCGACCACGTCAGGAAACCCAGCGATCTCATGAAATGCTCCTGCAGTTTACTAAACACAAGTGACTGAGGAGAAATCATAGGCATATTACTGCTGCGAACGCGACTTTATAACCATCAGCACCGCTGGCATGGTTCGGCTGATGGAGGGATGTGAAACACCGGCCCGATGTCCCGCTGACAGGTCCCGGTGACGGGAAAAAGAAAAGAAAAGAAAAACACTCCGCCGCGGAGATCAGCTGGACCTGGACAGGTAGCGGAGCCCCCCGCCCCGCCCCCCTCCGGTGTCCGGCAGAGAGAGAGACTGAGGAGCCGTCCGGTCATGCTCTGGTGCTGCAGATGTTGGAAGTTTGTGTGTGTGATCTACAATAACAGGTCTGTCTGTCATTGACTGTTTCTGTTTACACAGCTGATTAACGAGCATCTGTCACGTCGTGGTTTTTAATTCATCTCAGTTGCCCAAAATAAAACTTGAGTTATATTTTCAACACGGACTTGGTTTTATCGTTTCTTTTTTTTTTTTTTTTGGCTACTTTTTATCTTTTTATCAATATAAACAACAACAACATGTGGTCCACATCGCTGCGTTATTAGACTATGGTTTAATAATCATTGTGATACAGCAGCACTCGTTCCTGCATGTTCTACGCTGGTTCCAAATGTGCGTACACCTGGTCAGAGCTGGCGTGAGATTTGTGCGTACCGTACGCTCACGCTCAGATTAATAAATGCCGATCCTTGCGGTGAATTTGGTGTACACCCATTTTTTTGTACGCAAGTTTAATAAATGAGGGCCATACTGTGTAGCAACATGCACAAGGTAGTGTCTGTTTTGGATGTCACAATAGATGTTCTTGGTACGATTATTGTCAGAGAAATAATCACGGTATTACGATTATCACGATATGCATCAATACATTTCACAACACTATGAATGAGTAAAATCAAACATAGTCAAAATATAGGCCTAATTATATTACTAATCTCTTAATATAGGACCAGTTATGAATCCCCCGGGGGCAGTGTTTGAAATATTTAAGTCACTAATTGTCATCTATTGTTTACGTTTATTGAAATCATTTTTTAAAATTACAAATGACACGCTAACATTTAAATTCCCACCAATTCAGTACGTTAGAAATGGGCCAGTATCTGTGCAGCTTCCTTTACTTTGGCGCACATCTGCCGATATGGTTCTTCTGACCTAATCTTTTTCGGAAAGTGACAGTATTTAGGAATCTTTACAATCAACTAATTGTGGTGTTTAATACTGTGATAAATTGTGAAAACAAGTAGGCCAATCGTGAATCGTGACATCCCTAGTCTGTTTTGTGCTTGTGTTTCTACTGCGAGCACACAACTAGGGACCTGTCACTATTATGCTACCGAACAACTTAAACACAAGGAAACAGTGCATTTTGCTGGGGACTGTTTTCAGCTGTGGATGAATACACATTTCTTGTTTTACACTGCATATTTCTGGCAGCTACGTGGTGTGTGTGGGCTCCAGTCAAAATAAACTGCAGCTGAAAGAAGAAATATGTCACCAACTGTAACTGTGTGGCTCATTGATGGATTTTGAATAGTTTTTGGACGCCAGTGGAGGAAGGAGATATATGAGGGTTTGGATACATAGACAATAGTGGTTAGTTGGTAGGATCGATTCACTGCTGGTTTTGGTCTTTATGAGGTTTGTTGACATGGAGGGGGATATAGAATATCAGGCTTATTCTTTAGGGTCCCTGAGCGTGTCCGTATCAACTTGGAATTGTAATATGACGTTAAGTGGAGCAGATCAGATGAGTTGCAGACACTGCTGAATATTTCTTAATATATGTTTTTGTTTTTTAAATATGCTGTCAACTTAATACTCTTGTGGTCTTAAATCAAGCAATTGTACATGGAAGTAGACCAAATGTTCTTTTAGGTGATGATAGTAATTGCTGATATGTTGTCAAGAGTTTCGAGGTCTTTGGGGTCTGCTTAATTTCCACTTAGAGTGATTACCACCTTCTAGGACCCAGTGTTGCTTTGTGGCCATGCAGTTTGTCTGCAGTCAGGTGGAAGGACATTATCAGTACTATAAACATACTGTAATAGTTATTATACTGTATGTTAGACTGTGCGGATGAAAGCCTAAAGATGTTTTACTCTGTATGTCTTTGAGTGTAGTGACATCTGGTGGACAGAATGGTCCACATGCCTGGTCTGTTTTGATTGTTTAGCTGTCCTGTCTCCAGTAGAGGGCTGTATTGGACTTAGTTTTCAGTCCACACCAGTTAACCTGCTGCTTCAGCAAAGTCTGGATGTTGTTTTTGGTCAGTTTGTTACCAAATCTGCATAGAAATAAGTTTGTTGAGGTGCTGCAACTGTAGTTTTGCACTTTGTTGGTTTGAAAGGTGGACTAGTCAGTATGGTATAAAGCCTGTACAAAACTAATTTAGAGTGTTTAAACTACTTCTTTTGGGGGTTACATGCTGGGAACAATAGATCATTTTATCTGTTCTGTTCATTAAATTCTGTTTATTTTAAATCTAAAAGCATCTCAGAGCTGTTTAAAAATAGACTCAGATGGAACACAAATAGGTTTCCACTGGTCTCAGTTGTGTTTGGCTCTCTGGTCACATTTTTTGACCTTTTTGTGTTTAAGGTTATCCACACTGGACCTTTTGAAGATGTTTTCCCAAGAGGGTAGGGGAAAAAAACACAGTCTTGGATTCAACTTTAAACAGGGAAAAAACAATGCCTGGCAAAAACCAGAACATCCGCAGTCCCAGTCTGGATAGAGGCCTCTGCTGTCGCACGTCATTCTCTCTCTCTCTCTCTCTCTCTCTCTCTCCCTGCACTAATTTCCCATAATTCCTAACTGTCAAATCTCTATGGTGCATCAGCTGATTGCCAACTATTCCATATAGAGTAATATTTTGCAGTAGTTTTAATTTCCTCAGCTTGTGATGAAGCTCTGATGCTGCGGTTGCAGATGCTGGCAGCTGCTTCAGTTCTGTCTGAGCCCAGTTAGC
The DNA here is from genome assembly GCF_045865225.1 of Trachurus japonicus. Lineage (NCBI taxonomy): Eukaryota > Metazoa > Chordata > Actinopteri > Carangiformes > Carangidae > Trachurus > Trachurus japonicus. The sequence continues at coordinate 4,557,351 of NC_140922.1, forward strand.
TTAATGCTAACCAGAGCCACGGGCCTTGGCTGCTACCTCAGACCAGGTCCTGTTTAGATAGTGCCACTGCTGGTGCCGTGGGGAGGAAGACCAAAGCCAGATCCCCACAGGCTGACTGTGTGTGTAGGTCTGCCAGGCTCAGACAGCACGTCGTCACCCCGACCAGCCGACCGCAGCTCTGATTACGGCCTTGGTTTTTATAATAGAGCCTGCGCTCACAACTAGGTGTGTGCGCATTTTCATACACCCTAAGTTTTTTCTGCGTGCGGAACGAGTGTGACAGCCCTAAATTTACTCCCGTGTCCGAGTTCATCCTGGCCCAAGCGTTGCCAAATCCGGATCACAATAAAAGCGTCACGTCCATGCCAGCGACGCCTAACACAGGGCACACCACAAGAAACCTCTTCTTCCTGGAAACTAGAAAACAAACACAGCGAGGGGGTCAAGAGAGCAGACTAAGAATATGAGGACTTTGGATGTGTCAGGAAGCTGCAGGAGTCGGGATGCCAAGTACAATAATGCAGCCATGAATACAGGAGGGAAGGTGATCAGGAATGTGACCCCATGAAGTCACCGCGAACCCACAGTGTCTGGTGTCCTGGAGTCAATGAAACTCGCTCTATTTGTTGGACATCGGTAGGATTCAGCATCTGTTTGTGTCGCTGTAGTCGAAAGGATTACACACAGACACCGTCCGGTGGTTCGATTCCCATGGATTCTCACCAATTCTTACAATTTAAAAGAAATACAAACAGTCGCAGACAATCCAACAGATGTCACCTGAATTGAGAAGGACACATCTGTGGGGAATGGTGCCATCTGGTGGAGATCACCTTTGGATTTCACGGTGGATTTGAAACAGCCTCAATCACCAAATGTAAGCAGTCGTATGGAAGTTTGCTGTCTTGCGTATAAAGCCGCAATTACCGCGATGGAAGGCGCTATGAAACGCACATTAGACTCTCCCTACAGATTCATCAGGCTGCTGCAGGGACTGATGGATGTTGAAACGGTTGTTGTGAGATCACAGTGCAGAGAAGCTGCTGTGTAAACACGCCGGCAGTGATGTCACTGTGTAGAAAAATGAGTTTACACAGACCCACTCCTACATATTTCCTCCATCCGCACAAGCTGAAAAGAAAATCACACAAAGCTGTGATTTCGGTGGTTTGGAGGAGTTTAGATACACAGTCGGCCTGGGAAAATCCAAGAGGGGGAGATTTAGTAACACATGGTCCTCTTACATAATTTTCTCTTCTCATCCAGAAGGATGGGCTTTGGATGGGGTGGGGGGGGGCACACCTAAATCACAAGAGATTGCACAAGTGGAGAAGCTCAAGTGCCCCTGATGTGAAAAATGTGTCGGATTATATTAGATTGTTTGCAAATTAACAATATTTATGCAACTGCTATCTAGTATTTGTGTCTTATCTTGTCCTATTTGTTTAATATTAGGGAAGCATGATAACTTTTTTTCTATACCACTAACCAATAACTCTCTGCTTCTCATAACCGATGCTGATAACTGATAACATTGTTAATAGTTCATATACACATCTCAGGTTAAGGAAGGCTAAGCTGTAGAGTAAAGATGATGTCATAAAACTGACATCAGGACAGTTCACAAGAACAGTTACGAATCTTCCAAAATCAACATTTATTATTGTTTCAACAGACTGAAAATGAGCCAAATCAAGGCAATTTTGGCTACGGTACCTAGTTGGCTCTAGTAATCAGCAAAAAAAATGTAATATCAGACTTATCTGTGTACTTTGGCTGATATGATAATTATTGGCCTGATATTGGCCAATAATTATTACTCATGAAAGACTGAAAGAGACTGTGTTAGAGCCGGACATAGCTACACACTTAAATCATTACTAGGGCTGCAACTAAAGATTATTTTCATTACCGAATAATCTTTCGATTATTTAAACGATTAATGGATTGGTTGTTTGGTCAATAAAATGTTAAAAATTTTGAAAAATATTAATCAGTGTTTCCCAAACCACAAGATGACGTCCTCAAATGTCTTGTTTTGTCCACAAACCAAAGAGATAGTGAGTTTATTGTCATAAAGGAACAAAGAAACCAGAAATATTCACATTTAAGAAGCTGAAATCAGAGAATTTTGACTTTTTTTTTCTTAAAAAACTCAAACCGATTACTTGATTATCAAAATAGTTGACGATTAATTAAATAATCGATTATGGTGTGATTAAACAATTAATTGCTGCAGCTCTAAGCATTACCAAACACAATACTGCCTTAGGTCTTCAGATGATGAGGCTGTGACACTATAGCCTAAGTGCTGTTTAGATGAGCGCTGATGAAACATGAAACAATATTACGGTAGTTGGATAAATGCTCTGGTGTTATGAGGGTATGGCTTTCCCATTTATTGTTGATATCAACTTATTATGTATCCACAGTTCCTTTTCTTTGTTTGTGTATTTGCAGTAGTTTCCTTAGACTCTTTGCTCTTGACCTGACATTGACTGAAGCGCTGGGTGGAGCTATTGCCAAAATATCACTAGTATGATATCACTAGTATGATAAAGTATGAAGGCTGCTTTGAGTATCATCAGGATTGATACAAAAATGCTACGGTTGTATGCATGGATCACTTTAGTTCAAAGACTTAACAAAATAATCATTAGTTATGTTCCCTATCAATACTGATGATCCTGGATCTGTTTGTGTGTGTGGTATTAAAACAAATCCAGATTTTGTGGTTTCGGCCAGCTCCAACTGATTCAGCCCTTTTCGATGATTCACCTGCAGATTGATCACAGATGATTTGGTCTCTATGGGATTTTATTCTTTTGACACTGCATCGCAAACTGTGATGGTGTTGCCTCACATTTAAACAGCTCTGTTTGAATGTGTAAACAGGTTGTCTGCTTGATGAGTAATCAGGAACAGAAAATGGCGTTTGATTATGGCTCGTCCGTCTTCATCAGGAGTAATATGGCAGATTGGCTTATGATGAGTCAGTAAACAGCTCTGCAATGTGATTAGTAGGCTATTAGATCAATAACAACAAGAATGGTATGACAAGTCAAATCAAGAGTAAAACAGAAACATAATTCAGTATAAATTCTTTCCAAAAAACTTCCTTTTATTTTTTCATTTCTCCTGTGGCTTTCATATAAACTGCTGGATTTTATCTTTTACTCCCAAATCTGAATTTTCTACAGTTGAGTTTTGAGCTAGGAGTAAATCAGGTAAATTATAGACATTCTACCTTTTACACTACAAAATGAAATCGATTCCAAGTTAAACAAACAAACAAAAAAACTGAGTGTAAATTATGTTGGTCCTGGAAAACAAACAGACAAATGTTAGTGAATAAACCCATAATGAAGAAAAGATGATAGAGATCAACACTGCGGTAGAATAGCTTTCATTCAGTCTTGCGTGTTGCTGTTCAATCACCATGAAACAGTAGAAATTGGCAGATTCTGTTCCATTGTATTCTTCTTCTTTTTTTTACGCTGCTGTCTTCTCCCCACGCACCCACTCCTACATATTTCCTCCATCCCCACAAGCTGACCGCTCCTAAGGGCCAAATGAATTCCACATTTCTCCCCCTCCGAGCTGTCACTGGTCCACACACAGCTGAGACCGGCCTTATAAATGAGACTCAGCAGGACGTGGGATCTCTCGCTGACAGCCTCGTCTGAAACGACCTGCTGGAAACGGGGATTCGAGTCGGTCTGTGCGAAGCTTCATCGGACTCTCATGGTGTGTAAATGTGGACAGGCCCCGGGGCCCAGGTGGTGCTACGTGGTGAACCACAACTGTGTGGCCAGAGGCTCGGTGTTGAGTGGCAGCTTTGTGAAGCTCGGCCACAGCTTGCTGCAGCTGAAGGCAGCAAGGTTTTTGTTCAGTAGCCTGAGATGAGAAAGTTTTTCTCCACTACAAAGTTAATGCTGGTGAACAGAAGCAAGACTCTGGACAAAATAAAAATAAATACATTACACATAGAGCAGGTCTCTATCAGAATCTCTACCAATGTTGAACAAATTTAGCATAAAAATACTATGGAAAAGTTGACAGTAAAGTTCATTTTTAGAGTTATTTTTTATATTTGGATTTGGATTAAACATTAACTATTTGGATTAAAACCTTATGTCCATTTTAGAGATCTTTAACTCTTCAGATCAGGTAAAGAATTACTGAAATAAGATTAGATGAACATAGATTAACTTTATCGTCCACTTAAAGTGGAAATTTTCTTTGGCTACCATGCAGACAAATTGTGCAGTCATTTTGTATTCAGTGAAAAAAAAAAGAAAGGAGGAGAGAAGCAAAATGTGTCTTGTGCTATAAAATCTTTACTATAAAAATTGTAGTAAAAAAAAAGGAGGGCATTTAATGGAGGAAATGTAGGAAGTAGCTCAGTTCTGGTCTCTGCCAACTCATGTGAGAAATATCAGGCTCTTCAGCAGCTTTTAAATGCTTGGAGTGTTTTTTCTTTTTTCAACCCTCAGCCCACATGAGTGTTCTTTCAATTATCACCCCTGTCTGCATAGATGAACTGTGCCACAGATTGATCTAAAAAAAAAAAAAAAAAGATGAATTTAACAAATCATTTTCTGATTTGACAATGCTGTAATAACAGTTTAGGAACAAAAAAACTTGGATGTAGGTGTGAATGGAGGTTAAATAATCCTTTATTGAGTACAAAATGAACAAAAGGTCTCGTGTGTTAAATTCTCATTATCTTGTCTTGTTAGCTTGTGACACTATTACTGCAGTCAATAAAATGGAACTATGTGCTGTAATAAAGAACTCGCACAAATGACCCATGGGGTCATTTCTTTTAATGGGGGGGGGGTGGTCTCCTGAAAAAAAATCCTGCTGCGACTGGACATGACGCTGAAGACTGAACCAAAACAATGAGCTGAAAGGAGCTAATAATTTTCTAATGCTGAAAATCTCTAGGTTTGTCCCTATTTGCAACTTATTTTTATACCACATAATAAGATTATTTGGGTCATTGTTAATATAAATACTTAAAGGGACAACGAGGAGTTTTGGAAAAGCGAAGTGTTCACACTACATTTATGAGCCTCCGCACACCGTGAAATTATTTGACCGGCGCAAGACAGACTCATGTTTTCATTCATCAAGAATTAAAGTCAGAGGTTTAAAGACGATCAGATACCGTCGTAGTTCCCACCATAAACGGCGATTCAGCGGCGTTATTCTCATAACTTGCTACGAAACCGAAAGTAAAGAAACGCTGGTCGGCTCGCCCAGCATTTCCACCACCACTAATAATAACAAAATAACCATAGAGACAAAACCATAGATTTATAGAAAATGGAGCCATTAACAAGTGTGGGTAGCGTAGATTCATCCACATTAATATGAGACTTTTTTATTGACGCAGAATTTTTCGTTCTGCCGATGGAGAAACTCCTCGTTGTCCCTTTAACTGATGTAAAAAAAATATTGCAGCATTCAATACAGTACATGGATAATGTTCCTGGATTCAGTGTCTAACATCACAATCTTAGGCGTTGTCTGATTTCTGATCTGATGTTCACTCTTGAACTTTACAGACTTGATCGCTCAGCAGGACTCAGATCCAAACCTTGTCTACATTACCAGAGCCAAAGGGGTGGATTAGATGTAACAGAGTTTAGTAATAGGGGGAATTGGTCCAAATTAGGTCCAACAATTATCTACAATTATGGCAATGGGAAGACGCGATCACATATGAGCTCTGCTTATTTGTGTTTGGAGGCGGCTGGGTGCTGTGGGTTAATGGGAGCTCCATCAGAGGTGGAGAAGAGGAGGGATGACTCATCCTCTGTGGATGTGGATGTGTGTCTGCGTCTTTGGGTGTATTCTAGTGTTTTTGCTCTTAAATGGCTTTATAAATGGAGAGTGGATCATGTAGGACAGTATGAGGGAGTGGAAGTGTTGGAATTTACACTGAATGTAAAACTGTGGAGAAAAAGAGATGATGAAAAGGAGGAGGGAATAAACAGGAAGTGAGGGATGGAAGGAAAGAAGATAAAGGTCAAAAATGGAAAGAAAAGAGGAGTGCAAGAGAAGTGGGGACAGGATCGTGAAAACGGAAGAAAAGCTAAATATTAGAGAGCAAGAATGGACGGTAGGTAAGAAAGAAGAAAGCAAGCACAGAGAGTGAAGGAGGGCGGAGAGGCTCGTAAAAATGGATGGAGGTAGGAAAAAGGAAAAGAAACCAGGAAGGAAGGAAGAATGGAAAAATATAAATGGAGGGAGAAATGGCAAGAAAAAAATCCAACAAAACAAAAGAGGGATGAAAGAACAAGAGAAATGGAAAGACGGAATTACCATGAAAGCAGATGAAAGGAGGCAAGAAAATGGAAAGAAGAGGGGAGAGAGGGAAGCAAACAAACAAGTGAAAAAACAGAGAGAAAGAACAGAACCTGCAGCGTCCAGCTACTGAATCACTCGATGATGGAAGAGAATGGGATTTAATTAAAAAAAAAAAAAAGACTGATGTCTTATCTTGAATTGGGAAATATTTCTTTTTACTCCAATGCCAATAAAGTTCATTGAATCAAGCTGAAACTGAGAGTTAGTTGGAAGCAGCTGTGGATTTGGCCGTTGCCCCCCTCACCCCCCTCCCCACCCCTCCACCCCCTGATAGCAGCTCCATCATGCTGACAGCCATGTTGCAGCTCTGTTCCTGATTCAGACGATGAAATATCAGCGGGGCTCGGCGCAGCGTCTCCTCTCTGCATCCATCCTGGCTGCTTTCTTTCGCTCCCCAACTCCTCCGGCGCCGCTCAATCAAGCCCACCTCCAGCGGGCGAGACAGGACGTCCATCCATTACAGCTCACACCCACACAAACAGCGATGGGGGCTTCAGCGCAGACACGCACATGTGAACACACACGCTCCTCTGAGGAAGTTACACGCCGACCAGGCCGACCCCTCAATCATTCTGTAAAGTAACAACCTACAGCTTTTTCCATATCAATAAATGTCTGATTATGTATTGTGGTTGATGGTTATACTAGACAGCAGAGATCCAGCTTCCACCCAAACTTATTGAAATATCCACAACTTTCACAAAGAGCTGCACAGTTTGTTCAGCATTTACAAAAAACAAATTCCTCAGATTGAACAACAGACATTTGACCCTGTTTGTTCATGTCCAGTAGAACCACACAAAAGTGTATTCTTATCCAAATCCAACAGTACAATTCATGGTGCAAACTCAAGAAATTTGAATGTTTCTCTGGTGCTGAATAAGGCTGCTAAGATTAGTCGACGAGTCACAATTACGTCGACTATCAAAATCATCAACGACTAATTTAATAGTCGACACGTCGTTTATTTTTTGAAGCTTTGTTTTTTTCTCTAAACTGCTGCTACACCTAGGCTATACCTTCTGCTGTAACGGCAACGGAGCTCGAAAGTTTGGGAGCATTTTACCAAAATAAAAGAGAAGAATGTGCAATGCAAAATCTGTAAGACAGAACTTGCCTTCCATGTACGACGGCGATGCACCAGCATCTGAAAAAGATCTGATAAGCTGCAATTTATGTATGATCCGATAGTCGACTAATCGCAAAAATCAGCTTCATTGTCTTCATAATAAAACCAGTAATAATATGCTGTTTGAGCAGTACTACGTCTTTGTGGCAGATTGGAGTCAATATCCCAGTGTGACCAGGCCAGCCGGGACTAGCTGGTTAGCACAAGAGCTAACGCTACCACTGTTTCCTCCTCTGGAGTAAATAAGCTTTCACACCTACCTTGTTTGTTCTAGATATTGGACTTTTCTGTTTGATTACAGGTGTGAAAGCTTCCCCGGACCATGGTCCATAGCAAAGACTCAATATGGTCTCTCCAGACCTGGAGCCAGGGCTCACAGCGTAGCTCACAGTCGTCTTCTCCTTTACTAGCAGCGACAGTAAAGCCTCCGCATGACGAGGACATTTATCTGAATCTGAAGTAGGCTCGTATCTTGGGTGTTGATGCTGCTGGTAGCGACACAATAACAGTAGCAAACTTGTTCATTCGTTTTCCTGGATTGCTTCTTTTCTAACTAGCTAGCAAATTTGAGGACAGCTTTAGTGACGTGACTATGTCAAATGTGTAGGGAGACGCAGCACACGTAGGTAAGGAGGACAGGGCATCAATATGTCAATTTGTTGGTGTGCTCACATTAATGCAGTAAAACCCAAACCAATCGGAGCAAATGTAGACAATGTAGCAAAAACGTTTCAGGTGTGAAAACACCCTGATGGTGCGTTCACACCGAAACCGTCAGGAGCGTCCTGCCGGCGTGGGTGCTGGTGTGACACACACAAATATGTGGTCACGTTTGTTGTCGTTCAGGAGAACACTGTAATTCAGCTCATGCTGTAAAATTAAGTTCAAATTTAAAAAGAACTGTAATTAGTCAGTGGAGACTCACTGCTTGACCAGACAGTGCCAGTAGGAGGCAATAGAGCAACATGTTGCCACTTGGGACTTCCTTTTGCTCTTGTCGGCTTCCGGGTTACTCTGTGACCGGAGATAAACAGAGCAACAACCTGACGTGTTCTGGTCCTGGTTTTTCTTTAAATAGGTTACTATTGTGCAAAACCACATACACAAGAGTTGTGAAATTGTGTTTTATTGTATTGCGATGAAGTGTGATTTGAGAATATCTATCGGTTAATTGTCCCGCTATAGTAGATCGGGGGCCATGTAGTGTGTATGTGTGACTCCCCTCATGTAAAATGGAGACCAAGAGACTGGCGTTCTGTACACTTGCATATTTTCATTATGGGTAACACTGATAAAGTTGTTAATAAAGTGTTACTCTGCAACAGGAGATGAACAGAGTAACAACCTGGGGCCTCATTTATCAAAGAGCGTGTAAAAGTCCTCTTAAATTTTCAGTACGACGGAAAGGCAAAATGTGCGTACGACCAAAAAATATACACTCTTTTCAGATCTATCAAACTCCGCGTACACACACGGCTGCACGGTATTTCCCTTGATAGATCACACCGGACCTGAGAAAAGCGTGGATGAGAACACGCCTCATACCCAGCCCCCTAAACGGCCCCACGCAACCATATGTGGTCAATGCAAATCAGTTACGTGCATATTAAGTAGCCATGTGCACTCTGGAAACCTGTGGAATGACGTCAGTGGAAGACGGTGAAGACAACAGACAGACGGAGAGCGGAGAAAGAAGCGGAATTTCTCTGAAAGCGAGATACACGGTAACACGGCAATATCAGTCAGAAACATCATCTTGCATTGAAAGGCTACAATAAAAACAAAAAAACCTCCCAAATCTAAATTAAACAGAACAGAAAGAAGAAGAATCATATTTATTCTGCCACTTATTTTAGATTATGTCATAATAATTTAAAGCAGGGTTTCCACTGCCAGTCAGTACTACTTTGCACCCCTTTCCACTAACCCCCAACTTCCGTTCACTGGAAGATTTGATTTTCATTTGTGCATAGCTATATATTAAAAAAAAACAAAAAACAAACAAACATTGAAGTCCACCAGTCTGTGACTTTTCCTAAAATGATGTTGGGCAGCACCCATTTTTGTTAAATACAATAAATATTATTCACACAAAAAATATCGATCATGTTTTCTCATTTGCTTTGATTTGCGCCGACATTATTGTGCTTGCTGCTTGCTTTGTGTGTCCAGTCTGGCTACGTAACACACGCACGTCGCAGTAATTATTTTCCAGACTGGACAGACGGGTTGTGGAAGAGGTGTAGCCTACATGCAAGGGAAAAATATCAATATGATATCAAAAGAAAACGAAATTCGTTTTATAAAGCCAGTATTTAGGAGCAAACTAGTGTAAATGCACAGGGGAAAAATCTGAGTCGCTGTGCTTTTCATGTAAAGTGCCGACGTCAACACGTGTGCGGTGGTGGTGGTGGTGGGGGGGGGGGGGGGGGGGGGGGTGGGGGGGGGGGGGGGGGGGGGGGGTGGGGGGGGGGGGGGGGGGGGGCTCATCATCACCACCACTTGCTACTTCAAACAGTGTCCGTGCTTCTCTCTCCCTCGCATACTGCAGTTCTCTGACTCTGCAGCGGCGTCGCCAATTCCTCCTGTTCTTCAAAAAGCGTGTAAATGCCGGTACGCCATGGTCGGACTGGTCGTAAATTTTTGCACTTACTCCCGACAAGTTTTGGTTTGATAGATCCCAAATTAGGCGGAGAAAAGTGCGTACGCACAAAATGGGGGAAAGAGCGTGTAAAAAAGCGTGTATCCACAATGATAAATGAGGCCCCTGACGTGTTCTGGTCCTGTTTCTTCTTTAAATAGATGGGTCCTGTGCGCGGGACCTGCAACACTGGCGCCGAAGGGCGTACGGCACGTCGGCAGCGGCGACCATCCAGAGTGTCAATTTGAAGTCGAAAGAAGCTCAACTTTATGCAAAGGAGCAGCGTCACCGCCAAAGCAGCAGCCAACTGCAGACTGGGATTCCCAAGGTAGGAGGAATTGAAAAAGAAAAGAAAAAGATGGAGGAAGAGCTCATGCGGTCATGATATCTCTTTATTCATATACAGAGTTTAACGAATAATACACAGCGAAAACAAAGAATAAAGGTCATGGTGACAACTTTTATTTGAAACTGTCACAGTAGCATCACCTGACCTCCTCTGCCTTTTGTAATTACCTCTGCAGCCATTAGAGGGCTTTGTCGCTTCAGTGTAGACACGTTATCATGGAGGAACTTTTTCTTTTGAGGACAGTCTGAAAAGAGCCACGTGCCAGAGACGGTGCTGCACCACTTAAACGTAGTCTCAACCCAAACATATGGAAATCACAGTATATTTTGACTGACACTTCACGTGCTTCCTTCAGGTTCACAGAGATTCAGAGGGAAAGAGAGAATCACACGTTATCCTGCAGCCAGTTTGAAGCAGGAGCAGTCAGTGGAAGCATTAGGCTTCCTGTTGGTGAGAGATAACTATCAAAGTGCCATTTACCACAGTGACTATTAGAGATGAGAGCAGGGCAGTTCAGTGATGCCTTCAAGCCCCTTCAAGCCCTGTAGCTATTATGTGAAATGTTGGCACATGAGCATAAAATAGAAGGTGTCTGGTGTGTTTTGGGGTTTTAACTTCACTGTTAAATACTGACAACATGTACTTAGTTTTGAGGTGATCCATCCCAACTTGCCTCAAAGCAGTTACATGCTTGTCTCTAATCTGTCCAAACTGTCAACTTTCACTATTTTGTGCTAATTTAACCATGAGAACGACTTCTTAACAGGGAGAATTTTTCAAAAAGATCAATTTCAACGTCTGGAAAACAGAAGCTTGTGTGAATGGGAGTTGGAAACATGAAAAAAAAAGATTTGTCTTCACATTTATCTGAATCACTGTGGACCGTCTCAAACTCAGCTGCCTCTTTCTCTCACTCTGACTTTCACACACACGCACGCACACACACATTCAAAGTCTAACTGCACCACAGAGACAAATCCCCGGTTGATCTTTCCCATGAACATGTCTCCCCCCCACCCCACACCCACCCCCCCTTCACCAGGCCCGAGCTCCGAGCCTCGCCTCCCTCTGGGCCATGGTGAAGGATTCTAACTATTTTCTCCGCAACGCAACCTCAAACACAACAACAGCAAGTTAGTCATCGCGAACTGCCATAACATCTTGATTTGTGTTAGAGCGTGGGAGCTGCGATACACACACTCGCACACACAGAAACATACGGCCGCTCTCTCTGCAGCAACCTTTTGAGGGATCAGCTCATCAGTTGTGCATGAAAAAGACTCGGGGATTTTGGAAGCTCCCTGCATCTCTCTCTCTCTCTCCCCCCGAAAAATGATTTATGAGGCCGAATCATTCACAGCGCTCACTTCCTGTGGGTGAAATCTCCAGACGTCCTCCTCTGTTTTATACTGTCATGTCCCATCTAGATGGCTGGCTCTGGAATTTAGTGCACGGCTGGATTAGTCTTGTCCGCACATGTGTTGCGCTGCGGGAAGCTCAGTACCGTTTGACTGTCCTTATTCAGTTTTAACTGCTTTTTTTCTCCTCTTTTATACGCACAGACTCACTTTGGTGTTTTCTTTATATTTCTTAATCATCTCTTTGGCAGTGAGTTAAACATCCATACTGACAGAAATACAGTGTCCTGGAAGATTCTCAGGCTCCCAAATTGCTCAAAAACCCCTTTGGCTTCGACTTTGGCGTCATCAGTTGGCTTGACGACTTCCTTTCCGATGCCGCTGTGATATTTTACAGCCTTCTGCTCAGACACTTGAAGATGCTGAAACACTTGCACAAGACGAGACAGAAGAGAGACGCGGAAAGCGGCCGGTAGTATTTCAGTGACTTCAGCGTCCATCCCCGCTCGCAAGATCCACTTTTTTGCTTTTCATTGCACATTAACCGTGCGCCTCCAAGTAGCGACATGCTCGGGTGATATTTATTGATATGCAACAGCCCCAGAGCGCCTAATTGGCTGTTTTGGAACTGACCCGACCTGCGACGGCTCCCTCGGCTGCCAGCTTCCCTCTCAAAATGGCGGCCGCGACCACAAGCCCTCGGTCAGCCCTGCACTTTTCATGGAGCCGGGCTGTAAATCCTCTTTTTTTTTTCTTCTTCTCCCTACTCTCTCCCTTCGACTCTAACGTCTTCATTACCCAAGTCATTTTGTCAGCACACCATTGGGTGTAACAGAATACCATGCTGACCAACATTTAGGTCGTACGCATTTAGGTCATTTCCTCCTCTTAAGACCAGATATTGCGCCGCCGCAAAGGTAGCTGGATTGCCAGATTGGAGCCCTGGGTTCGCCAGATTGGGGACCCGGCTAATCTAATTAAAGAGTGAGGGAAAGAGGCCCGAGGGGCCCGCAGGACTGGGACTGTGGTGGAGCCAGGACTGGTTCCCCCTTTTTGAAAAACTATGCACCGCAAAATACAATGTGGTAATGTCTGCGGGCCTAATTCTTCCGGAGGGGAGAGAGCTGGATTCTGAGCTGCAGACAGCCACATCCCTCGCTTCACAGAGAGTGAGAGAGAGAGAGAGAAAGGGCGAAGAAGAAAGTAAAAGCAGAAGAAAGAGAGTCCGAGGATGATTTATGTCCTGCTGTGCAGACGCAGAAATAAATCCAGTGACCTAGCACAGAGGGGGAAGCAGGCCATAAAGCACAGGATCAATTCAGAGCTGGTACCCTTTTTTGAAAAACCCCAAATGAGCTAAAATCTCCTCCCACGTCAAAGCCAATCGCTTTGTTTTATGTCATCAAGGCCTTTTATGATATCGTTCCCACTCTTAAGAGGGGGGGCGTGGCCATGTGTCTGTCGATGACATACGAGGTTCAGTCTCTGGATTGAACCCGGCGCTCTCGGAGCTGATAATTAGGGTCTTCAGCGGTGAAAGTGGTGATAGCTGAGTGGGAGGCCTCCTTTAAAAAAAGCACCACTAATTTGAGCCGTAGAAGTTACTGGGGTTATTGCTCCTCACCTTACCTTCAGGCTCTCAGCGGAGCGTACCGGGGCCTTCATGGTGTCACACGCATTTCAACGCACGCACTCACACACCCGCGCACACACGCACCTCCAGGTGGCCGAGGGCTGTGCATATATTTCACACCCACCGCGCTACGATCAATTTCACCTCCTCGCATGCGTCCAGTTAAGTGTGCAGCTTTTACAAGTGAGCGAGGGATCACTTTCAGACTCCCCCTGAAATCCCAGCTTCTTTCCATCTCTATTAAACGGACCTGATGTTGACCAGTAAAATGATCGCTATGCTTATGTCTGACCTCTTGAATCTGCTGGGGGGGTGGGGGGGGCAGTGGCAACACTCACCCAGAATATTTTAGACAGATGGATTTAAGCAGCAACGCAACAGATAAAAGCACAATTATTGCAGTTACTAATGAGCAGCACTGAACTCCAAGACTTTTTCAAAGTTAATTTCATATGATGGAAAAATTACTAGTAGTAGAGTTCAGGAAGTGTTTCAGTTTTTTCTAATATAAACAATTTGAAATAAATTTATTAAATGAATGGCATTTAGTCTATGATGCAAAACAGACTTAATTTCCGAATATGATGGGCAATATAAAAAAGAGAATAGATCTTTCTTTTTTTTTAAAACAAAAACAAACAACATTCTTAGTTCTGATTAAAGCCAGACAACTATTTTTTTTCCCTACTCAGATCATTAAAAACAATAATGGGAAATGAAATAATGGAAATACTGTCAATATTTCATCCATTTCATTTCAACTATCCAGGAAGTCATGGATAGATTGAACTTTTTTTCATGTGATTTTCACATACAGTGTATTTTCAATGAAACCACAACATTGTGTTTTTACTCAAAAGCCCTCATAATGCCACTGCAACATTATAAATCACGTCTCGGCAGCACTCTGACGTAACATCAGCCAAACAATGTGACTATAAAAACGGTATAGTTAGGGAGAAATCAAGATGACTACACTGACAGCGCAGAGTCGTCACTCATGAAAAAAGTCCACTTTAAGTGGTGCTTTTGGATGAAAGCTGAATTTGAGCTGTGTTTCATCCATGCTGGAGAGGCTGTCTGAGTCCGGTCCAAACCGTCTGACACAACAGAGCAACAGGCCCACGGACAAATTGAAACAGGATGCTGCACAGAGTATATAGGAAACCACCTGGAAAACTTGCACAGCTTGCAGTAATATAAGAGAGGTTTGTGGGTGACGGGTACTACGTAGTTTGGTGTAATATAACTGCAAAATAGTAATAATCATGAGCCTCAAGCTGTTGATGGACGGGGTTAGCAACTTGTGAACGTTGTGGAGTATTTAAACGGATAGTTCAACATTTTGGCAAATTGGCCCACTGCCATAATCCCTATAGTTAGTCCCTATAGAGTAGGTTTGTTACCTTTAATTGTTGGTGCAAGCTATTTTTAGAACGGCAGAGCAGAACCACGAGCTGCTCAGAGCTACGCTACGGAGGCTAATGGGATTTATTGGTTTCCCTCATCAAACTCATCAAATACACAATCCAACAACTCCAAAATGCTCTTGTGCACAAGCCTCCGTAGCGTAGCTCTGAGCAGCTCGCGGCTCTGCTCCGCCATTCTAAAAATAGCTTGCACTGACAATTAAAGGTAACAATCATACTCCTAAAACTATAGGGATTATGGCAATGGGCCAATTTGCCAAAATGTTGAACTATCCCTTTAACAGATAAGATTTTATTTTTTAGCTGGTAGAGACCAAAATGGAGCCAAATGAAACGTAAACATTGGACTTGGATCTATCGAGTGGCCAGAAAACCTGACTCCAAATAAGTGATAATGTTGCTCCATGTCTGCTGGATGTGAATGTAAACACAACCCACACACCCACCACCCCCTCTGTCTGAATAATGCAGCTTTAATGTGAATTTACAAAACAGCTCCACTCTTTAAAACAGGAAATATAAACCGTAGGAGCTCCAAAAATAAATGTTTGGCTCTGTCTACACGCAAACAAACAAACAAAACAAACAAAACAATCCATTTTCAAGCACTAAAAACATTTCACAAAGTTTAAAGTAATTGAGGTGACTCCTCACAACAAGCTTGTTCTGAGCTCATTATTGTAAACCACACACATCCTCTGATTCTGTTAGTGAGTTGTCAGTGTGTGCTGCGCTGGATATTAATGCACGAGGCAGTTACAGAGTTGATTTCCCTCATTATAATATCATTGTACAAGGCCCAAGGGAAACACATTTTTTGCGTGATACAAATTCTGGCACAACACCCGTTCTTCCTCTCTCTCAGTCTTTCTCACACGTTTGTGCGTCCTGGACAGAACCCTTCATCTCGCCTCCTCTCCATCTCTCTGACGTTGACTAATTGTGCTTTGTTGTGATTAAAGCCACCAGATGCTCGGCAGAAACCGGCCAAAAACCCCGTAAACTCGCAGCCCCCTTTTTCTATCGCAGCTCTTTCTTGTGGAGAGCAGCTGGAATGTCAGCCATCTTCCCATCAGCACGGGACGCCACAACACACTGGGGTTTTAAGAGTGTGTTTACAGTGAAACGTTCCGCTGATGTGGGATAGATTTATTACTTATTTACTCTCCAGTTTGGCCCGGCCTTTTCTTGGTTTCGTTTCTGATCACTTTCGATGCCGCACGCCAGACCACGAAGTGATGGCGGCATGTAAACACACCCAACGCGAGCTGGAATCCAGTGTGTTAGTGTTTGTGTGGCCGTGAGAATGAGGCAGGGAATCTGTGTATTTATACCCACACCTGGGTGTGTACATGTGTATCTGTGTGGGCGTACAGCGTGAGGATCTGTGTGTGTGTGTGTGTGTGTGTGTGTGTTTTTTTTAATGCATCCATGTGTTGTCGTTGTGCATGCGTGTTTGTGTACAAGTGTATCCTTGTGCGTCCTTGTTCTTGGTTATCGTGTGTCTTTTAACTCTGTGTGGGTTCCTGTAAGTTTGTGTGTGTTCAGCATTGTGTAATTAGTTGGTTGTAATCAGCGCCTTATAAAGGATCAATCAGGTGGAAGATAAACATGGCCTGGCTGTGTAACACACTTCATTAGGAGGGAAAATGGAGCCGTGTGATCACAGAACATCGTTACAGTATTTACACCAGCTGCTGCTCTTTTTTTAATACCTCTAATGTCAGCCATTTAGGAATTAAAAATAATCCCACTTTACACTCTGCTTTAGGGCAGCCAATTTGAGGTAATTTTCCATTTGGATTGTGATAGAACATTACAAATTGAGTCTTATTTCATTGTATAATGTGAAAAAGCAAGAGGCACAGGAATACAGTTAGATATTGGAAACAAATCAACAGTTTGGTCAGATGACCTGAATGACATGGAATATGAGATATATTTATAATGGTCTCTAACTGCACATGCACGAACACACAAGGTCATAATTATGAGAGACGTTTAAAATTTTAAAATAAATGCGCCACATGTTAGTGTTTGTTATTCTTTTTAGTTCTCAATCACATAAATCAGCACCCTTACATAATTGTGTTGCTATAACCAGCAAAAGATTCAGTTTAAATTCAAAATATCTAAAAAAAAATATACGTAATAAAAATAAATAAAAAATATAAAAAAATAAAAAATGTAATAATAATATCTGATCTCTCTAACAGTCTGAATTTTTATTGGTCAGACTGGTTACTTACTGGGACACAGATGTTATTATAGCACCTGTTGTTGTCCTACTTTGACAAGTCAAAAGATCTGATGTGAAAAGGACCCATTCGCTTGAAGTGTGCAGGGATTTTAAGCATTTCAGATGTTTAGATTGTAATCCATTATGTAGCACCGTCTGAGATGCCCCTGATCAGTCCCACATTTATTCTGCAGCGTGACAATGACCCAAACATCTCAGCCAATGTCAAAATAATTATTTGAATTGACAAGAAGAACTGAGTCCGCAGCAGATGTCCTCATCTCTACAGTATGGTGTCAGTCTGGGAAGAGAAGAGACAGAAGACACTGAGACGGCCTCAATCCACACAAGAACTATGGCAAATTCTCCAGGATGCTTCAACCACCTGCCAGTCAAGAACCTGGAAAACCTGTGTGCAGGTGTCTGGAGGAGAACTGGAGCTGTGGTCACACCAGATGATCAACTGACTGACGGTTTCTTCTGTTGACTGAACTTTGGATGAAGTTAATCCATAAATAAGGACTATTCATGGCATTATATCTGAAAGCTTCTTCACTTTATTTATAGTGCCTAAAAGCTTTGCACAGTACTGTATGTGCAAGGAAGTAGAAGGTCCAAGCCGTCCCACTTCAACATTTAGAAACATTAAATATGTATCTCCACAGTACCAGGCTCTTGATGAGAACCATCACACAGGGTTGAGACTGGGTCGTGAGTAAAATGTTCTGGGAGAAGTTGAGTTGTCAATGAAAAAAAAAAAGAGGGAACAAAGTCCAAAGGGAACAGTCGGGACAGAAGAAAACTTTCACTAGTGTGTCAACCCTCAGCTGTCTCTGCTCTCTGTGATTTATGTTCTGAGCCTCTACATCAAATTCAGACTTTCCAGAGTGTCAGAGTTTAATAGCTGGACTGAAAAGTGTCTGAGAAATCCCTTTATATAAAAAAAACCTAGGGGATAAAAAGACAAGTTCAAAAGCAACAAAAAGCAAATAATTTAATGGTTAACATGTTCTGAGTTTTAAAAAAACACAAGTCAACATGTGGCGAGTCTAACAATCCTGAATGTGACGCCATAAGCAATTTGTTATCTCTTCTATCCCGGCGTGCGATAGTGTTTAACCTCTCTCTGTATTGTCCTTGTAGCTATTAGGTGTCAAGAAGCATTGCCACGAAAGTTATTTGGTTGATGAACAACATCCGCATCTGTTGTTTGCGTACTTGGCAGATAGCTGTGAAATATGTGTCAAAATCACAAAACGAAATTTAAACCAGAGCGTTTGTTTACTCCGAGTTTATTTTTTCAGCTCACAGGGCCATCGATAATGAGGCCAAGATCACAGCAAAACCAGAGTTTTTATTCAACTCCCTGTCCAAAGATTCAATAATTTCTTGTTTGATTCCCTTTCCTGATTGTGAACGTAAATCTACGGAACACACGATGCGTTTTAGATTTGTGGAATATTTGTGTGAAATGACTTCTTAATGCTCACTGAAAATTTGAAGCATAAACTTCAGAGAACGACCCAGAGGTCCGACAGTTTTATAGCAAACTTTCAATATCATGACCGCGCCATTATGATTCCCACATTGACCCCCCTGCACGTCGATGAAAACAATGTCTTTATCTCTGTCTTCATCACTTGCTCGATTTATTTTGCTGTCGTCTCTCTCCGTTATACGAGTGTCCTCTGGTCACAGTGGATGAGACTTTGACACTCGCCGCTTTTAATTCTAGTGACCTGGGAGCCTTTTTTATTTTTCTTGTTTCACTCTCTTTGCGTTGCACAGGATAAGAATGTCATCCGAATGGCTCAGAATTGAACTGTAAATCACTTTTATGGAAAACAATCTCTGATCCAAGTGGCAGTCGTCCCAAACACTGATTCCTGAGCGAGTCTGTTGCTTCAGACTGACAACATCCCTATTGTTTCCTGTTGGATGATGAACTGCAGTAATGTAACTGTCAAACCCCAGGTGCTGCTCTCCTCTTCCCGCTCTCACCGCATCTTCCCCTCTTTTCCATGGATCCGAGCACGGCGGCATTGAGCGCTGGTCACTCAATAATTCAGCTGTGCAGCAGTAGGTAACGTTTTCTATTATAAATCTCCAGCGCTGGAACAAAAGCACTTGACATGATGCTTTCCAATCCTCGCCACAAGCTTCTCATTATCCAGTTGTTATGCTCCATTGTGAAGGACATGAAAACAAGGACACCCGCGCTAAATAGTGTCTTTGGCTGCAAGCTGTGGTCGAAACTTTTAAATGCTTAACCAGCTAGCATAAACATGTGTCCTAAAACTCTAACTTACAGTGAACGTCTTTGTAAAAGCATTTGATCTTTTATGAGCATTTTTTTTTACTGTTGTTTGTGAGGGTTTATGTATTATTTTAATGATAATAATTGGGAACAGAGTTTCAGGAAAACACACCCAAACACTGCTTTTCTAGCTCCAAACTTTACAACTTCACTCATCAATCAGTGGATTTATTCAACCTGTAAAGTGTAAGGACAGTTTCCACCTGAGCATTTTTGTATCTTTCTGCTTATTGTTTTGGGTTTGTTAGCCCAACCCTACAGATTCAATCTGTATCCAACATTTTAGCAAATTCGCCAATTGCCATAATCCCTTTAGTCATAGCACTAGGTTCATTTCCTTTAATTATCGGTGCATGTTGTTTTGAGATCCGCGGTGCAGAGACGCAATGGAGGTGAACGGTACAGGTCTCCTATATCCCTCATCATACTCAACAATACACAGTCCAACAACTCCATAACGCTCTGGTGGACAAGTTGTGACCTGCACATTCACTACGCTATGAAATAGTCATGTATAATTATGTAACATTACAACACATGAAGCAAATAATACTGGGAACTACTTGCGCTTTTGAAATAACTTCGCCCAGCAGTCGTGTCTGGAATGTAGTTCCGGTTACGCATTTGCTTCAAAAACAGCTCTGTCTCGGGGCGGTGGTTAAGGCGGTCGCCCCATGTAGAGGCTACAGTCCTCAACGCAGGCGTCCCCGGTTCGAATCCCGCGTAGGGCAGACATTTCCTGCATGTCATTCCCCCTCTCTCTGCCTCCCCCTTTCCTGTCTATCTCACTGTGCTATCAAATAAAGTCAAAAACGCCAAAAAATATACTTAAAAAAACAAAAAAAAACAGCTCTGTCTCATAACGTTCCGTTATTATCTCATAGCGTGGTGAATGTGCAGGTCACAACTTATCCACAAGAGCATTTTGGAGTTGTTGGATTGTGCATTTGATGAGTTTGATGAGGGACAGAGGACCTGTACCGTTCACCTCCACTGTGTTCACTGAGCAGCTCACGTCTCTGCCCCGCACATCTCAAAACAACATGCACCGATAATTAAAGGTAATGAACTATAGGGATTATGGCAATAGGTGTTTTTGCCAAAATGTTGAACTATCCCTTTAAAGACATTGGCTGTATTCTACTTTTTACTGAATCACACAAGTTGGTAAATCCGCAACATACGTTTTGTGTTTTCCTTTTCAACATTCGCTTGCACCAGCTGAAGCATGATCCGTCTTTTTGTGGAGATTGTTGAGGAAAGGTCATGATCTTGGTGAAGAAGAAAAAATCTGTAAATTGAAGTATGAAACTGGATCTTCAATTCAGACTTTTCTAAAAAAATATTAATGTTTCTGCAAATCTAGATAGATGCTAATTTCAACTGCACATCAAGAGTTTGGATAAAAGAATACGTATGTATATGGGCAATAGATACAAATAAAGAGGTGAAGAGTCACTTACATGCAGTTCAGAGAATTCCAACTTTTCTGTTATGCAAAGGCAATTATAGGAAATCACTCACTCAATCATTGGGGCAGGATTGGCAGGGCTTGGTGCCGCAGTTTAGATAAGGTCAGATTACTCCTCTGTTCAACAGAACCGGCCTGCACTCTATTGTGAAAAGTTTTGGAAGTCATGACTCTGATGCGAGTGTTAAGTAAACACTGATCAGAGAGCGATCACAGACTTTCAACTGTGTGTGAGAGCAATACTACCGTATTGGTGATGTAGCATCTCATCCCAGTAGATGGAGGTCACAGTGGAACAGGAACCACAGGCTGGCAGCGGGTCTTCTTGTAGACATCAGGACCTAGAAGTTGTTCAGAAATGGCTGTTTGTCCTGTTTGTCGCGCCTCCTTCCACCAGTTTACCTGAGTAAGGAAAACTAATTTGATTGGTCGTTATCGAGCGGGTGGGATATTCAATGTTTGGGGCGGGACCGAGCTCGGTGTGTGTGTGTGTGTGTGTGCGAGTGTGTTTAGCTAACGTAGCTAACTGTTAGCTAGTGGACTTGCTACGTTATAGCTTGCTAACTTAGCTAGCGAGGCTAAGTGATGGAGCGCAGGGATCTGGAGGAGGAGAGAGGAGTAGAGACGGAGGAGAGTTTGTGTCGGTGGTGGTGGACGAGTCTCCTCGTTTTTCTCAGACGTTTGATTGACAGATGACGGATCCAATATCATTGGCTGATGAATCATGAGCAACGTGACGCATAATTTGTGCGCCTGCATTATCCAATTCGGAAAAAAAAACTACCCCACTTTCACCCCGGATTTACTCGAAAATAGAATTTTGCACAAAGTTTGGGCTACATCGTCTGATAGATGAGTTATTACACTAATGCTAAGACCCATAGTAGTGGAATCAAAATCAATTTTCTTTTCTGAACACCTTTAAGAACTTGAATGGAAGACGACGTACGTGGAACCTTCAGTTGCAGTAAGACAACACAGACTGTTGCAGCACTGTTCCATGTAATGCATACACACTGACATTACTGCAGCGTGACTGTGGACCTTCTGTCCACATTAAAAAGTTGCAGTTCCTATGGGGTCGTGGTTGGTCTGCTGCTTTCCAACAGGAAGTCCCACCTCCTCCTCCTCCTTTTGTTTTAATGAAGCCCCTGGGAGGTTCTGGAAAGCCCTGGAACCGAATGCAGTCCATCCCGTCCAAACCGCCGCCTCCTCTTCAGTCCCAGCGAGCTTTGGACCAAACCCTGCCCTGCCTCCTGCACACTACCCCGTCACCACGGCAACTGCAAACAGGACGGGACAGGGTCTCTCTGAAAGCGGGGCTATGATTTCAACAGATGTCACGGCACACACAGGCCTAGCAGCAGAAAGCAGCGCCGGGCTCTGGTCAGTTCATAGCGTGACTCGGTGTGTGGAGCCGGTCCACAGGCAACACATTTTATATATTATCAGCCTTAGAGCTCCATATTTGGGTTTCTTTTATGCAGCATGGTTCATCATTTTTAACGAGGCAAAACATGGAGACGACCTCAGCTGGCTTAAGGTGTCAAAGTATAAAAATCAGGAAATCGACATCACACTGTATAAGAACCTATCTCGCCCTGCCGTCATGACAATTAGGGTATTTCATCCATATACTATGCGTCCGTATCCTCCTATTGTCCCGGCCATGCGTCATGTCCACTCGGCCCAAGCCAGTCGCTCCAGTCTCCTGATTGGGCGACAACATGGGATTGTTCTGGATCACAGTCGGGGGAAATGCTTGGGAACTCCACTTCCCAGCGTGAGAGGAGACGGGAGAGCAGAACGGCTCCCCGGAGGCAAAGCCGGTGACCCCGCCGAGTGCAAAATATGCAGAGGTCGCCGGGTTTCTATTGGCCAAGAGCTAAATCTGACTGACACCAAACAGCAATAACCCTTGACTCCAGAGCTGCTGGGGGAGACACGCTATTTATTTGCAGGCAGATAAATGTCAAGCAAACAGTCCTGAATTTCAAACATGCCTTCAATGGAAAACAATCCGTGATGTAAACTGAGGGAAGCGAGGAATTTTCAGCTCAGCCAAAGCGCAGGAAAGAAATAAAACATGAAAAAAAATAAACAAAGAAAGTTCTAGTTGTGGAGAAACACATTGTAGCTCTTCTCAAGTACAGTTTTGACAAAGGCATATTTATAATTATGCTACTTCATAATTGTCCTCCATATGTCAGAGACATAATTATTATTGCTCCTATAGTTACAAGTCAAGGCACACAGATGAACATTTAATATATGAAATACAACAATGAGCTTATAAAATATGATGCACAGTTTATTGAATACAAAGGATTTAAAATCAACAACAACAGCATCCACAATAACACATTAGTGATAATGATCCATTACAAGGGCCATTCTGCTTTTTATAATGAGTTTGGAGAGTTTCAATAGAGCACTATTGCTAATGACTGTAAACAACTGCATAGATGATTTACATACATCATCATTTACCCAGCGATGAATGTATCAGTACCCAGATGCCTTGGTTAGGATCGTGCACCATGCAATCACAGCATAAGATACAGTGGTGGAAAAAAGTTTTGGGACACTCTTAACATTGGTTTGTCTTCCAAGCTGTTGGTTCCTCTGTGTTTGTGCAGAGTGGATCCAACTGTTGAAGGACTGCATCTGTACTTCCTGGCTATCTGACAGCAGCTGGACCCTTCCTGGCTGAGTTCTAGCCATGTTTGTCTCTGAAGAACTTTCAAATGTGCTAGCTTTATTTAGACACGAAGCACGGCAACAACAATGTCGTCTTTAAAATTAGTGGATCACTGGTACCAAAATTTCTTATGTATTTTTTAGTGCTGTCAATCGATTAAAATATTAATCGGTGTGTCCCCGGCATTAATCTTGCGATAAAAAAAATTGACGCTGTTAAAATTGATTTGCGTTAACGCGTTAATAACGCAATATTTTTGACAGCACTAGTATTTTTATAGAACCAATCAATTTTAAGTTTTTAATGGCTTTTTTAGGATTTGTTTAGTATTTTGGTTGTGAGTGCACTAAAAGAAATTGCACTTGAAGACCTAAGAGTGATTCTTAATGCAATATTTCACAAATGCATGGGGTGTCCGAAACCTTTTTTCCACCACTGTATGTGTGTGTGTGTGTGTGTGTGTGTGTGCGTGTGTGTGTGTGTCTGTGTGTATATATATATATATATATATGCATCTCAGTGTGAAGGACAAAAGTCTTAGTTGATATTAATTGTTAGTTGTTGCAACATCT
Organism: Trachurus japonicus; assembly: GCF_045865225.1. NCBI lineage: Eukaryota > Metazoa > Chordata > Actinopteri > Carangiformes > Carangidae > Trachurus > Trachurus japonicus. The sequence continues at coordinate 4,581,569 of NC_140922.1, forward strand.
TCTGCTGCTGCTGAGGGTTAATGTTTTGTAAAGTTGATAGTCACTTAGAGGCTTATTTCTATTCAGTACTTAGTGGAGGTGGTGTGATTAAATAATTCATGAGCAGTGTTGATGCAGTCACAGTGTTTGTGGGGCTTTCAGGGAAACGGTCCTGCAGGGCTCTTTGTGGTGTTCCTGTGTTGCACACTGCAGAGCAAGGGGCCAATCCTCAGCTCCTTTAGCTCACATCATCATCTCCACAGCCCTAGGACCAAACTAGAGATGAACTGTCAGTCAACTGAGATGCTGATTCTGCAGCTTTAGAAAAAGTTGACGTCACCAAAATAATGAGGATTTTCAGCCTCAGCAGTATGAAGGACTGTGATGTTCAGCCACATGAGATCCTGCAGCTCATCACAGGTCAGACAGGCATCACAGCTGCTTGGTGAGTGATGCAGCTTGGAGGGTTTTAATGGACCCTGACATGCACACACACACACACACCCTCTCATGACCTGCCAGTAGAGGTCACTGTTCCCCTGCTGCACACCGCACCTCCATGACCTCAGGCAGACTGCAGCAACCTTTAGCTGTCCTCAGGTCACTAGAACTTCAGCAGTATCACACATCATGGATCACTGTCTGGCCAGCCCCAGCATGAGATTTTTTCTCATCAGGTTAGTGAAGGCTGCTCAACCAAAATTATTCTTGAATCGTGCCAATACCCATGTTGTTGTTAAATTTGGCCAAAAAAAAAAAAAGTCAGCCCATTGGGTTTGTGCATGTCATGGTGGAAAAAGCTCTCAAAGACCATGATTAGAGTCCACAGCTGCATCAGCAGAGTGAGATCACATTAATGGTCAGTGATTCATCACAGCGTATACCTCAGACACCGACTTTATCAACATGTGACCATAACCACCCACAGTGAAATTGAGTTTTACATGATATAAGTTTCAACCTGCATGTGAATAAATGCCGGTCCTTAAAAATTACGACAAATTGTGAAGCATCACCTCACTGAACTTCTTCATCTGCTGTCATAGAATGAGGTTTCTCTTTACACTCAGGCCTGTCTGCTCAGGTTTTGGTTTGCGTCGTTGCCAGATGATGTCCTCTAGCTCTGTTTCCACTGGCAGAGCTTATTTATAGTCTTATTATTAACGGAGATAGTAGTGGTTGTAGTATTAGGAGTAGTCGTATTACTTTTAGTACTCCAAAAAACTGAACAGCAGATGACAGAAACCCAGGTGGGCCTATAACTGTGTTCCCCCAGAAGAGCGCCAAAGCAATCTGAGTAGAGAAACAGCAACTATTAATATATATAATGAGTTTTAAAGACCTGCTAATGCAAGTGATAGTAGGAGGGAGAGGGAGAGCAGAGGACGGCCACTAAATCAGAGAGGGTTGCCACTAACGATCGTTTTCATTATCGATTCATCTGTCGATTAGTTGTTTGGTCAATAAAATGTTAAAAAATGTTGAAAAATGTCAGTCAGTGTTTCTCAATCCACAAGATGACATTCTCGAATGTCTTGTGTTGTCCACAAACCAAAAATATACTCAGTTTATTGTCATAAAGGAGCAAAAAAACCACAAATGCTCACAATTAAGAAGCTGAAATCAGAGAATTTTTACTTTTTCTCTTAAAAAACCACTCAAACTGATGATTCGATTATCAAAATAGTTGACCATTAATTTAATAATCGATTATTGTTCAATTAATCAATTAATTTTTGCGGCTCTAAAATCTGAAATAGGTGCTATTTAGTCACATTAATTGAAATGCTCTGCAGTCAGGAGTCTACAGTCAGTCTGTGTTATCCAACTGGGTGAAATGGTGCTGGAGGTCATGTGACTGTACTGATAAGAAGGATAAAGGTGTAAATTGACAAAACAGGAGAGCGCGTGAGGTGTCAATCAAGCACAGACACACCCACACCTGCCCCTGCACCTGCCCCTCCACCACACTTTGCACCTATTACCAAACCAACACAGCAGAACGTCCTGAGTGTCCCTGCAGAACACCAGCAGGTGTAAAGTTCAGAGCGGTGAGCAGCAGACGACTCACATGTTTCTTCAGGAGTTCTCAGCAGATTAGTGAATCACATCTGCCCCTGTTGGACCTTGAAAGTACAGACATGACAAATCACAGCCCTGTCACCTGGACATTATGGTTATGTCACTAAACAGTTTTCCTAGAAAACAGGCAGTAGTTGCTGGACCGTTGGACCGCAGCAGCAGAGGTCAGGGTTTGTATCCTGACTCCACTGTGCAGCACTCTGCTAAAGGTTAAGGGAAAGATCCTGGTTTCAGTTAAATGTCAATAAACACATAGTGACTGTGGACGTTTCTGTATTAAACCAAGACAATATTCCCCTAAAGTTTAATAACGCTGTAGCTGCTTTGATCTGATGTTTTGGCAGAAAATCAGTGAAATACATCGAAGCGTTTCTTCATTATCATCGTTGTCGCCGCTCGCCAGAAAAACGTTGATGAAGAACATTTCCTCATAATGTTAACAGAAAAAAAGAAGAAGAAGAATCGTAACGTTGTTGTTGAATCGGTTGTGCAGAAGCATCATCTCCTGGAGACAGAGCTGCAAATCAAACACCATCACCAACCGCATGACGACGTCCGTAGCGTGTATCGAACCGACGGGGCCCGAGTCTGAATTAAATGTTATTGAGATACACCAGCCCTAACACATTGACTTAACATTAGTCAGAGAGCGGGGCCGGTCCCCTGTACAGTAACTTAACAGAACAAATTCTCTGGGAAGCGTCCAGAAACCCCCTGGAACCTAAAGAGAGAAGGAAGCCGTTAAATCATAAAAGGTTGACTTCACTCTTTTGAATGATTCGCCTTATTGGAACAGCATGTCGAAAGCTGGACCATCAGAGAGGGACGCCGGAGTGATGCAATATGGCCACAGCTCCCTCCGCCGCCATTGGACCAAACCATGTGTGTGTGGAGCAGGAAGTGGAGCGCGCCGGGTGGGTTTGGTTGAGCGGTAGGTGGGCGGGCGGGCCATTCAATCGAACATATAAAAGTCACTAATGGCCCCGTTCACAAATCAAGAAGTCTGGAGCTGCCCCCCCTCCACCACCACCACCTCCACCAGCCTGGCACTTATTCTGCCTCGCTTGAAGACGACGAGGAGTGTGAAGGGGGCGAAATGAAAGGAGGGCCTTTTTTTTTTCTTTTCTTTTTTTACAAATGTAGTCTTGGGCCTAGCACGGCGGCTGGCGGCTGGCTGGAGCTGGTGCGGTTGTACCGGGTCCAGATCTAAATGGAGGTTTTAGTGCGGCGACCCCGGGCTGTTTGAGGTGTGGTCTGACTTTTCTAGTGCGAGGCCCTGCACAGCATCACACCACGTCTAAACTCAGGCTCCAGTGCCTTCAAACCGGCGGGAGGGGGGGGGACCATCACACCAGGCGGCTCCAACCGCCCGCCCCCCCCATTATAGATGATGATCTCACCGCCCGGCTGTCCGCGGCCATTACAGACATAGAAAATGGCCACCTAAGAGCAGCAAGTGTGTTAAATGACTCCATTAGGGCCCCAAAACAGACTCGGATGACACATTTTTATAAAGATGTCAGATTAGAGCTGTTCCATCTCTGCTCCAGGGGAAAATCAGACCGTTTTTGCCTCGGTGTCCATCAAAAATTATTCGAAGTAGTTCATAAACAAAGAGAGATTTATTTTTCTCCTCCCACAGCTTGATTTAGCTGTAAATTATAAAAGATGATCCTGTGAGGCTAATTCATAGCTCCTAAGCAGCTGATTCAATTCTAATTCATATTTGATAAGTAGTTCATGATACAATAAAGTGAATAGAGCCACAATTTAAAGAAGAAACACAAATGTAACATTTAAAAAAACCAAAAGACAGAACACATTTTTTTAAACAACTAATTTTTTTACTCTCATGCAAACGTAGAATAATTAAGTCTCCTGAATCTGCAGCACAGTAAACACACATGGCTTTGTCTATTTCGAGCCGGAGGAAATGAGATTCAGAAAAACAAACGCGCTCGGAGCTGTCAACATTCCCCCCCACCTTCCTTTATGCGTCGGCGCTGTCACTCCCCGAGAGGGCTGCTGTTCTCCTCATGTGATCGAGCTGTAAACGGAGACAACATTCACTGTCTCGCTTCGTGATATATCACTTGACATCCTGCTATCGTCCGCACGGACAATATTCCTGACAGCGGGGGCCGTAAATCTGCGGCGGAGGGTTCGAGAAAGGGGGGAAGCGAGCGGGGCGACGACAGTTTCCACGCAAGGCCGCAGATGTTCGCCCGAGCGCCGCTGCACTGTCACCGTCCCTGCTCTGTTATTAGTCACAGATCAAACCAGGACTGAATTATCCCTGGAGCTGATGTGAAGCTAGATGTTCCACTACTGTGTCATGATGAAGACACACCAGATTTTAAAGGGTTGTTTTTAATAAATAAGATGAAATTCTCTTCTGAATGTATGAGTATTTATCTAAAATATTTACATATATTTTTGAACTTTTTGGCCTAACGCAGAAAGCCTTTAAATTAAAATGTACGATTTAAAAATTCAAAGTTTTATAGGTACAGACGTCAGGTTTTAAAAGGTGAAAATCTCCCGTCAGAGGAGAGTTAAATTTTCCTTTAAATTTAGACGTGTCAACAGAAACAGAAACAGGAGGCCTAACTCAAAGATGACATCTGTTATTGTGCCAACGCTCTTACATTGGATATATTAGGTTTACGGCCGCAACAGAAGACGTCAATTCTAATCTTACTGCACTTGGCTGCGTGCTGCTGTATATCACCAGAGAGGCTGAGTGAGTGTTACACGCTCTGAAATGTTTCCATATTAGCCAGAGAATTAAAGAAAAAAAAAAGAAAGAAAGAAAGAGGAGGAAAACGTCTAATAATGATTACACACACACTGGGTCTTCTTAAATGCTGGTATTATACTACTGAAGCCGAGAGCGACATCAAAGCTGTCTGCAGTAAAGCATATTACACATCCGGGGCTGTTAAAGTTTGCAGAGTGTGTGTGTGTGTAGAGTGTGTGTCGAGTGTGTGCAGCGAGCGGCAACGAAAACATCTAAAGGGATAAAACTTTATCATATTGTTTCATACGCTCAGTCCCATAACTGTATTATTATTATACCGTTAGATTATTTTTTTTTACCATTATCATTAAAGCTTTTACTCACGTCATTTACCTTAAACATGTAATAAGTGGTTTATAATGCACTGAGGTGTAATTATAGAGAAGCTATAAGGGAGTTTTGAGGTTGTATTAATATACAGCAATTATTATGTAGATTAAAATATATATGATGAGCTTCTGAGGGAGTGCGCTCCACTTACGGCTGCACAGGAGGAGTTATAGTTGTTGACAAATGCATAAATAAACATTTATATCAGTTTACAGCCACAGTGTGTTAGAAGGCCTTTATTAATGTCAGTGCTTATGAGTCGTAAAGAGAGAGTTTTTTAAAATGTTTCTCGGCTTTTAAATACACATGAACACAGAGGAGGCACCACCGTTCCAACTTCCTCTGATCACAGTCGCTGTTTCTGCACAAACACAAAGCCCCTTTAATCCAGGAGGGGAAAGTTGCTTATTTTCCAATCAAGGCCGAACCCAGATCAGGCAGTAAAACCACCGTGTTTTTTAAAAGTTCATGTTGGAGAAAGGGTAAAGTGGCAGTTTGCATATTTGTTTTGGTGCCACAGTAGCACTGAGCTGTGTGTTTGCTGCAGCCACAGGTTGGAGCAGCAGGTTTACCTCCATCAGCACAACACACGTTGACGATGGCGATGGCGATGGCGGCGGCGGCCGGCCCCTTCCCCTCCGACTCGGGCTCTTTATGAGTTACACCTACTCACCTTTATAACCTCTTCACCTCCTTTTTTATTCTCCTTTTCATCTCACATGTCATCACATAATAGGGTTCAACAAATATGTGCTCCAGCAGGCCAGCACAGGTACTTTTAGATTTATGACACCGATGGCTCAGGCCAGTATTCACATATCTTCAAATGTGGGTATTTCCAAGTCCAAATAAAAAGTTTCCAGTTGGATTTTGTTCAATTCTGACTGGAAAAGCATCTGAAACAACATTTACACCATCACGGGACACAAAGAATTCTCCACTGAATCCAGAATAATGGCATTTATTTGGGGGGGGTTAGTGGCTCTTAAAGGCTGCACCTGTGTTGAGTGACAAGCAAGATCATTTTCAAATAAGATTAAATGTGTAGAGAAAATGAAATTGTGTTGTAAATCTGACTGGAAATGAACAAAATGACAGAGGGTGGTGGTGGTGGTGGTGGGGGGGGCACGTCATATTTTCATAATAAAAGTCCAGCTTGGGCCCAATATATTAATATAATTCTATTTCACACCCAAACACACTCACACTTGTTCACACAATGGGAGATTTTGCCTCGTATTGCACACAAGGGGAGAAGACTGAAAACACCCACGCCACAGGCCGTCACTGCTCTGAGACCAGCGACAGGATTGGAAACACGTGCACATTAATACCTGCTCGAGGCCCCGAGCAAATATATATATTTATATATATACATATATATATGGCCCGGGCTAACCTGCTAATAGCCTTAATTTGTAAAGTAAACAGTAGAAGAGTTTGACACTCACTCACCTAAGGTGCTTTTTCCCTCAGCTGCTCTGCCTCTGCTGCTGCTGCTGCTGCTGCCTTCGTTCACAGGCTTTGGAGGGACTGGTGCTAGTGGGGGTGTGGAGAGGAGGGGGGGGGGCAACGGCAGCAAAAGTTACAGCCTGCCTCGGCCATGCTATCTGTTAAAGTCATTTTCCCTCAAAGAGGAATTAATTTCCTTTCTCCGGCGGCCCACAGCGCCTGTGGCACAGCCCTGTGTCGTCCAGCGCCGGTCCCCACCAGCGCCCGCTTATTGTGACCGTCCATCTGTGAAACCTGTGTGAGCCACGGAAACTCTGAAACGGACCTTCATATTCATTTTGTGTAGTATATTATTCCATTTTGATCTGCGCTGCATTCACTGTACCTTTCTGCCATTGTGTTACAGACGGACTGACTGTTGGCGTTCTGACTCCAAGGATTTAGAGAGGAAGGGAATAAGTGTGTCAGGTGATTCCTTATTTTTAATACATTAACATTTGAATACAACATAATGACTTTTTATTTACTATACATGTATGATCTTAACTATATAAATTACACAATTTCAGAGACAAAAACTGATATTTTCTTTCAGTTAATATCCAAATTTTTTGCATCAGAAATGATTTAAATGGTCCGATGGAAAGTATATTTATTTCTAGCAGGGTCTTGGTCTAGATCCTAACCCTACAGAATGATAATAACAATATCAACGATGATGATAATGATGAGACAGGGATAAAAGAAGCTGGTGACGGAGTCTTTGCTCTCCCAGCTGTTAACTGGCTACGTCACCTCTGGAAAATGACACTTTTATGGCCAAAGCTGATTTGAGTGAGACACTGACCGACAACATGTGACACCAGTGTTTGGGGTGGGTGGGTTTTCAGGTCGGGGGTGGTTGAAATATTTTGTCTTATATAAAAACTCTGGGGATTTCTGGGATTTTTTTCCTCCGGCCACTCCACTCCACAAGCTGCAGATATATATATATTTTTTCTGTCTGTTTGAACTTATTGAAAATAAGAATCAACTTTTAAAATGATTATATTTCAATTTGTCTCGTTACAGTGGCCACATTTAGGAAATGAAGAAACTGGAAGCTGGTGACCTGTGTGACCTCATATCAAAGGTGAAATTTGCACCTGTATTGTTTGTGTGTATTGATTTAATGATGCTTCATTTTAAAATAAGAAACAAAATGATTGGTTAAATTCAATTAAAACTGGTGGATTTTAAAGATTAGGTGACCTGTGTAGATGACAAAATATTAACACCACATGTCAGACGAGATCCTGTTGCCCTGCGATCAATATTTTTATTTTCTAATTATTATTTCTCATGTTCCTTTTTAGAGACACACGGTGATGAACCTGAACTCTACATCACAGACGCAGGCGACACCCAGCACGAAGGGGGGGGGCTTCGCGATTTCGAAGCAGCAGGTTTTTTTTCCTCTAGACAAACTGTGTTTAAAGGGGTCAAAGCTGACAAAGACAGGGCGACACGCTGAGTTAACCCCTGACACCTCACCCCCCCCCTTCTCCTTCCATCTCTCTACATTCCCTCACCTCCCCTCCCTCACCCCCCCTCCCTCACCCCCCACTCCTAAGCCACACCCATGAACCATTAAGGCTGTTTTCTTGCAGGGGAAAAAAAAAAAAAAGATGGCCACCGGAGGTCAGATCCAAGTCCAAAATAAATTGCCTTCTTTCCTGAGGCTCAGCCATTTTAATAGTACAGATTTATTGTTGCTGTGCTTTTTGGAGGGCGATCATATGTATGTGGTCAGTAGCGCGTATGCAGTCTGTGACCCAGCCTCCCTCTCACGTTACACCCTATTTATAACATCCCCTCCGCCGGCTCCCCTCGTTCTGCAGTTCCTAGGAACCTCCTTCACAGCTCCCAGCTCCAGTCCCCTGTTCCTCCTGACATCCGAGAGGCTCTGCTGAAGCTTTACCCTGGGCTAACTGTTTATCCTGTACAGCCTGGCAACTGGCCGCACGCTCCGGATTACCACAGGACACCCGTTTCAAAACACACTCTGCTTTCTGCTCTGACTATTTGAATTGAAGGAAAAAAGTTTTATTTTTTGGGGGGGGAGAGTTTGTCAGAGGAGGGAAAAGGAGAAGCATCTTGGATATGTGCTTGTGATCTTTTTTCTTTTTTTTTCTTTCTTGGTTGATTGAGTTAACTTTTACCCTTTTTCGCTTGCCCTTCTCACCTTTCCCCGGAGGAGCCGTGTGTGTGTGTGTGTGTGTGCGTGTTGTGTTTTGCACGCGATGGATCACACGCTGTTCGGATGCCTGCGGAGCCCCCACGCCCCGGCGCAGGCCCTGCATCCCGCCTTCACCCAGTCGCCCCTGACTCTGCACGGACGCTCGGACCACGTCTCCTACCCCGACCTGGCCTCGTCCTCCTCCTCCTCCTCCACCTCCTCGCCGGCGCCCTGCATCATCTCCAGCTACCCGGCCGACGACGCCGGCCTGTTCGCCGGGCAGCACCACCACCACCCCCACCACCCGCACCCCCACCGCGGCCACCTGCCGTCGCAGCAGCATCACCACCCGCCTCAGCACCACGCGTCCTGGCATATACCGCAGATGCCTTCGCCCGGCGGCGGGGCAGCGGCACGCCACAACCTCTGCCACCCGCACTCCCATTCATCCCACGACAGCGGACCCTCGCCCCCCGACCTGGGTCACCCCGGCGGGCCCAGCATGTGCGCCAGCACCCCCACCCTGGGCAGCGGCAGCACCCCCACGGGGGCCTCCTGTGTGCCTGCAGACTTTGGCAGACAGACTCTGTCACCTGCTGAGGCCGAGAAGAGGAACAGCAAGAGGAAAAGTGACAGTTCAGGTAAGAGGAGCTCACACCCACGACGACCACTTTTACTTCTCGACCTCGGAGCATGATTCTCTTCCTCTGCCAATCTGATTAAAAAAACAATCTGCTTTTGACAGACGTCACCACCAGAGCCTTAATGTGAAATTCTTCCTGGCACGTCTCTGCTCGGACTTCTCGTTAGATAAACATCATCTCATAAATATCGGTGCTATAAGAAATTCCAAGCAGAGCAGAAGAATAACACAAACATCTGTACTTGTCATTCTAAATCTTTCAACAGCGCATAAGTGCAGAGATTCTGCAGCTCCGATAGAAAAACAAAACAAAAAAAAACCAGCTGTCTGAAAAAGCAGTTTGTAGGTGTTGGCTGACGCGCAGCCAGGGTGTTGCAGCAAGGCAGAGCGAAGCGTGGAGCAGAGGCCACATCATAGCTGTGTGGGCACATCTGACTGCTGCCATGTTTTGTTTAAATATCACATCTGGTTTTGTTGCGACACTCTTCTGAGGGTAGAAAATCAGACTCACATTAAAGAATTAACGTCAGGGATTGTAAAAGAACACACCGGAGCCTCGCGCCGCGCTTAACGCCCGACACACCGAGGGCTCTCCGGCTTTTCTCCTTCGTCTAAACCCTGTGGTTAAAATAAATCACCTCAGCTTTAACCAAAGTAAAACCAGTGTGTGTCACATTTGACAAAATCAGCGCTCAGTTCAAAGCGCTGATTGCAGATGTCATTTCCAAGTGTATATATCCTGACCAAACACCACATGGATTTATCTTATTTATTTCAACATGAAAGGAAAATAAATAAATCAGATGTTTTATGGTTTTTTTTTCATGGGTTATAAATTATTTCTCTCTCCCGAGTAAATATTCCAGCACATTCCTCTGAAAAGAGCTTAAAAGAGAGTCGGAAAGATTTATTACACAGGTTTACTTTCATATATTCAGCAGACAGAGTGTAGGTTCTCTACGGTGACGTGCACCTGCACCGTGAACTTCAAGGCCACTTCTCTGTTTTTAGTTAATTTGCGATTCAGTTGAATTTGCGACTTGGCACTTTGAGGCAGCCGCAGGTGTCCCGACCGTGCTCTTTAGAATCCCCGGCCAGTTTCTATCCATAAATAATGCAGCTGTTTTTAAAAGCTCTTAAGACACACAGAATTACACAACTTCTGTGTTAATAATAATGATAATATATTGTACATAGAGAGTTAGAAAGAAGAAAAAAAAACACAGCCTCTTCTAGAGACTGTACTGAAGGAGGTAACGCCTCCCTGATGACCTGCACAACATTTCCAACCTGCAGTCGCCACAATAATCAATCACGGCATGACAAACTGCCGGGGCCGGGTCGCGGGAGTTCTCTCAGGGAACGTGATATTAGTGAGAGTTCTTAGTTTTCCAGGGAAAGTGTGCTGGGCGCTCTCTCTCTGTCCATGTGAGGATCGGCTGCGGGCCCTCGCCGCTGATCCTGCAGCCTTTAAAGGCCTCTTTGTACGCAGCATTCTAAACCACCGACTGATACAAGTGGCGCATGAGGAGCTTTTTTTTTTTTTTTTTGCACCCGGGATGCTGGTGATCATCTCAGGGGGAAGCCAGCGTCGCCCCCCCCCCCCCCCCCCCTCAACCCACTGCAGAAATATTACGAGACTGACTCTTAACCGGCCGTAACGGATGGACAGTGTAACGGCACTGGAGACATGTATCTGTAATAACACCAAACGCTATAAAGAGCAGGTCAAATCCTCATTACTCACTGATTTAACAGGAACTCCAGATGTTATGATCTGAAAAACAAGGGGAAAAAGGAGTCAGGCAGCGTACTAACGTGCCAGCACCATCGGAGCTTTTCAGGAGGCTGGAGCACGGCTCGGCTTTCAATCCCCACGGTTCAGTTTGTGCTGAGCGTCCCTTTATACTACAGGCAAAAAAAAATGTTGCAATAGAATCTCTAATCCTCAAATTCAGCACACCACCTCCTATTTCCTCTCCTCTTTTGTCAAATTATTTGGAGAAAAAAAACAAAAAAAGCAACAACCCTCAGCCTCCAAATCCCTCGTCCCCTGTAACAATAGTTGCAGCACACTCATTACATGTGCTGTACATTCTCTCCACGCTAACACCAATCATGCTGATTATTAGAGAAGGGGGGCTTGGGGGGGGGGGGGGGGGCTTGGTTGCTGACTCAATCAGCTGTCTAAATATCACAGCGCTGCCAGTTGCATGAGATAGAGCCCCGATTGGGTTTCACCATCTGGACCAGAAACTTAAGCGAAACCTGAATTTAGATACAGAAACAATAACAAAACCTGAGAGCTCATTTCCATGCTCAGGTTGAACCCCCCCCCCCCTCACTTTTTTTTTCTCAAATATGAAGCTTCTCAGATTTCTGCTCCTAATACTCAGTTGTGATTGTTTCCTCAAGGAAGGGCCACAGGGTGGGCTAACGAGATGAGATGAGCCACCTCCCTGCTATTTTTTTTTTTTTTTTTTTTTTGAGGGGGGGTGTCTGGTTTCTGGGGGAGAACCTGTTCATTTTCTCGTTTTTTTTTTCAAGGGCCCTCTGCAAGCGTGTCTATCTGGGTTATGTTTGCATAGAAAAAAGAGCAGCGCTGTCTGAGGGAGTGGTCGTCCTTTTAAAAAAGTTACTGGATTTTCTGGTGGAACAATAAAAGGTGCTTGAAGTCTTATTTTGTTGAGGCGGTGTTGTAAAAAAAAAAAAAAAAAAAAAAGGAGACGTGAGGTGCTGAAAGCTTCTCGCCGCCGGCCAGCCTTTTCCTTTTTTTCCTGCAGATGCGCCGATGTATTTCTTCTTTTTTTTGAGAAACACGGCGAAGAGCATCAGCATTTTGAGTGTCCGGGGTCACTGCCCCCCTCGACCCCCCCCCTGCACCGAGGCCCTGGCCCACGTGGGAAACCCTAAACAGCGTTTGTATTTTTCCTCATATTGTTCTCCCTTTTTTGTGGAGAGATGAAAGTTACAGCGGGGACCTAATTGCTGCGGTGTAGTGGCTGTGTCATAAAAGCCCGCCGCTCGTTTTAACTCCAGGGCTGCTGGTCTGAGAGCAGCTGGCTGTGTTATTCTTTTATTTCTCTTTACACAGTGTCTGTGTTTACCAGAGAGAACGAGAGAGAGAGAAAGAGGGTAAATACGCTTCAATCAGCCACACACTGTTTGGAGCTGCTCGGTTAGAAATTACAGGGAGGGAGAGGCAAGGTCAAGGGGGGGGGGAGCCGGACACAGGCTGCGGGTCAAGCAATGATCTGTTTCATTTCATAAAATTTGTGTGGGAATTCTTGCAGTTTATATATCTGTTTTGTTTGTCCTTGGCTTTCAAACTGTGGAAGTGCCATACAAATATAACTTTTGTAGAGCAGTTTCAGTTTACCCTCATCTTCTCCTCGGCCTCTCAAGGGAGTTATTTCAATCTGGAAAAAAAACAAAAAAAAAAACACTTAATTAGAAGGAAGATCCTCTTTCTGGCAAAGAAAGCCAGCCGACAGGGGTCCGTCCACGGAGAGACGGCCTATAGGTGAGGAGACGTGACGTGGCCGCTCAGACTTCAGACTGCAGCACAACTATTTACAGTTTGGCCTGACGCAGGCCCCGCTCGCATTAACACACTCTACAGAACAGGACCGCAGATGAATTTGCATGCGATTGCCGCTGCCTTTCGAGTGCAATGTGCAACTGAAGCGTGCCCAACAGCGAAACCACCGAGGGCTGCTCACAATAGGAAAAGTTCTGCAGGGTAAATTAACCGTGCGTGTTTTCTTTCGGAAAGTTTTCTTCGGGAAAAGCCAAAACAAAAAAAAAAGTATTTTCCGGGGTGATGAGCTGAAGTGGAGATGACACATTGTGGGGATTTTTATTTCTTTATATATTTATATCTCCCACAGTCTCTTCAGAAAATCCATTCAAACTGTATTTGGTGCACACACATGTATTAGTTTTATTCCCTCAATTTCATCGGAGCATTAGATTTCCACAGAATACATTCTGTTATATTACTGGATAATTTGTTATAATGTTCTTATTTTTTTTGTTTTTTAGAACTGTTCTGTTCTGATCACAGAAATGATTGTTTAACCATGTCCTTAAAGATACAAAACTGAGCAAAGGAGGTTGATAGGTGAAACAGAGACGTGGCTGCTTTGTTTCTTATTTAAAAAGTGTTTCTGTAGAAGCAGATTCCTTTTAAGACAAAGACAAATTAAATCCATGTTGGCAGTGTAGAAGCCAGCTTATTGTAACTGCACAGCTGCCACAGTCAGGCACACATGTGCAGCCGCCCGTGAGTCTTTCCAGCCACTTAAAGCGTTCATAAACAATGACTGAACAATAAAGTGTGATTGACAGCTCCCATTGTTTCCCTTACCTTACCTCCTTTTCTTTCCCCCCGCTGACTCGCACCTGCCACATAAGATTTGCTTTATTTTTTTATTTTTTATTTTTTTGTGTGTGTGTTGCATATAAATCTGCCTCCGAGTGGAGCTGAAACCTGTGTGGTGTTTGGTTTCAGAGTCCCAGGACGGGAATTACAAGTCAGACGTGAGCAGCAAGCCCAGGAAGGAGCGGACGGCGTTCACCAAGGAGCAGATCCGAGAGCTGGAGGCCGAGTTCGCCCACCACAACTACCTAACCAGACTAAGGCGCTACGAGATCGCCGTCAATCTCGACCTCACTGAAAGACAAGTATGTGCCTTACCCACAGCTGCTTGTTCCCCTTAGCTTCAGATGTTATTACCCCCCCCCCCCTCCCATTCCCACCCCCACATGAGCACATTAATGCCATGTTGTGAAAACAGAGGTGGCCTCGGGACAGCGACAGGGTTCCTCAGCCCCGCTACTGTGTTTTTGTAACTTCGGCGCGAGGGGCTATTGTGCTCCAGATGTGGCCGTGTGACGGGACTATCATATTCCAGATGTTCCTGTCTATTCTTTCAGGCGGGCCACAGTCAAGACAGGGAGACGGCCTGAAGGAAGTGCTGTCTAGCAAGTCACTTCCTCTCTCCACACTGCCCCTGCTAACTCAGATTGGTCTCAGAGCGTGGGCCGCACCGCTGTTAAAAAAAAAAAAAAAAGAAAGAAAAGAAAAAAAGTGCAGGCACATGAAATAAATAACAGGAGACAAATGGTTGGAGGAAGGAAACGCAGTTGAGCCCGTTGTTCTCTGACACCCGCTTGGAAGCTGTAAGTCACACTTAGTTGACACATTGCCAGTGATATTTTGCGGCGTGATGGACTGGACATGAACAACAGAGTGGAGCGCTGCAGGTGATTCCTCCTCACCAGGGTCGCAGGTGTGAAACCTTACACACCATGTCTTTAAAACCTTCTTATGTCACGCTACATTTAAGATGTGTTGATAATTGGATTAACAGAGTTCATAAAAAACAACAAACTCTGCTGATTAATTCACATGACCCGTCTGCTAAAGTAAACCATTTGGTTTTCTGCTTTCCACTTAGCATCAGGTGACTCCATTTTTTCTTATGCATGCAGCCTTTAACAGGGACATGGAAGTGGAGTCATCATTGATGTTTTTGGTTACACCTTCTTCTATTATTATAATGTCACCTGGTGAGGAACCTGCTCTGTAGGCGAGGCGGGTTTACAGTAGCATGCACCCCTGGTCTAAAAATGTCTGTTAATGTGAACAGTTCAGCAAGTGGAAGATGAAATCATCTCCAAAAGGCATGAAGTTACAGATGACACATTCCCTTTACATTTTTTTTTTTTTTTGTTAACAATTTTTTAACATTCCCTTTACATTTTAAACAATATATTTTTATTTTATATTTTATCTTTTTCATTTTCCAAATGAAAGAAAATAGTGAAACTGCATAGTTAGTACCTATAGCCCCCCCTTTGGAAACTATCACAATAGTAAATATCTTGTCTGATACCTTGGTCAAAGTTATCTGAGAGCTCCAGTCTCCTGGGTTTCTCATTCTCTTGCAGGCTGCAGCTTTGTTTCCCTTTTTCAAAATTAAAGAAGACAAATAAATAAAACATTGATATTGATTCAAATATTGCAAAAGAGTGTTTCATGTTTAACTTTGTGCCTTTTGGGGATCATTTCATCTTCCACGTCCTTAACTGTTCACATTAACAGACATTTGGACCAGGGAGCCCAAACTTTTACATGCCACAGTATTTGTATCCACCTTTTTCCGAACGTCAAAAACGTAGCCGGTTTTGCCGGTTTTGCTCTTCCGGTGGAATTTTATGTTTACGTTTCCATGGTTTCGGTAGTCGCGGTAAATGCATGGATTTTTTTTTTTTTTCCCCCCAATGCAAATCTGTAAAACGGATGGATCATCACACCAGCTTTTAACAGTGGATATCACACAAACTGACATCCGTGTTAAAAGCCAGCGTTCATAGATCCATGCGTTTACCGCAACTATGACAACGACTGAAAACCATGGAAACGTAACCGTACAATTCCACCAAACTGGCAAAACCGGCTTCCGGGTTTGCCCATAGATGACGATCAGAAACTTGTGGATAGCTCCAATTTAAGACACATGCGATTCTATGGTCAAATGTTGCGATATGTGATTTCAGTGTGAAAGGTCACTTTACTTTTCATTTTGACTAAAATTAATATAGAATTGATGATTATATATTATATTATATATATTATATTTTTGTCGGGTCTTGTCGCTTCATGTCAGGAGGACATGTCAGTTACAATTCATAGTGCAGCCTAGTTTGTGGTGCTTTGTGTGAGGTAAACGAGCTGAGATACACAAGAAAGGAATGATAAATAATTCTAACTTTAATTTCATGAGGGAGTGTGTTGTGATAAAGAGGAAAGACGAGATGAGAGTTTGAATCCTTCAGAAACGTCTTCATGACCACAGGAAACTGTTGCTCCATCACTGCTGCTCTTCAGTAAAAGCAGTCAACGTGATATCAGCACGTCTTGGCCCCCCGGCAGACTATCGATTCATTTTGCTGTGTTGTCAGGGTTCAGAGTTTGAGGTTCAACCCCCCCCCCGCCCCAGATGGGGCCGACCGTGCTAAAAATACACAGGATCCACTCGTGATGGTGGTGCGTGAGGAGCGTCGGATAAAAACGTCACAAAGAGGAATCTCCCCGCTGAATGAAACGGTCTGCAGGTGTGTTTTAATGAGCGCTCGGAGCGAAGTGAGTTGTAAACCTGCTGGGTCACATTTAAGATCTTACTCATCAATCCAGAAAGCAACTGGAAACTGTGACATGAAAAGTGATATCAGACTGTGTAAGTGATCATCTGCTTCTGCTTAATATTACAAAACTGAAAAAAAAAAAGAAAAAAAAACATTAAGGGAATACATCTAAATACCAGCACGTCAGGCAAAGCTCCATTTAACTCCACAGGGCCACCGAGCTCACACACTGCCACCATAATTCCACTTCAGCCGTCTCCCAGACCGTCGCAATTAATCTCTTTTTGGTGGGCTCCAAGCGCCATTAAATGTGCGTGAAATTTCTACAGCTCATGCAGCAGAAGTTGTGTGTGTGTATGTATGTGTGTGACCTCAGTTTTGTCGGAGGGGGAGAAATTCTACAGCAGGAGATAGTGAGGTAAATATTGGCCACGGCGCCTGATTTACGCTGAAGAAGCCTGATGGATGTTTTATATCCCTTAAAAAGTGGAGCATTATAAAAGTAGAGCTGCAACAATTATTCAAACAATAATAGATTGTTAAATTAATCGTCAACTATTTTCATAATTGAATAATCGGTTTGGAAAAAAGGTCCAAATTCTCTGATTTCAGCTTCTTAAATGTGAATATTTTTTTAGGATTAACATTTTTCAGAATTTTTTAACATTTTATTGACCAAACAACTAATCGATTAATCGTTTAAATAATCGACAGATTAATATATAATGAAAATAATCGTTAGTTGCAGCCGTATATGAAAGATGACAAGAAGGCAGAGCTACATCACTGTAGGTTTGTTTGGACCAGAATGGGAAAGAAAGAGTAAAAGTGTGTTTGTGTGTAACAGCTCCATCAAAACCACACAATTTGAATGTTGTTCTAAAACTCTGAGTTACATGTAACAGCATCTAAACGTTTAAACCCCAGGGTGAATTACAGAGTGAAATACAGTCAGTGAAATGCTGATTAAACAACTGGTGTGACTAACCTGCTCGTCATCCCCCCGGACTAAATTTAGCCTGCTTTTTAAGCTTAGCTGTCTAGCTGTGATTTCTGTCCTGTAAACTTGAAACAGGGCAGTGCAGGGCTCGCTGTGGCTTTCATCATCACCGGGGTGGCTTCTTTTTTTGGAGTGTATGTGTGAGTGTGTGTGTCGTGCCGTATAAGCGGAGGTTTTCCGAGCTGCGCATCGAAGCAGAAAGGGTTAAAAGGGCCAGAGAGGTCAGGAGTCGGTAGCGGTGGTGTTGTGAGCCGGAGTGTGCACGTAAGCCCCGAGGATCACATGTTTGGTTTGACATTAGAGCCTGGCATAAATAAGCGATCCCTTGCTAAAGTCCCACACACACACACACACACACACACCCCTCCTTCCCCTGTCCCAGTACCAGCCCCCCCCTCCTCCCCCTCCTCCCCTTCCTCCTGCTCTCAGAAAAGGCCCCGAGGCTTGTAAAGAATCCGAGGTGATACTCAGCACGGCGTACGCCCCTGACGTGTAAGACAAACGTTTGTGCTGTCAACTAACTTCCTCACCATGTGACCGGCCCGGTCCCCTCGGAATGACACTCCCCAAAAATAAACCCACCCTCACACCACCCTCACCCCCATCCCTCCTCCTCCTCCTCCTCCTCTCCCTCCCCCTCCGGCGCATGTGTCGACACTCGGGGAGCTTCTGCTGCTACTTGACGTGCAAACTGTTTTAAGCAACAGCTTAATCATCAATCTGAGAGACGTAAATACGGTGGAGTCTGTTGAGTCAGGGAAAAACAGGTCGACGCCAAGCGGCAGATGGAACAGTGCATGCACAGAGAATTGCTGCTGAAGAAGAAGCTGCCAAACTTTTCTCTGAAAGTTGCTGCAAAGCCTCCCTCACTAGCTCTCTTGGTTATTATGGTTATTTATCATGTCTCATGTGGTTTTGACCCTTTCCTCCGTCTGCTTCGCCACGCCAGGTGAAGGTGTGGTTCCAGAACCGGAGGATGAAGTGGAAACGGGTGAAGGGCGGCCAGCAGGGGGCGGCGGCTCGGGAGAAAGAACTGGTGAACGTGAAAAAGGGGACGTTGCTGCCGTCGGAGTTCTCGGGCATCGCGGCGCTGCACCACTCGACGGACTCCTTAGCCAACGAGGACAGTCACGACAGCGACCAGAGCTCCGAGCACGCCCACTTATGATGCACACACACACCCGTCCCCGTCCCCGCCCCCCTCACCCCTTGCCCCCACCCCCCTCCGAGTACAGGCCCTGCCTCTGCCTCAGGACTGTCCTTAGAAGGACTGCTGTTTGCTGATTCGCCATCGTCATACAACGATGCTAAATAAGTGTACAAATGTACAGTGGAATGATGTGTGTTAGAGAAAACAGTCGTCATGCAGGCAAAGTGTATATTTCAACAAGTGAGCACATGAAGCAAGATGGTGAAGATTTTCAAAATACCATTGGTTAAAAAAAAATTCCTTTTATAAATGCCAAAAAAAAAAAAAAAAGAATATTATAAATATTGAAATGTGACGTTTTTGGCTACAGAAATTTTTTGGAAAATCATATTTAGTCAAACTGTTGTAAACATTCCATGTTGTGTGCCTTGAGAGAGGCAGGCTGCGGCTTTGATTTGCACTGTTGAGCACACAGTCTGTGCCTCAGTCAGTTTCTACTGTATAAAATGTAAATTACAATGTAATTGAGTTATTGATCAAATCAAGTGCCAGGAGATCAAATTTGCCTAGCTAATATAAATGATCTGTAAATATTCCTCAGTATTGTCTTACCGTAACAATAATTTTATACCCACACTATTCAGCTCACGCAGTAATAAACACTGACAGTTCTTTAATTTTCTGCCTGGTGATGACATTTTGTAAACAAATCTGAAACCCCGAAAAAAAAAGAAAAAGGATTTTTATTAAATCTTTTTTTCTCGGGACGGTTTTCAATTGAATAAAATTTAACCAGTGGTAAATGGAATTTCTTATGATTTCATGTCTTTCCATCTGCGCGTCCATCCATCCAGATGAGTCCAGGCTGATGTATTTGTGTTTCATGGAGCGAGGCTGACATGAATTAAACATTGCACAGAGTGTAGAAAGCTGGTGATGGGGCTGCATGCTAAATTCACCTTTGCCTCGGGCTAAGGTCAGGATTCCTGCCAAGACTTGGAGAGAGAACCCGCAAAGGATCGTATTTCGTTACAAAATCCAGTTGAAAATAATTTCATGACTTGATCTCGTCTTTCACCACATTATGATTGTGCATTCTAATTTGTTTGAGGAGGCACCTCACACGCCATGTGAGCTTTGTCGTTTTTCTTTTTTTCCCTGCTCCCTGAAGCGATCCACGGGATGAATGTGGTCCACGCTGCAGCTAGTATTCAGCTCAAACTGTGGAGGACTGGACCTCCATGATCCAACTAAGCACAGTATGAACCTTTAATTCACACAACACTCCAAATATGGCTGTTACTTAACCCGTGGTGATTATTGACTATATTGATTCTCAACTAGTCAATACAGAAACACCAAAAACAACTTAGCGAGTTGGCCTCAAACTGTATTACATTTAAAATAGTGTCTTTTTTTTAAACATCCCTCCAAACCTTCACCAGTGGTCATCTGATGGTCAGTTACAATACAGCACTGCTGTTATCATGCAGAGCTACGCGATCATCACTGAACTGGGTCCGCTAATAGATTCTAACAATCTGACGTAACATACCTTTAAACTGATTAAACTGTCTTTGTGCAGATACTCAGCTGTGTAATCAGGGCTAATCTACCGGATATCTAAGTGTGTCAAAGGATGAAGCCTCTCATAATACTCTAACTGTATTATCCACCAGTTTGCACAAGAAATGAAGTGGTTCACGTAATGTGCGGTTTCACCATAGGACATCAGATGTGTTTACACCTGACTGGAACAAGTCCAACAGTGTTTGGCAGCCATCATGCTACTGGCCTCTCGCTGCCCTTTCATCAAAGCTCCCATATCAAACACCGGACAGGGTCAAGACCAACATTAGCCTCTAAAGCCATTAAGTCGTCACATCACAATTACCAGCAGCGTGTTATTATATCACAATCTCTATGAAAGTCTGATAACAGTTATTATGAATGAACTGACAGTGTAAAAAGTCTTTAAGGGTTTCACTGGGGTAAATGTGTCTAAAGGGCAGATCAGCAGTATATAAAATAGACCTTTTTAAACATGGCCTTTTTGTCATTCGTGTATCCAAAGAGTTTCCCTCAGCCTGTACAAAACGTTTTCCCTTTGTTGTTATTCGTCTTTCCCTCTCCCCTCAGTGACTTTTCCATCTGGTCTGACAAACCTGATCTGATTATGGGTCTCTCTCTCTCTCTTAACTCTTCTTCGCTATGAGCACCAGGTCTGTGGCTTTCATTGACGACACACACACTTAATGTCCTCTGTATATTTTATTTTCTGGGAATGTTATCAATCTCAGAGGACTTGACACACTCACAACTAAAAACTTCCACATGGTGGATTTTTCAGAAGCTAATTTCAGGTCTGATATTAAAAGCAAGTGTTTTACATTTTGGAAAATACTCTAGCTAGTGATTCCCTCTGGTGGTGAGCAGAGAAGAGGACTGATACAACCTTTATATATTGTATATCTATTAAATACTGCTGCAGGTAGCAGTTCATTAGCACATGACTGGAAGCATTGGTAAATAACTGTCTCTTTCTCTTTAATTAACATGTTTTATCTAGACTAAAATTACACTTGGAGGTTAAGCAAGTAATGTAAGATGTTTTAGAAGTTTCTGTAACTTTAGAATTCAATTTACAACTGATTCTCACAGCGATAGATAAAAAAGCAGAACCTCCATGTACTGAAAGCTACCTCTCCTACGTAAGTAAAATTTTACTTGCAGTTTTATATTTGAAGTTGGCTACAACTTACTGTAAAAGGAGCTATTGTAAGTTTTGCTAACGTAAGCATCAACAAATTTATTTGCCAATCCCACCAGTATGTTAGTTTAGTTTGTTTTGACAGGGACAATGGATTTCTAGTTGAATAAATGACATGTAACTTGTTCCAGGGAGAATGGAGCTCTATGCCTTCCACCTAGTGTCTCTTGGCTGTAAACCAACCTAACCCGGTGTCCCAGCTCTTGTCTCAGCAGCACTATGTCACAAACGTAACCCGTAAACGTAATCTCTTGTGACAGATTAGACTACACAAATATCGTATATGATAAGTAACGTTGTCCACTGCTCAAGGGATTGCTTTCTCGCTGGCTCTGTGAAAAACTAAAGCACGTGGCTGAGAGGAGGGTTAGCAGAACAGCAGAGAGGCCATCAGACAGCAGACTTCTCCTTTAAAATAGATTCCAAATGGGATTTGAAACGTGTGATGCACAGAGTTTATAGCTCCTTCTCAACTCCAGTTGGGCTTTTACATGTGTGATTTAAACAAGAAACAACACAAAGTGGACATCCCAAAGAAAAGAAAAAAACCTTCAGCCATTACATTACAATCCAAAATGCTGGGACACCCGAATCCATAACCATAACTGCACTCTATTGTGTAATCACCAACTCTCGCGAGATGACGCCACCGGGACGTGACACCTGGTCGTACCCCAGCACAGGTAAATGAACCTGCTGCTCTGAGAGCCGGGGCAGTAGGCAGTAACCAGTCGGAGGGGCAGTTACCGGTCGGAGGGGCAGTAACCGGTCAGAGGGGCAGTAACCAGTCAGAGGGGCAGTAACCAGTCAGAGGGGCAGTAACCGGTCCGGTCGGAGGGGCAGTAACCAGTCAGAGGGGCAGTAACCGGTCCGGTCGGAGGGGCAGTAACCAGTCGGAGGGGCAGTAACCAGTCAGAGGGGCAGTAACCAGTCAGAGGGGCAGTAACCAGTCAGAGGGGCAGTAACCGGTCGGAGGGGCAGTAACCAGTCGGAGGGGCAGTAACCGGTCGGAGGGGCAGTAACCAGTCGGAGGGGCAGTAACCGGTCGGAGGGGCAGTAACCGGACCCTGCAGCCGCTCCACAGACACACACACTCGGCTTCCTGTGTGTGACACCCCGCTCCGCTGACAGACAGTTACCCAGCTGACCTACTTGAAGTGAAGAAGAGACTGACTCTCTGTTAGAGCCGCCACAGAAGAGACTGAGCTGAGCGCGTGAGGCTGCAGCGTCAGTAGTGTACGTGCGCACGTGACCCGACCCCCAGCCGGACCGTCCATGGCGGAAGCTGCGGGACTCGGTCCGGCGGCCACGGCGGCCACGGCGGCCCGGGCCATGTTCCTGATGCTCACACCCAATGAGTCCTCGTTTGAGAGGCTGGAGCACGTGCCTCCCTATGTGCAGCAGGTGGGTGCCGCATCTCTCGCGCTCACTTCTAATAGGTGTTGTTTTGTTGTGCAAATGTCAAACTAGTTCTCCCTCAGTCCCACTCCCCCCACACTGTTCCACTGTTCCACTGTTCCACTATTACACTGTTCTCCTACTGCAGCAGAAGAAATGACAACTCCTGTATCAGGATGGATGGACCACTTTCATAGGACCCAACCCAACTTTGGTTTTTTAAGTTTTAGTGGAACAACAGATCTCTAGTGAGATATAGTCTGTTTTAAGGCAACAAAACAGCTCTGATAATTCAATATAGTGTGTAAAAATAACAAAAATGTCCTTAGGTTGTTTACAATAGGAGGTTTGCTCTTCAGAAAGTTACTCAACCTCTTTAAAGCCCTTTGGCTAAACTGTGTGGCTATATAAAATTGCGTTGCCTTGCCTTTTCCATCCCAGAAGTCTAAATCAACTTGTGACCTTATTTTATCTTAAATTGTTTAAAAATGAGAGGAATAAAAAAATAATAATGACATGCATGGGCAGATTTGTTCTGTGATCTTGTGTTAACCTGCTGAATAAGTCTGGTTATGCTTTATTTATTCTGGCTTGCACAGAACTTGGATAATCTTTGTGCAAATGAGACACAAGAGACTAAATGACCCCCCCCCCCCACACACACACACACACACACACACACACTCTGACCATTTACACTTACACATTAGTTGCTTTGTGTTGCGTGCCTGAGGAAGTTATGTAAGTGCAGTGTGAGGGTGCCGACTGACCTGCAGCCAGGGTGGAGGCGAGGAGGGAGGGGTTGGATTTGATTATCATGTTTATCAGATTTGAATTGGATTATAGATGCAAAGGCTGTGTAAATGTGTCAGGACTCTGACATGTCAGATATAAAGTAGCCCACATTTTCTGACAAATATCAACAGGCTTTAATATAAAAGTAAACAATACATGTATGTAAGCTGGGCTGCAGATTTCAGTGGAAATACTCACTTTTACTTTTCATTTTTACTTTAATAGTGTAAAACAGATGTTGTGATTATTGTGGGGTCTTGGATATGTCATTTGGCCGTGTTGTAATTTTCGATCACATTGTGATTAGTTGTGCAGCTGTGATGTAAACTGTTGTCTAAACACGTAGTACTGTAGAGCAACTGAAGCCAAAGCGTTCACACAAACTTGTTTGACTAGAGCTGCATCAAGTGGGAGATGGATTACCTACACAACACTCGTAAGCACTGTTGTGATAACTCAAGGGTGTGACTTTGGGCTAAAACATGAGGTGGGCTTAACCCCACCCCATGTCTGCCTATGAGGACAAAAAAAAGTCAGCATGTGTCCTATAGGGAAGAGAAAGAGTGCAAAATCATTAACTTTGATAAAAAGACAAGGCTAATTTACTTTTTTATTTTTCCATATTAGTAACAATGTATTTCAGTCATTTACCACCATTATTCTTAATGCATTCTGTTTTGTTGTTTATCAGTGATGGTGATTAACATGTTTATTCTGACAGGACTAATGCTTATTATTAATTTATCATATCTCCACTTGCCACTGTGTAGCTATTACTTGCTGGGCAGATAATGATAATGAACTAATGATTTGTGATAGGCTACAGGCTATGACAAGGCTAACAGTCAGCCTGCCTGCAGAGGCATTATGAATATAGCACTAAACACCTCACCTTGTCATCAATATAATGTAAAGACCTAATTTCCTTGAGAGAGAAAAGCCGATCAGTTTTCAGATCAGATCAGATCAGATCAGATCCTTCCAGCACATTTGCCCTGTGGCGTCCTCCTCTAGCTTTAGCTCTAGCCACTAGCAAACTAGCAACCTGCTACACATTGCCAGATAAATTAAAATATTAAAGTTGGCTTGCAAATGAATACTAAATGCAGCTTTCATGATTTTAAACAGTTTTTGAATGTATTTCAACATGTGTTCACGAGGATGGCTGACAAACAATTTTTAATGACAACAGAGTCTGTGTCTCACAGATGGGCATTTTTAGCAATTGCAATATTCTTATCAATCTCATCAGCATAACCAGTGCTACATTACTTGATACATTTACAAGGTTAAGGTTTGGGGCGGAGCCTATTGTTGTACTGAGAACATCAGGCTACTGTCTTTACCATTAAAGCAGCAGTAAGCCACCCGGTGGTTTTGTCTAACTTCCTGTCAGCAGATGGAGTTAGCAGTCCCCGCCCTCGTCCCTACGTCACCACATTCACGCGCATCCCTTGGCTGCAGAGGACCGCCCCTTTATGCCGTTCTCTCTCCTCATTGGATAAAGGTTGTAGGATACAAGGAAAGTTTTCTCCTGGGCTCAGAGCAGAGCAGAGTGACTGACCCGTGTTTCAGACCAAACACTCTATAGAAGTGATTGCTGTCGGAAGATATAACTATTTAAGACTTATATTAACACAAACATTCACCTTACTTCTGTTTTAACATCAAAAAATAGCAGTGAAAACCAAGTGTAATTTCAAATGCATTTATTAAACAATAACAGAGCTTCAGTTACTTTGTTGTACTTCCTGTAATCAGACGTTACAGTGACAGTGAGTGTATTGACTTCTGTGCTCTGCAGCTTGATGGCCCAAATAGTTAAAATAAATATATTTTTGTTAAACACAAGATAAGATAAGAATACTTTATTGTCCAATGGTTTAAAAACACAACTGCTGTGGTGCATGTGATTCTCACTGAGTTGAACTATAAAAGGCAATAGTAAAAGTAAAAGTAATTCCTTTTCATCTTAGTTTGTTAGCAGCTAATGACAAGCAGCAACCAGCTTTGCCAGATAACTTCAAATATAACTTTGGGTTGTCTTGCAAATGAATATAAAATGCAGCTCTGGGATGTGTTTTTGTCATATTATAATAAACAGAATATCTCCTCTGGCTGCACAGGCATGGCCCACTGTTCCCTAGACAAAACAATCAATCACTAAACAGAAAATAACAAGCAGATTAATGAGTCATGAAAACAATAGTTTAAATCTGTACAGATGTCCACCAGCCGGCCACACTGATGACTGAAAACATGTCACCGTCACCACAGTGCAGTCAAGTCCATCACCTCGCTCAGTCCACGTCATGGCTTTAATAGAGACTGAAAAGCAGAGCTGAGCTCCTCACTGTCACTTTACGGTGTCTCGTTTTCCTTTTTTACTGCGCCCGATGTCTGCTGCAGGTTTACCAGCACATGTTTGTTATGAGGTTTTATGGGGCACATCAGGGGAGGAGAACAATTACCCCCACAGCAGGAGTCCTTATAATCCACTACCAAACATGATTAAACAAATTTGTTATTGCTGCAGGGCTTGGCGGTGATAAAAGTTAGCATGGGTGTGTGTGTGTGTGTGAGGAGTTTGTGACTCAGCACTGTTTACAGTTTGTGATGTGTCATTAATTATCCTGCACGACTGTTGTTCTCTGATCCCACCAGGCCAAATTAATTAGACAAAACAAAACAAAACACAATCTTCTAATTTTGGACTTGTGTGGACTTATGACTTCTTGCGGGTTTATTGCCAGGTCTCTCAGCTTTTTGGTGAAGTGAACATAAACACAGTATAACTCAGACAGCAGTGATAAAAGTCTATTGTCAGGCTACAAGCCTTCGGCCAACATTAGCCGTCCGCAACCTTATAAAAAAAGAAAAGAAAAGGAAAGTTTGTTTGGGGGGGAAATAAAGACATCTGGTCCACAAATGTCATGTAAGGTTGAATTCAGAAGAAAATAAAATAAAATTATTAGATACCACAACAAACAGGCCCAAGTATGCTGCAGTATAAAATAAAAAGACTTCCCCCTAGTGTGATTTTTAGTTTGTTTGTACAGAGATAAAAAAAAAAGCAGGGAAAGACATTTCATTGCACGATCAAAAGGGACAGAGAGAAAAACATTTAAATAAAGGCAAAATGGAGACAGAGATGGAAAAGGTCACAGATGCAGGTCAGAAAGACAAAACAAAAGAATAACAAAGACAAAGTTCTTTCCACTTCCACACACAACATGAGTCTGAGCTGCACTGCTGAAGAATAGTGAGGTAAAACTATCTGCTGGACAGGAGAGAGGGAGGGAGGGACGGTCTTAGGCCCCGGTCCAGACGGTCCAGCAGGATCATCTCCGTCTCAGAGGGTTTGGAGGAGGTCTGGAGGAGGTCTGGAGGAGGTCTGAAGGAGGTCTGGAGGAGGTCTGGAGGAGGTCTGGAGGAGGTCTGCCTGCGCTGCGAGGCCGTTTGTTAGCTGCGGCTCGGCAGTCGGCTGCCAGATGTTGGAGCGTTGCGTGTGATCGCGTGTCCCTGTTGGTGCTCTCGCCTCTGCCTGCACACACACACACACACACACACAGTCACGTCACACACCTGCATGCTAAAGTGGAAGCATTCACATGTGGACATGCACACACACCGCCATGCACAGTCACTCTTACTTACCATTCACACACACACACACACACACTTCCTTCCCTCCCTCCCCAACCTGCAGATGTGCTCCTCTGCGGTCCCGTCACGCCCTCCTCCCTCTTGGCGGGGCGGGGGCCATGTGTCCCAGTTTTGGGCTGCAGACGCTGGGAGCTAACGCTAACCTGCAGCCTCAGCCTCAGTCCTGACCCGTGTTCTAACCCCGTCCCTCTCTAATGAGTTCCATGTTGGACAGAGCCATTAAGAGGTTCTTACATGTTTCCAGCCCAGTTAGAAATGGAGGCCTGTCGCTGACGGTTTGGTTAGTGCTCACCATTTGTTTTGTCACAACTAGTTACTAAATGTCGTCCATTGCTGCCGTACTTGTGCAAAAACGCCATTACATTTAATCTGACTATAAATTATTGTGATTTTAGACAGCTTTTAACGGGATAGTTCAACATTTTGACAAATTGGTGTACTGCCATAATCCCTGTAGTTTTAAGAGTAGGTTCATTACCTTTAAAAAGCTGTTTTTAGATCGGCGGTGCAGAGACGCGAGCTGCTCAGCTAACGCCACAGAGGCGCACGGTATTTCCACATTTCCCTCATCAAACTAAATACACAGTCCAACAACTCCAAAACACTCTGGTGGACAAGTTGTGACCTGCACATTCACCACGCTATGAGATAATAACGTATTATTATGTAACATTACAACACGTGAAGCAAATACTTGGAAATACTTGCGCTTTTTAAATCACTCTGCTGAGCAGCCGTGTCTGGGATGTAGTTCCGGTTACGCATTTCCCTCCAAAACAACTCTGTGTGGTAACGTTGTGTTATTATTTCATAGCGTGGTGAATGTGCAGGTCACAACTTGTCCACAAGAGTGTTTTGGAATTGTTGGATTGTGTATTTGATGAGTTTGATGAGTGAAAGGCAAAAACCTCACGCCGTGCAGAGCTTGCGTCTCTGCCCTGCCAATCTAATAACAGCTTGCACCGATGGTTAAAGGTAATGAATCTACTCCAAAGACTATAGGCGAATTTGCCAAAATGTTGAGATATCCAGTTTAAATGTATTTCAACATGGTGGTCATGAGGATGACTGCCAAACTTTTTTGATGACAATAGAATCTATGTATCTTTCACAGATGGGCTTTTTTTTTTTTTTTTTAGCAATTTCAGTATTTTTATCAATCTCATCAGCACATAAAGTATAGTGCTCAATTACTTATATACATATAGATATATTTTTAAAGTTAAAATAAATAAATACAGGAGGGCCATGTCCAGCTGTGTTTTCCTGTCAGACACATACAGTACCTTCACAACTGAGCCTCTTGTTGTGCTGAGAACATTAGGCTACTGTCTGAGACTTTCCCATAATGTCAATAACTAGCCAACAGTGGAAACAAGTGTAATTTCTAATGCATTTAAACAATGTAAGACGCCTCAGTTACGTTGTTGTAACTTTCTGTTGTCAGACGTCACAGTGACAATCAGTATGGACTTCTGTGCTCCGCTGCTTTACATGCTATTTACAATAGCCTAATATAAATAGTTAAAATAAATATATTTTTGTTAAACATAAACATCTGCTGTGGTGCCTGTAATGCCCACTGAGTTGAACTATTGTCGCAAAAATCAGCGAGTCTAGTGAAAAGTAAGATGTATTCCCTTTCATTTCAGTTTGTTAGCTGCTAATGAAAATGAATTGTCCATCACATATTTCATCCATGTTGCTGCAGTGTGTGTTTAAAGAATGTGATGCTGAAGAATCTGCAACGTGTGATGTTTAATAAAATAAGACTGATGTATTACAGCGTGAAACTGACATAAGAACATGAAGTTTTGATTTCTTCTTTATTGTTGCGCCATCTCTCAAAAACTGTAGAGATTTGTGCCTTTTTAAAATCTTGAACGTTTTCACATTGAACTGGATGGAACGGGCTGATTTATGTTGGGAGGACAAGGATCCCAGAAGGGAAACTCTCCCTTTTTACTTCCAGCTCTCCAAAGGCTTGGATGGACATTAAACCCCCTCAGACTCTCAGTACAACATGAGCAACTATAACATATCTCGTGCTTACATATAAAGTCAAAGGTACAAGCCTGTGTACATAAAAATGTATATAGAGACGTTAGCTACGACTCCCAAGGCACATCTCAACAGAAACACTCGGGTGGTGTCCATGAATTCAGCATGACACGGCATACAACTCCCAAATTCAACAACAAAAGATCCTGGAAATTGTGACTGAACAGACTGAAGATTTTTAACTATTTGGGAAATGGGAGTTTACCTCACAGAGCCACATAGCTGCAGCCTTAGAGGGAGGGTTTGGGAGGGTTTGGGAGGGTTTGGGAGCTAACAGGAAAGGACTGTGGGTAAAATGTAAATGAAGAAGATAATTAACAATGACTAGATCGTGTTCTCAGACTTAAGGGCCTGTTAGCATGTTAGCTTTCTGTTAGCTACATGTCAGTATGGATTGTTAGTTCCTTATCCAGATAGCTAAATAAATCCAGCCCAACTGTCGGATGCTACAGTACTTTCACATCTGGACCAGTTCTGGCACACACGTATCACATCTTCCAGCTGTCAGTCCATACTGGAGGATAACAGCTGGAATCTGCCCAGATGTGGATATGGGGCTAAGGGCCCAGGTGTTTGTTGGTCCAGAAAGTTTATTCTGCTATCTAGGTAGGCTAACAGGCTAACGCAGGCTTGATGTTACAGATGTTTCTCAGTTTGCTCTTTGAGGGAACTGTTGGGTTTGTCTCTATGACAAAGTCAGGTCTTGACCCCATAAAGTTCCTTGATATAATATGCATTGTGATTTTATAATCAAATCAAAATAAAGAATAAAAGTAGCGGTAAGAAAATATGTGCACAATCCATAAGTTTGGTACCGTGCAAATACAAGAATTTCATAACACAACCATCTGTGTGTTTTGTTTTCACCGAGAAATGTAAGCGTGTGTTTTGTTCGCCCTGATGAGATCATTTCTGCCTTCAGTGCAGACAAATGTTTGTGATCTCTGATCTGCCAGTACGTTGTGGCTTTAGACCCGCTGCTCCAGCCTCGCACAGTGAAACAAACATCATGGATCAGCAGACATGAAAGTCCTGCAGGCTTTTAGCTGATCGGCCAAAACAAACAGTCGAGCTCAACACAACTGGTAAAAAAAAACAGCGGACTTGAAACCGTCTTGTTTTCATACTGTGTAATTTGTGCTGAATCATGGTTCCCTGTGTGTGTGTGTGTGTGTGTGTGTGTGTGTGCAGGCCACTCCGGTCTTTGTAGGGCTGATCCTCCTGGAGATGGTGGTGGGCCTGCTGAAGACAGGAGCCGCGGTCGTCACCATCAGCGATGGACTCACCTCCGTATCAGCCGGAATGATCTCCAGACTCCCAATGTGAGTGTGGAGGCAGGTCACAGTGTGAGAGACACAGGGACCGCAGCACCTGGACACGGACATTGTTATCTTTATCACAGCTGTTTTTAGTGTTCTGATTCAAATATATGGCACCTGCAAGATTCAGGTTGCAGCCTTGTCTGCCCCATGGCCTTATGGGTAGTGAAGTCCATTTATCCAAAGATGTATCCATCTAAATTATCATCTGTACTTTCCGCACAAGTAAAACTCATTCATTCATTTATTATATTTATTTTAACTCATGAGAAAAATGAAAATGTCAGAGACAAAAGAAACAATAATGTTGAGCTTAACATAAAAGTGTCAGGAAACAGAAAAGTGTCAAGAATTCGAACAATAATAAAGGCCAGAAAAATATTTAGAATAAATAAAAACCACAACAATAATAGAAACATTAAAGTAAAGATGTACAGATCAACTAAAACAGGAAAGAATGTGATGTGATTAACAATTTCAAGTGCCCTTAGGATAAATGTGAAGAAAGTTTTAAATAAGTGGTTCCACATTGCACAGTGAGAGTGGAGAGTCCAGCTGGCTGGTGCCGTCACTTTTCCGATACCGAGTCACTAGTGTCCAGGCTGCCCTGAAAAGTAGCTGCTGAGATGTATTATAACCTCTTGGCTTGTAAACACAACAATAGCTGAAGCTCTTGGCCAGACTGAACAGCTGTCATTGCTAACGATAGTTATGTACTGTAGCAATAGCAAACCCCTTTCAACAGCCCCTTTAAAGTGGACTTTCTCTCTAAAGTCTTTCTGATCAGTGTCCAACCACTGTCCACAGATCTCTGTAGGAGAAGATATGGTAAAATTTTTGATTCATGCTCTTGTCAGAAATTAAAGCAAAAACCTCTTTTATCAGCAACATATGGTTTTTCAGACATAGATCGGTCAAAGATCAGTTGAGTACGGTGGCCCTGAGGGCTCAATGCACTGCCACTTAAGAAAACACCTGCAAAAAAAAGACCAAACATGCTACTGTACAAATTTAGAAAACAGCTTTACAACAATTTGACAAACGGACCTGGTACTGTCAGAGTAAATGTTGTGCTATTGTCCCAGCCTGGTCCGTCACTTATTTGTGTCCTCAGGAACATCTCTGGTTTGTTTTTCTAGCGTATTTATTGTTAAAATTGTTTTTTAATTTGTAGTGCATTTGTGTCTTTTGTGTTTTCTTAAGCTGCAGCGCGTTGAGCTCTTAGGACCACATGCTCTTGATCACACAGCATCTCTACACGTTTTCTGCTTTGGTACCATTATTATGGAGAGCACACAAGAATATTTCATTATAATTAGTACTTTCCTACACTGATTTAAATGTATTTATGCCATATACAGGATACACTGTACTGTTGGATTATTGTGAGTCAAGAAACAAGACATCTTGTCCTTAAGACCATTTTAAAAGAAGGCAAAATATCTGTTGCATGGACGGGACCGTGCTAACACATTATTATGTATTCTGTCTTGAAATGAGACTTCCACAGACGAAGCCCTTGAAATGGAAAACAGCTACAGAGCTGAAAAAGACAGACTAGGCGTCCGGCCAGCGTGGTCTACTAACTATTTTTGAGAGTCAGTTGGATGGAGAGTAGAACAGTGGTGTCTGATGGTACAGTAGAGGCTGTTAAAGCAAAACACACAAACAGACGAACAGCAGCTCTGACCATTTCCCTGCCGCAGGTTGTTGATGAGAGGCTGCGAGCTGACGGCGTACGCGTACGTGTGGGAGCGGTACCGGCTGCTGGAGCTGCCCTGGGACTCGGCCTGGACCTGGTGGTTCACCTTCCTGGGGGTGGACTTCTGCTACTACTGGGTGCACCGCTTCGCTCACGGTACCAGCACCACACACTCACACACCGCACAGAGAAAGGGGGCAAAATGGTGTTTTCTATCTGATTTTGGTGAAGTGGTCAGTTTGGCAAATTGGCCCATAGTCCCTATAGTCCTAGGAGTAGGTTCGTTCATTTTAATTGTCGGTGCAAGCTACTTTTAGAACGGTGGAGCAGAGCCGTGAGCTGCTCAGAGCTACGCTACGGAGGATAATGGGATTTCTTGGTTTCCCTCATCAAATACACAATCCAACAACTCCAAAACGCTCTGGTGGACAAGTTGTGAGCTGCACATTCACCACACTATGAGATAATAATGGAACGTTAAGAGACTTGTTGTTTTGGAGGTAAATTCATACAAAACCGCTGATGCACGTTCCCGTTGGGGGCAGTTTTTCAGCAAGCAGTCTCTGCATTTGCCTCGAAAACAACTCGATCTCGGAAACCAAGAAATCCCATTAGCCTCTGTAGCGCAGCTCTGAGCAGCTCGCGGTTCTGCTCCGCCGTTCTAAAAATACCTTGCACCGACAATTAAAGTTAACAGACCTACTCCTATAGGGATTATGACAATGGGCCAGTTTGCCAAAATATTGAACTATCCCTTTAAAAGGTGGATGTGACAGCTTTGAAGTTTGCTCCTTCATGGAGCGTGGCGGCTGCGGTCAGCCCAGATTCACGGCGGTTACTACGGATTTGAATAGTGACCACTTTCCCTGGTGGAAAAAGAATCAAAATGTCAGTAGAAACTTTCCAAACCAACCCTACAGCATAATCCTCCTCCTCCCCCTCCTCCTCCTCCTCCTCCTCCTCCTCCTCCTCCTCCCCCTCCTCCTCCTCCTCCTCCTCCTCCTCCTCCTCCTCCTCCTCCTCCTCCTCCTCCTCCTGCTCTTTCTCCTCCTCCTCCTCCTCCTGCTCTTCCACTGACCAGACGCACGCTTGCTGTGTTTGAAGCCGTTCTATTTAAGCTGCACTCCCGAGGCTTTTACACATCCAGACTACAAGAATGAAGGAAGTGTTGTGTTTGTGTTCTCGCTCTAAAGTAAGTAAAAGTGAGATTACTTTGCCAGTATATCCCCACCGCCCGCCAGCGCCCGGCTACCCATCCTCCTCTTTCATGTGCCTCTAAGATAAAACCAACACAGGAACTACAAAGCCTTCCCGATGATAAATGGTTGTAAAAATGTTGATTTAGTTGCCATCCCTGCAGGAAGGAGTCGTGAAGATAGCACACACATCATGCTTTCCTGGACGTCGCAGAGAGAGGAAGCAATTATTTTTGAGTTACATCCAGCTGCTTCAGAGCCGTGCAGATGTGAGAGGCCGTGGTCTCCAGAGGACTTGTGGTCTGAACCCGCCGCTGTCACAGCAACAGGCTGTATATAGTCACGGCTCTGGAGCGCCGAACATCCTGCAGCATCACGCCACTGACAGCAGCAATATAAAAAAAAATAAACTGAAATGAAAAATATTTACCGGATACAGCGTTCGGCCTCGACGTCTTTACAAAATAAAAGGACTCCCTCCATGTGCGCTGGCTGATGCGCGTGCCAGATGCCCAGCTGCCCCGCCGCACAGCGCAGCACACCGGAAAAGAGGTATTTATCTGTGGCCTGCGCTCGTGTTTATTTGTGTCAGTGGCACATCCAGCCTGCCCGACGTCTGGTCCACATAGTTTTGGATGAAAGTCCACTGCCGCTGTGTTGACATTAGAGCTTGGCCTCCACAGAAGCTGGGTTTTTTTATTTTATTTTGTCTATTTATTTAAAGCAACTGCCGCAGCTCCACGGCAAGTGGCCTACATGATTCTGAGGTGACGGAGAACCTCACCGTCACCTCAGGACGCCTCCACTCCAACACTCGGTGTGCTCCAGAGGGCATTGTTAGCTCCCACCGACTTGGCAGGGTTCATGTGATGTGGTGTTATTGTCATCATGTGCAATTACTGCACAGGTTCTCTCTGCAGGGACGCTGCTCTGACCCCATTTCTTTTTGTACATGAACATTAAAAACCTTGCAGCTGGATAAAGAGCCAGTGACATCATTCTGAGGCCAAAAGTGATGATTATTCTCTTCTATTGTTAATTTCATTAGCTGATGAATCAGTTCATCTGTGAAAGATCCGAGAACGGTTCATTAGCTTTGTCTGATTGAGTTTATTGGTCAGAAACGTCTTAACAAAGTGAATAACATGAATGATAATGTTGTGTGTTCAGTCTAGAAGGAAAACAGTGACGATAACAACTTAATTTACAAAGTGAGAAAACACATAATGTGTCCCGAGGCTTCTCAGACACTCTCTCACGTCTTCCTCCTCCTCCTCCTCTTCCTCCTCCTCCTCCTCCTCCTCCTCCTCTTCCTCCTGGGAGTCTGTGTTGCCGATGGTTTCCTGACTTTCCTCTCCTGACCCTCGGCTGCTCTTTCTAAACACTCATCACCTGTTGATCCCTGTGTTTCTGTGTTTCTGTGTTTCTGTGTTTCCTGTGGCCCTGACTAAGCTGACCAGTCTCTCTGTATCTCTCTGTCTCTAACACCTGCCAGGCCTCGCTCCACCAGAGACCGAGCTCAGTAAACTGGCTTTAACTTGTTTCTCCAGCTCTGTTGTTGTTACACAATCGTTTCTGGCTCGGCTCATGTGAACAAACCAGTGAGTTCCTCCAGGAGGAACCGTCTGAAAATGTGTTGTCTCCATATTTAGATAACATCACGTCACCCCGTCTCCATGACGACTGGCTTTTCACCTACCTTTGAATACAGTTTTTTCATTCACTTCCAAATCCATCCATCCATCCATCCATCCATCCATCCATCCATCCATCCATCCATCCATCCATCCATCCATCCATCCATTTCAACATCAAATAAAATATTACATTTACATTTAAAATGCAGCATAATCATGTAACATTTTAAACCCACTTATCTTGTATCTAATTCGCTGTATAGCTCCTGTGAACATCACTTGTAATACAGGAAGAAAACAAATATATATTTTCAAACATGCTGACATGTTTCCCAATTTCCCAATAACATTACGTTATTGGGAAATAGCCCTTTAACATTGTCACCAATCAAGATAAGGGCTTTTTTATTGTTGATTCATATGCTAATTAATTTCTTAAAGATACCCCAAGAAGTTTGCTTTTGGTTATAAAAGAGTTTCATATTAATGTGGATGAATCTACATGACCCACACTTGTTAACACTTAAATCTATCGTTTTGTCTTTATAGTTATTGTAATATTATTTTTTCGTGGTTGACTCTCCCAGCATTTCCTGGTTTCCCGGACGCTGCCCGGTGGGTCAGGAGAATAACGCCGCCTGATCGCTAGTCTGCTTCGTTTATGGTCGAAACTATGACAGTATCTGATCGTCTTCCATCCTCCGACTTTCATTCTTGATGAATGAAAACTTTCTTGGCAAATGCTTTTGCTTTCATCCGTCTTGCGCCGGTCCAAGAATTGTGTGCGCGGAGGCTCATGGGAAATGTAGTTTGAAAACACAGCTTTCTGAAAGTCCTCGTAGTCCCTTTAATTCATTAAAAAGACATAAATGGCAAAATAAAAAACATGCTTGTCACAGTCTGATGTCTTATTCCCTCTGATTGGTTGATTGTGTCGAAAACCAAAAGAAGACATACACATCACTAGATGGACAACAAGCTCATTATTCACATTTGTACCTGGAAACAACTGATTGATTGATTATTCAAAAGGTTGCATTTTTCTTTTGATTGGCCATTGAAAGATTTCACAAAAATTATTTAAAAAAACCTTGGAAACAGAAAACTGAAGTAGAGATAGAAACAGAACGATCTTTATTTTATTCACTGTTGTGTAAAGAGTAAACGATGAGGAAAAATAAATCAATAAGAACACACAAGCACCAAATCCAGTTTGAACCACAACATTTTGATTTCATCACTAATTCAGTTTGTTTAGTGTTTCTGCCTTGGGCATGTTTCCTGTTAGATTGAACCTGTGTGTTTCTGTTGTCTTGCTGAATATGGTGCATTTTATCACAGTGTAAGAGTCAGCCAGGGTCTTGGTAGTTAAAGACTGGGCTGGTGGCCTTGGCAGTAAACTGATGTGGATCAGTTGCTGAGTCTCTGTCCTGGTGTCAATAAAGCTCCTCGTTTGTCTCTAAATCCAGGAAACCAGCGCGAGCAGCACTCGCTGACGTTCTGAGGGTTAATGCTCCATGTGTGCAACTTATTTTTAGCATCGCCATGGTGACTTGTCTGCTGAGTAATATTCGGCGAAACCTGAAAGGGGATTTAATGATGTGTGTGTTCCCGGAGTTGCCCTCATTGTCTGACGATGCAGAGCGGTGACGCTCACGGTATCGAATATCTGCTCGGTTTATTTGGTTGGAATTCTTTTATTTCTGAGCTGCAGAATCTTTTTTTCTTTTATGAAAAAGAAAAAAAAAAGTTTCCACTTACTTTCATTTCCTCCTCTTCCAGCCCGTTGGGGTTGTTATTATGGAACATTGTGGGGTCGCAGCAGATAATTGTCTGGAGCTGTGGCCGCAGAGCTCTCGCTTCAGGATGTATAAGCTTTTCCCCTCGTTACCAAAAGGGGGGACGCGGCCCGGCCCGACCGCAGGACCGAGCCGGCACGGTCCTCAGTCCTCACTCTGGTCGGGCCGAGGTCGTCTCGGTCAACCAGGATCTGACCTCCGGCTCTTTCCAGAAGCAAAGGTTCAACCAAAATATTCCAGTGTGTGGGATGGATGCTGCCTGTAATGAAGCAGCGAGGAATGAGACGCATGTAGGATGTGGCCAAAGAGCAGTTTGATGAGTGTCAAATTGTCATGTAACAATGCTTTAGGAGGGCCTGCCTTGTTTTATTGAGCTCATATCTCGGAGACATGAAAGCAGCAGGAACCGTGCATCTGTAATCCTATTGTCAAGACATCAGAGTCATAAATCTCCCGATTACATAATACGGAAAAGTCACAATAGAAAACTGCAAAAAGAGGCAAAGTGACATCCTCTGCTGGGAAATCCGAACCCTTATTAGCCTCAGTGTAAAATATCAATTTCAGCTTGACCAGTTTTATGGCCCTGCTTTTTTTCCTAGTTTCCCCTCTCTGCACTTCCACATGAAAGGACAGCTCGGAGATAATTAAGTGGAAAGTACTTTGAAAGGCGGTCGCTCGGTCGTCTGTGCCGATGCCTTCTTCGCCGAGGAGACATTACCGCCTCGGCTCGGCTCTCCAGAGCCAGACGCTGTGATCTTGGAGATAGCAGCGGTCCCGATGGAGGGGAAAGTGAGCTCCACGCCAGGCTGCAGCCGCTCAGGCCCTGGAACCTTCAGGAGTCTCCATCGGCAGAGATATTAGCAAACTCTATGCAGAAGCTCGGCTGTGTTCGGGAATCTGAATCTGCATATACAGACAAATACCAGCCGCGGTTAGAGTTGAGGCCAAGGTGGAATCTCAAACATTTGAATGACCTTTGTGTATACAGTGACTCAGATGAAGCGCTGCTTTATCTTAACCCTTCGTATCTGCTGTATTTGCTTGAACTCTATAAATTGGTGGCCCCTCGGTTGATGCTCTACAAGTGGTGGTGGTTGCATTTTTCACCGTTTTATTTTGCTTTTCAAGACACAAAAATGTAAATGTACTGGTTGCAGGCAGATTTTTAGCAGGTACATCTCCCTTCACCTCTGGAATATCGTGACCCTGACTAAATATTTAACCAGTGGTATATGTGTAACAGCCTTCTGTAAACACCTTAGTTTAATAACCTGGTGACTGACAAAAACAGAAACCCAAATTCCAATTTCCCCCCACGTCTGCCCCCCCCCCGCCCACCTCAGCTCCTCTCCCCCCATCAGACTGACTATATATATATTCACAGCTCCTCTATTCTGAACCAGCCTGGAACCAGATGGGTTTTGGGTGAGCAGGAGGCCGACTCGGTTCAGATGCGGCCATGTTGTTGACAGGCCTGTTGATTCTGTTTATTCTAACCTCATATGGCAAGCACCACTAATAGCAGCTCTAGTCCGGGGCAGCATCTATATCCAGGCATGCCAGCCAGGCTGAAGCCATTAATCAGCAAGTCAGCTGTCCATACTCTGATTATATGTGAGGTAATGGAGTTGAGCTGCAGTCGTCTCACCACACCAAGTGCTGCTGCTGCTGCTGCTGCTGCTGCTGCTGGGTTACACTTATAGCTCAGGAACATCAGAGAGACACTCAGAGGTCTCATGAGATGCTGTTACTGCTCTTTTAATGCGATGCACTTCCTGTTTAAGCCGGAGTTCAAGTGTGACCGAGTCAGCTGTTGAAAAAGAGGATGATATGACAATAATGGAATTTTGGGGATTATTCTACCAAAGCTCCACAAGTCTCATGAACTAATCTGGGTTTTAGCTGGAAGTGAACTGTGGTAGAAACCGGAAATGTTATTGATGGTAGCATTCTCTGTGGTAATTAGCGAATTATTAGGGCCCGAGCGGCGACTGCAAGTCGCCCAGCGAAAGCCCTATTGTAATTGCTATGTTTATTATTATATTCTCCCTAAAATCGCATTTTTGGGGGCCTCAACATGCCCCAAAACGCGTGAATTTTGGCATGCACATCAGGCCTCGCGAAAAATTTGATATTTTAAAGTCGTTGGAAATGGGCGTGGCCAAATGGCTGAATAGCGCCCCCTACAAACACGTGTCAATGGCATCGCCATCGTCTTACTTTGTCATACACACACAAAATTCAGTAGACATATGTATTATACCCAGATATACAAAAAATCCTCTTGACCTCATGACCTCAACACAACAGGAAGTCGGCCATTTTGGTTTTGAGTTTTCCCGCCTAAAATTAACTCCTCCCAGAGCGTTCGCCCGATCAAGTTCAAATTAGGTATACCACATCTCCAGACCTAGCTGAGCTTATCTTGTGCTCCGTGAGTCCGTAGGTCAAAGGGTGTGGCTGCCAGCGCTCAATTCACTTTGGCGTGCTCGCCATGTCCATACGAGTGGCTCTCACGCCCACATACTTCATCCAATCAACTTCAAACTTGCTGGACATGATGATGGCTCCGCCCTGAACGTCCCGATATATTAACTTCCTACGTAACTCATAGCGCCCCCCGGTGGTAACAGGAAGTGAACTAAAATTTGGAAAATGTACATACTTTATCCCATCAACTTCATTCCACTTCTAAAACATGCAGAACCAGTTGGTGAAGTTACATTATGAACGCTGTGAAGCTACGTGTAATGGCGTCCCTGTGGGGGCGTGGCTAACATTCCTCGCCATGACAATACGTTTGGCTTTATGATGGCTTTAATGAACTCGTATCAACATGAAAATTGGTACACAGATCCAGGGTCACGACCTCAACGTCTCCATATGCTCATAGGCGATCTCACTCATTCGCCCCCTAGTGGAAACAGGAAGTGGCATATTTTACATCAACATTGTCCGATTTCCACGAAACTTCACATGTGTGATGAGGGACTGACCCTGAACACACCTGCACGCATCCCATTACTGCCCCCTAGTGGATGAACCATTAACTGCTCATAACTCCCTCATGCTTTGTCCGATTCACTCCAAACTTAACATGTGTGATGAGGGACTGACCCTGAACGCACCCACCCACAACTGCTTAGCGCCACCTGGTGGATGAACGAAACATTGCAGCCCCGACATGCCTCAGGCCCCGCGGTGGCATGGGCGAGCGAGGGCCCGTCATCGCCGCTTGCGGCTTTAATTATTTGATGAAGTCTTAGTCTCTGTAGTTTTAGCCCTGTAGTAACCTGTAGTTAGAAGTACATGTGAGGTAACCGACTGAACCCTGACTGCAACAAACCTTGGAAAGAGTACGGACAACAGGATGAACTCTGTTTGATCTTTTTGAGACTAAACTGGGTTATAAATTCCTATAGTTAAAGGAAGAAATGGGGTTTAACATACCATCACCTGTGGGTCACACATCCGTTGAGTGTTGCACCCTGATTGTTGATTATTACCTTGGAGAGCTCATCTGACTGGAATTGAGTATAAGAAGGGGCTGCAGCCACTGGTCAGTGGACACAACCCTGAGCTACTAGACTGCTGTGTGGTTCTGTGTTGTGTCCTTCTCTATAGAGAATAAAGTCACTGTGCATGATAATTGGTCTTGTTTTGACTCTCCACAGGCCTGAGAGAACAAGCTGCTAGTTCCCCTGTCTTGCACAGTTACATTCACATGTAGATCTTGTCCTGTGCCATGGGAGGTAATAAGAGATAATTCAATGAAATATTGATGTTGTGTTAATAACACACACATAATAATGTTGTGATGACAGTATCTGTTGTTCATCGTATGTTGCCTTTTCGTTCTCCATTAACTTTAATTATTGTGGTGACTCTCTCCATCTCCATACATTTGTATTTGATCCTCATTCAGATGTTAATTAGACAGTCCTTCCAGAAAAATACAGAGGTTTTTTGTGATTGTTGCAGACAAAAACCCTCGATTATGAGGCAGGTTTTCCTAAAAATTGTGCATTTTATGCAGTGAAATGGTGGGAATTTGCTAAATTTGCAGGAGCTGGAAAAAGTGTGATTTGATGGGGGGAAAAACACCCCGTCCTCACATTTATATCTCTTAGGTTGTCTTATGTGTTAACACACACACACACACACACACACACACACACACACACACACACACACACACACACACACACACACACAGCTGTCACTAACATTACATCCCTTTGTCCCACACACTTAGACAATTCAATATTTCAACATTAGCATAAGCAGCATAAGCATAATTATTTTTTAATCATTGGGCTATTTTTTATTTTCTCTCTTACTCATGACATTTCACTGCCAAATTACGTCACTTCATAACGATTCCAAGGCAACAGGGGAGAAATGGCTGCTCCTGGGTGAAGTAAACATGCAACATTTTCAACTCTCTGTGAAGGTATACTATACTATACAGTATGTGAATTTTGCAACTGAAATGCAGAGATTATGAAATTGTGCAAGCCTCACATGCTTCACGCATTTTGCACTGAAATAGGTGATTTATGCAGCGAAAGTGCTGCGTCGTGGAAAAAATGTAGTTTGGTCACTCACTCCTCCTGCCTGCTGCTCTTGTAGCCCCGCCCCCCTCCTACATCCTCTGTGGCTGTTACCTGGTGGCCACGCCCCCCCGAGTCCTGCAGACAGCTGCAGCTGTTCAGACAAACAGATGTGCTCGGCGCTCCTCTGCTCTCCTCCGTTGTCCTCCATCCCCAAGGAGACGCGGCCGACGTGGATGTTATTGTTTAAAGAGGAGCTCCTCCTGGATGTGTGGCAGGGTGGAGGGTGTGGGGGCTGTGGGGGTGGGGGGGTAGCCGGCCCCCAGGAGGCCGGGGCTCCATAAATCTTCACTCTGACGGCAAGTTCCTGGCACAGTGCAGGTTGCAGGGCTGACAAAAGAATCCGGGCCCCCGCTCAGTTTGCTGGTTCAGTCGGTGTGGTTTGGTCAGGATGTGGGGGTCTGGCTCACGGCAGCAGAAGACAGCAAGTGAAAGGCCTCATGGGAGGCAGAGATAACATCAACAGTGATCTATAGGTCACTGTGCTCTCACTCTGTCTGCTGTGTGTGATAAAAGAGACAGAGACAGAGACAGAGACAGACTGGTCTGATTGAACCCAGTCATCACAGAGGGAAAACGTCCACTGGGCCTGTGTAGAAAATGGAGAGCAGCAGAGTGTTGTGATGGTTGGGAGGGTCGCTGAGCTCAGCAGAGGCCACAGTCCGGCTGTCTGCTGCCCTCGTGTGCTCCGCTCGCCGAACCGACAGCCTTCCGTCTGTCCACAGCGTTGACAGACGAGGTTTCACCGCTGAGGACCGACCTCCACAGACCTCCACACACCACAGAGCTGCAGTGTGGATGTGTAGGATGAAGATGGACAAAAGTCTGTGGGTGTTTGCCCACCAGGCTGACCTCTCATCAGCAAGGTCAATGAGCATTAACTATGACCTATGACCTCGGACCTGTACAGTGCTGGGGGGCAACACATGACTATCTAACACATTACTGTCATCCACAACTTTTGGCTGTAATGAGAAGTGTAACTGGTGGATTTTTCAAATTAAATAACACAATAACAATAATCACCATTTAAATGGACTTGTCTTGTTACTTTATGTGGAAATAGCCATAGAGGATTACACTGTTTATCATCATTGATCGGCTGGCTTGGTGGGCAAGGTCACAACACTCCAAACCCACACAATGGTGGACCAGTCGGGCCTGAGTTTATTGCCCTGGAAATACAAACATTGTTTCTCCCTTCTCGGACACAGTGGTGATCTGTTGTCTATGTGCAGGTGTGAAAACTTTAACCACAATAAAGACCAGTCATTCAAATCTTCTGAAGCACCAAACTAATCAAAACACTTCTGCAGAGTTGGTCCCTTAATAAGAGAATTGTAGTAAAAACTAGGGATATACAAGTACTCACTCTTGAGTACTCAGAGATACCGGGTACTTGTACTTTCATATATATGAAAGAGAGAGAGAGAGAGAGAGAGATTTGACTTTCAACGTCGGCTGCATTAATGTACATAGCGGAAACCCTGTTTTTTTTTTTTGCCTTGAGAATCGGCGGCTGGTATTGTCTTTACGAGAAGAGATACTTTGAAATAGGCCATACAGATATCGGTACTCGTCCATCCCTAGTAAAAAACCAATGGAAAAGTTACTTTCCTAAGTTACTAATTACTTTTTATCAGTAGTAGTTTGTTGTAGTTCAATTATTTCTTGAAAGAACTAACTAGTAGCTGTTCTTTTAGTAACTGCCCAATACGGGAC
The DNA here is from genome assembly GCF_045865225.1 of Trachurus japonicus. Classification (NCBI taxonomy): domain Eukaryota; kingdom Metazoa; phylum Chordata; class Actinopteri; order Carangiformes; family Carangidae; genus Trachurus; species Trachurus japonicus. The sequence goes on from NC_140922.1 coordinate 4,625,056, forward strand.
CTGCTGACACACACGATTGGCTGGTTGGATACTTGCATGAATAAGCAGGTGTTCCTGATAAAGTGGCGACAGTTTGAATCTCTATTGTGTGTCATCAGTCTGCAGCAGAGCAATAAAGTAAGTTTAATATGTAATATAATCAATTGGAATAGATTTAAATTCTAAAGTATAAGAGAAAAGCTATTTTACCTCAGCCGTCACTTTTCTACACATAGTTTTTACACCCTCTTTGTGAGAGCTGTAAGTGGCCCTGACCAGGGTGAGTGTGTTTAGTTTAGTGCGTGTGACTGAGCTGTGTGGACAGCATGAAGTATGGCAGCAGCGGAGGGGAGTTGGCTGACCGTCCCACCGAGTCCAGCGCTCCCTGTTTGGGTTGGCACCCCATCCAAGAGCCCTCCAATCCAAACACTGGAGGGCCGTTCACAGCCCATTACCTCGGTGACTGACGGGGCAGCCCACCACTTGCAGGGCTGCACATGAAGGACGTGGCTGGTTGGTGCCAGGAGTTTGTCGCTGAGGGTGATGATTTAGGCAGCTGATTGATGTGCCTGTAAAAGCATTTCATAAGCTTTGAGTGGCTCGAAATAGTTGATTTGGATCTCCATCCACGCTGATTATTTTTCTTTTGTCTGTTCATACTTTCTTTTTATAGCAGCATTATTCAAGGTACAGTTTGATAATTATTGGCACTTACTGCAGGCCCCTACTGGAGCTGGATTTATGGGGCTCAATAGGACTTTGGTTCCTGGGTTTATACGACTCTGGTTATGTAAGCAGCGCTCCTGACAGGGCTGAGGTGGACGTAAACAGACTCCGTTAAAGTCTAACTCAGTCATGTTAACATGACTGATTATGACTTATAGGTCTTGATTATGTGTCATGCTGTGATTCAACAACTCAATTTGAAAATGTAGCATATTACGTCACCCTGCTGCCAGCCAGCCCCTCTTTGTTGTTATTCAGAGTGTTGGGACAGTAGGGAATTTTTTTTTTCTTTGCATAGGATTTGGTACTGTGGGAGGTGTAAAAGCAATAATACTTCAACTTTCAAGCTGAAAAACGGTCTTTTAAATAGCCAATGCAACCAAATTACCTCAAAAATAAACATATAGATTAACTCCTAATAGTATCTGACCTTGTGGATTCTGCCACCACCCCAAAACACTACAGTACTCATTGCTATTAAGAAATTATTACTGCTGAATTTCTAGAAGAATCACACTTAATCACAACTAACAAGAATTAGAATAAAAAGAAATCAATGAGTTTCATACTAGTAGATCCAACTATAGCTTTAGATGCTATCTAACTGGTATAGAGCTGCTATCTAACTACCTAGCCCAATGAAAACTAGTTTCAGATGGGGTTGAGCAGATGGATGCTGCTATAACAACCTTAAAGCAGAAGTAAGTGATATATTTGTGTTAATATAAGTCTTAAATAGTTATATCTTCCGACAGCAATCACTTCTATAGAGTGTTTGGCCTGAAACACGGGTCTGTCAGTCCCTCTGCTCTGCTCTGAGCCGAAGAGAAAACATTTATCGTATCCTACAGTTTTTATCCAATGAGGAGAGAGAACGGCATGCAGGGCTGTGTGTGCAGCCAAGGAACGCCGTGAATGTGGCGACGTAGGGACGAGGATTGTTATGGTGCGTTCAAGGAAACTCGTATTTTTCCGACCGTGAAGTGGTACCAGTTCGATCTGGTACGAGTTCACCGGTCAGAAGGTACGAGTGGCCGTTATAGTGACTTTCACCGGTAAAACAGGTCGGAAAAACACGAGTGGGTTGCCTGGAACGCTACAAAGTCGTAAGTTGTGACTTGAAGCTGTAATTTACGATTTCAAAAGCCTGCCTGGAACGCAGCATTAGCGAAAACGACCGGACAACTTACTTCTGCTTTAAAGTCTTTTTTTTCATAAACTGGTAACTGCTCCTAGCTGCTAGCTACTGATTAGCTGAACACAGTGTTGAGTTGAGCTCTACATTCCATGTGATTGCAGCAGAAATCCCAATCAGATATTTGAAAACCTAGATAAACCACCCCCATCTGTCATAATACTAGAGGTATAGTTTAACTCATCCGCTTAATCGTTAGCCAGAAGCTTCTATAGCTAAGGCGTTCTACAGATTCTGGAATATTTAGACTTTCCTTAAACCATATGGCCCAAGTTTGAGATTTCTCACGTGTTTAATGGGTATGCAGCAGCCAGTATTTTCTGTAGCCATGGTAAAAGCAACAAGTCGTCCTGAATGAACAATAAAACAGGCTGTTTGTCATCCTCAATTGTCTTTCCGTGTCTTCACCAACTGTTCGCATGAATAGCTTTTATTTATTTTATGTAAAGCAACAACTTTTTGTGAATGTCGCCTTGTTGACTATAACGTTGTTGCAGTCCAGACAACAGCCGTGACTGGAAGGGCCACTAGAGGTCCTCGTCAGGTAAACATCATCACAGCTTATTATTAGGATTTGAATGATGCACTAATGCTGCCCTTTCCACCATGATGACAGTCTTGCATCAACCGTCATAACTGTCCATCACCTTCTTGTTATTCCTGAGAAATCCTGAGTTGCGGCTCGCTTGAGGCCAGTTGGAAGTGCCGTCCTCAGCGTTTCTCTGCTCTTGCTGGGAACGCAGACTCTGTGGCATTGGTTCTCACCATTAACGGGGCTTCCCTCCTGAATAAACCCTGCCAAACTATGCAGTGTCCCGCCGAGTCCAGAGATGAGGACATGGGCTTGCAGTGAAGCCTAGCGGTTCCTACTTCCTATCAATGACAACAAGCATCAATCTTAACCGCCCTTAGTCCTGGACCCTGCCAAGCACTAGTCCAGTGAGACGCGGAAAAGCAAAAGACTCAGGCTGTTGGAATTAAACAAAGGCTGGATTATCCTCTGAATATGTCTCTTTGCGAGACAGTTCATCTCTGAATCCCCCATGGTTCAGAGCGGAAGGAACGTCATCATTTTTGTTCTTGACTGCTGCACTCAGTCGTCTCCCCTCTCCTTGTTTCCCCTCCTCTCCTGACCGTCTGTCAGTTGCGTTGAGAGGGCAAATAAAGTTTGAAATAAAACCTTACCCTGTTGCTTCCATTTCCACCCCATCCAAAATACACCGTTTAACACTGAATATGACACTTCCAAAAACATTCCCCGTGACATTTATTCTCTCACACCTGCTGAAATCCAGCAATAACCCCCGTTAAATAAGCGAGGTGTGGACTATTGCTCGGAAGTGGTAGTTTTCACTCAGAGCTCTTCGGGGTTTCCCCAAACAGTTGAGGAATTCCACCTCCGTTTAACTGATTGGAAACGTCTTCGGGTGGATCTCAGCGCTCCTCCGCTCCGCTTACACAACACTCACCTTCACTTCTCAGCCGAGTGTTTGTTCAGGTGCGGCGGACGCCTCGACCCGTTGGGTTTTTAACGACTGTCGATGCAATTCACAAGTTTATGAAACAGTGAGAGAGGAGGAGTTGGAGATGTGGCTTTGAGAATGATTCTTCAAAATGGAGAGGGAGAAATCCCACACCGGGTCAAGCTGTTACCGTGTGTGTGCGTTTATACGTGTGTCTGTGTGTGAATGGATTTATGTGCTTGCACGCTAGGTTAAAGGGATTGTTATTTGCTTTCTGGTTAGCTTCACTTAGCACAAAGACTGGAAGCAAACACCTAGCCGAGTTCTGTCCAAATGAAACGTAATCAGCCAATCCCCAACTCTGAAACCTGATCATGCTATATATTTGTTTAATCCATAAAAATTGAAGCATAAATATGACAGTTCACCGTTTTTACAGGAAGTTTTGTGCCTGACTATTTCATAGCAGGGAGCAGTAAAACCACCAGAACCCGCAGAGCACATAATCTTTAATAAAAACACATTTGCGAAGCAGATATCACTCATAAAACAGCTAATTCTTGCTTTACACTTTGGTTTATAAAGTCGTTGAACAAGTTAATTGGAGCATGTTTTTCTCAGGCGGAGCTAGGCTAGCCGTTTCGCACAGTTTTCAGTAAGCTAATGGGCTTTAGCTTTCTTTTAAGACACGTGGGATATTAAAACTCTGAAAAGTCTTCAGATAAACTAAAACAAACGTCATCATGCTAAAAATAAAGTCGTGTGCGTCTGCAGAGACTCTTCTATAATTAAAGTTTGATTGTTTGATAGTTGATCTTTTAATGACAAATCCCCGTCATCACATATACCAAGGCCGCTGCATGAAACTCAAACCTCATTTAATAACTTGGGCTGATTTTATTATATTGAATACATTACCGTACGTCGTCTATATGGAGCTTTGTGGTTCTGCAATATTTGAAGGTTACTGTTCTCCCTTGTATGGCTGCAGAAGCCAAAATGGGCCAGAGGAGCCAAAAAGCACAGACCAGACGGGGTGGTCCGGAAACGGCCCGGAGATCCAGTGAAATTTAACAAGCATGTTCCCTTTGGATGTTAAAATGAAGTGTAACACAGATATTAATGTAGCAAGTATCACAACACAGCAGAGGAATGTAAACTGGAGCACTGGGACATCAGGTTGGATGCTTACCAGCTGCACCCGAATACTCCCGCCATCATAATAGCCTGAACCCCCCCTCCGCCCCCAATCCAGCCCCCTCAAGTGGACAGCTCAGACTTGACTTTTCATCATGGTTGGCCAGGAGTGAGACCAAAATGGCTCCGTCTGTGGGATGAAAGTGTCTAGTTACTCATCTGGGGAAGAAGCAGAGTTGATTGTTGACATAAATCATTTGTCCTGGTGATGTAAAGGCAGCTCAGCGTGTGTGTGTGTGTGTGTGTGTGTGTGTGTGTGAGGTAAGGTCAGCTGAGCATGTGTGCGTGATGTAAAGGAGACGTGTGTTCACATTCAAGACCTGCACATGAATCATGTGTAGAAAGTTATATGGCTGCTGTTACCTCAGAGTCATAAGAAGGTGAATGAAGTGATAACCTCTTATGAGATCTGGACTCTTGGAATCGTGTTTTATGACGTACTGTACCCGTGTGTGTGTGTGTGTGTCCAGAGGTGTCCCTCCTGTGGGCTGCCCACCAGGTTCACCACAGTTCAGAGTACTACAACCTCACCACGGCCCTCAGGCAGTCCCTCACCCAGCAGTTCACATCATGGGTAAGGTCTGATCTCCTCTCCTAACGAACAAGTCAGCAAATACAATCAGCTGATTGACAATAAATCAGATTAATTGGTGCTACTCTACAGGTCCCACCACAAAGATAATCTTATTTTGAATCAATCCCACCAACACTGACCTGTTGCTCACTCATGCACCAGATGTGTAGTAATCCATAAGTGAAAATACAGCACTATTTACTCTTATTATTTGTCTATAAAGATTTATGTCTTCAATAAAAGACAATCCTTCTGCAAAGTCACATGACTGATTGGCAGAATGCAGATTGAAACCTCATAATATAGAAAAACCTCATAATATAGAAACTATGTGTCATCAAAGTCTTTATAGGCGATATAGAACATCTCCCACTAGCATCCACACATTAGCAGTGATGTGGGAAATGCTAGTGACGTTACTGTGTGTGTGAATCAAAGTTAACATTTTGAGGGTGGGAAACGTCCCATCTGTTGCACATAAACTCGCCTCGTGTCTGTTTATTATGCAACATGTTAATAAAAGAGGAATTTTAAAGCAAGCCAGGGAGCAGTGGTCCAGCCTGAGGATGTCACAGTAGATGTTGTCAGATGTGTTGTGTCTTGATTTTTCCTCCTCTCTTCAGATTTTCTACCTGCCCATGGCTGTGGCTGTTCCTCCGTCCATCTTCGCTGTTCACCTACAGTTAAACCTGCTCTACCAGTTCTGGATCCACACAGAGGTAAATGTAAAAACTCAGGTCGTAGGCTCTGTCATCGCTTCGGCCGCGGCCGTGGAAAAACACTGAAATAATTTGGACTACCTGAATTTGACAGAATGTCACACACGGTACATTTGTACAGCGATGAGAGACGAGCTGTCTCGATGTTACGGTGTGTTAGTTAAAACAACGACGCCACTGGAGGGAGCATGAAAGGTGTTGTTGTACCTGTGAAAGCATTTAACAGCTGCACAGAGTCCACATTGACTGAGAATCCAGTTTATCAATGGCTCCGAATGGGAGCATCAGCTTAACCCTACAAATGTGAATGTAAAAACATATTTCATAGATTTATTGATGCATTTTCTTAAAGGGATACTTCACCCAAAATCGATAATTCACCAATTTTCTACTCACCGTCATGCCAAGGAAGGGTTTGGAGAACTTTCAGAGTCATCAAAACGCTTTTGGAGTTCCAGGGGTGGGGTCCGACTGGCAACAGATTTTCATATAATAGCCGCGGATAGAGTTCACTTTGGATGTTTCATAGTGTGTTTTGGACGATTCAAAATGCCTCCATACTAGTAGTAGTAAACTTATGTAGGATAGCCACAGGTTAATGAAGTAAAAGAGAAAACTAAAATACATCCACCCAAAACACACAAACACTGATAAATAAGAATACTTAAATAGAGGACATTGACCTGAAGGTTGTGGTACTGGCTGTCATGAGATCTTAAAAGCTTGTCAGATGAACCAAGCCACTGAAGACATCGTTCTGATAGCATTATCAGCAGTTTCATATGATCAAAGTTGAAATATCATGATCAAGTGTGAATTATTCTTAGTTTCCGAGTCTGGGAGACCCAGATCCACAGATGTAAATCAAACACAGTCCAGACCAGGCCGTAGCTCTGGTGCTGGATCAATCCCCTCCTCCACTCACTGTTGCCGTGCACAGTTAATCTGACTGAAAAAAAAATACAGTCTGTAAATTTATCTTTCTCCCTGTGCCAATACTAATCCGTCTGCAGAGTAGAGCCTTTGTAGACTCAGTGTTGCAGTGGAACCTGTATTCAATAAAAAATAATGAGATTTTATGAAATATTCCAAACAGAAGCATGACCACTCTGTCTGCCTTTAAAGTGACGGGGAGTATCACTTTTACAATCCCCACGATCGTTAGAGGGAATGAATGGATTTGGAACGCCTTCCATCTTTTAGTGCACTATTAGTGAAAACAGTCATAATAGTCACAATTTTCTGAAGGGATGTAATTTATGCCTCCTTTATGGGCTTTTTTTTTTTTTTTGATGTCACGTAATTTATTGGCACACCATTCGCTGCAGCCTCAGAGCCGCAGTGAAGTGGTGGAGACCCCCTTTTCATTCAAGATAAAACTCTCACGCTCGGCTGCCAGACGCAGCCATTACATGGAAATAATGAATCACTGAGAAAACTCTGTCCAGCCGCACACGTTTCTCCAGATTAAGGGGTCGGTCGTATTGATGAGAAACATCAGAAATATCTCGCAAGAGAAACTTGAACTGTGTGAAATGTGCTCAGTGTGACCTCTGCAATCTCTAATGAGTCACTGCTGCATCTGTTTGATATCAATAAGAAGAAAATGATTCATGTTGGTTTTATGCGCAGACTGAACTTGTGCTGCGTTCAGCTGTATGATGTTGAGTCTATACATATGTATGTTTTCTCTGTGTGTGTTAATGGCTTTAACCGTTACCAAAAGTGTTAGCAGCACTTCTCCTCATTCCCACCATTGTAGTTCTTCTGACACTAGATGGATATTGGCAGCTCTCTGCAGGAAAGGGCCACAGCTATCACCTTTTAAACAGGACAGGTATCCAATAATGCACCTAACAGCAATTATTCACAGCAATCTTTCGGTTAATTACCCCTGGTTTTGGACCTAAAGAGAGTCCAAGTGGCGTCCATCACCCAGAGGTCTCAATGTCCAAACAACACTTTCAGTTCAGGAAAGTTACAGTCTGTTGACATGCATGTGCCTCAGTCACATCTAGACTTTTATTGACCACCTGATTGGCTTCTAACGACCAACACTGGTCCAGGATTGAATTTGTAAAGAAAACTGGTCCATATTTGAACACTAGAGAGAGGAAGGTGACACATATTATTTGAATATGGGGATAGCGATGCATATTTTCATACAGTCTGTACTGGAAGAAGTTGGTATTGTTGATTTTAAGAAAAATCATGTAAAAAGAGCTTGAGAGAGAAGTTCAAGCTCTGTCTCCTCTCACCTTCACATCCCACACTGAATTTTGACATGTGCCCACATGAAGAGTGATGTTGTCACATATGTCACCTATTTTATCGCACATTGGACAGCAATGTTTGTTTTTTACTCTTCTTTGCGATGGTTAGCTTGTGGGCCAGCCTGTGCATAAGAAAACATGCAACTTGCAAACGATATACTGTATATACTGTATGTGTGTATATATATATATACTAACTGGTGGTTGGGGACCCCTGGTCTACACAATAAACAAACATAGGCTTACATAAACACACATAAGTATGAGCTACAGTAGATATCATGTCAATATATTGATTTTTTCCATTTCTATTAGGTACCATGTGTCATTTTTACATATTTGTTTTAATTTTATGGTTACATATACACTATATATAGAAATTTGATATATTCATGCACATGTATTAGATTTGCAGGTGGGATATTTGAACAATCACAGCTTGAAGTGTGTGTGCATTTCTAATAAACAGCTGCAGGCTGAGAGTTACAGAAATTGTTAACATACATGTGGTAACTCTACCCAGATTTGAGTGCTTTTATTTCATAGGTCTAACGTGCATGTCCTGTTGTTTTTCTCCAGTTGATCCAGGACCTTGGACCTTTGGAGTGGGTCTTCAACACCCCAAAACATCACAGAGTTCATCACGGTAAGATCTTACAGGTTTATAAACAAGTGACCAGCTATTCCTCTTATTTTACAATGTTTAACTAGGAGGTTTTCCGTGGTTCAGATGGCACACCACCATCAAAGGTCTGATAAAGGCTGAGAGGTCGATAACTGGCCATGTCTGATTGTGTTGATGTTTAATTTTGTCCAGTCCAGTTGGCAGGTTGACCAGTCTGGTCTGGGAAAACATGTCACTGAGATAATGGAATGACAGAGGCCACTGGGTCCAAGGATGTGGGCTTATGTTTTGAGAATTCATAAAATTTCTGTGGTAACCTCACTTATACTAATCTCAACAGGGAGGAACCTTTATTGTATTGACAAGAACTATGGAGGCATTCTCATCATTTGGGACAGATTATTCGGTAAGAAAAAGTTTATTTGGCTTTTATTTTTGCATTTGCATTTTTGTGAGTATTACAATGTGAGTTGTTTTATTTTGAGGTGTTGATCCATGAGAAGATATTTGTGGTATTAAGAACCCAAAATCATCTCTGTGTAGTTTCACATTTCTCTCAGGCTTCTCTCAGGCGCTCTAGTAGCAGCAGGTCAGTGGCAGCCAATCAGAAGAGAGGAGGTTCTGAGCCTTTCTTATGATTGGCTGACTAATTTCTGAGTGATATCATAAGAAAAGCAGATTGCAAATAAAACACTCAAAGAAACCAAATCCTGCAAGTGTAAGATGGACAATAAAGATGGGCGGGGCTCGGTGACTGGTTAGTTATGACATCACAAAGTTACAGAAGTCCTGACGGCCGGTTTTAAGGCTCAGTTTCTGAATACTGTGTGCATTTCTCTGTGGACTGAGGCTTTGATACTTTCACAGTATTAATATAGAACCTAGAGCTGCTTTATAATCACACTACACATGGACATCTACCTTTATACTGTATGGAGCTTTAACACAAACATCTACCTTTATACTGTATGGAGCTTTAACACAAACATCTACCTTTATACTGTATGGAGCTTTAACACAAACATCTACCTTTATACTGTATGGAGCTTTAACTGCTACCATTTACTTTTTGATCATACACTGTGTAAGAGGCAGGAGTGGAGGTGCTGTTACACAGACGTTTACAAGGTGCCAGTTATATTTCGAGTTAGTCATGTAAAATTAATGTTTGTTTTTATTTTTATTATTAGTGATGTGTTGAATTACGTATCCATAAAACCTTGCACATGAAGGTTTGAGTGTGTAACATTTATGACTCATAAACAAATGTTAGCAGACTTATGATGTAAAACTGCTCCTAAAATTTACTGTCACCTGTGTCAGTCCAGACTACTGAAACTTGAACTCTTCTGTGTGCCCTTGAAATATTGAAATAAGTTACAGTATTAGCACTGATTTTGATTTTCATATAGCATCTGTACTGGTGTCTCTCATGTCTGCCCTGTCATTACTTGTTATTGAAGGGAAACCAAAAGTTGTGGTGTCACCATTTATTACATCAAACTGGAGGGAAACTGTGACTGTAGACTTTAGCCTTTAGCTTTTATACAGAACTCAGCAAGTTTGCATCAAACGTCAGCTGGAGGTTACTGATTAAATTTTGCAGTTTACATTACCCAGAAATCCCTTGGGCCAGTTGTTTGTCTCTGTGCATGGGTGCAGTTTGAAAAGGTTGATCCTAGGAGATGTATTTAATACTGAGAAGAAGCATGTTTTATATTTGATCTCTAAGGTAGAGGTTTTTGCTTTTTCTTTCATCATCCTTGAGCACATTGTTTTGGTTTTCAGCAGCAAACTTATGATGTAAAGTTATGCCACGATCAGACTGCACAGTTTCAAGCCTGATGTTGACGTTGCAGATGGATTCTGATATCCATCCATCAAGACACAATTACTGAGGTTCAGTGACCTGACACATATGCTGAGCAGATATCTAGCATGCTGAATATTTGGTTAATTACCAACTAGCTAAAGCTTATGAGCGCACAGGACATGGAATGAGGAGTGACTTTCAGTCACTGCTTAGTCTTGTTGTATGAACTCTTTACCACTTCAAGGCTGCCTGATTGCAAGTTAGTGTGAAATTTATAGTGATCCAACACATTTTAAGTAATATAGACTAGAGAAACTTGTAAGAAAAAACACGCACATCCAAAAAGGCCCACTTGGGATGGGTGCAGGATCAAACTAGTCTGACGAAGGGCTTGCCCCGAAATGTTACACAATAAATTGATGGGAGCCATCTCTGGTGTGCGGACTTCCCTTTCTTTTCATTGAATTTACCTTCTAGTCCAGCACCCAGGCCTACAATTTTTTGGGATGTGCGTGTTTTTCTACTTTTTGCAGGATCAAACTAAAAATATGAAAAAATATGAAAAAAATCTGCACACCAAAAGAAGCTCCCTTAGACAAGGATTTATTAGCACGTGACGTTTCGAGCAAGACGCTCTTTTTCAAACTGCTGTGTTCCGTTATTATCTCATAGTGTGGTGAATGTGCAGGTCACAACTTGTCCACCAGAGCGTTTTGGAGTTGTTGGATTCAGTGTTAATTTTGACAACAAATTCTAATTTAGTTTTAGTCTTAGTCTTTTGACTAAAATACAATTTAGTTGTAGTCATATTTTAGTCATCTGAAATATTTTAGTTTTAGTCTAGTTTTAGTCGACAAAATATCTTTAGAATTTTAGTCAGCTAAAATTACAGTGGATTTAGTCGACAAAATGTTTCTCCAGAATATCCAGTCATTGGAATTATCCATCAATCTGTTATGGAATGGTATTAAGGTTTGAGTCTACAATACAAGCACAGAAACAGTTGTAATATGGTGCATTTTGTTTTATTCATGTTCTTTTAACTTTCATGTTAATACTGAGTTTCAATCAAATTGCTTTGGTTTTCTTTGGAACAGTTTAGTCAGTCTCCCATCTACTATCTCCATCATTAGCACAAAGTCCTCAGCTGCAGTTGTGAGTGGTAAATGTGTGTGTCCAGTCCATCTGGCCTGCTCCTTGGTCTGTTGTTCTAGAAGAACTGAGGGAAGCTGTAGAGATGAACTGCTGCTGGGCTGCAGCACTAGCTTTATCTCCACTTGGTCCATGATCATCTGTGTCATCATCAGAGTCTTCTGTATCTGTGAGGGTGAATAAGGGGGGAATCAAGTTGTGATCTTTGTCGCTCAGTCCTCCCAGATCTCTCTGTCACACTATACACACACACACGCAGGCACACATGCACGCGCTTGCACACGCACACACACGCGCAACGAATCAATCTTCTAATCAATACAATTCAGAGGTGGTTTCCTTTAGCTTCTATTGCATTTCATGTTTAGTCCTATAAACACGGTGGTTTGTCTGATAATATAACTTTAGCGTGTGTGCTTACCGTCGCGTGTTCTGGGTTCTGGATGAGCTCTGTGTAGATGATGCTTCACGTTGCTGGTGTGTGGATCGATGTGGGTCCCCGCGATTTCTGCTCCGGTTTACAGAGGGTCCTGGGCATTGTCCTTGTTGTCATATGTGAAGTGTGTGACCAGATGTCATTTCTTCGTTTCCGTCCTAAACTCAGCGCTGATATTTCCGTGGTGTTGTGTTCATAACTCATGCTGTCGCGCTCGGAGCGCGTGCACCGCAGGACGCTAAGGAGCGAGGCCAGTTTTATTTTGAAACTTTTCATGTGCCGCGGCTGTGGCTCTGCTTCCGGAGAAATCAACATGATTGGACCTCTTCTCCATTCGTCCCTCCCTAACATTTTCGTCTCGTTTTTATTCGTTGACTAAATTGTTTATTAATTTCATCATCGTCTTCGTCATCACAGCTGACTTTTTATTTAGTTTTTATTTAGTTTTCGTCCGTGAAAAAGGTTCGTTGACGAATATATTTCGTCATAGTCTTCGTCAACGAAATTAACACTGGTTGGATTGTGTATTTGATGAGTTTGATGAGGGAAACCAAGAAATCCCATTAGCCTCTGTAGCGTAGCGCAGAGCAGCTTGTGGCTCTGCTCCGCCGTTCTAAAAATAGCTTGCACAACAAATAAAGGTAACAAACCTACTCCTAAAACTATAGGGATTATGGTAATGGGCCAGTTTGCCAAAATATTGAACTATCCCTTTAAGGGTCTGATGTTTCACTCAGGAGTTGGTGCAGACCAAAACAGAGCCAAGTGAAAAGTCTTGGATTTGACAGAGACACTGGGTTTTGTCTTTGTGTTATTTATTCTGTAACCAGGACACACTGCCATCGGCGCTCTTCTCCTGGCTGTGTCATCAACATTTTTTCTGTCATTATCACCATGGATACTATAGTCTGACTTTCCAATTAACACCCGCTCCAAACTAAACATTAAAGTTGCACCAGGTGCAGCACATTCAGGGCTGAAGACTTAGTGCTGCAGAAGTCATAATTTAAAGTAATACATTACACCTAGGCATGCACCCAGCTGGTTCACTGCGCTTCATATTGAAAATGCAAATGATGTGTAACTGTGCATCTTCTCTTCAGGCACCTTTGCTCTGGAGTCAGAAAAAGTGGTGTACGGCCTGGTGTACCCCATCAGGACGTTTGAAATCCTCTACGTTCAGGTCAGTCCTGCCCCCTGAGCCATCGGCCATCAGTCGAGCGGCTCACCTCGGTCCGAGCATAAACACCTCCAGCAGATGAGACGTGAGCTCATGTTTCCCTTGTTGGCCGAGTGGCCATTTTGTAACCATAACATTATTACTCCACTCTAAACAAACTGGCCAGCTGAGGTGAAGGAGGCCAATAAAACCAAATGCCAAGGAGGTGGATGTTATGATTATTTTCGCTGCCCCTCACAACTGGCAGAGCAGAGCAGAGCATGAGCAACGTGTTGCCCAATGAAAGCAGAAACATTTCTCCTCAGGATTAATTTCTTAGTTAACACTGATCAGTTAAATGTAGCGTTTGATTGTGTATTTTTCTTTCTTCTATTTTAGTTACACTACTATTTTTATTTGTGGAGAAGGTCCAACACCTACAAGGCTATCAGCAACAAACTGTCAGTGTTCTTCAAAGGTCCAAGCTGGAAACCTGGTAAATCTCGGCTGGGCGACCACGCAGGCAATCCCAAGGTTTGTAAACCTATCCTTTGTTTCCATCGCCCCTGGAAGAGGGGCATATTTTCACCATAATGCCCTCAGGCCTCATTACCCATCATTTTGACACAGTGAAAACACAGAGGCCTAAATGACTCACAGCATTCCTCATTTGAAGGATTCACATATTCTACAACTTTTACAAGGAACTGCCACATCAAATAAAAAGCTATAAAGTCTTTGTAGAGGGAACAAAATAAGTTCATTTTCACCGTCTTTAAATGCAGTCTGCGGGATTAAAACCGCATGCAAGTCGAGTGTAAATGTGCATGTGTCTGTGTGCAGAGAAAGAAATACAGGCTCCAGTTGAATGCCCCAGTGGTTAGCTTTGAAATAACGCTGATGGTGTCACATATTTAGGTCCCTCATGCTTCACACTTGAAAAAAAAAAAAAAATCCCCTTTGCCTTTACGATTAAATTGGCCCCTTAAACACAGCAGGGTGATTCTAAACATGGACCAAGCTGGAATTTAACTGAAATATCTTGAAAGGCTTCGTGTGGACGTCTGCTCATTGATATCTGAGTGAAAGAAAGAAAGGAAGGAAAGAGAGGGGAGTGAAGGAGGAGGAGGAGGACAGAGGGCTCGAACGTGTCTTGGCTCTTTGAGACAAAGCAGAGCAGCAGGCTGGAATACCTACAGGGTCGGGATGGGATGCGGGGGGAACCCACATGTGGTGGTTGGGTCCTTCAGGATCCTGGGAAAACCCCCTGAACGTTGGGTGTTTTTTTTGTTTTGTTTTGTTTTTTTCTCATTCCCAAAAAAAGGGGTGAGAGTTTTAACATGCAGCCAGAAAGCCCAGTCACTTATAGTTCTGGATGCAAAGGCTGTAGACAAAAGCAGGTCAAGTGACTCAGGGAATTCTTACAGAAGGACTCATATGTTCCTCAAGTGTTTGGGGGAAACCGCTACACCCAATAAATCCTGCACGGCTTTGTAGACGGAGCACAACAAGCTAATTTTCACCAGTCTTGAAATTCATGCATGTTGGAGGCTGAAGTGACAGAAAAGCTCTTTTTTGTTACAAAGAAAATAAAACACACAAGAGGTAGACAAGACTTGAGGATTGAAAGAGGCCAGTCCAAGCTGGTTTTGGCCTCAGAATGTGTTCTGTGAAATAAAAAAAAAAGGAAAAACTGACACTGTGTTGGTTTCTATTGTTTCCCTCGTTTTCCTCATCTCTCCTCTGTTGTGATGTGTTGACATATTAACACTCGGAAAGGATTCTCTTTACAGAGATAAATGAACACTCAGCAAAAGGACAAAAGGATGAGACAAATAAAAAAGTCTTTAAATCATCACAAGACATATTCATACCGTTCTTTTGACGTATTAACATTTGTCATGTCAGAAGATTTAAAAGCACTAAAAAGCTGAGCTGTTTCTCATGTGAGGCTCCTCTTGAATCAGTTGCTGTTGTTTATACAGCAAGTGTGAGAATGTGTCCAGAAAATTACTCCAAGAATTAGGGGATTTGGGAATTAAACATGCTTTATTTTTCTTGTGCAGGTTACTGGAAAGGAAGTGCCTCATGATCCCAGCTGGTCGCTGCTTTTACAAGTCTACGTGGTCCTACATTTCCTGCTGGTGCTGAAGAGCTACCACGACTTGTTTGAAAACAAGACGGTACGTTATCTGTCGCATTAGGGAAAAGGAGCCGACGTTTAGTTTCTTCAAGGTGTCACTCAAAAGCAAAGAAGGCAGTGTGCCTCTTTGCCGGCAGACCTTCCAGGCCTGTTTTGGGTTAGTGACTGAACTCACCGGTCACACACCGGCCACCGTTATGTTTAGGCTACTGTAATCCCTCATATAAAGTATGACAAGGTGGTCCCAGGTCCTTAATTTAAGACTGAGCGCTGCGTGTTTGTTTGCCAACATTATTTCACCCAATTATGCAGTTTGTTGTGGCTGGTCCACGGTCGAGCAGAGTCCTCTACTTAGCCAGCAGGAAAAGACTAGCTCGGCCTAACATCATGACAGAATGACTGATCGGCATTCCCCTTTAGAACAACCTTTGTCTATTATTTTCCACTCGACGAGCCAAAGGAGCCCCTTCCTCCTCCTCCAGGAAAAAAAAAGAGAAAAAAAGAAGCAGGTCTCCTCAGCAGTTATCTTTGGAAGGCGTTTTTCCCTAGGCATAGTTTTGGTTAGCCAAAAAGTGCTGTCACGCCCAGCCCCTTCAAACTCCCAAATAAAACGGCCTGTCTTTTTGTGATCGCTACCTTCATGGTGCTCCTTCAGTTGTGGTCCCCCCACCCACCCCTCCCCCCTTTCTCTCTCTCTCACACACACATGCACACACTTCCCCTCCAGGGTCGAGGGCTCCCCTCCCTCTCGGCGAATGAAACACCAGCTGGTGGTCCAGCAGTGAACACAAACGCCTTAATTGTCGAGTCAACCATTTCCCAACCCAAATAGCCTTCAGGATGCAGCAATCAGGACTTGGAGGGAAAATAACAAAGTGAGCACTCTGGCCCAACAATAAATCATGTCACCGTTATATATTTATACCCACATGTTCGCTAGCCACTTATTTAGCTTGACAATTGATGATACACTGCCGGACAATTTATGGGCTTTGCGTTAATTCGCAACCATGAAAACATGGTTATTTCAAACAAGTGAAGCTACTCTTCAATTACATCATCAGCAGGCCAGCGTGTATGTTTTATTATAGGTTTCTAAAACAGTTACTATTAGAGGCAGAGTGGGAAATTGACCAAGTAAAGACTTTCAGCTCTGTGTCAGTGACATGTTGCAGAGGAAAGGCTCTGATATTAGCATTAGCAGCAAGAAGGAAAACCCCATAATAAAGACTGTAAATCTGCTATCAAAAGCACAGGATGTGTTTTGTCCGTGTAGTTTACCGAGGTACTGCGTTTTCTCAGTGAGCCTTCATGAACTTGGTCGTAATAACGTCCTGAGTAATGAGTTAATCTGCTGCGTCTCCGGGGACGGCAAAATAACACAATCAGAGCGCCGCTGACGGCACAGCGCTGCCACCAGATGTTAACTTTTACTTCTGTCCTCTGCTGCTGTTACCACAGTTTGACACTTGATCACATTAAAAATTAGCACGAAAGAGAAAAAAAAGGGCATAACCCCTCCCACCCCCCTGCCCTTCTCCTCCCTCCCTGTGTGTCTGTTAAAAAAGTGCCATAAACCGTGACTGCACCTGACCACACTGAGGGATCTGTGGAGGATTTTTCACTGGAGCATATCGTCTGGGCAACGGGTCCCCAGGGTGATCGATAGTCAAACAAAACAAATAACAGAAAAAAAAATCTCATGTCTAGTCTGTCTGCCCCTCGGGTTATTGAACACAGATAAGTTCACATAACCTCTGATACCAAAATAATTCTTTACTGATTACACCTCTTACTAAAAATAACTGTATCTGTAGCCTTTGAACTTGAACGCAGCCATCGCTCCGCTTTAATAAGCTTTGACAGGCTGCAGTGAGTTTAGTTCCTTCCGTCTGATAGATGGATCGAGCCCAAAACTTCCCCCCCATCCCAACCCTCCCTCGTTTGATTCACGGAAAACTTAATCATATCATCTTTCTGTGTTCCCATGTGACGGCTCAGATGTTGGACTTCTTATGGATTATTAATCTTGGATAAACATAAAGAAACGCTGCTATATTGCATCCTGTTGATGGGCTGATTTTATGTTTGCTATATAAGGCCCTCTGGGTCTGTATGGTATGGGAGCAGTCAGTGAGATTTGGCTGTTAGGTTCTGTATTGAGTGTCGGAGAAATCTAAACCTAAGCTGACAGCCCACGGCATCCTCAGGAGACACCGGGCTTCCAGCTGCTGACCCGCAGCCAAGGCCGTAGGTTAGAGAACACGAATTAGACCGTACATCACGTTCTGTACTTTGTATGTTTGTGCGAGTCTGTTTGTGTGTGCGCGTCCCCACGTAGCTCGGAAAAGGTCAGTGAGAATCTGCATGGGATTTCTGCTCCCATCTTGGTTGTTTTGGCTCGGTTTTTGGGGCTGTCGGGATTCAAACTGCAGTCTCTGCCACTGTGGTCAAGTCCCCCGTCAAGACCCATCTGGGATGATTAGAGCGTCTATGTAAACTAGGCATGTCAGTGTAAAGTAAGAGGCGGTGTGCATTCTGCTGCAGGATACTGTACGTGCCAGTACACTTATTCTGAAGGTCAGACATGTTTTGGTTGGCATTGTGAAGTAAACAGTCCAACAGCCGTGCGGTTTATGACTGCTCTCCCAGTAAGGTCTCCAGTGATCGTAACTTAACCAGCCATGATATTGATTTAAGGTTTAAATTCTAATGTATTTTTTCCCAACCACATTTCTCATGGTGTGCAAATGTATCTCCAATCCTAGATGCTGTCCCAGTTAACCATTCTGGGGATGAGCAGCTACGTCCTGCTTACCCTCACGGCCCTGGGCTTCATCATCGACCAGAGGTACAGTGGTGGCTTTTCTTTTTGTACTTATCTCTCTTTAAGCATCTGAAACATTTGCATATTTGATTTGAAGAGTGGAAAAATGTAGAAATGGGAAGAGAGTTCAACCTCTGATTATTTATGTCAGTGGTTCTCAACCTGTGGGCTGAAAGTCTCCAAGGGGATTTAACATAAATCTGAGGGTCACGAGGTGGTTAATAAGATGGGAACGAAGCAAAAGAACATACCTCTACTGATGGTGCTGACATGATTAGTCACTCAGCACAAGAATATCTGACAAGATTGATTTTTTTTTATTGTTTTTAATTAGTTAAGCAAAAATACTAAATATTTACAGGTTAGCTTCTCAAATGTGAGGATTTGCTGGACTTTGTAAATTAAATATATTTTAGTTGGTTCTGTTAAAATGGCAGAAAAATTAAATAAATAATATTGATATAAAATTTAAACAGGATACAGCTCCTTATAGGAGGTATTTAGCTAATGTTAGAATTAACAGCTGTTTACTCACCAGTGTAAGAAACCTTGAGAGTTCATTATCGAACTTCATTCCTTTACTCACTAACAGTTGTCCCCAGGTGCAGGAAAACTTCTTCTTCTGCTATTCTTCTTATCTTCTACAGAAGTTAGCATGCTAACCAGCTAGCTAGTGACTCACCAGCCCCCAAACTGCCCTGAAGAGGAAGCGTTGTCAGGGAGGATTGTAATTGGCTACCTCTTGTCCTGTTAGCAGAAAGATAGATGTTGCTGTTGCTAAATCAACTCCTGCTCTTATAGAAATGAATGGGGGACCAAATCTGATGGAAACCAACTGAAATTCGGACATTGCTAAGTGATAATGTTTAACTCTGAAGTGATTTTAACGGTTTCAGAGAATAAAGTATCTCATCTTCTTCAAACATATTTTCTACAGCCATCTAATCATTTCATCTTCTTCTCATGAAATGTTTTAATCTCTTTAGGCCTGAAGAATGATTAAACCAAAGTTTCTGAGAAGGACCATTCAATCATATCCAACCTCACTTTGCTTTAAAGTCTGACAGGGTGTAAAGGTTGTGAAGAACTGATCCACTGAATAAGCTTGAAGGCTCCGTGTTGGTGTTAATCAGCTGGTATCTGTCAGGTTAGCAGATAGCTTTTCTAGTTCTTCAGCTGTCACAGAGGTCTCAGACTGCGCTGAGCTGATGAAACTCAATCAGAAATGAAAAAGTAAATCAGATTAACGGTAAAAAATAATCATGTAATAAAAGCTGTGAAGACAGAAACATCAGGTACAGTGTCTACCATCCTACAGACCACGACTCTCCTCTGGGGTCAAATCTATCTGAACTCAGTCAGCTCTGGAGAATGAATGAAAATTCACGTCACTGCAGCAAATCATTTCAGATGAAGGCCACGAGTTGAGCGTAGGGCGAAGATATCGACCCGAGACTCAGTGTTGTGTAATCCCATGATGTGTTCCTCATGTGCAGGCCGACAGCGGGCGTCCTGGAGATGCTGCGCTGTGTCGTTATGGTGACAATGCAGAGGTACAGCTTCATGAAGCCCCTGCTGCCTTCGCTGGCTGTTCCCACTGAGGTAAGTGGGTGTCTAATGTGTCTTCATGCAGACGTATACAACATATGCACTCGACCTATAAACAGAGTGCGATGTGTAAAATAGATGGAGGTCTCCTTTGAGTAAGTGTTGACAGCTGTAGGGTTTAGCTTTAGCCTCACAGACTAACAGGATGAGCTAATCCTGAAGGTCCTGATCCAGTATAAAACAATATAATGTGATAATATGTAGTTATTATCATGTCTTTTCACCGTCTGTCGTGTGGAGTGGAGTAAAAATCATCGTATATTCTTTATTTAACGTCAAAATGTTACCCGGTGGTGTCTCTTCTCTAAGGAAGCCATCTCTGGCTGAGTTTTAAAGACGACAGACACCAGGCCGCAGAGCCCGGCCCCACACTCCACAGACAACAGCACCAAAGTCTGAATTTAGCAGTTTGGCCAAACTCATGGAGTTAATTAGCAACAGCAGAGTTTTGTTATTTCAGCTGCGGATACCGCCGGTTGCCAGGGAAAGCTCCTGATGTCGTCATAGAAACCAGATATTAGGTGCTCTTCCTACAGGTGGCGCTTCAGCGACACGATGATTAACATGGACGTAACACTGTGGTCATGAGCCGACTTCAACTACGACTTCAAAGCGCTAATAACAGACTGGATTTAGGATTTGAAGGAACAGTCTTAACGTCATGTTGCATTTAGTCGCTGCTTCAGGGCTTTTGATCACAACACATGATCTTCATCAGCACATGCTTTTTATGTTTTGGTTTTTTTTCTGAGCACATCCTGTCCCGTTTGACTCAGGAAACACCAATTGACAAAACAATGTCTTTACTCGAGGTACATTTAGTGGATGTGCCGCGTCTTTTTGATCATATCACATGATCTTCATGTAGGATTGCTTAAGTTTTCCCTTCATTTCAACACACGTGCTACTTTCCGACATGATTTAGACACGATGCTGCTAAATATGGACCTGAACTGAGCATGAAAAACTTTCAATGTCCTTTCAAAACTGTTTCCAAAACTATTTAATTTTTATTTTTTCACTGTGGTATACAGTAATGACATATTGTGGAACTAGTTTTTTTTTTCATCTGGGTTAACACACGGTTTGGCTCACAGTCTGCCACCCTCCATTAAAATATAGCTGAGCGTGAACCAGAGAATCAGTTTATGTCCAGATTACTGTTCAGTCTGTGCAACGCTGAAGCTCAACTCCAGATTTTATAGCAGTTTACACACACAAGTCAACCCACAACAAGCCCCACTCAGCCAAATCTGCGTGTGTGTGCATGTGTATGTTGGGCTGGTTATGAAATGCAGGCCTCTGCCTTTTGTCTTGTTGCAGTGTATTGTGGGAACGTATTGAAAAAAATACCACCACATCTTGGAAAGTTAATTAAACAAACTCTGGGAACCAGTGGAGTCATTTTCATATAAATAACACTATGTCATTATGAAAGAGTGTGACGACTGTACAGAATAACACACCAAGATCTTTACATTGTGACGTTTACATTTCTCTGGGGAAACAGTGAAGTCTGACATTATGAGAATCATCATGTGATTCCTTGGCAGCATCATGTTCCCCTAATGTGTGTGTGTGTGTTTTGCCTTTAATTGTGTGTGTTGTGTGGTCTGCTTTGTGTGTGTGAAATATGTGTGCGCTGGGTGCTAAGTCCAGTCCCACAGCTCTGTGATCTATGAGTCCAGATGCGTCGCCCAATTGACCATAAAATTGGCCTGCGTTTCTGGCTCTGGCAGCTCCAGTGTAGATGGCTGCTGACCCCTCATTACGCTTTTTTTTTTTTCTCTCCCACCCACCTCCACCCATACCCCCCCCACTTCTCTCTCTCTCTGTTTCTCCCCACCCTCACTGCTTTGCCATTTTGCCATTTCAGCCAGTGTGAACCAGAGCAGCACTTCTGGAACCAATTAGTGCCGTCTGCCGCTAACTAGCAGCGGCTGATGAGATTCGCACGTGAGCGCTGAGCCGCTGCTTTTTTTGTCCTCCGACTCCACATCTGCGCTCCTCAGGTGTTCAGACGACAGCTCGGCACTTTTCCTCCCTTTTTCTCTTTCTCACCGTAAAACGGAATAAAAGTGAATGAATTATAATTTTTTAAAAGCTCAAATGAAGTGCGTATCCAATCAGCTTCACCTGTCTTGATTTATGCTGCACATGCTGCGCGGCCGTGTCACTTTGACAGCGCCGTAACTTTCATGCAGCCGTTTCCGTGAGCGGATCATTAGGCCTCATTTCAAGTCGCACTACATCAGATCGAAGTGAATAAACGTCTCGGCTCGCAGGTGGAGCTCGTTGAAAAATCCTCACGATTTGACTTGAAATGGTTCCTGACATATTTGTGCCCTTTGTTCAGCAAAGGGGGAACAAAAGGGGATAAAAAAGAAAGAAAGAAGTGAAACCGCCCCCCAAGCTTGAAGGCACTTCAGTGATATATGGCTCTGACGCGTGAGGTGAACGGCCAGGTCTTTGTTGCAGTTTTGAAGTCGAGCCAATCAATTAACAGTCACTTGAAAATGGAGGAGGGGAAATTCATGTTTAATTGTATTCAGGCTCATGCGGCTGTACAGTTGGGAAAAGCAAAGGGGGGGGGGGCTACAAAAAAAAAACTACAAAAACTAGGTCGGTTTGTGGTCCTTCAAACCCAGTGGTGTGATATACTGCACCCTTAAAGCTCACAGTGGTATTTATAGTGGCTCTGGAGATTTCCCTTGTAAAGCTGCAGGCTTGACCTGTAAACCAGGGCTGCCTGTCGCTCCCAGCCGCCCACTCACCCCCCACCCAAACCCACCACGTCTGTGCGGCTCACATGAAGGCCTCATGAAGGCTGCTGCACAGCAGACGGCAACCAGGCTGGTACCAGAGTGTGTGAACGAGTGTGTGTGTGTTGGGGGGGGGTTGCATGGGGTTATAGCTGGAGTTGAGCTTGTGTTGGTTTGGTTGATCAGATGCACCCAACTGATAACTGGATTAGTGTGAAGATGGAGCGCTGAGAGAGTTATTTGCTAAAGATTAAGATTTGATGATGATGATATGTTAGCCAGTGTCAGGATTTAAAACAAAGATCGCTTTGCGCTGGTTGAAACGAGACAGTGAGGATGTTTAAAGGAGGAAAAGCAGATTTGTCAGATGTGTTGTTTGGCTGAGAGAGGAAAAAGACTGTCATTTATTTTTCTATTGCCTTTTTTATGTGGAATTACACAGAGTTCTGTTTAGTCAAATAAAAGTCGATATTGATATATGACACATGGAAGATACACAAAGATTAAGTTGGTTATTTACACGGGGAGTAGTCTGTTACCTAGAGAAAACATGGGAGATGAGAAAATAAGCTCTTGTGTAATTCATCTGGCACGTTTTCTTAAATTTCCGTCTTCATGAATAGTGGTCATATGTTTTGTATCTTAATTTATTATGTGCATCTATTGATATTAGTAAAATTGGAAGACGGTGTTCTGTCATGGTGTCTTGTAATCCCATGTGAGTGGGTATGTTAACTAACTTAGATGAAGAATATAAGTATTTGTAATCAGGATTGTGACCATGATATTCAATTTTACTGTGGAAATTAGATCTAATCACAAATAATAGCTAATTTTATAGCAACAGTATATTTTATTGATCCTATTAATAATGTCATGGATTTATTCAACACTTTCTTTCACGACCCTGTGGCTCTAAGTCGTTTCAGTTCCTGCTGTTGTTGGACGAGCTGTGAGTGTGAGTCTGGAGTGAACCCAAGTGAACAAAGCGGGGTGTGTACAGTACATGTGAACCGAATGTGTTACCAACAGATCACGGCGACTGCACATGCACATGTTAGAGGTAGATCTACATTTAGTTAAGTGTGGACTTTGTGTTAGTTTGGCATCAGTGTTTCAGAACTTCAAAGCAACTTCACTAAAAGTCACTAAAAGAGACCACACACTAGTACACACAGCATTAGTATAATACTAAGCAGTATGACAGAGTCTGGCAGATTCAAGCGTCACTGGCGTCTGTCCAAGTCGTAGTTTCTGTCTAGAAGCTTCAGACAGGTTATTTAACTAGAACCAGAACCAGAACCTAAAACCTCACTTTGATTTTCTCCCCCACCTCCAGTCTGCAGACTGTGCTGATATGCTCCTGTTGGTCATGCTAACCTTCAACAGACATGACTAATCAATATTTTCACTGTGGATTCTGGAAATCCCTTTTCTCGATAATCTTTTGTTCTATTACATATCACAAAATAACTTCTGCAGATGTCTGCAGATGACGGCCGGTCCTCCAGGAGTCGTTTAAAACAGACAAGCAGCTCCGCATCGGAAATGACTCAATCAGTTATCAATAGTGGTTAATTATGTTCTGTCAATCAAACATCAGCTCTAGGAGAGGTTTCATTACAAGCCTCTCAGAATATGTCACAGAAATGCAAGGATTTTAGATCAGCTCTATTCAATTCAATAAAAACAAAAAGGAAAACAATGACATCATTCAGAGCAATATCCTCAGACAGTGTAAAGACAGTACATTAATAACAGTAGGACAGTAGATGAGAAATAGATGCATCAATATAGCAGCAGATCTAGATTGATTGATTATTTTTGCACATTTTCTTCTGTGCCCAGCCCACATGGGCTTATCAGACACTAAACATTTAAATACATACATTCAAGAATAGCTATAGCGTGTCATTTTAGATGAGAGAAAAAGAGAATTACAAAACAAAACAAAAAACACTACAAAACAAAACTAGAAAAGCAGATAAAAATTATATACAATGATGATGAGTCTGATAATGAAGAATCTATATACAGGACCAGGCAGCAGCCAATAAAATATGTATAAACATCTGGTTGATGTTTTAATTGCTGCTATATGTATAGCAGCAATTAAAGGTTAAAGGTGGCAGCATGTTAATCAATATTTCATCTTCCTATACGTGTACATGGGGTTGACAGAATAGTAGAAACAGTAATTATTCAAATAAGCGCCGATGTGACAGTGATTTATCTGGTTAGCTTCAGGACGCTAACAGAGCTGCTGCACTTTGATTGCAGTGTAACGCCTGGTGTTATGGGTTCACCCCCTCCTGTCTGTTTGTGTGTCCACATGTGTGGTATTACTGTGATGATGTAACACGTGGTGGTGTTAGTGTGTGTGTGGGCCCCTGGTTTGGCCTGAAGGCTCAGGGAAACATGCTGCGGAGCAGAACGTAGACGCTTTGTATCAGAGAGTAATTAAACACTGATTCTCAGAAAGGAAAAAAAAAGGTCTTTAACTGCTGCTGAAGTCTCAGTAATTTAAGAGGAGAGCTTATAAAAATCCACCTGCCCGCCTTCACTCGAGCTTCTCAGAGGTTCCTGTTGTGGAACGCATTTTAGATTCTACTTCCTGATGTCAAGATCCAGCAGGAATAAAAACTTTATTTGGCATCCTGCTTTTCTTTTCCAAGTCTTTTCCTTTTTTTTAGAGTTATAAATCAAAAATAACCCAAATAGAATAATTAAAAAACCCAAGAAGCTTTTAGGATTCAGCATCTAGAATATGACAGAGATGTTTCCTTGTAATAAAAGAGGTCAGGACAGGACTTAGAAGTCTGACATGAGGAGAAAATCTTAAACCTATGCCATTCGTTTGAATCCGAAATACAAAAAGAATTTGTCTAAACTGTTTTCAAACCCCACTTGATTTTTCCATCTCTGTGCTGATAGTGTTTTCCAATCTCACAAGAGCTCCCGTCTGTCAGCCTGCGAGAGGAAAGACTAAAAGCTCGAGGGCCAGAAGAAGAGGTCACAACAATATTATGAAGTTCATGTCAAACACAAAAGCCCCAATCTCACTGCTAAGTGGCTTTATCTCTGGCACATCACCTGACTGGTCTGCAATAACCACAAAAACCCCTCCCTGCCTTTCCCCCGGCCATCCTGCCAGCCGGGAGCGGGGAGAGGGGGGGGGGCAGATAAGGGAGTGAGGTCAGCGTTATCTCATGGAGTCGTTTCCTCCCTGCAGATCTCAGGTGAGCGAGGTTAGCGGCCTCTTTTTGTTACAAAAAAAACAAAAAAAATCATTTTGAAGCAGGAATGTGTGGTAGCGAGAAGAAGCTGGAGGCTGAGGTTAACAGGCCTGTTTGGAGCCATGGAAACTCTGGGAGCATGACATCATCTGAGAGCTTGCAGGAATGGAAAGGAAAGGAAATCTCCTCCCATGGAGAAAGTGGAGGGATTTGAAAGAGAAATGCTGGGTAGGACTGTTCCGTTGGAGTAAACAGCGGGGTGGTCGACCGTACACAGTGTGAAATATTATCACTCAATGTGCAGGGGATCGTGCCCGTCAAAGAGTAACCGCTTGGTTTATGTTGTCAAACCACTTGCCAGGTAAAGCTATGGAAATCTCACAGCAACTGGCCCTTTGGGGGTTTTCCGCAGTATTTAGTTTGGCTTTGTGCGGGGCTTACTTTCTGCCGCCAGCGTTTGACTTTCTTCTGAATTTGTCTTCCTATTTGTGCTTTAATTCATGGGTGAAACACAACAGTGGTCCGGTTTACGACGCGGCCCCGGAGCCAGCGCCTGAACCTGATTGAACCTGACGATAGCTCCTCTGCTTACTCTTTTTTTTTTCTTTCTTCGTCTTCTTTTCTCTTCTCTGATTTCACAGACATACAACGCCAATTTCCAAAGACATCTGCTCACAAATTGAAAACATGACTAATGATAAAAGACTTTCATAAAGCTCAAATATAAATAAGTCAAAGATTTTTACTGTAAAATCTATCAGTGGAGCTGCTGAGTGAAGCTTTATCGTGTTCATTTAGCAATCTTTATTCCAGCGCAAGCTTTCGTCACTCTGCACTCAGTTTATTAATCTCTCTCTCTCCACCACACTCATTGGCTTACTGGCTAATAATCACACGTCTGATATTGTTGTGAAATGAAATTCATCATGGTGCTGTTGAAGCTACAGCATCTCGCCAGAGCGGAGCTGGAAAACGTCCCCCGCTGCCAGGGGGCTTGTGAGACGTTGGGGGTCAAGAGTCTGGACGGACACCAGATCTAAGGTCGCGAAACTGGTGCAGAGCCACTGTCACACCAGAGGTTGAACAATAGTCTTATTCCCCACTGAACTAACACATTTCTTAGAGAACGTGTTTATTGGGAGAAGATGAGGATGCACCAGTCCAACAGTATGAGCAGAGGAATACCAGAGCAGCTCATCCTCCTCTGGTATCGACGCCTGGGCTTCAGAGTGGAGCCAACGAGTCCCAAAAGCTGCAGTTGAGACGGTCACTGGAGTTTGTCTCCAACAGTGAAACGCTTCTTAAATGGGTCATGATACAAGTTGTCCCTGATGATTGGTCACATTGCCAACATACCAATGAATACTTACCATTACATTTAATAGGTGAAAACGGAATTCAAATTTCTTTGAGTTAGAAAATCACAGACTTTTGAGAATGACCCCATTACTCCACAACCAGTAATTGATCGACAATACTCATGTACACTTATTTTTGTTATGATTTCTAATGATCTGTCAGATATGTACTGAAGGCAGAACATTTCACAACAAATAACTTTTTATTATTCAAAATGGCCTCATTGCAGCACTACAGTTAGCTCTTGTAAAATCTAAACGAAATAAATAAAAATAACTACAAAAAGTATAAAAGCCTATAATGAATAATTGAACTTTAGTTTCACAAGCCTCCGTCAGTCCGACACTGTTGTGTGGAGCAAACCTACAGCAGTGAGATGACCCCACCCTAAATGAACACAGCACTGTCTCTAGTAGACAACTAGGGCAGGGATATCATTTCCATCTTAAACCCAGTCAGCCTGGTACAAAAGAACTGTTTTTGCTCTCTATGGCTAATTTCCTCCTTCATAACGTTGGTACAAGAGTGAATCGTTATAAAACTCACCTGTTAACATGAGTGACTGGTTTCTACGCTCCCCTCCTCCTTACCCCTTGGTCGCACTGGACGCCGAACCGAAGCGCAGCGCCCTGGAGCGGAGGCAGTTTCAAATCGGCGCACATGTTCACCGGTCTGCCTGGTCGCACATCTCGCGCTGTGGAGCGCAGTGCGCGCGCCTGCAGCGCTTCAGATCGGTTCATTTCTATTTTTCACGTGAGCCGCGCGCGCCGAGGGCGTCGTCTGTCAAGCTGGGTAGACCAGATCGTACCAGACAGGAAGTCGGGCACAGAAAAGGCGAATCCGGTCAATTTTCAAAATAAAATAAAATAAATAAAATGATGATTAATTAAGTTGTTGCTTGTACCTAACCCTATACATATTTGTCAGTTGCGTCTGCACACGGGACACACACACGTTTAAAATGACGTGTGTGTGGAAAACCGAGTGAATACGAGTATGAACGACTGCAGTCGATGTCTGACGGGCGCGGAGAGAGGAGGAGAAGTAGCTCCCAGTGCGACCACCCAAGCGCCCGAGAAGCCACGCGCAGTGCGCGCGCTCAACTTCCGCGTGCAGTGCGACCAAGGGGTTACACACCTATGGATCAGTCCGGTATGGCTGGGGTGGAGGTGGAGATGATGGAGCAGCCCACTCTGAGCTTCAAGTGTTCCTCAGAAACCCTACGCCCATCTTTATTTACTGCAGGGGTCTCAAACTCAAATGAGCTGGGGGCCACTGCTGGCACTGTCATCTCAGTGGAGGGCCACTAAAGTTTTCAAGACGAATATTAAAAAAAATCACAAATATTTCTGAAAACGGGGTTTATTTTCAAATATTGTACTATAATTAGGGCTGTCAAACGATTAAAATTTGTAATCCTTTAATTTCCTGAGTTAATCACATAGTATTTTTCTTTTTTGCTTGAAATACCAGCAAGATGAATGGAAAGCATAAGAAACATCCAGATCTGGACGTTTCTTATGCTTTCCATGCTTCCAAATACTATTTTCATGGTATTTGGTATTATCAGCTGTCAGAGAGAGAGAGCAGCCTCATTTGGTGACAAGAAGAACAAGTTCTCTAGTGTAGGAACATGAGGAGAAAAAACATATGCAGGTTTTCTGCATCATAAGACCCCCCCCCCCCCACGCACACACACACCACCCCCTTCCCTCCCTCCCTCACCAGCTGAATGAACGGGAGATTGGGGGGGGGGGGAACTCGCTAGTAGAAGCGGCAGCGCTACGTCGCGCACAACCACAACAACGGCAACAACAGCAACAGCAACATGTTGCAGTGGATTATCACTGTTTGTGTAACGTTGAGACACCGGGACCACGGAGCAGAGCGAGTCCTCACAGTGCAAATGCACGATGGTCGGTGTGACGTGCAGAGCAGCAGGACGACTCCTCAGTCCATGAGCTTCATGTCTCAGACCAGATCATGTGAATCCAGCTGCAGAAATATCTGGAGGACGGGGGCGTCGCGCTAACCGTAGTAACTCACACACACAGACATGCACACACATCCTACCTGTGGTCACGTCTGGAGAAGCAGCTTCTCTGTTTCCCCCAACTACGGAGCGGCCCGAGGTTAGCGCATTAATTGCGCATTAAAAAAAATAGGGCCGTTAAAAGCATTTTGCTTTAAGGCATTAACTTTGACAGCCTTTCCTACTTTTCACGTCAAGACGCGGGCCAGAAGTAGGGGGGCCGCGGGCCGGATGTGGCCCCCGGGCCGGGAGTTTGAGACCCCTGATTTACTGTCTATGGTAACATCATCTTTTAGCAAGACATTCAACACTAGTTTCTCCCAGTGGTAGTACGACCTGCTGGCTCCTGCCTTTTGTAAATGATTGTAAATTCACATGTTTTATATAGATACTTTAAATTTACATTTAGAAGCAGAAACAGACCAGATTGGTCCTTCTCTTAAAACATATTCAGGCCCACTTCCTGGTTCTGGTGCCAGGCTCCACCAACTCCACTGTGCATGTATAAAACCTCACAGTGATGTAACCTTAGTGGGCATGTGGACCCGCTGTGTGCTTTTTAATATCTGAACCATCTCTCCAGTCGTCTCTGTGGACTTTGTGGCTCCTTGTTGATGCACCAACAATCAGATCACAAACATATTTTCACATAGACGACTGTGACCTTTCCTGGTTTCTTCTTGACGTGCTTTTTGTAGATTGGGATGTTCTGGCAGGTCCTGCAGCGTCCAGTCTGTACACAATAACTAACGGAGCTTGAAAACTCATCTGTGATGGTAACCTGTTTTATATCTGACAGATTTCCTGACATTGTTCTCTCATTCTGGACCTTTTATTGTTCCTGTTCAGAGGAATTCTTGCATTTATGAAGCAGTGATATGAGCTCCTCACACTGTGCTCTCTGTGTTCCTGTGAACCATATATTCTACCTGACCTTGCTCTCCCTCTTTGCTAAGACGCCCGCCCACACACTCTGTGCTCCCTCTGTCTGAACTGCTCTTTAAGGCGACTGATTCGCTCCTCACCGAGGTCCTGACCCGGCTCTGGGAACAGATATTTTCTTTTATTGAAGCAGCAGAGCCGAGCCACACACTTTCTTGGACAGCGTCCCTTTCTTGCACTTTTGCAGCTCAATTATTATCTTTGATGGAAATTTTTAGTCTTTTTAACGTGTTGATCTGATCCTGGCACAGATTTTGCATTTCACCGTCTTGGTCAAATAAACTGAAATTGGGCAGTAGATCTTCATTTAGTCTGTTTGTTGTGCTAACACCTTGGACCCCCAAGCTGGCAGAGATGGGACATTCCTCCTCCTTTTGTTTGAGCTGATTACAGCCGCGCCATTTGTGTTGCATTACCCCGAATCGGCATCGTTGATTGCTGCCTCTTTGGACCTTCCTACCCAGAATGCCACACATGTGGCGAGGAACACAGAATGGCTTCAAGAACAGTTGGCTTCAAACTCTACAGTAGGAATGTTTTTATAAATATCCCCGTTGGATGAAAGGAGTCGGGGTAAAGATACACCTCTTACAGGCCCTCGGAGACTCATCCATCTGTGCTGCGTCTCTGAGAGATCCCATTGAACTAATCCACCGTGGACCCAGACGTCTTCTCTCTGCTCCGTGAAAACACAAACAGGGGCTTGATTTTTATAAAAGTAAATGTAACTTCCTGTCCTCTCCACCCTCTTTGTATTTTGGACTCATGCCCGTCACCCTGCCTTCCAAATTTCCGTCGACTTGCAGCGCTCTTTAGCAACAGGTCCGCCAGCGCAGCCACCCGGGGATCTGTGGTTAATGATGAGGTGAAGACTTCTCTTATTGAGGCTGAAGCCGTGCCAAGCTGCTGTGGTCTGAAGTGCATTGAACAGATATGAAAACGGTTACTCTCAGGGATTTGTCTTGTGTTTTCAATGAGGCGTAATGGTCTGGATGAGTCGTCGTGGACCTTACATGTGACCCTCCAGCAGACACATGGTAAAAGAGTAGAAATACCAGATGTGAGAAGGGAAAACCTCTAAACACCTGTATCATTCTAAATCGGCATATAATCAGACCTCTTTGAGCTTTGCTACACTTTCTCCGCGCACCGACTGAGGTTTCACGTGTTTTGACTGGCTGCACTGTGTGTGTGTATGCATGCATATGTGTGTGTGTCTGTGCGTGGGAGTGTGACGGTGATATTTCTCATGGCTGTGCTACAGAGCCGGCACTAAACCGACTCTCTGGTGGGACGTTAACCTGCTCAGCGTATCCTTCCTGAGTCTGCTCAAACAAGCCCAGCTCAGAGACTGTATATCTGCTCATAATGAACGGACAGGAAGTCACTCTTTGTGCGCTCGCATTGTGTGAGGGTGCATGTTTCGGTGTGTACGTGCAGGTGGAGGTCCTGTGAAGGTGTAGCCGCTTTTAGAGAATGGTGTGTGTGTGCACGTGGATCTGTACGGGGGCTGAAAGTATATTTGCTGTGTAATATCTGGTGTGTGTGTGTGTGTGTGTGTGTGTGTGTGTGTGTGTACATCAGTGTTGGGCAACTTTAAAAGGTTATTAGCTATAGTTACTTGTTACTTTCCCCAAAAACTGAGTTAGTAACTGAATTACTACATTATAAAAGTAACTAACTACCAGGAAAAGTAACTATTGTGTTACTTTTTTATAAAATGCTCATACGTCAAATTACTTGGTTACTTCCAGATAAACAGCTTTTTTCCAACTAGTTGATGGACTGAAAAAACATGTGTGGGCTATATAGAAGGTGTATTATTTTGTGACAGGACTTTTTGAGTAAAGTAACAGTGCATTATATTGTCAGTAATGGGAACAGTGTTATAACGGGGGAAACAGCGCTACTTTTTTCAGTAGGCTAACAAGTACTCAAAAAAGTTACATGATGGTGATCGTACATGCACGTGTGTGAGTCCATCTCATGTTCTTTCTTATTAATTTAAACTATTGAACAGTCAATTATCCATCATCCCTTGGAGTCACATTTCTGTCCTGGCAGTGGTGTGCACAAGGGGGGACGGGGGCCCTTGTGCCCAATTGTTGAAAAACGCATGCTAAAGTGCCCTCTTCAATGACGAGGACGCGCTGTAAATGCCCCTTTTTTTTCTTTTCGCCCCTTCCCTTCAAAAAGTCTGTGGTCAATCTAATGCTAATGCTAATGCTAATGCTCTCTTTTAGCATGAAAGCTTTGCTTTCAGAAACTCAGTTGGAATTTGTTTGCTAAATTCTCCACTGTATTGACCAGCTGGTTTCTGCGTCACTTCTGTGTACTCTCACATGTCAGTACACTGTGTACACTCGCAGGTGTGACTCTCAGCTGGTTAGTATTATCCCACATGAAACGCTGCCATTGTCCGCTCACTGGAAAATGATGAATGTAAAGTGCGAGCGCAGTTGACGGCCACCTGCCGGCTGCTTTGCCCTCTTGACTTTAGAATAAACAGTTTCACTTTGCTGTGAGAGACACCTCCGTCACGCGACAACGATATTAAGCTGCCGTCAGCGTCAACACCACGTCGTCGCTGTTTTCACAAGTTTGAAGATAAATGGTCAATCGATGGTTCCTCTCCCGCTGCGATGTAGCCAAGATGGCGTCCGTCCTCCATCCTGGCACCGCATGTTGCTGTGTCTGTGTTAATGTAAGTACGTGAATTGAGACAGTGTATGAGACTGAAACAAGAGTGAAGCCAACCTGAGCAGAGCAGCAGACCTGAGTACTAATTCTCTGCATTCTTTCAAATGTTGATTTATTATGAAAAATATTTGAATCAGTGTACATTAGGATCTTAGATTTTTCCTTTATAAAACACTGAGAAGTGGGAGCTGTAGCCAGGTGGAGCTCTGAGCAGAGGTCCCTGGTTAACGGCCACTATGATGTTGTCCTGCAGACCAGAGCCACCCTGACCCCCTGTTTCCTGCTTCTCTGTGTCCTGTCTGAAAAAAAGGGTGAAAAATACCACAAAAATATAACAACATGAACAATGAGTTCAATTTTTAAAGAATCAGATTTTAACCCAAACATGTGGTCACATGACAAGGAGTTTTGTGTCCTCAGATTCTTTGGCAACATAAAGTTTTTTAAAAAAAAACATATATTAATGTAAAAGTGCTAAATTATTCTAAAGGATAAAAGCTCCAAACAGTGAAAGTACAGGCTGAGCTGGTTCCTACTCCATCGTTGTGTTAGTGCATCACTCACAGATCAGTGAACAATGTGAGAGTCGTGTTCTGGATCAAACAACAAATATTTCTTGTTGATTTTTTTTTTCTTCTATCAATTCAGCGGTGTCCAGATGTAGCAGGCCCCTCCCCCTCCCCCTCCCCCTCCTCGCTGCTGTCAGGTTAAAAGAAAAAAGCTCCAAGTTATTTTCCGATACAGTTCAGGCCAGGTCTGGTGGACTGTAGGCAGCCATATGGAGAGGGAGCTCTGGAAACATCCCATTACAGGTCATATATCACAGGTCTGACAGCAGCCATTCTGCCTTGTTTTCATTTCAATCACGAGTGCAGCTGCGCCGGAGAGCGGCGAGGCTCTGCCACGTTAACCCACTGAAGCCTGGGAGACGGTCACCGGGGGCACAGAGAGCACCCGGGGGTGTTGAACGTATCTGCTCGATGCTTCATGTCCGTCAGCAGCAGCTGACACGGCTCTGGTTAATGTCGAGCTGGACTGTCGTTCTCCTGAAGGTCAGCAGTGCCGTACATATTTTTGTGCCTGAGCCGCAGATGGTCGACGTCTCTCTCGCATTTTTATTTCTGGACATGTTTGAAGTTTTTTAAGAAATTCAAAAACAGTGTTAACTCCTTTTTTTTTTAAACATACACAACAAGGAGCATGTTGTCAACATGCAGCAGCTGTTTGTGCAGCTAAAGCAACACTTGTCTCAGAATCAGCTGAGATTCTCATGTGGTACTGATAAAGCACCACATGGAACATGCTACAGGAAATCAGATTCCTGTGTAAACAGATTGTGAACTGGCTCTGAAATCTCCTTTTAGTCGTTTTTAAATCAAGCTTTCACACTAACTATGTCTTTGAACATGTTTCTATGATTTTAATTAATTATTAGTTACTGTATATCACATATAGGAGGAGACCTGATCATTATGTAGTCCAGGCCCACACCACCACCACCACCATGAGCCATTATGCCCTGATGAAATGGCAAAAGGTCCCAGGTTCAACTCCCTGCTGTGTGGTGTCATTATGCCGTTGACTCTGTCCTCTCAAACAAAGGCATAACTCCTATTAAAATACCTTTTGAAATAAAACACAGTATAGTCATAGTCACGTCCGTCCAGGTCCTAAAGCCAGTTGTCGCATGAGTCCATTTGGTGTCTCTTGGCTCAGGGTGGGAGGGGCCACCTGCCTTAATGTCACCTGTGCCGCCTCTTTAACCGTCTAGATAACCATATTTTACATTTTATATTGTTCTCCGTTTTGACTTTTCATACTGTAACATTGTTTGGTCACAGGGTTTCACTGTTTCTTTGGTTAAGTTGTTGTTTCCCCCATTTGTATTTAGTTAAAGCATCAGTATGTAACTTATTTGGCTTTTTATTAGCAAAAATCTAATATGTCTTTCATAAATCCGTATTTCACTGAAGTGGAATCACACCCGCATACAAATGAAAGCTTTCTGGTTCCTTAGAATGAGTTGTTACAAGTCGTTACAAATACATAAGTGGGCGACGCACCGAGCAGAGGCGGCCATGTTGCATCGCCATTTTTTACGTTGAGTGGCAGCGTGACCGTAGGTAACCATAGAAACTGAGCGGAGCTGTGGGCTCGGCCTGTTAAAACTGTCACCACTGTGTAGTGTGAGGAAGGACGGAGGCACAGGTGTTGCATTCAGGTGCAGTCAGGCAGACGGCCGTCGGCAAACCAACCGGATGTCATTTTACTCCACCAGAGAAAGACGGTAAAACGTGGGTCAGGTAAACAATACCATCACCATGACAACATATTGTCACGCCTGTATTGTTTTGCCTCGTGCTGACGGACCACTTGTTTACATAGACGCTTGTTTATCCTGTTACATGCAGCGTCTGTTGTCTGTCTGACGTCTGCCCAGGTTCACCTGAATGCAACATCAAGAATACGTTCAGATATGCAACCGCACTGCTAGATGGGGGGAATTCCTACATATTATAGGCCTACCTTTAAGTAAGCTGCTGTATTATTATTATTTCTTTCTTTTTTTTACAGGTTAACCTTTTTTTTAGCGAGTTTGCTAAAGTTGGTTCGTCAGTGTGTTAGACAAGCAGGACAGATGAAAAGTGAGAGGAAAAGTAAACAGTTCGTCCTCTGAGGAGCTTGAAGGGTAAATTTAATGTCAAACTATCCAATATTTATCCAGATATAACTTTTCTACTAACTCTAAGAGTTAGTTAGACAGGTCAACACTGTCAGCATTTACTTTTTGAAACACCTGAGTGGATTCACATTGAGCAAGGCACTGGACTGTCAACCTTGGTGCGACCATTTTCACCCGAAGCAGATCTGTCCGGTGCTGAGAAAGAGCCTCTGAGTGGAGAGAAAAGTCCTTGTGGCTTTTTGTATTACTCCCACTAACAAAGTACCTTCTGCCCAAAACCAAGTGAGTGTGAGCTGATTCGCTGAGATCTCCACTTTGGGAGCCGCTGCTGTCTGGCCGGAGTGCTTATTTGTAGACGATCAAACCCGCTTCCTTCCACTGTGTAATCTGTTCCTCATGGATTTCCTACAGAGTCCATTAAAATGTAGCGCATAGTAGTGGGGCAAATGAGGAGAAATGGAAACAGTGAAGAAATAGGTGCCCTGGACATGCGGCTTTGATAGAAACCTCTGTCATGTTTCAGTCTGTGTGAGTGAAATGTGATTTGCGAGGCTCTGCCAAAACTCTCGATCCCAATCTGTCTCCGAGACGGACACGACACAACTTCATGTATTTGTAATCGTCCATCTGTTTTTCCTTCAGGGAATTCAGACCTGTAGCCTTCGTGTTGAAGCTGGATTGAGTGGACTGAACCAGGACAAGCAGGTTGAGAAGCGGGTTTCTCCATTAGAGTTGTAGCGGAAGACAAATGTCAATACAATTTGAATTTTGGGATTTATTTTTCATTTCTCTGTGAGGTAAATCAATTACCCTCAAGCTCAAGTAAACCTGATGGAGAAGTTAGAACAATAATTCCTCCACAGCCTCAGTTACTGCTGCTTTATTTATTTTATTTCAAGTTTCATCCACACTGGCTTTTTATGAACTTAACTTTTAACTTTGTATGTTTTCTAACAGGATTTAAGATTTACTACATTGTAAATTTCCAAAATATTTCCATACAGAGTTTCTCACCAGCTTCTGTCAGTGCATGAAAAGAAAAGAACTGTGATAAATATATAAAATAGAAAGTAAAATCTGAGGAGACTTGCCACAACATTAAAACATTGACAAACACAACACGTGTACAAAGACGTTTTTTTACTTGATTACATTCACATCACAAACCAGCATCAATGTGCAACTACGAATAAAAAAGAAATGAATTAAACAAACTAATTAAAAGGTTAGTCAGACAGCTAATGCCGATCTGAGACGATGTGATTTGCTCGTGTATTTGCTGCTGCATATTAACACCTTAGAGAAAATGACTGTCAACATAATTCTCTAACGCGCAGGTGTTCTCATAGATTTTCATGTGAGTTTGGTAATATGCGTAATATCACAAATTACCTGAAACTGAAGCAACAAGCTCACCCGTCAAAGATCTTGCGATTATATTCAACACATAAATGTCCAGAAGATGAAAAAACAGCCCACAAAGACCCCAAATCACAAAATCACAAGAAATTACAGATTCAATTGATGGAGGTAAAGCTAGCCTCCATACTGTAGGTAGCACCCTGCACAAGACAGCATTAAAATGCAAGAAGAGTGGAAACATCCACTCTCACCTAACTCTTCTACTTTAGGATCTTTCTAATTGATTAATGATAGATAGATAGATAGATAGATAGATAGATAGATAGATAGATTGATAGATAGATAGATAGATAGATAGATAGATAGATAGATAGATAGATAGATAGATAGATAGATAGATAGATAGATAGATAGATAGGACACACTTTACTTTTGTCATTACTAAATTAGTGAATATTATTTTTGCTAATACTTGTATGTATCATTTCAACATTTTTGATGTGCAGTTAATTTTAACTAAGCAGTAATTTTGATAAGAATATGTTACATTATATAAGCTCATGAGTTTTTCTAACATGTGCAGGGGTAAAAGTCTAAAGAAAGTGAGTGTGCAGTAAAGTTAAACTCCACCTCTGCTCTGAACACAGGTTTATACTGTGATTTATCTGTTTGCTGGTTGGTTTGGAGTTTAAAACTGTATAAATTACACAGGGATGTTTCTGTAACGTCTGTGCCAACAAAGAGAAGGAAACGTACGGTCGGCAATTAAAGGATCAGGGCCACTAAAAAAAGGAGGGCGGACATGTCATGAATCCTTTTTACAAATCCCTTCTTCTCCTTTGTTTCGTCCTTCGCTGAGCTTTTATTCTCCCTCAGTGGAGGTAGACGTGCTTTCAGAGCAGGTAGAACAGCCAGAGAGAGGAGGTGTGTGTTGTGCTCTCGCTCTTCCTCTCTCTCTCTCTCTCTCTCTCTCTCTCTTGCTCGCTCTCAGAGGAAAACAGCTGTTGTGTCCAGGAGGAAACATTACTTTTTTTCCCATCAGGCTTTTTTGTCCGTGATGGACAGCGGTCTGGTTTTGGCTTGAGTTGCGTTGTAGGATGCAGTTTATGGGCCAGAACGCAGCAGGGGGGGGTGGAGGCGAGGAGGCCAGGGCTGTTTCTGTTCCTCTCTGCGAATAGCGAAGGTCCCCCACGGCGGCGACCCCTCTGACCCCGTCGTGAGAGCATCTGGGGAGAGGGACCCGCTCCTTGACCCCCGGGTCCACTTTCTACGTCGTCCCGGGACCGGCGGCATCTGAGGGGTCTCACTGTTTTCTTTCAATTACAGATTGGCTCGCAGTGTTTTCCTCTGTGTTCACTGATCGTAAATTATACCTGTCGCACTTTTATTTGTTTTTTTCTTTTGGCTCTTTCTTATCCAGGTTTATTTACTCGGTGGAAATTAGATTTTTTTTTTCTTTCTTTTTTTCACATTTTGGATTTTGCAATTAAGCTCAAACCAGTCACCAAACTCAAAGAGAGGAG
The DNA here is from genome assembly GCF_045865225.1 of Trachurus japonicus. Lineage (NCBI taxonomy): Eukaryota > Metazoa > Chordata > Actinopteri > Carangiformes > Carangidae > Trachurus > Trachurus japonicus. The sequence goes on from NC_140922.1 coordinate 4,663,544, forward strand.
AGAAAATATCAAGTCAGTGTCTGCCAACAAATATACACAGGGTGCAACATGAAGGATGTCAGATGTGTGTGTTTAGAGAGGTGTTGAATGAATCCTTCAATTTAAGTCATTAACACCCATGATAAAACATTTTCTCTGTAGGCCTAGATGTTGATAACGATGACATTTAAATTTCTTTCAGGGCAGTCAGTTTAATAAGTCTAGAATAGAAGAGAAACTATGATCAATTAGGCTTTTAATAAGAAATATTAATATAATGCATTGTGAATGGGTTAATGCATCAATCAAATGAATGTTTCCTGTTTTATGTGTAATAAGGTGCTAATCTCTGTGGTCACACTTACCAGATAGTATTTAAAGCTAAAACAATAAGTCAACTGAGATACATTTAATTTATTAAACAATGAGTCATTTAAGTCTTTTCAAAAGCAGAAAAACTAAATGAAACAACTTTGCACTGGTTCCTCAGTGTCTGTGGCAGTAAACTCAAAAACTCTGATTACTGGGAAAACAATCAATTCACATTTTGTGTGAATGTGAATTGATCATTTAAAGCATTTTCTCACACTAATAAACCTGGATGGATTAATCAGTTAAAGTGAGAAGATGATTAGCAGATTAATCGATGATGAAACAGTCTTCAGTTGCAGACAGATTTGTGAAATGAAATGTAAATATCTGATAATCCAACATGTTGACAGGATGCTGATCACATGACGACCTCAGACTCAGCAGAGCAACATCTTCCCTTCTCTACGAGGCATCACAGCCATTAACTGTGATTCAGACACGTTCACATTAAACCTCTGACCCTCTCTCTTTCTCTTTTTCTGTCTGTCTCTCTCTCTCTCCCTCCCTTGCCCAGGCCTTTGTCTCCCTCTCTCTGCTGTACTGGGCTCTGCAGAGCGTCACTCAGCTGCTCAGCATCAAGAAGAAGGTGGACTGAGTCTGGACACGAGGCGACTGATTGCTGCGGGAATCTGAGTGGATATAATTCCACAGTAGCATATTTTAATCACCATTAACACTGCACAGCCTCGTTTACATGTGGCCTCCATCGGCTTCTGCTGGAAAATTGAAACAAAATGGTTGTTTCAGCTTTTTTTAGAGACTCTTTATGACTTTGTCAGGAAAAAGGCAAAGTACTCAACAATTTTATATCAAATGATATAGAATTTCCTGTGTTAAAATCCAGGTTCAGAAAAACAGAAAAGCTGCACTGATGATTAATTTACTAATCATTCTGCATGTTTATATTCAACACTAATCCCTGTGCACATTAACAAAACAATATATACCTCTTGTAGAGCAAATACTGTTTATACTGTTGATTTTCCTTTTGATTGTGACATTGTACAACACTGTTATTTTCTGCATCTCGTTGCAATAAAATATTAGTAATGTTTGATTTCCAGTCTCCATTTGTGATTTCCTTAAATAATGCACAAAGGCCAAAGAGACTGAGGATAAGAGAATTTATAAAAATGTAAATGAAAGCCTGGAGGCTGTGCAGCGTGGCAGCTCTGAGCTGGAAGATTATTCACACCAGTTCATCCTCCAACCTCCGGATCATGTGTGGGAGTGACAATCAGTCCACAGCAGATGGTGCTGTTCTCCTCCACCATCATCCTCATTTAAATCAGCTTCACGCCGCTCATGTCTTCATCAAGGAAATCCGCTGATACACTGAGGTCAGAAGGTACGTAACATCAGAGGAAGAGGAGGTGGATTTCTAAATTGACCTGAGTTTGGTTTTGACAGGTGTTGACTCTATAAAGACAAAGAACCCATATAATTTAAAGCATATCATGCAGATTACACATAAAACCAATGATCACACACAGCACCATGTCTCCCCTTCTACCTTCACCTTTCCCGCTGGAAGCTGCCAGTTATGTGCAGTTACATAACATCCACATGGTGTTATCATTCAAGTGCAATAATATTAAATACCAGTGTGACATTGTTTAATATTGATGAGATGAAAATACCAGGGACGAATAAAGAGCAGAAGCAGGTGTGAATGTTCCTGATGAGTCACAGATGGTTTCGCTCCACCGTACATATGTGCAGATCGTTAACGGAGCAGAGGGTTCAGTCAAATAACAGCCGACACCTCATCAAACATGTTCATCATCGCACAGTCTGTGGAGAACAGTTGGCAGAACCAGATCATCTCCGTGTTGTGTGGAACTGTAAAGGAAACTTGGGTATTGAGTCACCTGCTGTGACATCACAGATTGGGGGCGTGGCCAGATGGTTTAAACTCTGTCTCATTATGGCGGATTGTGTTCGTTATCACCACAGTATGTGCAAAGGGGAGTGTGGGCACTCGCAGTAACTTTTGATACACTGTGCAAACACTGTACAAAGTGACTTAATCAGTTCATTTGTGGATTCTAGTTTTTTGAATGAGGGAAGAGATAGTTCAACATTTTGGTAAATTGCCCCATCGCCATAATCCCTATAGTTTTAGGAGTAGGTTCGTTACCTTTAATTGTCGGTGCAAGCTGTTTTTAGAACGGCGGAGCAGAGCCGCGAGCTGCTCAGAGCTACGCTACGGAGGCTAATGGAATTTCTTGGTTTCCCTCATCAAACTCATCAAATACACAATCCAACAACTCCAAAACGCTCTGGTGGACAAGTTGTGACCTGCACATTCACCACGCTATGAGATAATAAAGGAATGTTATGAGACAGAGTTGTTTTAGAGGCAAACGCAGAGACTGCTTGCTGAAAAACTGTCCCCAACGGAAACGTGCATCAGCGGTTTTGCATGAATTTACCTTGAAAACAACTCTGTCTTGTAACGTTCCATTATTATCTCTTATTACACGGCTCTATTGAATCCTGCTCTCTGATTGGTCCAGCGCTGCGTTCTGCCGTCGTCATGTATAACAGACCGTTGCTAGGGACGCCGCTCTGATCAGCGCAGTACAGAAAAGAGAAACTATGCAGGATATTTACCTTGTGTTTCATTTTTACCGTCATTAAACAGCGTCGGACTAACAGTGATGTTAGATAAATGACTTGTAACTTGTTACAGAGAGAGTGGAGGCTCCTTCCACATCGCTGCTGGAAACCAGACCTGCTGATCAGAGCCTCTGACCCGGTGTCACAGCTCTCCTCTCGTCTCGGTGCAGCTGGCACCGCGGCTCCGCGACACAAACGCACCCCGTAAACAGTAAAGTTAATCTCTTGTTTATGACAGATATGACTACACACAATACACACATCGTAACACGTGTATGGTAATCCATCGATCCACTGATTGATTATCAAAGGCTTCAAATGCACGAACGGGAGGAGGCTCGGCAAAACAGCGGAAGTGACCGGTCTTGCAGATTCGCTAAGTTAAATGCAATTTTAAATCGATGAAAGTCGTATTTTGGTCAACATTATGTTTCAAATTAATTATTTCACTCGTAAACCGTGTACAGTTCCATACAACCTGTCGGGGTTTATTTCTCCATAACAACCTCCGAACTATACATTATCCCTTACATAGCGTGGTGAATGTGCAGGTCACAACTTGTCCACAAGAGGTTTTTGGAGTTGTTGGATTGTGTATCTGACGAGTTTGATGAGGGAAACCAAGAAATCACATTAGCCTCCGTATCGGCTGTTCTAAAAATAGCTCACACCTGTCATGCCCTTTGTGTGCTCCCCTCTTGAGTTAAGTTGTTTCCTGTTTTATTTTGAAGTTCTGTGTCCTGTCTTCCTGTGTCATGGACTTTGTCTTTCGGTCCCTGTTGAGTTCGTGGCTGTTTTCGAAACCGCATACTACCGTACTGCCTACTACATACTGCGTTATATGTACTGTATACTGCATACTGAATGTGGGATTCAGTATACCACTTCAGCAGACCGACGCCGTTATCATCGCAGTATGCAGTATACGAGTTTCCCAGAATGCATTTCACGGCAACCGGTAGCAGTAGCTGTAAAACAGGCTAAAAGCTGTTTTATTTCTCGCTCTAGCGCTGTAATTATGTAACTTTATTAAGTTTTAATATTTTTTCATGCGAGAAAGTGACTGTTAAGACCCCAAATATACGGCCAGTTTATCCAAATGACGGCTGTTTAAAAGTTTGCTCCGATGTTTTTCGGAGAAGTGAAGCTCCACAGGGGCCGGGACATCACAGAGGCAGCAGCCCGGCTCCTGACGTGCTCGGCCGGCCAGCACTACGACGTCATTCCGGAGGAGAAAACCATCGCTAATTAACTTACCCGCAGGTTTTTAAAGGTTTACCACCGGCTGGTTAAATTATTTTTAGGAGAAAAATGTTGGTCTCATTGATGAAATCTCAATTGTGGCAGTAGCATTAGTTTGTTTGAATGTAAAGTGAAGCTTCTTGTGTGTAAGCAGCGCTGCCTCGGGCCTCTGGAGCCTAACGTTACGTACAGAAATCACCACATTTACAAAAAATAAACAAATATTTTACAATGAACCGATCAGTCTGCATTAAGTTTTATTTTATTAAACTATAGTTACGGTACACGGCTACACTACCGTCTTTGGTTAAGCTCTGGTTACGTTAGGACGTCAGGGGAGCATTGCATTGTGGGATACAGTAGGCGATGTAGACTGGTCAGATGCATACTGGAGATATTTTCCGAATCAGTACGACATCCGGGAACTTTTCACATACTGCAGATTTTGCTTTTGTTCGCATACTGCATACTGCATACTACATTTTGGCCAAATCAGTACGTACTAGCAGTATAGTATGCGGTTTCGAATACAGCCAGTGTTTTATTTTGTACTTTCGTCCTGTGTGCTTCCTGCTTGTGATTACCTAATGTGTCTCACCTGTGCTGATTGCACCACCTGTGTCTTCCCTTGTGTATTTAGCCTCAGTGTCTCCCTTTGTGTCGGATTGTCTGCGTTTCTTGTTCCCTGTGAGTAAATTAAACCTTTTTGCCACCAAACCCTGGAATATGTGCTGTCTGCATTTGGGTCCTTCCCCCAACTATCCTAACAGTATAATCCGACCAGACTATGGACCCAGCAGACAGATCCCCTCCACGTACTGTATGATGACTCTTTTTGAGTATTTTGCTTACCTGGCAGAGAGGACTGCCAGGAGGGAGTCATCTGCCACCAACTCCCCCAGGCCCAGCAGAGGAGTCTCCTCCCGCTGCCGCCAGCAGCCCCAGCCTCGTCCCCAGCAACCCACCTACCCAGCAGGGACGGATCCCTTTGTGGGTACAAGGCTGGCACTGGGGGGGCCGCTCAATTCAACAGGTCTACAGAGCGGGGCTAGCAGCCTCCAGGCCAGCCAGAGTCTCCCAGCCTTCTGGTGGGAAGCGGGCTGGTCAATCCTAGTGTCATCCTAGTGGTGTTCCTTGTATTCCTGGGGTGTTCCTGTAGTCCCTGAGACTGTGGAAAATGAAGACCTTTTTGTCACTACCCTGCTCAAGAGTCTGCATTTGGGTCCAGCCTGCTACCTCAACCCTGACAACACCAATAAATAAAGGTAACAATGACTACTATGACTATGACTAGGCCTATAGGGATTATGGCCATGGGTCAATTTGCCAAAATGTTGAGCTATCCCTTTAAAGTAATATAACCTTATTCACTGGACCAACAATATCAATCACAAGTGATTATTCACTTTTTTTAGATAGAATAATATGCAATAGGGGGCGGTGCGTGGCACAGTGGGTAAAGCGGCCACCCCATGTAGAGGCTACAGTCCTTACCGCAGGCGGCCCCGGTCGGTTTGAATCCCGCGTCAGGCAACCCTTTACTGCATGTCATTCCCCCTCTCTCTGCCTCCCTCTTTCCTGTCTATCTCTACTGTGTGCTATCAAATAAAGGCCAAAAAAAGCCAAAAAATATATATACTTAAAAAAAGAAAGAAAAGAATAATATGCAATAGAATAAGAGAGGTGCAATTAAATTAGTCGTGCAATAACAATGATAGAACTGTGCTATGTATGTGAACAGACGTTTTCTCTTGTGTCCAAGACAAATTTCTACAATAAAGTAACTAAATTAAAACTAAACTAAACAGGTCGTAAGAGGGTTGTTAGAATTAAATTCATTTAAATGACCTTTATTTATACAGGGTGGTGCAATGATCACAGCTACATTCCAGAGGAGGCTGCTTGGCGGAGTGATTTCAAAAGTGTAATTAGTTCCGAGAGTATTTGCTTCATGTGTTGTAATGTTACATAATTATACATGATTATTTCATAGCGTGGTGAATGTGCAGGTCACAACTTGTCCATGAGAGTGTTTTGGAGTTGTTGGATTGTGTATTTGATGAGTTTGATGAGGGACAGAGGACCTGTACCATTCACCTCCATTGTGTTCGCTGAGCAGCTCTCGTCTCTGCTCCGCTGATCTCAAAACAATATGCACCGATAATTAAAGGTAATGAACCTAGTGCTATGACTATGGTGATAGGCGGATTTGCCAAAATGTTTAACTATCCCTTTAAAAACAGTTGTAGCCTACTTTATCAACATCTAGATGCAAAGACTATATACAACCTACTAAATTAAGATGAGTAAACTTGAGGGATTAATATAATACAATAAATATTTTAATGGGTTTAGTGTAATAAAGCCTGTGTTGTGTTGTGGCTAAATAAAAAATCAATTGCGTTAACAGTTTTAAGGAAATGATGTAAACTATTTATTATGACAGATTTCAGATCAACATGATGTGATGTCGTCATTAAAACGCCAAGAGTCACGTTGAGCAGCACTGAAGTTACTGAACCACTTAGTGTTATTTGTTGCTGTAACCTCCCGTTTTGTGCTTTTATTGCTTCATCAACATGTGCACTGACGGCTGAATGTGTTGTGCTGTCGCTGATTAATGTCACAGTGATTAGGCAGTGACTCTGTTTCTGGTTTACAGTCGGTTCATAAATGATCACAGGAGGCAGAGAGTTCAAACAGCTGAGAGGCAGAAGCAACAGCTGAGTCTCAGCTTTAACTCCTCAACTTAAGACCTGATCCACTTCCATTTATTACAACATGACAGCATCAAAACTGTGAACTTGTGTTTGTGAATAGTGTTTTGGCAGAGATGAAGAGCTGCTGCGCTCACACCCCCCCTCTCCCTAATGACCTGTTGGGTTATTGAGGCGATCCACCAACGAGACGAGAGGCTGACATATTGATCGCCGCGTGGAAGGATATGGCCTTCACCTTTACATGAAATCCTACTAATAAGTGGTGAGGGAATTCAGCCCGGGGTCCTGCTTAATGGAACGAGGAAATGTCGCTGGAGAAAGACGATCAATGCGAGCGTCAGTGAGAATTAGATCTGGCTCTGATGTAAGAGGCAGCCAAAACAAGCCAACGCTCGTTCACCCACTGCAGTGCAATGGCAGCTTACCTCCCAATCATCACAGCCATAAATCAAAACCAGTATTTCATTAATAGCCACACTCATGTAAGTGATGGAAAAACACAAACTCATTTTAGCATCTGATGATCTGCTCAACGAGAAAATATCTGCAGCTAATTGGAGTTTGTCTCCATTAGAATTCAAGATATTGATTCAGTGCAGAATTATCCACGGGTATTACACAGATCATTTTCTCTAATTACAAGTTTTACGGTAAAAGCACGAGGCTGTCAGTATTCAAAGTTTTTGATATCAATATAATCGACAAATCCAATGAAAAGACCAAAACAGTCACTCAACACTTTCTAATTTTCTTTCAGCTTCAAACCCATTCATCCCCACAGAAGACATAAATCTTAGAGTCATAAACATGCAATTTATTTTCTCTAAAAACGTTACGTGCTAAAACATTTTTGAAAACACTGGGGTATTAAGCATACGTTTTTCAAAGAGGAGTAAACTGTCATTTCATTAGGGACTATTTTCTGCCGTGGACTAATACACAATCTGTGGATAGTTGAGTGTTTACAGCAAACCAAGTTGTCCAACCTAAACGGTCATACCCAGCTAACACATAATGTTCCAGTAACTTTCCCAAAACACAAGTTTTCTACTAAACATTCCCTAAAGAACATTTTAAATACATTTCAAAGGAAGAGACCCAAATATACAAATCTGTGGAAAAGATCAAACAGAAGATGCCAGCATCAGGCTGAGAATGTTGTCTGTCCAGCGTCCTGCAGTGTCCTCATACCTTTCAGCACCCCTATAGGCTATCACATTTGATCAAGGACAGCCCACTGCTATTGAGCAAGAGCGTCAAAGCTAGACATTTCGAAGGGAAAATTCAACCCCATTTGGTGCACAAATATCAGATTGTGAGCTTGAGGAAGAATACAGTCAGAAATCCTCAAAACACAGTGCAGCAGTTCTTGCAGGGGGCAGTGAAGCACAGATGAATTCTCTTCTTGATGACCTCCTCTCTGGATTAAGATGTCATGGACATCCTTAATTGCCAAAGACGGGTACTCCGTACGGCCAGATCAGTGGGTATCAAAACAGCCTATCCAATATGCAGCACATAAATTTCAGCATGCAAGATGAAATAAAAAAAACACTGATAAACTACCCAGAAAGTGTCACTGCTCAGCTCACATCACTTGAGCTCTCACTGAATGCTTGCCACTTTTTAAGAGTAGCAACTCTTTGTGCCATCCAGTTGGAACCTGCTGTTCCATCAAAGCCACAGGATGGTTCAACATAAAAAATCAACACTTGCTCCCGCACTCACTTGAAGCTCTTTTATTTAGTCAACGTTTCGGTCTATTGACCTTCATGACCTTCATCAGGACCCAGTAGGCCTAGCTATTTTACTTCTGTTGTGTGTGACTTCCTTTAAAAAAAAAAAAAAAGCACACTCATGCAATTAAGAGCAAGAGACTTTGACAATAGCTGCGTTTCCATTACAGATTTTCGCAAAATAAAAGCGATATTTCTGAAACTTCGAAAAAGTGCAATTGCTATTTGCGGGTGTTTCCATTGAAAGGTATTTTGCGAATGAGCCGTAATGCATCTTGCGTTCCTATGGTGACGGCACAGCGATCTCAGCTGCCGACAGCTGTTGCTGTTATAGTTTTTAACAAAGACAAAAACAGCGCTTGATTACTGAAAGGCAAAGCCCGTGTGGCGCTGGCAGCGGCCACAAATAAGGACGCACTCACACGGGCCAGTTGTACCGTGCTGAAGCTCGAATGCCCCCTCCTCTGTCCCCCGCTGGCCCGCACTCACACCACCTCCAACCCAAGCTGATCAAGCACGGCCTCCGTTGATATAGAGGGATTATTTGTTTAGCAACACGGCGGATGTGCGCTTTAACCTGACTGCAGAAAGAACGGAGCCTTTTAACACCAGCGGTGATGAGGCGCTGACAACAATACAGCCTATGGTTGTGTTGTGTGGACATCCACATCCAAATACCTCCATGATGCTCGTATGTAATGTCCGTCTTGTGCTGAAGCCCCAAATTGCATAATTGTCCCGAAAAAAATTAAATAAGTCTATATTTTAAGCTTGTTTGGTGGTCCGGCGTCAGTGCGGTTACTGCGAATCACGCGAGATTTGGACGGACCAGGAAGAGGAGCTTTGAGAAGCTTCCGCTACAAACAAGCTTAAAATATAGACTTATTTAATTTTTTTCGGGACAATTACGCAATTTGGGGCTTCAGCACAAGACGGACATTACATACGAGCATCATGGAGGTATTTGGATGTTTTTTTGTGTGTGTTTTTTTACGAAGAGCTCTGGTGTCCCTTTACAACCGTTATATGGACATGCACTGCTACGCTGAGACCCCCTGTAACTCAGAGAAGGGACGGAGGACTCTCAAACTTCTTCCAGCCCTTAGTCCACATGAGGGTGAGTAGATAATGAGCGAAATATCATTCTAGGGTGAACTATCCCTTTAAGGTGACATTTCGGCGCAGGAGGGAGTGGGAGCGTGGATGCGAGCCAGTCTCCTTCAACCATGCACGGAAAAGGGGAATGATAGAAAAGGTTTTTCTAATTTAATGAGAAACAATGCCCAGGTCAGCAATGCATGACAATAAACATGTGGTTCATTTGTCCCCTCAAGTTACATAAACCAACACAGCGTGGACACACACAACTCCGCTGACGCCGGTGATGTGTAGAAAAGCGAAAAAAGTGTTTCCATTACACTTTTGCGATACACGTTTGTATCGATACGTCTCAAAAACCACCTCATGAGAGCATAAAAACTTTTTTGCGATATTTGAGAGTTTTTTCGAAATGTAGGTGTTTCCATTACCAGTTTTTAATTTCGATATTTAGGTTTTGCGCATTTCAAGGGGTAATGGAAACGCACCTATTGTTTCATATAATTCATTTTATTCCGATAATACCCCTATAGTTTTTTTTTTTTTAATTTCATTTTTAAAACAGTTGGTGAGTTTGCTGTTATTTTCCCATAATGAGAATTATGTTCACCATTTTGGATGCCTTTTTTGACAGACCATCCATATTTATAGCGCGTGTTGTGGTTCCGGGTAAGTAGAGAAAGAGGGAAAAAGGAGATACGAGTTAACTAGCTCAACCGAGTCTGAGAGTGTTTCAGAGGACAGAAGTTCTTATTTCGTGGGGAACGGACAGTGACCTGATGTTAGGAAGTTTTGTGAACTGCTGAGAGGTAAACCTGAGCATATGAGTGTTTTGTAAACTGTGACGAAGCTGTACAGTGTAACAACGGACTTTAATTGCTAACCGCAGTTAGCCGTTAGCTTTAGTCTAGCTTCGTATTTGCTTAGCTTGCCCTCTGCTGTTTATGAATGTATTTGGATAAAACAAGCCCATGTTAAATCAGCCTGATACAGCTTATGGACTTGGAATGAGTGTATTTAATTCAGGAGAGAAAGACTGACATTTTGACGAAGGAGAGAAACATAGCTCCTGTGAACTAAGAAGGGTCTCTCCTCTCCTGCTTGTGAGCTGTGGATCGTGTTGCCACGTGGCGATTGTGAGATTCTGCTGCACCGTGTCCGTGACTCATTCCCTCTTCCCCCTACTAACTGTCTGGAGCCATGGGTACATTATTTACATGCGCATTTTGTTTCGCTTACTGAAAGTGAAGCGGCCAGTTTGTTTTAGGCCCCAACCTAAAAAGAATATAACATTTTGTTGTGTGTGTGTTTGGTCTGAAACACGGGTCTGTCAGTCACTCTGCTCTGCTCTGAGCCGAGGAGAAAACATTTCTCGTATCCTACAGTTTTTATCCAATGAGGAGAGAGAACGGCATGAAGCGCTGTGTGTGCAGCCAAGGGGACGCCGTGAATGTGGTGAGGTAGGGACGAGGACTGTTATGGTGCGTTCAAGGCAACCCGTAACTCGTGTTTTTCCGTCCTGTGAAGTCATACCAGTTCGATCTGGTACGAGTTCACGGGTCAGAAGTTACGAGTGGCCGTTATAGTGACTTTCACCGGTAAAACAGGTCGGAGAAACACGAGTGGGTTGCCTGGAACGCTACAAAGTCGTAAGTTGTGACTTGAAGCTGTAATTTACGGTTTCAAAAGCCTGCCTGGAACGCAGCATTAGCCAAAACGACCGGATCGCTTACTTCTGCTTTAAGTATTTCATATTTTATTTATAAGCTTAAAAAAAGGGAATATCATAAGAGTAACTCAGGCCCCGCCCATAGGTACATGAGACGGGTGTTACATACACAAGCTTCAACATCATGGTTATAAGAATAAATGACAGTAAAGTAGTTCAAACTGTTCAAATAAAAACACTGCTGACTGTCAGTTTCATATGCAGCAGTCTCCTGTTTGACAGTCCTGTGGTTTGTGGACCCGTGTGTGTGTCAAAACAATCTGCAGTGTGTGTGTGTTTATGGTTGTGCAAGGCTGTGACTTATTAATGCTATTCTCTGAAGCTCTATAGCACAGAGGAACCTTATATCAGGCTGCAGCCACACAAGCAATAAGACAAACCACACAGGAGAGAAAAACTGTCTCATATAAAACCATAAAACACCAGGGGCCGTATTCCTAAAGATTCTTAGTGCAAAGAGTTGCTCCTAGTGGCCAAATTCTAAGAAAATTCTTAGAATCATGATGTTTTCTTAGAATTTCCCCAAAAAGTTAAGAGTAGATCCTAGTAAAGATAAAAGCTATTCCTAAATAATCCTAGCTCTTAAGGGTGCTCCTAAGGTGGGATCTGTTAAGAGTAGGGAGGAGGACTTTTAAAGCTATGGTCTACGATTTGGAGCATTGGTAATTATTATTAACATCGTTTATACAGCGATTATGGTCCTGTGGTCCGATATACACAATATAAATAGCAAAAAGAACCAAAAAAATCCATTCAGTCTATCAGCCGTGGGCCTGCATAGAAATTGACCAATGGGCGCCGCGCGCCCCGTCCGGCTCCCACTGGCTCGTATCCTCCGTCCAATCCCCTCGTCTCGCCTGCTCCTCCTCGACCCGCCTCGTCCCCACCCCCTCCGCTTAGAAACTACAAGTAGTTGTAACTGCTCTGAGCTGCTCAGCCACAGACACATGAACCCACCAATTCAGCACCTACTGCCCTCCACCCCCGGTCAGTCTGCCGCTGAAAGCCCCACTAGGATTCAGAGAAGCACAGTACAGAAGCACAGAATGTGTTGCTGCCTGTATTACCGGTACCGGTGCCGTGTCGAGTCTCCCTGATCCTCTCCCAGACACACAGCCGCTTCCAGCCGCAGCCTGACTGGGGTGCTCTGCACCCTGCACACCGCGGCCCTGCTGAGCTCCTGGTCTTCCTCCTCTCCCCGACACACAGCCGCTTCCAGCCGCAGCCTGAGCGGTCTCTCTGCACCGCGGTGCTGCGGAGCTCCAGGCCCCGGTCTTCCTGCTCCTCTCCCCCAGACACAGCACCCTGTGGCCGGTCACCCAGAGCGAGGAGTCTCCCTGTAGCATGAGGCTGTGCTAATGGTTGCTAATGGCGGCGCTGCTCGTACCAGCGGTCGCTGCGGTCCCGTTGCCGGGGACGGCGACGACGGTACTGGCACCGCCTCGTTACCGTCAGCTGGTGCACAGCGGCGGCGCCAGCCCCGATGCCGCCGCTGTGCACCAGCTGACGGTAATGAGGCGGTATTAGGGGGCTAGCGCCGAGCACAGCCTCATGCTACAGGGAGACTCTTGGCGCTGGGTGACCCAGGACAGGGTCCTGTGTCTGGGGAAGAGGAGCAGGAAGAGTCGGGGCCTGGAGCTGCGCGGCGCCGCGGTGCAGAGAGACCCAGGCTGCAGTGGCGGTGCTGAGTTAATGTTGAACAGGTAATCTTTGGTTTTATTGTGGAAGTTGTGACTGTGAATATGACATTTTACTCCGCATTCAAAGCCGCGTTTGGTTTCTGCAGGCAGCAGGCTTGTTGCCTGCTCCGCTCTGCTCTGTGAGGGGAGGGGGGGGAGGCGTGTCTTTTTACAGTCTATGGTCGCGAGGAGGTCCCGAGGGGCGGGCCATACGAGCTCAGAGGGGAGGGGCGGGGGTGTGTGAGAGGTGCTTTTTTCAAATTTTTCTCATCCTCTTTCAAAATGTAGACCATAGCTTTAAACGGCTTAGGAGTTCCCTAAGCAGAGGACAAAATGGCGGACGGAAGAGGCAGGAGAGATTCTCCAAACACTGGATGACAGTGAATTAATGAAACGCTACAGAGTGGATCGTGCAGGAATCATGTTTGAGGTTGATCTCATTAGAGATGCACTTACTTCTCCAACCCAACGCCACAATGCAATACCACCTGAAATGAAAGTCATCACAACACTGAGGTATTTGGCAACAGGGAAAATGCAACAATGCAGCAGTGATGACTTGGGTCTGTCACAGCCCTCCATCAGCAGGGTCATCAACCAAACACTGACAGCATTGTCACAACCTCATATTGTGACACAATTTGTTTCATTTCCACTGGATGCCCGCACTTTACAAGCTCACAAAAGGGCATTTATGGATATCGCAGGATTCCCTGGTGTTGTGGGTGTAATCGATGGGACACATGTCCGAATAATTGCACCGTCAGAAGATGAAGCCGTCTTCGTGAACAGGAAGAGATTTCACAGCATCAATGTTCAGCTTGTTTTCAATGCTGACTATAAGATTTTGGACATTGTTGCTAAATGGCCAGGCTCAACACATGATGCCAGAATGCTCTCTGAGAGTGGCCTCAGACAGCTTTTCGAGGGACATAATGTGCCAGGCATTTGCCACTTGTTAGGAGACAGTGGCTACCCATGCAAACCATGGCTCCTAACGCCTTACCTCCAGCCACACCAAGGGCCGCAACTAAACTACAACAGGTAACCCAAACAATATAGAATTATGCATGGAAATAAAATGTAAACAGCATGTTGGAGTATCCTACATTTTTATTATGTCTGTATTAACTTGTAGGGCCCATAAGACAACAAGGGCAGTAGTGGAGCGTGGCATTGGCCAACTGAAGAGGCGCTTTCATGTTCTCCACGGAGAGGTGCGGCTGACCCCTGATAAAGTCTGCAAAGTCATCATAGCCTGTGCAATACTACACAACATTTGCAAGGCTAGACAGATTGCAGAACCTCTTGAGGGTGATGGTGATGAAGACAGCGATGATGATGGTGAAGAAAATATTCACTTTCCACAGGGGAACATGGCCCAAAGTGGACTGCCTTACAGAGCCCGCTTTACAAATTTACATTTCAGGCAAGTTACAGTATATGTAATTTGAAAACTTGTGTGACTGCATTGAACTAATGTACGACAAATACACCACACATATTACTCACAAAAGACAATATTTATTTGTCATTGCATTTATTTTTTAGGAGCTCAATTTTTAGGCGATAGTACTCCTCCTGTAGGCATAGAACTTTTTTCTGCTGTCTGAGGACATCCATTGTCAACTCCAATCTTCTGTCCTGCAGGGATGATGTCGGAGCAGCAGGTGCAGCAGGTGCAGCAGGTGCAGCAGGCAGGAATGGTGTTTGAGCATCTGCAGCAGCAGACGCAGTAGCAGCAGCAGCGGGCAGGCTGAATGTTTCAGGCTGAGGGTCGTACACCTGCAATGTTGAGGGGCCCGGTTCCTCTGATGGCTCCATGCTACAGAAAGGGAAATGCATTTAGTTTAATTATTGTTTTGTTTTAATTGATTTAGTAGAATGAGCATGCACAAGAGATATGAGAAATGGCTTATGCAATGAATAAACACCATTCTTGATATTTTGTTTACCTGCCTGTTACTCATTTGTCCTACCTTTGTTGCATTTCAATGGCCTGCATCATTGAGGAGTCAATGCCTTCCCTCAGCCCAGTGATAGCAACTTCTGACTGCCCCAGTATTTCAAACACCGTTTCTGCAACCTGGGACAGCTGCCTAGCAGGCGGTCCACCCCCTAAAAAGAGATCCAGTAACCAATATGTACACAATAATTAGGCATTTAAATTAACTTTGCCAGCAGGTGTAGGTAAGTGGTATATCGCTCACCTGTGCATGAAGATTCACGTTTGTGTGCTGCAATCTCCTCTTTTGCCTTTGACAGCAACACATACCACCGCTTCTCGCAATCCTCACTTGTCCGCACAACCAGCGGAAAGGAGGCATTTATCTGCTGTGCTATAGTTTCCCATGCTTGCTTCTTGGCCTGTACTGTGACACTGGGGCTAAATTTACCTCTCAAAATACTTTTCTGCTCATTGAACAATTGAGCCAGGAGCAAACACGTTCCTCTGTCCAGTTGGGTTTCCTTTTTCTTTTCTTCTCCATTGCTGTTCGTGGTAGATTTGAAAGCCAACCAACACTGCCTCTTAGACTTAGTCCACACGAGCCCGGGTATTTTTGAAACCGGAGTTTTGCTCCGTGTCCACATGAGTGGTGTAATAAAAACACTCCGTACACACGCAACCGTGGAATCTGCTACCAAGTGACGCAATGCACGTGTGGAAGGCTGTTTTAACCAATCAAAATACAGTGGAAACCGCTTATGGATCAAAAGGCTTGGGACGGAATCATTTCTATACAAATGCTGTTTAAATAATTTGTTATCAAGAAATCCGCTTATAGTGTTCATTTTTGGTCATTTTATGGATGAAAACATGCGCAAAAACAATTTCAAAACTACGTGTAGCCTATTTATTTTATTTTCGGAGGTGTCCCTTTGACGTGCACTGCTGCAGCAGCCTGCACATGTTGCTGAGCTGTGTCTTGACTCTTGTGCGGTGTGCATCACCTGGCTGGCTGAGCTGTCGGTGCGGCGCAACTCATTATCACTGGCTGTTGTGTTGTCTGTCAAAACATGGATGAATGAAACATATCCACTTTATATCGACCGCGGACGTCACGAATACATTTTCGGCTTTTGGCTCGTTCCTCATCTCCGCATAGGCTCTTTTTATCACTGCATGATGCGACGCGACGCCCCCCCCCCCCTTCCCGTCGTACCCGGTCTGACAGTGACATAGGCTATTGCCTGTTCATTCATGAAAATCATCCCGAAAAACTCTCAATAAACAAGGTGGGGAATAAGAAACTGCGGCGCTACTGTAGTAGTTCTGTCATTTTAAAAACAGCTGATCTGTAGCGTCACTTGTTACTGTAAATGATGCTGTGTGGAAAACCAGCTGTGGTCTGTGATTGAGGGTGAGTTTGGAGCTGACAAGAGGATCGTCCTGACGACCGTTTCGTTATATTTTTCTCATCGAAAAACTATACAAATAGCCTAGCATTTAGATGATGTAAAAAAAAAAAAAGTGATAAAAATCCACTTTGTCACCTCCATTTTTGCGAGCTCACCTGCAAACCGCTGCAAACAACCTCTGCAGCTGGCAGTGTTTACATCAGCACGTGTGCAGCTATGACGTAAACGAGAACAGCAATCACGGTTGCAGTGTCCACACACACCCGGTGAAACCAACCCCGGCCGAAAACCCCACCCTGGACTCCGGTTTCAAAAAACCACGGTTTCAGGGTTCCAAAAGTGCGGTTGCGTGTGGACAGGACATACAACCGGGAACATATGTTCACGGTTTCAAAAATACCCGGGCTCGTGTGGACAAGGCCTTATAGGCTGGTCAGCAATCACAGACATTGAGGAAAGCTGAACCATTTTACCCTCGTTAACCAAACTGACATGTGAAAAGTTGAAAGTGCCAGCCAATTACCAGCATGGCATGCAGTTCATATTATAAATGTAACTATCACTATGTGAATACTTGGGAAGTGGGTCTAAGTTTTCAGACATTTTTGTAGGATCATTTTAAAGTATAGTTTACTATTCATTTAACAGATATTTTATTTTATGTGAAATATTATTTACAATTACACAGTCTTCATAAGATTGATTATATGGTTAAGTTTATGGATTTGAGGGTCCATCCTTTGCCCATTATCCCCAAAAGTATATTTTTTGTCCAGCTTTTAGCATCAACCAATCACAGCTTTTGAAATGATGACTCATACCTAGCAACAGGGGTCAACCACACCTCCTCACTAAGGCTAGGTTTACACGAAGACGGTGTGAACAGAAGACGCAAAAGTGGCGTCGCGTCTTCACTTTTTATTTCGCGTCTACACGAGCGTTCTCGGGAGGAAATCTGTGTGCATACGGAGACGCAAAAGTGTGTACAAATCCATTGCTAATGCACGCCAGACCACTAGGTGGTGCTGTCACAAACGCCGCGATGCGTACGCGCATGCGTAGAACCTTCCTTCTTTTCGTCACTGTGCCGGGAAATCAGAAAAGGAAAACATGGCTACAGCTAACAACAAGAAGAACTTTGTTTGTAGTTATTGTGGCCAAAGTAGCCTGCAGGTCTGAAGGGTGGATGTAATCCGACATGTTTGTTTGTATCGTGACGTCAACACGCCGACTTGACGTCAACACGCCGACTTGACGTGAGCAGAACAGCAGATCTGAGCCAGTTTTGCGTCTTGGCCTGTTTAGGCGGAGACGCTGCGCTGGAGCGTATTCAACTTTTCCACTTTCAGGGGTGGTTTGAGATTTTTGCGTCTTCAAGCCCCAAAAACGCCGTCACCATATAAACGAAAGGCACTTCCGATAAAATATTTTATCGTCTTTACTCGCAAGCGTCTTCGTGTAAACGGCCCCTAATGCTGCGTTCCAGGCAGGCTTTTTAACCCGTAAGTCACGACTTCAAGTCACCAGTTACGAGTTTGTAGCGTTCCAGGCAAGTTACGAGTTACTAACTGGGAACTGGGAGCAGATCGATCTAGTACGAGTTCACAGGTGGGAAGTTACGAGTTTGACTGAACGTTCTAACGGGTAACCGTAGGAACAGATCGGAAAAACATGAGTTACGGGTTGCCTAGAACGCACCATAATATAGGAGTTTCTGTCCACTCCTTGCTCAGAGTTCTCTGAGAGTGTTCTGGAATCACTCCTAAGCTAAGACTCCTTGCTAGGAATTTTTAGGTTAAAGCCTGCCACACACATAAAGATAATCGGGCTGATTTTGCCCCGATTTTCCCCCTTCCGACCACAGACAGACACCGCCCGATTATCTTAAGGCCTTAAGATTATCTTATGAGATTCTCTTGTAGTGTGTGGTGTGTTAAGAGTCAAAATTCCCCCGACAATCGGCTCGGAAAACGTTCGGCGCCGATAATCGTAAGTATTAAACATGTTCAATATTTACGATTATCGGGGCCGACTTCGGTGGCCGTTTCAATCAGAAGTCATCTTGTGTGTGGAGAGCCGGTGTTGTGCGGAGAAGCGCCTGCTTGCAGAGCTCTGCTTGCCGAGCTCTGCATGCTGCTGCTCGCGGCAACAAGCCACTTCTCCACACAGCACCGGCAACCTCACAGAGAGCCACGGTGCAGCTCTGGCGTTACATGAGGTTCACACAGACATTCACATACACAGGAGGTTTCCTGATAGCCGATAGCAAAGACAGTAGCGCTCGTAGCCGGCAACAGCCGGCAATACAGCAGCCATGTTTAAACGATCATGTGACCGCCGCTCACAGCCCGTCATGTGACAGCGCACGGCTCCCTATTGGACAGCCGCTTGACTGCTCGGTGTCCGGAGCCACAGACACACAGACACACACAGATGGGATCGTTGTAAAGGCTGAAGTGTCCCGCTTTCATTTAAAAAAAAATTACGTCGCTTCCGGAAATAGACCCGAAAGAGTAGCTACAACGACACCGCTGGTATCGCTGCTGATGCCGGATTGTTTTCTGACCAGAGGGTCAAGATTCTGAAAAATCTTAATGTGTGTGGTGTGTTGTGTTTGGAATATCGCAGGACACCACACACAATACGATCAAAACTGTTCAATCACAGATTTTTTATCTTCATGTGTGGGGTCTCTCACAGGTAATAAATCGGTTGAGATTTATAAAATCTTTATGTGTGTGGCAGGCTTAAGTTAGGAGCTCTCTGAGAGGATTCTCAGAATCTTTAGGAATACAGGCCCAGGACTCCAACATATTCCAGCCTCCCTCCTTCACGCTGCCACCGGAGAAGGACGGTAAACAGCGCAGCTCCTCATGAGATCCATCCTGATCCTCATGAGACATGACTAAAAAAAAAAATGGCACAGCACTCTCACATCGTCATCATCGCAGTGCTCGTGTTAACGTAAGAATGTGTTCTTGCTCACTGGGTCGTGGACAAATCACATCAGCAGTGGTCAGGAAAAACCCAGGGATGCCTGAATGCACCGCGGCCCCGCCACCTCTGATGCTGCTGCAGGACCTGGAGGAGGTGTAGGGACTGGACCGGCCCTCGTTGGTGCACCTGGTGTCACGGCCACGGCAGCATCCTGACACCAGGTGTCTCCATGTGATTGGTCACCATGATTAGACCTTGGAGCGCACGCTTCCTTCGCCATGTTTCATGTACTACTGTATTACAGCTTGTGTTGGTTACACCATGAACATGTGAAGCTATAGATACATGGGAATTTAAGCTTTTGAAGAATTTGTTTTGATGTTTTTTGATCATTGGCATGCTCTGTGAAGCTAGAATTGACTTCAACATAATGGGATAGTTTGATAGAAGATTGATGCCTGTACACTGTACAAAACTAATTCACATGTTAAAGCAGAAGCAAGTGGAATGTTTGATAATTTGGTTAGTTTGGATTCTGAACCAATAGAATATACTCGCAACAAAACTGTCACGCTGCATATCAGGACACCTTCGCTTCGATTTCGTCGCCGTTTCGCTTGCTCGCTGTATGTCAGGATGCAGTGTTAGTTTGCAACTATGAAAGTGGTGCCGATCATCTCAGCTGTCAACAAGGAAGTGGTACCTGAAAGACATGATGTTCTTATAGGTCACCGGAAGCCATTTCAAGCCTCAAGAGAATTAAAACAGGTGAGCACAGCCATGTCATCATGAAGGAGGAAATTAGCCTTATGGTGCGTTCACACCAAAAGTGTCAGTAGCGTCAGCAGAGGCTCTCAACGCTCTGTTCACTGGCATCTCACCGCCTGCCAGCTCTAGTGGCTGGTGGCCAAAGGGGCGGGACTTTCAAGCAGTGTGGAAGATGTGTCCATTCAGGCGCTCTCAATTTTTTCCCACTGTGAAATCCCAGTCTGCAATTGCTGCTGCTGCTGCTGCAGTGGCGACGCTCCTCATTTACATAAAGTTGAACTTTTCTCAACTTCAATTTGATGCTCTCGACGTTTCTGGCGCCCGTTGATGTGCGTGGTCATTTAAATGAACTGCAGTTTTTGGTTCTTCCATGTTGGCCTCAGTTTTCAGCCCCGGGGTTTGATACCTGGTTATCACAGAATGATTGTTGCAATGATTGTTTTTGATAATGAGTCTGTAAGAATGGAAGGAGGATGGTAAAAGCATTAACACAAAAGCTAAAACATCTTATTTGTTTGTTTTTTCCCTTCTTCTCGACAGATGGGAGA
Source organism: Trachurus japonicus (assembly GCF_045865225.1). Taxonomy (NCBI): domain Eukaryota; kingdom Metazoa; phylum Chordata; class Actinopteri; order Carangiformes; family Carangidae; genus Trachurus; species Trachurus japonicus. The sequence goes on from NC_140922.1 coordinate 4,684,334, forward strand.
GCGAACAAATGTGATTTGCTCCAGTGACTTGTGCTGTGATAACATAATTCAGTGATTTGCACCAACTGTCGACGTAGGGACGGAGGAGTCCCAGTACACATGCATGGATGAACAAACACACAGAGCTGACAGACACTCATGGAGCGAGGTGTGTGAGATGTTCTGTCATTATACAGCACTTGTGTGTGTATGTGTTTTCTGTGTGTCTCCTTGTGTACTGCCATCTGAAAAATCTGACTCAGTTTAGATGTGGCATATGCAAGACCTCTGTGAGAATTGACTTTGTTAGATTAATTACTAAGGAAAATATGCACAACCACTGAGGGGCTCCAGAGTTAAAAAAAAAATTAAATTCTTAAAGGGACAACAAGAGTTTTGGAAAAGCAAAGCGTTTTCACACTACATTTATGAGCCTCCGCGCGCACCGTAAAATTCTTTGACCGGCGCAAGACGGACTCGCGTTTTCATTCATCAATAATCAAAGTCAGAGGTTCAAAGAGGTTCACATACCGTCGTAGTTCCGACCATAAACGGCGATTCAGCTGCGTTATTCTCATGACTCGCCACGAAGGAAACGCTGGTCGGCTCGACCAGCGTTTCCACCACCACTAATAATAACAAAATAACGATAGAGACAGAACGATATATTTATCGAAAATGGGCCTATTAACAAGTGTGGGTAGCGTAGATTCATCCACATTAACGTGAAACTTTTTTATAACCGAATAGAAACTCCTCGTTGTCCCTTTAACACACAACACAGTAGCTTCAAAGGGGAACTATGCAAGTCCACTCGCTTTTCCGCTGTTTGGTAACGCTCCTCTCGCCCATGTGCATTTGTTTACAACGAAGCCGGCGAAAAGTCAATAAATGGAGTAACCGGATAAGGTTACATAACAAACGATGTTATGGTGTGTGTGTTTGTGTGTTTCATTTAAACTTGATTAAACAGGAAACATAGACTGCTTTACAGCACTACGACACAAACACGCCTGGTAACCTCTTGTTAACGTTACCCACCTCGGTAGACATTGCTCCAGGATTGCCTTCTTACCGGCTTTATTGAAAACACATGCACATGGCCAGGGAAGGGAGGGAGGAGGGTTAACCGTGAGTTTTTATGCCAAGTGGCGCAGTGGGTTAAGCAGGCGCCCCATGTGTTGAGGCTATAGTCCTCATGCAGGCAGCCCCGGTTCGAATCCCGCATCGGATGGCCCTTTCCTGCGTGTCATTCCCCCTCTCTCGGCCTCCCCATTTCCTGTCTCTCTCGACTGTACTATCAAATAAAGGCATGAAAAAGCCCCAAAAATATACTTTAAAAAAAAAAGCTCTGTGTAGAGAGAAAAAAAATCTACCAAAACAGCAAAAAAAAAAACTGACTTGCATAGTTTTTAAAATAGGAGTCTGTGAGGACTGAGCTGTCCTCTAGTGGTCATTTCAGGATCTGCAGTATTCAGTACAACCGGTTTCGGTGGCTGTTGCATATAAACACACCTGTCCCCCGTGTAGGTAAGAAATTGTCACAGCCTGTGTGGAAATTCCACCTACCCCACCTCCACCCTCCGACTGCGACACCTCCTCGTCAGCTGCACCACATCTTCAATCAAACCAGCATCTCAGCAGCCTCAGTCAGACCTCAGTCGGACCTTCCAGCACTCTTTCTCTCAGACCGACCCCCTGGTATCGACTCATCTTGCCTCTGACCACTTCTCCTCGTCTCTGCCACGGTAAACACAATGGCCTTCAAAGTGTCATCCATCTGTCTCCTGGTTCTTGTCTGCCTCGGCTGTCTGGTGAGCCCCTGTCTCAGTGCCTTCAGGAGAGCCTGCTGTTGCCTGCCTCAGAGAAACGCCTCGTCTCTGTCAGTACGTTTACGTGACACTTGAAAAAAACGAATTATTGCCTTAATCCGACTATAACTGGACAACTTAAGTGCACGTAAACACCTTAGACCGACTGAGTTGGAGAACTCCGATTAAGACACTCACATAATGCGATTGGAATTCGATTTTCGCCTTAGTCGGACTGAAGCTGGACAATGCATGTGCGCATGCTCCACAACAGTAGAGACGGCACAAAGTGGAGCAAAGTAAAGAAAAAAACCCAACGTCAGCGCCGATTCAATGCATTTCACACAGCGCGACCAGCAAGAGTGTTTTATGAGAGAGAGAGAGAGAGAGAGAGAGAGAGAGAGAGAGAATCCTATTCTCAGCGTGAATCCGGCCCAGACTGGCGCGTCTGGTCGGGAACTGCAGTTGAGAATTTATTATTAAGTTTACTAAGTTGTTTATATTCAGTTTTTTACGAGGTGACAGAAAAGTCCCCGTCAGTTATTCGATTTTCTCAGTTGCATGTAAATTGAGACAAGGACAGAAGTCCAAATAGACGCCAAAATCGAATTTTGAGCATAGCTCGATTAAGCTCTGCATGTAAACGTACTGTGTGAGTGCTCCTGGCCTTTCTCTATCCGCTGACTCTTACTGCTGCTCACCTGAGCTCTGCCACACCCTGTCAGTTGGTAACCCTGCTGAGAGTTACACTGCTTCTCTGTGCTTCAGTTGGGTCAAACACCACTATCTGTTACAGAAATAAATCAAAAAGTTAACAATAAGTCCCCATAGAAAATACAACACAGATAACCCTGACTGACACATGAGACAAAAAAGGAAAAGTTAAACATCTAATTTACATGTAAACCATCACAGCTGACCATCTCAGTTAGGGTTAATATGCATAAGGACCGTGATATACTTGCTGCAAACAACGTGAATGCGAGTGCATCGTGGCTGCCATGCGTTACCTGCCTTTGTTTGATGCTTCGGTCGGGGCCGGACGCACACCTCGACACGAGGCATCACGACGCGTGCGCGAATTGCAATATTGACATTACCGCTAGAGGCACTCGTGAATGAACACGGTGACGAGATCAGACCAGAACAGGCAGTCACTGTCGGAGTAATGGTGGAAACTTTTGAAGAGAGGCTGACAGACCTGGTGTGAAACTCGATGTTTCCATGTCATTACATAGTGACAGGCGCCTGTCAATATAGTTGGCGACAGATCGGTGGGGATTCTCACAAGTTCCGGGTTATATTTCTGTTGTCTACCCCAAGTGGAGACCGCCAGTATTGTGCGTTTTGGCTGCATAGTGCTGCAACAAGTATATGCACTAGGGCTGGGCGATAAATCGGTTTTATCGATTAATTCGAATTTGTACTTTATGTCGATTTGTTTTCGTGAAAATTGATTTCCCCCCGCTGGGCTCCCGTAGTTCAGACACTTGATAAACAACATGGCGGCGAGCAGTGAAGATCTCATCCCCAAGAAAGGAAACGTTTCTTCAGTTATTTGGAATTGGTTTGGGTTTGTGGCGTCGGACACGGAACAAACAGCACCTCGCTGCAAAGTTTGTTTAAAGGCTGTTGCTACCAAAGGAAACAGTACGACCAATTTACTGCAGCACCTCAAACAGAGGCATGCTGCCGAGTGGGAGAGGTGTTGCTCCCTACGAAAGGAACAAGACCGCGGCAGCCCAAGCACCGCCACCACAAAACAACCTAGTGTCTTGGAAACATTTACAAACTGTATCCCATATGATAAGAAGGGTGCCTGTCGGAAAGCGATCATGGACGCAGTCGCGATGTATATTGCAAAAGACATGGTGCCCATATACACCGTGGAAAAGCCGGGGTTTATTCACCTGCTGAAAGCTTTGGACCCCAGGTACGTGCTACCAAGCCGCAAATATTTTTCGATGCTGCCTTGCCTCAGCTGTATGACAGTACACGCCAGAGGATCGCCACGGAGCTGGACGGGGTGTCGTTCTACTCCGCGACAACCGATCTGTGGTCCAGCACAGTGTGATGCAGCCTTATCTAAGTTTAATGGTGCATTTCATAAATGATGACTGGACTCTGTGAAGCGTCTCCCTCCAATCGGCGTACTTTCCAGATGAACACAAAGGCAAAATAATTGCCCAAGGCTTAAAAGACGCCCTGAGCTCGTGGAATCTTCCGGAGGACCGACTCACCTGCATGACAACTGACAGCGGCACCAACATGCTCAAAACCCTGAAAGACAATGGGTGGCCCAGCCTTCAGTGCTTTGGGCACAGATTGTGCTATAGGTAAGAATCAATTGATATCAAGAGCTGCATGATGTAACTGATGCATTATATTAAGCCAATTTCAGTTAGAAAAGCTTACTGTGAAAAGTTACATTTTCACAGTTGTTTACAATGGAAGGCTACTATTTAATGCCATTTAATTTTATGTTTAATTTCATTTGATATTTACCTGATTCAGGGAATCAATACTTTTGTATACCACAGGCACCTTTTTACTATGCAAAACATGTTCAGGTAAATGTTTTGTTTGCACTTTATCAACCTAAAAAAAGGTCTTATAATTTTATGTTTTAGTTAGTTTGAGAGTGTATTGAGTCAGTTTGAAACAGATAAAGCTTACTGAAAGTTACATTGTCACTGTTTACAATGGCAGGCAGGGCTTGCCATCTCTTTTTTTTGGCTTGTTCGTGATTTCCCTTTAACCCCAGAAGGGAAAATCAAAACAAAATTAAATTAAAACTTGTTTTCAACAACTTCTCTGTCATCTGCAAATGGATTTTAAGTGGAGGGGGGGGAAATCGATTTAAATCGTGAATCGGATTTTTTGTAAAAAAAATCTGAGATACAAGCTATTATACAAAGATGATTATGAAAAAAAATCTGAGATTTTTTTTTAGGCCATATAGCCCAGCCGTAATATGCACAGACCGGCACAGACACGACGCAACGTGTAGGCGTACGTTCGATCAAGCAGCAAGTATGTTGCAGCCTTAAGTCGACTGCTGACTGCAACATTTAGTTTTCATGACATTAACAAAGAGTTCAGAGCCTGATCATCCCTAAAAAGGAAAATGTTATGATTCCACCAGAATGCATTTTCTTGTTCTTTTTGCATTTTTATTCAACATTCAAAACGTACATCACATAGTTGGAGGAGATATTTATGTATATACTTATATTTGTTTCAACTTATGTATATTATTATATTTAACAGATGCATTTTGCAACACCACATATTGTTGGTGTTTTTTCATTACTTCTGCACTTCTACTAACACTCATATCACTGTAACATTTGTCAAACCAACATCAGAGCTTTATCCTCAATTTGAAAAGCATAAAAATACACACAATAGTGATATAACTTAAGGATAAAAAAAGAAATATAAGAATATAGGAGCAAATCCATGTGTATCCGTGTATGGGAACATTATTTGTGGAGACTCACCATGTTCAGTCTTGGATGATATTATCTTTTAATGGATAGTCCTCTGACATACTGTGAGATCTGCTGTAAATGGCAGATGCCTATAGGCCATTATTAAGTGTCTGTACATTAACGTCAGTCTCCCTCTGCTCTTAATGCTCTTACGCATGTGCCTGGGGACGTGTGCTCGGTGAAGGAGACCCAGCTGTGTGTCACCTAGCCAGCATCAATCTGGCCTGAGCCCCATGGGAATGAAGACCCGGGGTCAGCCTGTGTGGATACTTAGGACAGGCCCTTACATAATGGTCCCATTATGATACATGGTGTTCAGCACTAGACTGCACACTCACAGGCAGCTATTTATAGCTCAGAGGGCCAGAAGTGGGGTAGTATTGTGGACAGGGAGGGAATCTGGATGGGGGGGTGGGAGGGTCGTGGCGATGACAGAGTTGCCAAGCTCCCTCCTCAGTAACGTGACGATTTGATTGGGTCATACAAGCTGTTGTCACACATGGTGATATATTCATTCTACGGCCTGTACGCTCACAGCAGAGGGTTCAGGCTGCGATATGTGGTCTACAGGAAGTGATGTAATCAATAGTGCATCAATATCAGCTGGAAAGTTGTGGGGGACGTTATGCTTGGAAGTAATATTTCATACAAAGGCTACCTACAGTCAAGGGACATATTATGGAAATATCACTTTTTGAAGGCTCTTTAACATATGTGAGAATGTGAGAATTGACAAAAAAAAAATCTGTAATTTTCAGGCTCCCTAGAAAATCCATGTGGTTTTATGAGCTGTTCCCTCAGTTGTCTTCCAGTGATGTAACTATAGTTTTTGGATTTGCATAACCCCACCCCTACCTGGTACCAGTAGAAGGGGTGGGGCGAGCAGTGGTTCATTTGCATTTAAAGGGACAGGCTCTGAAACCAGCCGTTCTGAACAGGGCTGTTTTGAGCAGATGAAAAGTGAGCCATGATGTTTGATCCTTGGAGGATTTTAACCACAGTGTAGGATGTCTTTAGCGGCATAATTAGTTTAGTTTATTAGTTTATTAAGGGACAATGTGCAATTACATTAATCATTTAAAGGAAAAAATGAAAAGATGGTTGCACCAGATTTAGCTCACAGCTAATTTCCATCTGTAGTCCCTACACATAACATAAAAATAATAAAATACACAGAATACAAGCTATTATACAAAGATGAGGCATAAACAGATACAGATTGACAATGGACAACATTTAGACAACAACATGTGTGAGGTACTGTAGGTAAAGTGCAAAGTGCTCATAGCAGCAATGTTGACCGTCATACTATGTCTCCTTTAAAGCTGTTATATCTGCAGGTCTTATTGTTGCTCTTTGCTGCATTGTTAACAGCAGCAGCAGCAATAAATTAGAAAATTCACATTAACATTGCATCATGTAACATCCAAAGGAAAAGAAATCACTACCTTGCACAGCTTCCAATAGCAATTCAATAATACAACTACAACTCCCATGAGTCTTTGCTAATACGTCTGCAGATCTATCCGGTGCTGTTCAACAAGTGTTGCTGGATCTTGGTTTGATTGGCCGAGAAATGGGAAATTTGGTGCAAATTATTACAGCGTGAGACATATAGGAACAGATGTAGCTGTATTTAATAGGCTAATATACTGTACAGTGTATAACTGGTACCATCATTGTGTAATCACAGTCTGTTGATAATTTGTGTGAAATCTTGAAGCTACCTTAAGTAATACTGCGTACTAAAGGCATTAACTTCATTATTAGTGTGTTTAGATGAAAGCAGCTTGATTTACTAGCTTGAATATTTAATTTGAGCTAAACTAGCATAAATTTCATTATATTTAAACTACTCTAAATCAAAACACGAGGCTCCATAACCTTCACTACTTCCTCTATTATTCAGTTTTTTTCTTTTTTTTTTACTCTTGGGTTAGGGTTACCATAACTACAATGGTTTAACATAGTGAGTGGACCTCAGATCAGAGACTGTGCATTCCTCTCTCTCTGTCTATGGAGACCAAAGGATTAGTTTTCAGTTTTCATTGGAGCAGAGTGTGATGAAGTCAGCTGCTGGGTTTTGCTACTGTAACGCTGCTTCCACTGCGTCTGACCCACATGCATAATTACCTCTTGAGATCTCTGGTTAATGAAGGTCCGACGCACTCGGTTGGCGGTGACGGTCACATCTGACGTGCACCTTTTGTGTGTTGACTACATGTTGAACACAGCTGCACATCCTGCACAAAGATGGAGTGTAGTCACACTGCACTGTGGGTGTCAATAATATAACACCAGGGTTTAATTAGATATATCTCGAAAATAAAACCCTTATAGTTGATATACAGAAGGATATGTGTGAGTCATTTCTTATTGTCTAAATGTAGAATGTTAATACAAGGGTCAGTTGATCAGATTCAACTTTTACTGCAGAAATAAATAATATGTGATGTTCTAGGATAAATAAATATGATAATATAATCCTAGACAAATGTTTAATTTAGATGTAAAAGTTTGCAGTTTGAATATACTTGTACTACTTGACAAAAACACCAGAGACCAGATCAAACAGGACCGGCACATGATACAAAACAATTTTTAAAGACTGAGCTTCTGTGCTCAATAGTTAACATTTAATAATTTATAGGCGAGCTATTTTTAGAGCTGCATTAATCAATATTTTACATTAACAATGGATGAAGTGTGTTCAATGTACAGGGGTCACAAACCCACAGAGAACTGTTATCTCTGCCTCTGTGGAGCTCTTTATTGTCTTTGAGCTCATTGATCTGGTTTCAGTGATCACACCTTGGCGCCATCATCAACACCAACACATACAGTAAAAGATGAGCGAGGAGCACTGGCTGCTAAAGAATGAGACATTTTTATCTCAGCACTTGTTGGTCATCAAACCCCAACGAGGGCGTGACTGCAACATCCATCAGCTGGACAGAAACACAACTCCAAATGAGCACTAATGTTCTGTGTGTCTGCCAAGCGCCTGAAGAAGCAACTGTTTTCTTTGACCATAAAAACTTTACAGCTTATTGCACAGCTGCAGCCCCTGAGTGGTAGAGGAATAATATTTGAGCTAATGCTGTTTAAAGCAAAAGCATGGTTCAATAATGAACCACAGGCAGTGATACTGCCTCCACAAGCCTTCTAATGATGTAAGTATTCAGCAGTGTGGATGTAGCTGCTCGTCACTGAGGTGCAGATGTCCTGTTGTTACCCAGTGGCAGTCACATGCGAAGGACGTGTCAATACTTGAAACGCCTCTGCCTCTCTGACACAAATGTAAACACCCACATGACCTACACAGACGGCCTGGAGGCAGCACTAAAACACAACTGTTATTGGCACACTGGTCAGCCACCCCCTCCACCCCCACCCCCACCCCCAGCCCATATCTAGGTCATTGTTCAGCGATCTTTCATGAAACTCAGTCCTCACTGAGGCTGGTGGGTGAGATTATACACTGGGCCCTGTAGGTGAGGGGTTACATACATGGTGACAGAGATGTAAAGGTTATCTAAAGGTGAGCTGGTAAATGAATTGGAGATATTAGGTTTGTTCCTGGAAGCTGCATGCTTATAGCTCAAGTCTTCTTTTTTCTTTTTTGCCTTCCTATAGCCGTATCTGAAAGACAGAACAGCAGGGCATGTATTGCTTGTTGAGTAACCTTTCTGTCTGCTGCAGAAGGGTTTTGCTGCGCTCCACAGAGGCGGACAATTATACTGTACTAGCTGGAGGTTAAATGTCTGGCCCATGATCTTCAAGACAATGGCTGTTTGCAGAGTTAGTCAAGACCGATCAATTTCATTTATCCAGCACCAACTCACAAATTTGCCTTAAAGGGACAGTATGTAGCTTATTTGGCTTTTTATTAGCAAAAATCAAATATTGCTTTCATAAATACGTATTACCGTTATGTCTAATCACAACCACAACCAAATGAAAGCTGTCTCGTAACTTAGAATGACTTGTTTACAAATACATAGGTGGCCGGTGCACCCACCGGGGGCTGTCATGTTGCATCGCCATCTTTGAATACGGTACGCGAAAGCGGACAAACTTGGCTCAAACGCTCTATTATTTAGTGTCTGTGACTCTGCTTGTGCCCAGAGGATGATCGTTGTTTTGTTTTTTTTCTGCAGTTATAAAACACACAGTGCTAGTTAAGCAGCAGTAGCACCTAGGCTACATCTTACAATGCTGAGCTGTTGTTATACAAAGTGCAGCCAAACAGCAGGCTGAAGAGAGAGGGACAGCAGAGACTCCTCTGACAGCTGTGGAGCTGCAGCTCAACCGGCTGGAGAGCACAGCGACCCACATCTTCTTCTAGCAGAGCCGTTGTTAACAGCTGATCATACCGTATCTATGTCCGAGTACGTTGTCCTCTGATCTTCCTCCATGGGACCGCACTGCCGAACTGGCAGATCCTCTAAGGCAGCCTTTCTCAAAGTGGGTGCCGCGGCACCCTGGGGTGCCATCTGACTGCGTCAAGGGTGCCGTGAAAAAAATACTCTTCTGACATTTCATAGAATACATTCTCTTTACATATATGCAAAGGGGCCGTGTCCACTGGATGCCCTTTTAGCGCTCTGGGCGACTACTTTCCATTCAGATCCTATGGAGCTCGGAAAAAAGCTCTCGGCGCTTCCTTTTTTTGTCGCGGCGCTCAGAGCCCTCAGAGTTTAAATATGTTCAACTTTTGGAACAGCGCCGCGCTTGTCAAGTGGCTCGGACGTGAGGCGGCTCGTTTCGGCCGCGTTCAGAGAGAGAGGGAGAGGGAGAGAGAGACCGCTCCGTGGACGGCCGTTGGTCACGGCGCTCAGAGCAGTGGGGGCCGTGTCCACCGGACACCTGACGCTATGAAAAAAAATGCGTAGTATCAGGCTCACGTCTCATACTGATGGTGAGTCACCCCCCCTCCTCTCTTCAGTGGATCTGTGTCCGCTCTGTTCCCACTCCGGTGCGTTTGATGTATAAAAACACACTGCAGTGCACACGGTGGAAACTCTCTGATTGTTCCTAGCGGAGTCAGACCGGAGCGGAGACGCCGGATATTCATGTGAACGCGTGCCTGCGCTGCGCACATGTAGACCTTTCTCTTTTCCTCTCACATTGCGGATTATTGTGTGCGTGTGCATGTGTGTGCATATGTAGGCTACAGAGGTAGGCTACCTATGCATAAATACTGTAATACTGTCCCGTCTAAATAAACAGGACATTTACATTTAGGCTATGCAGTGTCATTTTGAATTACATTTTACACAGGGGTGCCGTGAGATTTTATGCACTTTTGAAAGGTGCCCTGACTGAAAAACACTGCTCTAAGGCCTGTGTAACTTTTTGCTGTGATATATATATATATAATAATAATTCGTTAGCGGTTAGTTTGCGAACGCGTTTGTCCTCGGCGGCCATGCCGGCGCAAATCGCGCGAGATTTGGACGGACCAGGAAGAGGAGCTTCTGCTACAAACAAGCTTGAAATATAGACTTATTTAATTTTTTTCAGAACAGTTTAGCATTTTGGGGCTTCAATACAAGACAGAAATTACATACGAGCAGCATGGAGGTATTTGGATGTTTTTTGGTGTGTCTTTTTGTTACGAAGACAGTTGGTATCCATTTGCAACCGTTATATGGACATGCACTGCTACGCCGAGACCCCCTGTAACTCAGAGAAGCCACGGAGGACTCTGAAACTTCTCCCAGCCCTTAGTCCACATGAGGGTGAGTAGATAATGAGTGCAATTTGAATTTTGGGTGAACTATCCATTTAAGCTCCCCCATAGGAACATCGGCAAGAGCTAAATTAAAATGTATGGAGTGCCTCATGGCTCTGTACTCGCTCTACTGCTATTCATTGTTATAGGTCATTTTCACTTAAAAAATCATTTATATGCTGATGACATCACTCACCTTTTTACACCAGTGAAACGGTCCATCCTGTATATACATCAAGAACCTATTGTACAAAATATTATCTCAGTGTAAAACCATTTTATCATTTAAAGGGATAGTTCAACATTTTGGCAAATTGGCCCATTGCCATAATCGCTATAGTCATAGCAGTAGGTTCATTACCTTTAATTGTAGGTGTAAGCTATTTTCAGTACGGCGGAGCGCAGCAGCTGCTCAGAGCTACGCTATGGAGGCTAACGGAATTTCTTGGTTTCCCTCATTAAACTCATCAAATTCAACATCCCAAAACTCCACAGCGCTTTTGTAGACAAGTTGTGACCTGCACAACCACCACGCTATGAGATAATGACGGAACGATACGAAACAGAGCCGTTTTCGAGGTAAATACAGGGTAAATACGGAGACTGCTTGCTGAAAAACTGTCCCTGAACGCAACGCGCATCAGCGGTTTTGTATGAATTTACCTCGAAAACGGCTCCGTTTCGTATCGTTCCGTCATTATCTCATAGCGTGGTGATTGTGCAGCTCACAACTTGTCTACAAAAGCGCTGTGGAGTTTTGGGATTTTGTATTTGATGAGTTTAAAGAGGGAAACCAAGAAATTCCGTTAGCCTCCATAGCGTAGCTCTGAGCAGCCAGCTGCTGCGCTCCGCCGTACTGAAAATAGCTTACACCTACAATTAAAGGTAATGAACCTACTGCTATGACTATAGCGATTATGGCAATGGGCCAATTTGCCAAAATGTTGAACTATCCCTTTAAATGCTGTTCCTCCTGTTGAGGCAGAACTTACTGCTTTCTTCTTTAACTGCATGTTTGTCAAAATATAGAGTCGATCCAGTTGACATCATATAAATTCTACTGTGAATAAACACTTTTTGGTACACTGCATATAGATTCACTCAAAAAATGGTTGAATATGTTGAGTCAGTGGAGAATCGGCAGACTACCACCATCTGGTGTCTCGAGACAGGAATTGCTAGGGACGCCGCTATGATCAGAGGAGCACAGAGCCACAGAGGAGAAGAATATATGCATGATATTTACCTTATGTTTAATTTTTACCTTCATTAAACAGCTTTGGACTAATTGTGATGTTAAATAAATGACTTGTAACTTGTCACTTCCACATTGTGGCTGAAAACCAAACCTGTATGATCAAAGCCTCTGACCCGGTGTCACAGCTCGCATCCCGCGAGTCCGCGACACAAACACACCCCATAAACTGTAATCTCTTGTTTATGACAGATAAGACTACACAAATACACACATCGTAACATGTATATGATAATACATCGATCCACCGACTGATTATAAAAGGCTTTGTTGAAAACAAATGCACACAACCTGGAGGAGGCTTAGCAAAACAGCGGAGAAGTGACCCCCAATGCCGACTACTCGCTGGTACGATGTAAACAGGAAGTCATTGTCGAGCCCGTCAAAATTTCTTAAAGCTATGGTGCGTAACTTCTATCGCCCCCTAGAGGATTTCTGCATTATTACAACGATCCGGCCGGCACCTCAATATAGCGTATGGCCCGGTGTAACCCCCCCTCCCCTCCCCACCGCTACTGTTTGTCACTCTCTTTCTTGGCCAACAGACCGTCTGCTGAACGGGAAGGCTTGTTCTTTTTAGTAGGATCCACTTCTCAACCTCTTGGTGGCTTCTTCGGGTTCTCCGCCATGTTGCTTCTAGCAGCGCTCTCCTCCCCCTCCCTTCTCCTTGTCAGGTAAAACCGATGCTGCGTTCCAGGCAGGCTTTTGAAACCGTAAGTTACAACTTCAAGTCACGACTTACGACTTTGTAGCGTTCCAGGCAACCCGTAACTCGTGTTTCTCCGACCTGTTTTACCTGTGAAAGTCACTATAACGGCCACTTGTAACTTCTGACCCGTGAACTCGTACCAGATCGAACTGGTACGACTTCACAGGTCGGAAAAACACGAGTGCCTGGAACGCACCATTATTTCCCATGCGTCAGTGCGAAATGTTGCCAACGTCACCAAATACAAAAAGAACAAATACTGAAAAATACCACAACAGGGTTTCCCCCAGTGTATTATAAGCCTGGCGGCCCGCCAGGCCTTACTTGACCCCCCGCCAGGCTAAGCATCGTTTATTAATTTTTTAAATCAGTTTTTATACTCAATAAACACGTGATCAGGTGTCTTTTTCATCACCTGACAACGTTACAACTTCGTCGCACATAACGAGACTTGTCACGGACATCATGCTCATCAGACAATAGACAGCATCAGCCCGCTGCTTCACCAGCTGACCGACAGGAACGCACCGAGTCCACGTTAACGTGAGCCGAGCCGCAGCTCCAGAGGCTCAGTCAGCTGCTGTAGCGGCTGTTAGCTGTTAGCTGGTAGCTGTTAGCTGGTAGCTGTTAGCACGTCGTCCCTGCAGCGTCAGAGCTCCGGACTCCTGTGAGCCGCGGGGCTTTCACCTGATGTGTCATTTTTCAGCTCGTAAAGTTCGCGATCACACACGTTTGCTCTAGTAGATCCGTGAGTGTCACGTTTCCATGACGACTGACCGGAAAAAGAGCGTGGTACGTCATGTGCACGTGACTCCAGATGTAAAAAATCTCGGAGCAAAATAAAAAAACAAAAACAAAACATGGATGATGGATCTATAATACATCCATGGAAATAAGGCTAGACTTTAACAATGGAGACACCAGGCAGTTGTTTTTTAGTTTTTAATGCAAGCAGTTGATGTTATTTATTTAAATATTTTTTTATAATTATAATTATTAGGCCTACTTTTAACTTTTAACAGCATTTCAAGAGTGCCTTTCTGTAAGACTCTGCTATAGCTGGTGTTTAAATATGTTACATAAAGTCTTATAATAACAGATGTTTATGATAATATTTTCAAATTTCTAGTCAACTTTTAACATTGATCTTAAGGCCTTATGGAATCACACCTGCTAAATGCTACTGCTCCATTAATGAATCTGTTCCCTACAGGGCCCTGCCATCGGTCAGGGTCAGGCCCCTGTCACAAAAACACGCTTGGGCACCGGTGGCCCGCCGATGGGCCGCTGGTGCCACCCTACCACCGGGCTTAACAAGTTTTCTGGGGGAAACCCTGCACGAGGTGTTAGAGGAGCTGAACGGCTTAATCAGTGTTGTATCATCTGCTCTTGTAGTGGCTTGAAACGGATACAAACACGTAGAAGTTACGCACTATAACTTTAAATTAGTTAATTCAGACTAAATAATTTTTTTTATGGAAAAGCAATATATTCTGCACCCCTCTAAAAGCCCCGTCGTGGATGTTTTATTTTTGAAAAAGAAAAGAAGCTTTTAATAAGCATTCTCCATATTCAACCTTTAAAATATAGGGTAGCACATTTCTCTAAAATACTATAAAAACAAAACACCCAAAACAGATTTGTCTGATATAAACATTATTTCTGGAAAACAGAGCCTTTTTATTGGGTTCATTGAACTTTCCACTTGAGGGTCAGTGCTGGTATATTGTTATATTATAGGGATCAATGAAGTACACATGTACAGCATGTCTATGTGCATATGCTATATGCAGTAGTTCATGTCCACATTGGTTTTAAATGCTTGTGCAGCTATAAATATTGTTCCCATTGATTAGTTGTGTGCTTTATTGATCTATCTCATGTTTTCTTGTCCACTCCCTTGTTCTTGTTTTTTCTTGATGGCATGTGACCATTCTGTGGTTGTAACTGCAAACGTTTCTTGTATTTCACACATTAATGCTGTGGCTCTAACCTCTGAGCTTCATTACTATCGATTGCCTCCTGTGAGGTCACCTAAGAATCCCAGTTTATTTCGACCCACACCCTTATCATGCATCTCTCTGGACAGGAGTGTCAGCTAAATGTCTGAAATGTCAATGACACTGTGGAATATTAATGAACACATTGTGCCTCAAGCTGGTGGACATTATAAAAAACAAAATCAGCCTTGAGAAAAGGTTGTTTTATCCTGTTTTAATTCAACAATTAATTGTCACACAAAATCCATGTTATTGACCATCTCCATTTGATTATTACTCTGAAGACCACCGCTGTTGTTGTTGTTGTTGTTGTTGTTGTTGTTGTCTTTTCATAGGGGAGGTTTTTTTAATAAGCCTTCTTTGGCTTCTACCTCTCCTGCACAATGTTTAATTTGACTATTTTCATTGTTTATACAGGTTTTATAATGTGCAAATAAAAACTAACTAACTAACTATTCTGCAGCTGGTACCTAGCAATGTTTTTTGCATTGAGAATCAATGAGTAAGTTGGATTTAGAACATAAATAGCCACTATGTTGCCTGTACAGTAACGCAGTTTGTTTGACAGTGACAGTCCAGAGGGCAGGTGGTTCTGTGGCCTTCATCTCTTCACCCTGACAGGTGTGGTAGCTTTTCAACCCCATGTTATGCATCTTAAAAACTTCCCCCAGGCAGCTAGTTCAGTGCTCAGGGAACTCATTTTTGAAAAAAGGTGTAAAATTGTATTGGATGTTATAAACTGTGATTTCAGCCACTTTGAATCATTACTTATTTATATGACAAACGTTTCACACTTTTGAACCTTTCAGTCGTTAATAATTCATATAGCTAGTTTGGAGTTTTATATTGCAAAGAAACAAAAAGAACAGGCACCTTCACTAAGACTGTCAAGGTTTATGCGGTAATTCCACAAATTCCTTTAAATTTCATCTTTTCTTTTCTTTTTGACACACAGTTAACACTTTTTTGTCCTGACCCAGGGCTTGAATCAGTTGCCACAAATGGATCAGCTGTGGTCTTTGGCTAAACTGTCTCGGTGAACAATTACCATCCATCCATCCATTCATCCATCTTCTTCCGCTCATCCGGGTCCGGGTCGAGGGGGCAGCAGCCTGAGCAGGGACACCCAGACTTCCCTCTCCCCGGACACTTCCTCCAGCTCTTCCGGGAGGATCCCAAGGCGTTCCCAGGCCAGCTGAGTGACATAGTCTAAGGGAGTGCCCCGCCACCCTGCAGAGAACTCATTTTGGCCGCTCGTATCCAAGATCTTGTTCTCAGAGTTCATGACCGTAGGTGAGGGTGGGAACGTAGATCGACCGGTAAATCGAGAGCTTTGCCTTTCAGCTCAGCTCCTTCTTGACCACGACAGACCGATACGACGACCGTATTACTGCGGCCGCTGCACCGATCCGCCTGTCAATCTCATGCTCCATCCTTTCCTCACTCGTGAACAAAACCCCGAGATACTTAAAGGTACATTGTGTAGGAATTACTCCCATCTAGTGTTGCGGTTGTATATCGCAAGCAACTCAATGCTGCATTCACGTGAAATTGGGCAGACGACAGCTGCTGCACCTAACGGCATAAACAAGCCTCTATGTAAACAAGTGGTCCGTCAGCACGAGGCAAAACAATACACGTGACAATATGTTGTCATGGCGATGTGGTATTGTTTTACCGGCTTTCTCTCCACTTCTGTGACTAAAATGACATCTGGTTTGTTACCGACGGCCGTCTGCCCGACTGCACGTGAATGCAGCATCAGTGTAACGCTCCATTCCTCCTCACTGCGTTACCACGGTGACTTTTCACAGACGCCACCTCCACCTGAGCCGACAGCTCCGGTGTCTCCGCTGAGTTTCCGTGGTTACCTACCGTCACGCTGCCACTGAAGGTAAAAACATGGCCCCTGAAGGTCCTGGCTCCAGGAGCCAACAGGACAACATCATCTGCAAAAAGCAGAGATGAAATCCAGTGGGAGCCACTGAACAATTACCACCACTAGAAAAATATCCTTAAATGTACATTTAGAGGAAATAGAAGATGTATGATTAATTTGTGAATTTGATTTAATAGTTTAATAATGTGTACCATATATATAGGCATTTTTATTAATGTGTGAATGCTTTCATGTCATGTTTTTATGAGGACATTGGTCCCAAAGAATATCTATTCTCCCCCATCCTCCATCCCCCTGCATCCTCCTCTTTTTCTATAATTATCCCTATTTCTCATGTTCACCTCCCTCCTTCTCCTCCCTCTCCTCCTCTCTTTTTTCCCGCCTTCACTCAGCCCTTTGGAGAAGATATCCCACAGGTTACCGCACTTACTGCCTGTCGTGTTGAATGTTAATGTGGCCGGCTGATGCGTGCCACAGCGACAGGAGCAGAGATGCCTTGAATAGAAGAAGGAGGGGAAGGAGGGAGGGAGGGGGGAATAGTAGAATGAGAGAGAGTGTGTTAGAGAGAGAGAGAGAGAGAGAGATGAGAAAGACGGGGAAAGAGCAGGAGAGCATAGGACCTCAGGGGTTTTCAGGGAGGGGAGGGGAAGGTGAGGACCAGAGCGAGTGAGGGGAGGGATGGAGGGATGTGACGTGAGTGAGCGGGAGTATGGAAACTGATCATTGCAGGCAGCGCAGTGTTGGGTAATTGCTCTCTCTCTCTCTCTCTCTCTCTCTCTCTCTCTCCAGATCCGCGGCGATGCTGCTCTGACCAGACGCTGCCGGAGAAAAACAAACACTACCCCATCCACATACTCATACACTGACATGCAGCAGAGAGAAGGCTGCTGCTGCTGCTGCTGCTGCTGCTTCTCCTCCATCTCCTCCCCTCCATCACACACACACATGCACAGTCACACACTCTCTTACAAAACACCCACTCTTGCCTCCTTGCAGCTGAGAGAAGATCCAGAGGAGAGGACGCTGCAGGAATGAGCGTGAGGAGCTCCATCTGAAAACATCTGCCTGGAGGACTCCTCCCCTCTCTGCTCTCCTGGTGGTCAACTCCAGCGCTGCAGCAGGTGAGTGGCATGTTGATATCTCACATCGTCCGTGGTGTCGCAGTGGCCACTGAACGCACCGCCGGTTCCGCGGCATCAGATCTTCCGTCCGTACGGTGGATCCACGCTTGCTCTCGTGTCTCCTCACCACTGCACCACCGGAGGACGGTGGAGCTGATATGGATTTTTGATTATTGACAGGATGCCAGCCGGGTGTCTTCAGAGGATGCACTGCAGTTAGGCAACACTGGAGAGAGACAGAGGTGCAGGAATATAATGCACACATGCTGGTATTATGTATAAGATAAATTAGAAGCTGTGTGTGTGTGTGTGTGAGAGACATTAAACAACACCTAGTGTCATCTCCAGAGGCAGATCAAAGTTTATGAGGGAAGCTGATTCCCACGCACCCAGCGTGTTAACACAGCAGCAGCGGTGGCTGCACATCGCCTTGACTGTCGCTCTCCCTTATAAGTGTCCTGTATATAATAATAATAATAATAATAATAATAATAACGATGCTCTGTTAATAATTCATACAGCTTTTGTTTATGAAATCCTGCTGCCTCCTGTTGCGGCCTCCTCAAGGCAAAAAATATGGTGTCACTGGGGAGATGGATGTACACACACATAACATGACAACACAAAATGAGACACGGGGTCATGCCTCACTAAATTCACATCCGCGTTCATTAGTTACACACGCGCACACAGACACACGCATCCTCCATGTGAATGAACGCATCCACCTGTTGATCCAGGGTTTACGTTCCTGGTAATTGGAGAAATGATACACACACACACACACACACACACACACACACACACATACATACACAGATGCCCGAGTGACACCAAACATACAATTACACGCACACTCATTTTAGACCAGCAGTAGGAAAAGCGAGGTTATATAAATCTCACCAGCAGTGATGTGCTGCTAATCAGTGCAGCTCCACGCTGATGTACCATGTGTGTATATATATATATATATATATATATATATATATATATATATATATTCAGATTTTTGGGGCTATGATTTGATTCAAAATCGATTTTCGATTCAAAACGATTTGATTCCTAATGATTTCTGCTTCAGTCTATCGGTGTGCAAAGGATCCTCATGATCTACTCCAGTCTGCTTTGAAGACAGAATGACTAAAGTGTCTTTTTCACATTTATGGAGTTTTACATTTATCCATGCTTAGATGAACAATTCCATCTGTTGCATAAAAGCAATATCACATATTACTTAAGTAACAAAATTAAAAGTGCCTCTTTATTTTTTTTAAATAGTGCAGTTAAACATGCTGCCTTTTAAATTCCAAGGAAATGGATTTTCCTTGGAATTTGTTTAATTGTTTTATTTTTTTTAATCGATTTTGGGACATTTTATATCGATTCTGAATCGTATTAAATGAGAATCGTGATTCTTATGTGAATTGATTTTTTGGCACACCCCATATACTATATATACTGTACAGTATGTGTGTAAATCAACTTGGCAGCGTAAAACATGAGGTTGACACCTGGCTTCTATGAAATGACATATCAGTGTGATATGATGGAGGTTCCTCCTGAGTCTCAGCTTCATAATACAAACCTGTAAAACCGTGACATGAAATTCATTTTGGTACTCATATGATTGATGCTCTGTGCTTCCCCTTCCCTCCCAAGTGCATGATAAAGACAGCTGCAAACCTACATAAACATAGTGTGTGTTCCACCGGTGGTCTGAATGCTGTCCTAAAAGCTTCAGTTTCTTATTTACCTCCAATGAAATACTGGATGGTTCAGAAATATAAGTGCCAGCCTCCAAAAGCCCATTTAGCTTGAACTCTGACATGCTGTCATCATAACAACCAGTGAAGCTGATGTAAGGGTTGTTAGAAAGGCGCTTTTGGATGCTTTGAATGCCCAAATTGGGCTTTTTTCCCGCCCGTACAAGGACTCTCCCACTTGTTGCAAACATTTGATGATGCTCCACTGTGAGCTAAACACAGGAGCTGCTGTGTGAGGGAATATTTGAGTTGCTGTTTGTTTTAATTTCAGAAACACAACACATTCTTTCTTTTTTTTTATCAGTCAGAAATATCCCTGTGGATTATCTTGATCTGGAAGTGTTACAGAAGAACGTACACTTTACATTGCCAGATGTTCCAATGGTATTTTCTAATGTGATATTGCATGGCTTCGGGGAGCGTTGTGGGTTTATTGTCACTGGAGCCACCTGTGGCTGCTTATTAAAAAAAAGAAAGAAAAGTAAATAGTATCTGAAATTTTACTTACAGTCATATTAAACGCATGGACATGGAAATACAGGATATTAACCATCCATTGTCATCTGTTATACTCACTACAATGTGAGATTAACTTTCTTGTCAATTCAAATGTCTCCATCAACATGATGAATTCTGCGCTCAGTCTCATGTTAACGATTAATTCTCCATCCCACACTGCATAACAAATGTCTGAAATGTCAAGTTGTTGCACCAACTTTGATAGAAGAGCCATAAAGGGATATTTTAAATGCTGAGATGACAGCTGCAGAAACAGAGCCAGGCAGGAAAACAGGGAAGACTCACACAGAGTTGTAGGAATGGAGAGGAATCAGTGTTTCAATACATCACTGTATGTATTGATGAATCTACTTCTGACCCTCTACAATGCAGCAACATCTGTCTGGTTTGGTTGCAGGCTCTCATTTCAAAGCTGGTGCATTTAACCAGTTGTCTTTCTGTTTTTTTGTTTCACTGCCATTAAGTACAAAGAGATGTCTGTGGCTGTTAATGGGGCAGGTGATCTGATGCCTATTGTTGTTTTGTAGTGTGACGCTCCCGCTGCGTGTCGCTGCCCGGGGAATGCTCGACGGACGGAGAGACGAGGCCTGAACACAATGAGCAGCCAGGACAAATGGGTCACACTGACCCCAGCTGAGTTCGCCCTGCTGCAGGAGTACACACAGTGTGAGTAGGAGAGGTACTCTCTATGTCGGATGGTGTGTTTTTCTTTTTTTTTCATTATTGTTGCAAGCTCCTCATTTTCCAAGTGCCATATCTCACCATCATGCAGCCATTAGAGGTGCTAATTCTCCTGTCAACACTTTGTGTTAACACCAGAAAACCTTTTTTTTTTTTAGATCTCCAACCTGTGGTTTATTTCAGGGTCTTTAGAGAAGGATTACCATTTTGGCTCTGATAAAACATGACAGACGATGTGAGGATTATGTTGGCATGTACTGTATGGCTAATATTTCACGGTATAAGTTTTGCTATTGCAAACTTTAGCATTAATTGATGTTTACTTACCAGTCTTGCTGGTGAGCATCAGCCATATTGTTACATGTAGAGTACAAGAAGATATAAAACATCTTTTTAGCTGTGATATAACTTACAGTAAGACTAGGGTATGCGTTTTTGTCACTTCCCACTGGGTCACGCCCCTCTCAGTAGGACTGAGTGGCAAAACCTCCCTCAGCATCTTCTGTACTAGACAAAGTGAAACCGGGGGTAGATGACCTGTGGATTATCTGCTTGAATTAAGGCACAACAGCTCTTCCCCATTTGAGTTATCTTTTTAAAGTGTTGGCGTCATTCAAGCTAGAGTTTGCATCATGACAGGCTCACCTTATACTGGACCTGTGAGTTTGGGATGGGCCTCAGGCTTCAATGCTGTTGTTGTTGTTTTGGCCTCTACATGGTTCTCATGTCTGCTTTCAATATTATTCTATATGTCCAGTCAGATTTTGAATGTCTTTCAAGTTTTATCACGTCATTAATTCTAACATGTATGGTAGAGTAAAAGTCATTTTACCATAATGTCTTCACGTGAACGTGTATTAGAACGCAGGAATGACACAGCTGGCTCTTTTTTTGGGCTGAGAAATAATGTTAGTGAGTCGTCTGCATCGGGTCCGAGCTTCAACGCCCGTAGGTCGGACAGGTTGGGTTTTCATTTCGGGGTCATCCCTATGTTCCCCACTTTGTATGGGGCTGGGGAACATAGAACCCTTTTTCTAAAAAAAAAAGGCTCCTCTGTTCCCCGCTTTTCCCCAAAAGAACCAGGGGAACATACAATTTTTGTACCCATACCTGGAAGTGGAGTTGTGACTTTGCAGATTTTTGCCTATTTTTGAGTGAGAAGTTGAGTTGTGACTTTGAGTGAGAAGTGGAATTGTCCCATTGGTTGGGTTTAGGCAATGAAGAAAGGAGTTGGTTAAGTTTAGTAAAAAGACCAGGTAGAGGTTAGACAGGCCAGATAGATAGAGAGAGTCCAGATAAGTAGAGAGAGTCCATCGACCGGCAACAGCGGGGAACATAGGACCTTTTTTCAGAAAAAGAGTCCTATGTTCCCCTGTATGTAACGCTGCCACTCGTCTTTCTGATGTGACTTCCCCATGATGTGTTGTCCCATGCATACCGTCTGTAGACTGGATGCTACAATGACTTGGTATCTGAAAGTGATGAGGCCTGCTAACCGGCTAGCTGGTTATCATGCTAATCAACAGAATAAAAGGAGCAAAACAGAATGGTTGCTTCCCAATGGAATTAAGCTTGATGATAAAATTGTGATGCTTGCTCTAGGCCAGTAACAGCTATTAGTGCTATGTTGACTATTAGCAACACGAATATAGCTTCTTTAATGAAAGAGCAAATAATAATGTGAAATGTGAGGGCATGACAAACCTACAGACAATTATTACCTCAGTCTTCAGTTCCCTCAGTGCTACCGAAGATTTCATCTCTAGCCTAGGCTAATTGTTTAGGTTTACAGCCTGTCTATCATTGCACATCTAAACAGATCGCTTACTGCCCAGCTACTTAGCTGCTACAGTAGCTAATGAAGAAAGTGCAGCATTAGCAGCCAAATATTTCCCCAAGGATTCATAAGGGAATCAAAAGAAGCTGTAAAAGACGGTGTATAATCATTTAACTTGGTAGCTGTTTGCAATGTAGGTTTGCAACAACATCTTTATGAGGTGATATTACTGCTGCTCCTATCTTAACAAGAATATAATTACTGCTAGTTCAATACTTCTGAGTAGGCATCCTGCAAGGAACTAATCTTATACATTGCCTAAGGGTCTTTCTGCAGGTTATTGCCTAAATAAACATCCTTTATGACAGTGAGATACCACCAACTAGACAATATTCTTTCTTCCCTTTCTGTCACACTTTAACATCCTTAGGTACTTTATTTCTGTCACATTACAGCCCTGAGAATGACACGGCTAAGGTGTATCTTCAGTGTTTTACAGCTCCTGTGGTAGGCTACAACTAACTGGTTTAGAGCTGTGTTGAATTATTTTGGTTGTTGGTTTCTAAAAAGAACTCTGCAGCGTGAAACTGGACCAAACAAGTCACACTGATTATGCTAATGATCAAATTATGAATGTGCACAACAGGAGACATTGATCAAGCTACATTTACATCAGAGAATTTGCTTCTGTTGCTCACAACTTTGGTTGGCTTCATTATTATGTGTGGATAAGGATTCACCTGTCTTTATTTGTCAGCAGGATTACGTTCTGAGCAGGGTTGCATTGAACCTGGCCCAGCAGAATTGGGCAGAAACCAGAACAGACCCCCTCAGACTTTTAGCCAGATCCTGATCGTATACTATAAATTAATCATAAATATATATTTTTCTTTCTCTGTAGTCTGGTGTTAGTTGTGCGTCATCTGAGTGCCATTCTTGGAAACTTCTAATGACAAACAAAGATATTTTTGAAAGATAAAAGACATTCAGGATTAGCTGTATCTGATTCCTTTTACTGGATTGTCCACCTTAGGTTCTTTTGTCCTCGCACCATTTGTCAAGGCGTTGTTTAATGTAAGCAACTCCTGCTCTCCCAACTCCATCACATTTTGCACATTTTGCACATTTCGCACAATGTTGTGCGTTGTTGCTCCAGAAAGCACTCATGACACAAGTTAGACTGAAAGCAGGGGAGAAATACTTGCACAACATCAAAGCTTTCTAATTTAATCTCCAAAGTGGTCATTTTTAGGTCATGACATCAAGTCAACCAGAGTCTGGAAGTTTCCAGCTTCCAATGTTTGGATGTATTGGTGGTTAGCTTGTTTGTTAACAAGTCACAATGAGGAAATACGGGAAAAATCTGAGGTTTTGGGGTGAATTCTTCCTCTGTTGCTGAGTTAGCAGCTTGTGCCAAGCTAACACGCAAAGCACATCTTGGACCAGTCTGAAATGAATTATCTAAGCCAGTCATGGTAAAAAAAAGCAAAACAATGTTCAGCCTTTCCCTAAATGCTCTCTTCTCCTCACCTTGTGTCTGTGTTATGTCTGATGCAGTTTCACGCAGTTCACAAAAGTGTTTTAGCTTGAGGTAAATTTTCACTTCATCACTTCGGGGCTGCTGGAAAAGTTGGCATGAGTCATGTTTCTGCTTTCATATCTCAGTAATGCTCCTCACACATGGAGACAAATGTGCAATTCACGGTCGAGCCCCTCCCTTACGAAAGAAAAATATATTTACCAATATATTACTTGCAATATATTGTAATATATTGTAATATATTATTCTTCCATTACATTTTCCAATATATTATATATTGTAAATATATGGAAAAATATATTGATGACACATATATTATACAATATATTATATATTGCAACATATGGAAAAATATATTGATGACACATATATTATACAACATATTATATATTGATGTAATATATTGTAATATATTGCAATATATTGCAAAATATACAAAAAACTGCCCCTTTCAATATATTGAAATATATTAAACCTGAATATATAATATATGGGTTTATATATCCCAAAATATATGCAATTTTATATTTATAAATATCCACCATAATGTATTCAGATTTATATGATAAAATGTTATTGATAATATATGAAAAGATATAGTGTCACATGGTATGTTCAATATATGGTAGAATATATTTTAAATATATGTAAAATTATACATGAAATATATGTATGGCTATGTGTTCAATATATTGTGGAATATATTTAATATATGGAAAATTATATGGAAACAAAAACATGACATATGTGTTCAATATATTGTGGATGAATACTTAAATATGCAAACTGCAATATGTGCACAAACCTTTTATACCACATATTAACACAGACTGGTGTAATTTATCAAAAGCAACCTTTATTTTCTTTTAATCAGGCACAGATACTGAACCCAGTTTGAGGTAGGGAGCTATACAGGCCTATTAAAACCCCAACCAGGGTTCCTACAGCTTAAGCCAAGTTAATTTAAGACTTTTTTTAAAACCACTTGAAATTTAAGACCAACTTCATAATAAACACAAATGCAGAAAAAAAAGAAACACCTCACATCAATTACATAGGGTTAGGGACAATTTTACCCACTTTCCTATGTGATCCAAGGTAAAGTGACTGCTACATGAACATTGGATTGTGTCTCTTTCCAGCTGTCCTTTCAAAATAAATGCATAAAAAGTCCGGAGAAAAAAAAAAAAAAAACCCACACTGACTCGGAATCTGGTGGCTGTGAGAAAATTTTAGCGTTGACGGCCACCATAAAATACCACTTACAAGTGTTAAACATTTTTAAAGACTTTTGAAAAATTGATTGAAGACATTTTTAATGCCAATTAAGGCCTTGTTTTTTAGATTAATGAATTCAATGCCTTTTAAGACTTTTTAAGGATCCGTAAGAACCCTGCCAACAGGCCTGGCATATGGTCAGACAAAGGAAATGTGACTGACTCTACATTTCTGAACAGTGCAACATTTTTAAAGAATGCCATTGAACAGACAATACATATACTTTTGGAACTGTGGAAAGAAATAAATAGCCAAAAGAAAATTGATGTAGCAGATAAAGCAGATGTATGGTATGTAGCAGATGAAGAGATGTCCACCCTCCAATTGGTAGTAATCAGCTGGCTCCTTGGTGCATCTAGGGAAAAAGAGAGAAAAAAAGAGAGATTTTTTAAATATTATTTAAATTATCTGTATAAAATGCTCTGACGTCCTTTGCTTCATTCTAATGTTCAACCTAACATCAAACATCAGATCATTCACAGGGGGTTTGGAGGGGGGTGTCAAAGAGTCAATCGATTAGTACTCCGCGATTATCAAATACTTTCTCTTGAAATGCCTATCCCTACTGGAGTCCAGACTCCACACCAGTAAAAACAAGATAATAGACCACTAGTTTAATGTTAGTATTCAGTCGGTATTCAGCTGTATAGTCAATGATTTCCCTCAACTCTATCACTCAGTCAGCCAGCATCTAGTCTGGGGCCGTTGACCCGCTGTTTTGGTAGGAAACGGATCCAGGGCGAGAGAGACAGACCTTTCCTTCAAAATAAAAGCACCAAGCTAATAAAATGCGGTAAAACTCTTTAATTTAAGGAATATAATTTACAAGAAAGTCCCGAGCCATTAAATTGACATTTTGCTTTTATTGTATTACAAGTTAATGTTTATTCATGGTACCCCAGAATTTTGCAACTCAAATTTAAGACTTTTTAAGACCTTTTTAAGACCACATCTAATGAAATTTAAGACCAACCTCGCAACAGTCATTTTACGTTTGCCAACGCAGCATTCCATGATTTTTTGCAAGTAGATACAGTTATGTTTTGTTGCGATGTATCATGCAGATAGATAAAAAAATAAGACCTTTGTAGGGGTTGTAACGATACACATAAATCACGGTTCGGTACGCACCTCGGTTTTGAGGTCTCGGTTCGGTTCATTTTCGGTAAGAGAACAAAAATTGCAAAACATAAATTTGCTTGTTGTTTATTAGGAATTTTTCTAAACCAAATTACATGTTTTAGTCAAATGTAATTATTTTACTCACCTACTAATGCTATGTTGTGGGTAGATTCTGTCCCTGATACAAATAAACTTATTAAACTAAACCAAGCCATTATACAAAATATGAAAAAAAATATAAAAGGCTACTGTTGTAAAGTGCTGCCTAATAAGTTCAATAAATTATTCTCAAAATAACAAAACATACAGCCTTACAATGATTTTTTTTTTTTTTTTTTTTTTTACATGTAAAGTGCAGCACTAACAGTTCGAGCCAGTGACGGACTGACCATAGGGCAATGTGGGCAAATGCCACAACGGCTGCCTGACGATGCAACCGTTCGGCCGCAAATAAATAAATAAATGAATGAATAACGCGGGTCATCACGAGGCACAGTGCGTAGTGTCAACACAGCAGCGACGTGCGCCTGCTCTGGGCGCATCTGCAGCAGATCCACATGTACTGGAGCTTGTGCGCAACACAGACACAGAGAGAGAGACAGACAGACAGACAGACGGACAGGCAGACAGACAGAGAGGAGATAGGAGCCACAGCCCCCCCACCTCCACCTCCACCTCCATTCCTCCCAAAAGCAGGAGGGTCTTCAAGCCTCTGTTTTCTCGCTAGCGGTAGCATTAGCGATAGCCACGACGTAAACGGGCTGCACGTGTAGCTGCAGGCGGACTGTAAACACACACAACTTCTGTACCGAACCGAACGCCCCGTACCGAATCAGTTCAATACAAATACATGTACCGTTACACCCCTAGACCTTTGAGAATGAAATTTAAGACTTGTAAACTAAATTTAAGACCTTTTCAAGGCCTTAATTTATAGTTATCAAATTTAAGACTTTTTCAAGTTTTTAAGACCCCGCGGGGACCCTGTTATTTTATAAGTTTTATGTTGGTGAATACTTTTATTTTGGTGAATTTGGTGATTTCGGTATCAGCTACAGACAGGAACCAGAATGCAGACTAATTGGGAGGTAACTGACACCAGGCTCTTCGCTTGTCTGAAGAGCCTGGTGATGCGAGGCTAGCCAGCATCAGTCCTGTGGAAATTTCAATTACTTCTGTATGGGATGGTGCTATACATTTAAAGCGATAGTTCACCCAAGATTGAAATTTCACTCATTATCTCCTCCCCCTCATGTGGACTAAGGGCTGGGAGAAGTTTCAGAGTCCTCCGTGGCTTCTCTGAGTTACAGGGGGTCTCGGCGTAGCAGTGCATGTCAATATAACGGTTGCAAATGGATACCAACTGTCTTGGTAACAAAAGACACACCAAAAAACACCCAAATACCTCCATGCTGCTCGTATGTAATGTCCGTCTTGTATTGAAGCCCCGAAACGCGAAATTGTCCGGAAAAAAAATTGAATAAGTCAATTTTTCAAGCTTGTTTTGTAGCGGAAGCTTCTCAAAGCTCCTCTTCCGGTTCGTCATATTTGGACGAACTGGGAAGAGAACAGACCCTGGTTCGTCCAAATATGACGAACCGGGAAGAAGAGCTTCGAGAAGCTCGAAAAATTGACTTATTTCATTGTTTTTGGGACAATTTCGCATTTCGGGGCTTCAATACAAGACGAACATTACATACGAGCAGCATGGAGGTATTTGGATGTTTTTTGGTGTGTCTTTTTGTTATGGAGACAGTTTGGTATCCATTGCAACCGTTATATGGACATGCACTGCTACGTCGAGACCCCCTGTAAGAGAGAAGCCACTGAGGACTCTGAAACTCCTCCCAGCCCTTAGTCGACATGAGGGTGAGTAGATAATGAGTGCAATTTCAATTTTGGGTGAACTATCACTTTAAAAACTTGAACTGAAATTAATCTGAACTAGGTTTAATGAAAAAATTTAAGAAGCAAAATGCATTTGCCATAATTCTTGGTCTGTTTGCCTACCTGTTTGCATGTTGAAGTCTGTACCCCATCATCTTTTGCTCTATTGTCACTTCGGGTTCTCCAGCACGATGATCTCATGGGTAGAGCACTGCTGTGGGTCCTTGGCTGTGTAAAATACAGATTGACATAACAAAGAGTATTCAGTCAATTAGAAACAGAGTAAAACATTAATTAATCAAGGACAAAAATATCTTTAGCTGTGTCACAGTATTAAGGATAGAATGATTTTTTTTATTTTTTTTTATTTTGCGGCTGATCCTGATTATTATTACTCAAATAACACTATATTTAGAACTAATATCCTAATGAAAATTACTGCCACATATCTTTGACTTTAAAGTTTCTATTATTTTGTCCAACCTATGAAGGGTGAATTGAACTTATTACACCTGTGTGTATAAACTGGATTCACTAATGATGGCTTATTTGCAGGCTATATCATTTTCAGCTGGATGACTAATACTTCATCAACCGAGTATACACTAATATCAGTGATACTTTACTTTTATTAACAGGAGTGAGTATTAGTAACCATGCTAAGAGGCCACAGTCAGTGTAGTGTCTCATCTCCAGTAGTTTCTGTTACTAGCAGAGTTCATGTTGTTTTCTTCTGCAGCAGAGTGCGTTTTCTAAAGCAGTGGTTCTCACACACACACACGCGCGCGCCGCGAGTAGCCGCGAAGCAGCGAGAAGCGGAGCCCTTTGATGTTAACGACTGTGTCACACCGGAGCCACGTCGCTCCGGTCCACAGCAGCAGCGGCGCGGCGCGCGAGCCGCGAGCTAACGTTATGGCCGCGAGCGAGCCTGTCAAGCCGGGCAGGAAGTCGCACAAAGAAACAGCGGAAGAATCCGGTTAATTTTCAAAATAAAACACATTCCGCCCCCCCCCCCGTTTGGGAACCACTGTTCTAAAGGAACTTTCACTTATGTTTACACAGTGTTCAAAACAGTGTCTTAAATAACTCAATAAACAGCCCATGAAAAAAATATTTTTTCCAGCAGATATCTTTGTTACAACATGACTGAGCTAATTGGAGTAGTTTCATGTTGTGTCCGACAACGGGAGGGTTTTAACAGCTGACGTCCTGGTGTTAGCTTAGCTGCTGCTGTTAGCTGTCAGCAGCAGCTAAGCTAACGGCTACGATAGCCATGACTAGTTGCAGAGGCGTGCACACAGAAGTGGTGGTGTTTGTTCGGTAATTCGTTTTGTAGATTTAACAAACATCAGATTAGTCAGGGCGGTTTTGGCAGCCCGGAGCCTCCACATTTGGTGCCTACACCGGTGGCTAACGCTACCAGTTAGCCGCTAACGCTACCAGTTAGCCGCTCGCTAGAATGCTACTACGGGGTTGAAAGCCGGATAGCTCATGTGCTAATGGCGATTAGCTTTTCTCTCTTTTCTTTCTAACCCTTTTCTCTGTAACACGTTAATGAAGCCATGTACCGGCTGAAACATCCTCCTCACCGTTGGTTAGAACAAGGAGATAAGAAAAAAAACCCTCCATGGTGACATGTCGAGACATGTCCAGGACTTCACATCCGTTAACGTTACACAGCCCCCCTCCCTCTCACCAGAGCCTGCCTCGTTTGAATCCCTGACACCAACAACGCCACAATAATAACAGAGAAATATCTTACCTGGTATTTTTTGCAGGATTTAAATTCACTCAAGCTCTCGCTAGGGACCAGGTTCCAGCCCGACTGTTTGTCCATTTATCCGTAATCGTAAAAATAATCCACATGACCTGGTCATTCTTGAACGACTGAAGTGCGTCGCGGCGGTTCCCGTTTCACAGCAGCAGTAACGGTTATTTTCAAATTTGGCGCCGGAAAGGCGCGCACAGCTGTCATTGGCCAAGAGCTTATTCAGTCAGATCAACCAATCATGTTCAATGCTCACGATGAGACAGCCAATGGATTTTGTTTCATTGTGGTAACATTTTATTTTTATTTTTATATCTAATAAAAAAAATAATTCCTGACCTGCAATCGGTTCACAGACCATTGCTAAGTAAAACACACCGTTGCTAGGGTCACCGCTCTGATCAGAGGACACAGAGGAGGAGAAACTATGCAGGATATTTACTTTAATTGAATTTTTTACCTTCAGCTTCGGACCTAATTGTGATTGTTAGATAAATTACTTAACTTGTTACAGGGGGGCGGGGGGGGGGGGGGGTTATAAGTATACACATATACTATACTATATACTATATTTTTTAAATGTTTTACACACACATATATATATATATATATATATATTATATTATATATATATATATATATATATATGTGTGTGTGTGTGTGTATGTTGTATAAAATATAAACATTTAAAAAATATATAGTGCCTTTTTGGCCTTGATCTCAATATATTTTTCAATATATACACATATATGATCCATGCATATATATGAAAATATATAAAACATTAAAAAAATATAGTGCCTTTTTGGCCTTGATTTCAATATATTTTTCAATATATACACATATATGATCCATGCATATATATATAAATATATAAAATATTTAAAAATATAGTGCCTTTTTGGTCTTTATTTCAATATATTTCTCAATATATACACATATATGATCCATGCATATATTGCAATATATTGGAAAATATAAAAATTAAATCCCATATATGGGAATATATTGCCTAATATATCACATGATATTTTCTAATATATTGCAATATATTTTTCTTTCGTAAGGGCTGCCAGACGCACAAATACAAATTCGCCCTGATAGCATCAGACCACGGAGTTAACAATAACAAGAGTGTTCCCGTGTCTGCGCTAAACTGTGGCGCAATTCAATTCACCGTGGTTAATCTCAAACATTCCTTGTTCTAATGATAAAAATTTGACGTCCTAATTGGCGCCGGCTCGTCCCTCTGATGAAGGAAGCTCAAGCTGCTCAAGCATTTAATCTGCGAGCTGCTGTTTGAGCTCTGAATGATTCATTCGTAGAAGAAATAAAACGACAAATGGCTCCCATGCTCACCAGACTGTGCTCTGGATGCCTGGAGTTTATGTTACGCTCCAGCATGTTGACACATTTCATCATTTGAAACAGTACCAGGGATGGAAAATATGACGATACCTGGCAGGCCTAACCACAGGATGCTGTGCACCACCCACACATAGCTGAGGACCGGCTGCGGACGCCAGTCACGGTAAATCGTTCGGAGGAAGACGAACGATGAAACGAACCGTGGACAAGAAATAGAGCCATTCATTGTCCAACTCCCTTTTTTTTTGAACGAGTGTTTTTTGTGTCAGCTCTTGTTTTTGTGTCAGCTCCCTTTGTACGACAGCATGGTAGATGGATACATGCACACTGTTGAATATTCTTTCAGCTATTTTTAGTGCAAAAAACATGACATCTTGAAGCCTTTTCAGCCATTGTCTCTTGTATTTGCTATTCAGAGCACCGAGGATGAGCTTTAATAATTAATGCTCCTCACCCAGGATCTCTTGTAGCCGGGCTTTACTTGGTAATGACATTTCTCCCTTTAATTGCTCTGAGCCGGGTGCCAACGTTGTTCCTCACTCTGAGGGACTCCCCCTGCCCTCTCCTGGCGGATGCTGCGCTTGGAAGAGCCGGTCAGGTCGCGGTTGTTGTTTTCGTGTTTTGCAAATATTTGCTTTGTGGGTGGCCAAGCGAGAACATGTTTCAGCGACGTTAGCTCGAGATGAAAATTGTGTGGGAATAAGAAGCAAGAGAGCGGAATGAAACAAACAAAGCTGCAAGAGAGGAAACTCAGGAGTCTTTGTGTGTGTGTGTGTGTGTGTGTGTGTGTGTGTGTGTGTGCGTGCAGGCATGTGTGCATGCTAGACAGATTTGGATAATCATGTTTCAATGAGCTCTGGGCGACTCTTTGTGCGCTGTGCCGCTACAGGTTATAAAATATCCCATTCTCCGAGCCGCAACAATGGGCATCACATCGCCTCACCTTCCCTCGTCCTCATCTCCTCTCCTCATCCCCTCCTCTCCCTTCTTTCTCATTAAAGCGAGCCGCACACACTTTCATAACATTTTAATAGCTGCGCGCTGAGTTGGGCACCTAAGATCTGACTCACAACAATTAGAGTTTCTCTGTATGTGATATAATTGCTGCTGCTGCTGCTGCTGCTGCTGCTGCTGCTGCTGCTGCGGCTGCGGCTGCTGCTGCTGCGCGTAGTGTAGAGCAAGTACGGCCTCAGAAAGAAAGAACTTTTACCTTTTGAGTTGATACAAAACAAAACAAACCAAAACAAAAATGTGTTCAATTATGTTTATGAGCCTAAAAGCATGAAATGAGACTCGGCCCTCTGGTTGCTGAGAGACACACAATGGTTAAATCATTAGCCTGATCGAGAAAGTAAATTGTAATTCAGCGCTGCGCTGCGGTGCTGAATGACAGGCAATGAGTGGATACATAATCACTGCGCTGCTTCGTAATGGTCCTGTGTGGATGGCGTGTTAATAAAGACAGTCAATAACGATGACACACACTCGGTCCAGTGTGAGGCATTTATTTCTAGACAAACGCGTCCCCACAGAATCAAAGATCCAAAGCCATTAGTGCAGGAGGCGACAAAATGTGACAACCGACACAACACTGTTAAAAGGAGCAGATGCAGAATATCGGCAATTATTCTTTAGTTGTTTTTTTCACATTTATTTTACACAAAGGAGGTGTAACAGCGAATACAGGCAGATGGGATTGTGTGAAGTGATTATTTTGGGGGAAATTTGGCCTGATATTTGAAAACAAAAGCTGATTGTCTAGAATTTCTGGTCCACCTGTACCAGGTTTCACCATGTTCTACAGGGAAAATCAAACCCACTTTCAGTCCTTACCTGCAGGGTTGAACTCCCAACACACCTGCTGATAACCAATCAGCGACGTGCTGTGCAGTTTTATGGACAACAGCTTTCCCTCAGGATCTCTGGCTGCTCCATCCTGGCAGGTGGGAGCTTTTATTCTGAAAAAAACATTTCTCAGAACTGCTCACAAAACAGACATCTTTTTTTTTTAATTTTTATCAAAAGATCCACTTTTCTTTTTCTTGGTTCTGATTAAAAACCTGCAAAGAGATTCAGGGGGGTGGGGGAGGGGCCAATATGAGGCAGCGACTTAAACAACCATCTTAATGTAATTTGTGATGAGCAGGGATTAGTTTATACTTAGAGTTGAACCAGACCCTCCAGTGATAAAATGGTGCTTCTAATTAACTTCAGTAACATTAGAACCTGGTATCTGTGGCGCAGCAAATTGATTTAGCAGTAGGGCTCATAAACGCTCTGCAGCATGCAGTAATTATCACAGCAACTCTGTTCAAGTTATTTTTGTCTATGACTGAGAGCTAAAACATCCCCTTCTTCTTCTGAAAGAAGTAGAAAAACAAAATCCACCAGTGCAGGTCACATTATTTCACCTTGTTTTTAACACAAATGACTATGTTTTTGCA
Organism: Trachurus japonicus; assembly: GCF_045865225.1. Classification (NCBI taxonomy): domain Eukaryota; kingdom Metazoa; phylum Chordata; class Actinopteri; order Carangiformes; family Carangidae; genus Trachurus; species Trachurus japonicus. The sequence continues at coordinate 4,718,487 of NC_140922.1, forward strand.
TTGACTTGACAGCAGTCTTGCGTTTTTATGCCATGTCGTTTCAGGGGGGGAAATCACTAACTAGGTTGTTATTGAAACATACTTTTATGTATTTAACATCACCATAAGATACATTTTATTTTGCCCACAGTGATGAACCCAGAGATTATTTCCTGACTCAGATGTTTGGCAGAAAAATTGAAGTTAAAGGCAACTGTGGTTGTGGTTTCTGTAGAGGCACAATAATAACAAACCTGGCAACTTCCCTGTGATAATAAGGGAAGCATACAGCTGTGGTTCACCAACAGTCATCTCAGACGGCATCTCCCTACTTTTCAAATTTGGTTTGTGCACAGGTTATATGATGTGTGAAATTATATGTTGAGCTTTAAAGGTAAATTATGCAAGCTTTTTTACCCAGCTTCAGAATAATTGTGATAGTTAAATGACTTGTTGTGGGGAGAATGGAGGCTCTCTGCCTACTACTACTTATCTCAGTATCCCAGATCTTTTCTCGCGAGAAACATGGACTGCTTTGTGGCACTACAACACAAATGTAATATTTTGTTTGTTACAGATAAGACTCAGAAATATACACATAATGTTCCCCACCTAAGTAGACACCGCTCCACGGATTGCCTTCTCAACGGCTTTGTTGAAAACAAATGCACATGGCCTGGTGGGGAGGGAGGAGGGTTAGTGGTGAGTTTTTACTATATGCACTCTGAAACTGTAGGGGAGCTCCACAGAGAACAAAATGATCAAAAAAGGGAAAGCAACCAGACTTATAGTTCCCCTTTAAAGCCCCAGTATGTAACTTTTTTTAATTTGTTTTTTTTTTAGCAAAAATCAAATATGTCTTTCATAAATACGTATTTCACTGAAGTTGAATCACAGCCGCATACAAATGAAAGCTTTCTGGTTCCTTAGAATGAGTTGTTACAAGTCGTTACAAATACATAAGTGGGCGACGCATCGAACCGAGGCGGCCATGTTGCATCGTGACCGTAGGTAACCACGGAAACTCAGCGGAGCTGTGGGCTCGGCCTGTTAAAACTGTCACCACTGTGTAGTGTGAGGAAGGACGGAGGCACTGGTGTTGCATTCAGGTGCAGTCAGGCAGACGGCCGTCGGCAAACCAACCGGATGTCATTTTACTCCACCAGAGAAAGATGGTAAAACAATACCACATCACCATGACAACATGTTGTCACACCTGTATTGTTTTGCCTCGTGCTGGCGGACCACTTGTTTACATAGACGCTTGTTTATCCTGTTACATGCAGCCAGACGCTTGTCTGTCTGACGTCTGCCCCATTTCACGTGAATGCAACATCAAGAATACGTTCCGATATGCAACCGCACCGCTAGATGGGGGGAATTCCTACACATTATACCTTTAAAGGTTCAGTGTGCAATAATTGTCAAGGTTCATTGGCAAAATCTGAGGTGAGGTGGGGTGGATATGGATAGCGACGGGGGGACTGTTCATTTAGTCGGGACAGTGCATATTAATGGACAGTGAGTGCTAGAGTAGGCTACCCACAGTAAATACACCGGACATCTGTAGTCCCCAAAACAATACAACAATACACACTGGACCTTTAAAGCAAAGACAGTTAAGAAGCAAGACGCCCCACTTCGAGTCAGTTTTCTCTTTCTGTGTCACGTAGGTTACTCCACTACCCAGCAGCAGGCCCTGAGTCTATTGATTCCAATGAGAGAAGTGAAAGTGAGCAGAGATTATGGTTGATTTCTTTTTTGCCCCATAGTCACAGAAGTAAATATTGGAGTCATTTTTCTTCACAAGCCACTTCTCTTCTGAACATTTTGACACAAAAATGGCAAATTCCAGACAGACAAATCAGGAGAAAATGAACTTTGTTCAAGAAATGTCTCTGTCTCAACAACACACTCTGGCAGGATTTGGCACAGATCTCCTAGGCAACATAAACTAACGTTCACGAATACCGGGCTTACTAATTATCATAATGCTAAATATGACTGACTGTGTAAATATTTAATCTATCATAAGAAAATATAAATGTCCCACTTTCCTCTTCTAACAGCTTTTCAGCTTTTCCATCCACACAGTCGTTGACAACACCAGGTGGGGGGACGGGTGACCACACCCACTTAGGAGACAGGAAGTGTACCATTTCATATCACTGGTGCAGCTTGTAATGAGCCATCTTGTCATAGTAGAGTATCTTTGTTTAAAGTACTATCCATCCCTTTGCACATTGCTGACTAACTGTTTATGTAAAGCAGGACTTTATCCTGACTGTTTGCTGTGTTGTGACTTTGAAAGAGAATTCCCCATCTGTGTGTATTTTGTTGTAAACATGTCCACCTGTTGGTTCAGTTGTTTTTGTAAAAGCATGTGGTTTGTAGCTGCAGTAACAGGAGATTACAGTGGATGTTTAATGAGGACAGGCTAGTTTTTCACAGCCCAGACTCACCAATCTGTGGATGCAAGAGAATCATTTGGCATAACAACTCTCACACACCATTGCTTGCTAAGTAGACAACTGTGAATGAATGTTTAATATCATTACTCATCGGTGAGAGGAAGCCAGAGCTTTGGAACGTTAACAAACACAACACACAAGTAGAGGAGCTAATGTGTCCGTGATGTTTTTTTGTTTTTTTTGCTCAGACTCGACGAAGAAGCTGAAGGATGTGCTGCAGGAGTTCCATGGAGACGGAGTGTTGGCTAAATACAACCCAGAGGAGGTATGTTCAGTTTTTATGTGATCTCATTCACAACCCACATCTGCATTTAGCTAAAACTAAACAATGGCTTTGGCATGCTTTTTCTCTGCAAAAAAAAAAAAAAAAAATCTGGCATATATAACAATAAATAGCAATTAACCATAAAATGATTCTGAGGTCATAATATTTAGCAAAGCAGTTCTTCCACATATTCTATAACATTTTTGTCACTCGGTTTTGTTCGTGCTTTTTCAAAACAAAATATTTTGGCACATGGCTGAACTGTGGGCTGCCATTTTTAGTTTGAAAAATAATTGGAATACCGACAGCCTGGCAGCTGAAGTGTTCATCCAGGTATGTCACCAAAATACCAGTATGTCATGGTTCAAGGCTGGAATTTTGACAGTCGCTGGATAAAATTAATGAGGTGTGGAGAAAAAAATAAAAAAATCCTCACTGCAGGTGCACAGAAACACACACACACACACACACACACACACACACACACACACACAAAACTGGGCTCCTGGTGTTTTTTTTCTCAAGAACTCCCACAGTTTCCCACATTTCTGAATTCACAATACATGATACATTGATAACTGCTGCATGACCGACATGGTAAACCTGCATTTACACATCATATTCGTTGTGACTCTTTGGACACTTGGTACATTTTGAATGTGATAACTACACGATGTCTCTGTCTCTGTCTGGTATGTTTCTTTCCTAAATGCTGCTGGTTGTAGAAGCAGGAAATCCTCACCCAGGTAACCGCTGCCTCCTCCTCTTCTTCCTCCTCCTCCTCCTCCTCCTCTTCTTCCTCTTCCTCCTCCTGCTCCTCTCTCTCATGTATTGTTGGTGTGTTTTTGCTGAGTGTAGAGTGTAGAAAAGCTCCCCTCTCACTGTCACTGCGGCAGAGCAATAAAATATTATTTTCACATAGAAAAAAACAAAAAAACATAAGAAATATCTAGAGGGCATGCAGTGAAATATTACTCACCTGATGTGTCTCAGTCAAACTGGTAATGAGCGTCTTCACAAGCAAAATGAAAGGAGCTGCAGAAACTCTGAAACTACTTTAAAATAGAGCCTCACCGCCCACAGCCCAAACAACAGGTTAGAAATCTGCACAGAATCTGCAGTACTTTGCCAACACACTCTCCACAGTTAAACTTCTCACCATGACCAACTTTATATTCACATTCATATTCCCTGTTTTCTTTTGTTTTTCCTTAGGAGATTGACTTTGAGGGCTTTAAGGTCTTCATGCAGACTTTCCTGGAGAGCGAACTCCCCGAAGAGTTCTGTCAACACCTCTTCATGTCGTTCAGCAACAAGGGGCCAGAGCCCAGCCCCTCGTGTTCAGACAAACCCAAAGTCTCTGGTGAGTGGAGAAATGGAATCTTTGCTCCAACAAACCCCCACAGCCACGTTGGTGTTTTAGTTCTTTTCGCTGACATATGTGTGTGAAACTGGCCACTTATTCACTCCCCGCAAAACATTTCTTCACTGACGGGTTCTTGTCGATTTTTAAGACAAACCACTTTACTGTGTGATTTCCACAAGCGTTCAGAGCTCCACTTTTTATTGCTGTGTTAAAAACACTGCATCATCTCTCTGTTTTGCGCCATCAAACGATCTACAACCTGCCAAGTGGAGCCCAGTGGAACACGACATAAATTGTAGTGCAGACGCTGCCAACTGTCTTGGCAATAGTCTTGTTTGTTTACAGGATTTATACTAATATCTCATTCTCATGTGGTAATGACTCACTGATATGGAAACGACACTAGTAACACATCGTGACTTTGTTGGTTCAGACAGGATTCCCCCCAAATACCTCTCGTCTAAAGTCTTTAACATTTATGAAACACAAGATCTCCATTTACCTCCTGCAACTTGTCCAGTGTCAGTTTCTGAAGTAGATTCATGCAGCCAGTCTTCAAATCACAAGAATTACTGATGACTTCAAAAATAGGACACAAACAAGGCCTGAAGATTATCATGTCCCACAGCGACGGGGAAAAGATGCTTAACAAAAGTAAATGGCAGCACTTTATTGTGATGCCATGCTATGGTATATTGTGATTTACTATATGTAAAGTCTTTAAGGTAAGCTACGCCATAAACTGTGACAGTATCGGTAGCCCTGACAGCACATTTTAAGAACAAGGTGTTTTTTTATGCCATTATTAGAATCATTTGTATTGTGAACATATAAACACACTGTAGTTATGAATAGATGTTGATGCAGTAGTCAAACTGATGAAACAGTCTTTTTTTTATTCTTGTTTTGCTGTAATTTACTGCAGCAGAGGTTGTTCTGCTGTCGAACAGCCAATCAGATGAATGCATATTATAAAATAAAGCAGCGCTCCCCAGCTGCTGTTAGCATTCATTGGATGGAAATGGAAAACAGTCCTCGTGGGGACTGTGCTGTCGAAAAGCCCATTTACAGTAAAACATGACATCCTTAAAACTGTCACTTTATACATTCACCATTTCAAACATAAAAAACAACTTGTTGTTACCTTTCCTCCTTAAAGCAATACTGGATCAGTTGTATAATAGTGACAAACGTTACAATTGCAAAGTCAGTGAGGCATTCGGTTAATCATCCAGATAGTAAAGTGATAGTTCACCCAAAATTCAAATTTCACTCATTATCTACTCACCCTCATGTCGACTAAGAGAAGTCACAGAGGACTCTGAAACTTCTCCCAGCCCTGAGTTACAGCGGGGCTCCGTGCAGCACTGCATGTCCATATGACGGTAGCAAACGGGGCTCAATTTTCTTTGTCCAAAAAGACACACCAAAAACCATCCAAATACCTCCATGCTGCTCGTATGTAATGTCCCTCTTGTATTGAAGCCCCGACATGAGAAATTGTTCCGAAAAAAAAGTCTATATTTTAAGCTTGTTTGTAGCGGAAGCTCCCAGCCCTGCTCTTCCTGGTCGAGATTTGGACGGACAAGCTTAAAATATATACCTATTTAATTTTTTTCGGAACAATTTCTCATGTTGGGGCTTCAATACAAGACGGACATTACAGACGAGCAGTATGGAGGTATTTGGATGTTTTTTGGTGTGTCTTTTGGATGAAGAAAAGTGAGGCCCATTTGCTACCGTCATATGGACATGCACTGCTACGCCGAGACCCCCTGCAACTCAGAGAAGCCACGGAGGACTCTGAAACTTCTCCCAGCCCTTAGTCCACATGAGGGTGAGTAGACAATGAGTGAAATTTGAATTTTGGGTGAACTATCCCTTTAATTATTATTTGATATTAGCAAGACATTCATTTTTGCATTTTGATTGATTGATTGATTGATTGATTGATGGATTGATTGATTGATTGATTGATTGATTGATTGATTGATTGATTTGGATCCCCATTAGCTATGGCAATGCCAAAGCTATTCTTCCTGGGGTCCATACAACATATTTACAATGTATCAATGCAATTTATGTCCCATACAATATAATACATGCTCAAATACAACATAAAACACAACAAGATACAAACAGATACACAACACAACAAGACAGCTCCCTAGGTCAGCAGTGGTACGTAGTATTTACATATCATGATGTCAATACATGTCTACATATATTATATATTGGTCACACAATTAGAACTAAAGTTTCTATAGCCCATTGATGTTACATCCAGTGCCATCGAAACTCAGCCTTAAAATCAGATTTGACAGAATTAAAGCAGATTTGACAGTATCCCATACTTACCATAACATGGTTTAAGAAAAGAAAAGTATCTGTTTTATGCAGCTTAAATGAACAATTTGATTAAATAAATCAGCTCACCTCTCTGCTTTGAGTATTTAATGCATATTGTTCTTCCACATTTGCCTCAGAGGGTGTGTGCAGCCTGCAGTGTAATTAATAACTGATGCAGCCGGATGTATACACTGGCTTTATGAATTAATACAGTACAGTCACTCTAGAGGACTGAAGAGGAATAATAGCAGCTTCATTAATGTCCTGTCTGTCTCTGGTTTGATGCAGGGTTTTCATAAGCGTGCTGGCTTGTGCCGTCTAACCACGCTGTTTCTGAAATAGTTTTACTCCATATCATTATCACTGATGAAAGGCCAATCTTTATCATCCATCCATCCACCCATGCACTTTCCACCGCTCATATGAATCTAAATTACATCTTAGCCATGCCGTCCAACTCTTAAGAGAACTCGAGGTGTGTCTTGGCCAGGTTGGATGTATACATAAAAAGCTTCCAGCACGTTCTGGGCCTGCCAAAGCTCTCCTCCCTCTCGGACATGCTCGGTATATCTCCACAGGGAGGCTTTCAAGAGGTATCCGAGTCAGACGCCCGAGCCACTTCAACTGGCTTCTATCAAAGTGAAGGGGCGGTTCTCCAGGCTCCTCCTGGACGTCTGAGCTCTCCAAACCTATTGCTACAGGTCGTCCAAGCCACCCTGTGAGGGAAACTCATTTTGGCTTTCGCTTGTATCTGTAATTTCACTTTGGTCATTACCTAAAGCTCATGACCATATGTGAAAGAGAGTAGGCTGCCTCATAAATGGAGAGCTGTGCCTTCGGTCTGGGCTCCCCTCTCTTCCAGGACAGTCCCAGGTACATAACTGCGCTGCATCAGGACTTATCTGGTTCTTAACCCTGACTTTGAATGTACTGTACAGTCTTACTAAGGACTCAGTTAAATATAGATACGTATCAGCTTTCAGAAACATTTGAGATCCCTTGTAGCTCCAATGTTGTTGTTGATTACAAGTGAGAAATGGGCGATAACAGAAACTCCATCCAGGTGTCTGTGTCCCTCTGATAACTAACTACTCTACTCTATACTCTCTAGATTGTGTAGGCCTAGGCTACTGTGTGCGACAGGGCCTTTAATATAATTGGTCTAAACCTGCTACAATGCACATTTGTGAAAATGCACATGTGGCCTAAGGCATTTAGACTGGCCTTTCCTGATCTGTGAGATCTACACCTGGTAGCCTAATTGTTCAGATGTTGTTTTATCATTTGTTTAAATGATGCTGAAAAGACACTTGTTCTTTCAGGCTTCATCTGCTAGTTTGTTTGTCCGTGTTTTTGCTGTTCGTTTTATTTTGTTCTTGTTGTTGTTCTTCTTCTTGCAAAGAGATCTTGGGTCTCATGAAAGGCATGAAAGGCAAGGCAAATTAAATGTTACTATTATTATTGCTACGTGTGTATATAGAGTAAATATACAGCTTTACTGTTTACATTTCATTTTTACATTGTCTATCTTGTTTGCGTTTCTGAATCTTTGTATTGTTATTTATTTACTTCTTCTATATCATATTTTCCCGTGATAACGTTTGCTACCGAGGAGAGGAGAGGCATCCCTCCATTTGGACATTGCGTTTGAGGCCGGGTTGCGTGATTGTGTCACAGCGTCTTTGTCGTTACTGTCCAGTGTCAAAGGTCTCTTCACATGTAGCCGGGAACTGGACATCTTTATCCGTTTTCCAGTTAGTTCTAATAAAACCTAAAAACCTCATCATATAAAAATCTTTGTTGCTAGGAAACGGGCGCTGCATAGTTCGTCAGTCACACAAAGGTAGAATTCGTTTGGGTCTTTTTACCCAATGTGTAAATCAGTACTCGGATAATTGTGCAGTGAAAACAAACTCAAGATTGAGTGTAGAGCGATGGACAGTGGAGCGGTTGCTGCTCTGGCTTGTAGAAGAGGACAGACCACCGCTGTGTTGTTAAACAGTGAGTGATGGAGACATTAACGTAAAAAAGAAAAGAAGAAAAGATGTCATTGCAGAGTCCAGCTCGACCAAGACCGAGTAAAAATGTGGTTGATTCCGAGACGATTGAAAATGTGGTTTCAAGACCGGTCTCAAAACCAGGACCGCTCTGGAGTACTACAACACTACCATATTATTCTATATATAGAAGTATTTGTTTTGAGCAGAGACTGTCTTAGTGTCTGTCACACTGTCACAAGTGTGAAAACACAATCCTTTACGTAGCAGTGCCGCCCGCTGAAGGCCCTTCATGTGGACAGTACACTTGACTTGACTTGACTGCTGATGACCGGTCATAACACACTTATCAGCTGACTGGAGAGAGTGTTAATGACTTAACACCATGTAGTGCTCTTCACCCTGGATCATTAAACCCAAGGAGATCAGGCCCAACCGTCCTGTTATTAATGTTTGATTCGGCTCCAGACGAGAGCAAAGCCTTTGATGGGGCTCAGCCTGAACCATCTGCCCGGCGACCGGACACCACCCAGCACTGAGTGATTGATTGACCTTTGCTCTCCCTCCAGGGCTGAAGCTGATCAAAGGCAGCTCGACCCCTCTGAAGACGCCCACGCCCACGCCGCCCCGGCCGCTGGACGCGGTGCAGCTGAAGGACATCGTGTGTTACCTGTCGTTGCTGGAGGGCGGGCGTCCCGAGGACAAGCTGGAGTGTGAGTGTCACCTGACTGTTTAAAGGGACATTGTGTCATTTCTTTTATCTATTCACGAAAATCGATTATTTGGTTCAAAAGTCTGTTTTTCATTAATCAATAATTCAGTAATTCCTACACAATGTCCCTTTAATTCTTGTGTAAATGTGCAGACAGTGAGTGAAGTCCTGATGCTGGATCAGTGCACAGCCCCCCCCCACCCTCCCCACCCCCCAGTGTCACAGGTTGAGTTAAACCTCAGTGGGTGGAAGCAGGTTTTCAGACTCATGATTTCTCGCCCTGCTGGGTCTGAGTAGCAAAGTTAGTCGACAGAAACCCCTAGAACAGTAGCTCAACTTAATTTGACGTGTCCTGATCTGCAGTGTTAACAATCCAACCAATCAGATGTAAGTATTTCCCTTGGCCCTGGTATAGGATGCAACATCTGTTGTAGCTAACAAAACGTACCTTTTATATACTGTAGCCTATGAGGTGTGGCTAATGCTGATGTGACTGCTGAATATTCACAATGACCACCTTCATGTTACACTTATAATCTGCTTTTATAGCTCCCCTATTTGTTCCTAAAGCCTTTGAATCTGCCGCTGTTGCCGCAAATGAATGAAACAGCCTGTGTGAAGAAAAAAGAAAAAAAATCAAGTATTTTTCCAGATGCTGAGCTGAAAAATGAAAAAAAAAAAACCTGTGCCTGTGAATTACATCTCCCAAAGACTCACAACACTGTAAAAATCGCTCCTGTCGAAATTTCCTCTTTGCCACAGAAAGAAAAGTTCTGGAGCACCAGAGGAATAAAAGGACGTATGAAAAATGAATCAGATCAATTAATTTTAGTAATTTATTGTCTCTGTTGACTCAACTTACCCTTTTGAGATTTGCTTTCAGAAGAATTGTGCGACCGCAGAGATTTAACTCAACCAGTGAGATTGTTTCTGTCTCCATTTCCTCATAAATGCTCATTGAAACAAAATGCTGTTAGTGTGACATGATGTTATTACTGTAAATAAGCACAGATGGTACACAACGTACACGTCTTCGGGGCTGATTTGAACTGTGGTATTAACATTTATTTGTATCCAAATATTTACTGGGCCTCTTGTTCTTTCTGCATCTCTCTCTCTTTCTCTTTGTCTTTTTTTCTTGTTTTGTTGCTCTTTCCCTCTGGTGAAAATAATTCCTTTATGTGTTTTCCATTTGGAACCAAAACTCTTAATTCTATATCAAATGAAATTCACTTTCTTCTCTACTTCTACTCTGTTACTCGTCTTCTTTGGTGATAATCTTCATCGCAAATCTCATAAATCTTCTGCGATGGGATGTTTAACGCCTCGTGTTTGCAGTTTACTGACACATCTTCCCACATCTCTTAATTGCATTTAGCGCATCATTTATTCACCAGGTTACACCGCTTAATTGACCATCAGAGTTTTTTTTTCTGTGTTGCTGTAATTCTCATCCAGCTGCTGAATTATTGAGCGGAGTTGCTCTCATTAAGTGCAGCAGAGATGACTAAATAATTCAGCTGATGGGGCCTCTGTTTGTGTGTGGGAGCACACCATGGATTTAACTGTGGATGGTGTCTTCCTGCACCCTGCCTCTCCCTCCTCTGTCCACACTGACTCTGTTTCCGTAGCAGACGGCTCCATCTGCTGGCCTGTTTGAGAAGTGCTGACAAGATTCAAGCGCATCCTGTGTTAGTCAGAAACAAGCCAGTTGTGCACTGAAAAGACGGCCTGCTGATGTTGTTCCAAATTCACCCAAACATTGATCTTAATCTGAAACAGAGAGAACAGCTGACAGAGGAGTCAAATACTGTGAATACTTTCTGTTATCTTGAATCTGGTTCGAGCTGCCTTATTGTGGCATTTCAAGAGAAGTCTTCAAACATAAGGTTTTGTAGAATTTATGAGAAATAAAATTCTTATAAATTATATGTAAAAAAAGAAAAAAATTTGGATGATGTGGCAGTGTTCGCTAATATTTCAACAAAGCTGTGGTGTTATGTGTTAGTTATTGGTGTTATGTAATCAATATCATTAATAAAAAGTTTACTTAAGTTTGTAAAGCAACACAAAAAGTTAAAGGTTGTGAGACTGAGTAGAGCAAAGGAGTTAGGAAGAAACTGTTGAGAATAAAAAGAGAAATCCCTTGAAAACAAGAGGAAACAGCTTAAACAGGGAAAGTTTACAATGCAACAAAATCTATATAATCTAGCATTGATATTTAATCAACAGTTGATTAATTATAAAGCTAAAGTGTTTGTTGCTTGCTTGCAATTTAATTTAAGTTCAAAATTAAACCAGATTTTGAGTACCTCTGGTCTTCACACTGCCTCTTTTTCTTTTTAATATGTTGTACTATTTAACCTTAATAATAATAATGTGTTCGACAAGCTTCAGTTTTAATTGTAGTAAGTGAAACCCATGGTGTTGAATGCAGAGAATTAACCAACACAAACTCTGCAGCAAAGCAAAGCACTGATTTTGACTGGAACAACTTTCAGATTTTGGCTCATTAAAATTCATAAACACATCAGTTCAGTTCAGTTCAGTACAACTTTATTCCTCTCTGTCAGAACAGGTCTGCACCTTGTGTTGTTGCTGTTAGGGCTTTATTTTCTTCTAACTGAGAGATTTAAAGCAGAAGTAAGCGATCCGGTCGTTTTCGCTAATGCTGCGTTCCAGGCAGGCTTTTGAAATCGTAAATTACAGCTTCAAGTCACAACTTACGACTTTGTTGCGTTCCAGGCGACCCACTCGTGTTTCTCCGACCTGTTTTACCGGTGAAAGTCACTATAACGGCCACTCGTAACTTCTGACCTGTGAACTCGTACCAGATCGAACTGGTACCACTTCACAGGACGGAAAAACACGAGTCTACGAGTTTCCTTGAACGCACCATAACAGTCCTTGTCCCTACGTCGCCACATTCATGGCGTCCCTTGGCTGCACACACAGCCCTGCATGCCGTTCTCTCTCCTCATTGGATAAAAACTGTAGGATACGATAAATGTTTTCTCCTGGGCTCAGAGCAGAGCAGAGTGACTGACAGACCCGTGTTTCAGACCAAACACTCTATGTAAGTGATTGCTGTCGGAAGATATAACTATTTAAGACTTATATTAACACAAATATATCACTTACTTCTGCTTTAAAGGGATAGTTCAACATTTTGGCAAATTGGCCCATTGCCATAATCACTATAGTCATAGCAGTAGGTTCATTACCTTTAATTGTAGGTGTAAGCTATTTTCAGTACGGCGGAGCGCAGCAACTGGCTGCTCAGAGCTACGCTATGGAGGCTAAGGGAATTTCTTGGTTTCCCTCATTAAACTCATCAAATTCAACATCCCTAAACTCCACAGCGCTTTTGTAGACAAGTTGTGACCTGCACAACCACCACACTATGAGATAATGACGGAACGATACGAAACAGAGCCGTTTTCGAGGTAAATACGGAGACTGCTTGCTGAAAATGTGGACGGCGAAAACGGCTCCGTTTCGTATCGTTCCGTCATTATCTCATAGCGTGGTGGTTGTGCAGCTCACAACTTGTCTACAAAAGCGCTGTGGAGTTTTGGGATTTTGTATTTGATGAGTTTAATGAGGGAAACCAAGAAATTCCCTTAGCCTCCATAGCGTAGCTCTGAGCAGCCAGCTGCTGCGCTCCGCTGTACTAAAAATAGCTTACACCTACAATTAAAGGTAACGAACCTATTGCTATGACTATAGCAATTATGGCAATGGGCCAATTTGCCAAAATGTTGAACTATCCCTTTAAGGGTTTGGAGTTTTTCGAAAGAGTTTTTCCTTCACAGAGACGTTGCTGTTGAGCTTATTTGTAGGTCAACAACAACTCTCATCATATTTTACACTTTATTGCCTCTCTGGTGCCTCTTTGGGTGACCGCAATCACCTCCTTGTAGCACCACCAACCTCCATCCAACAGCAGACGCCTGCATCACTTCCCCCATCACTCCTTCGCCTGAAAAGGTCACAGTCTCTCAGGAAACTGGCAATTAGCTCCTCGTTAGTGGCCTGACGGACCGCCGTCTGACGTCAGCTCCTTATGATGTCAGCGGCCGCTCTCTGCTGCACCTCCACCGCGCTCTGGTGGAGGTGGAGGTGGAGCACTAAGTATAGCCTTTAGTATGGAAATGATCTGCAGCCAGGTCCTACTGCTGCTGCTGCTGCTGTCACGACTCTGTTGCCTTCAGATGCATACGCAACGTCATGACGCCGGACAGCTCCCACGTCATGGCTGCGATAGGCTGTTGCCTGTTTCCATGGTGACGCTTTAATAATTGGAGGATGCTTAAAAGTTGCGGCATTCATATGTGCACGACTACGATGGTAGAGGTTTGGCTTTGTGTCTGCAGGCGGTGAAGTGCACGGTGACATTCACACAGAGAAAGGGGAGAGGAGAGAGACAGAGAGAGAGAGAGAGAGAGAGGTGCAGGGTGCTCACACTGTGTTTTGTTTTTGTCTCCACAGTTATGTTTCGTCTCTATGACACAGACGGAAACGGGTCTTTGGACAGCTCGGTAAATATTCCTCCTCACAAGTATTTCCACTGTCAATGTATCTGCTGATTACTCAGTTCATTGTTTGTATTACAAGATGACAGAAAACAGAGACAAAGTCAGACCAACATCCTCAAACCATAGGATATTTAGTTTGTTTGTCATGAGAGAGAGAGACTTTACTGTCCTTGCATATTTCTGTGCATCAGAATTAGGTTTGGCATCGATACACCCCACTAACAGCATCACAAGTAGAATAAATAAAAATACTAAAGACAATAAATAGAATACCCAAAACACAATGAACATTAAAGAAACAAAACTCAAGTTAATATTTCCCTTTGGAAAGTATTAAAATGATGAATAAAGCACCAGAATATCTGACAAGTTTCCACTTAATCAGTGAATGAACTCATTGTCTCAGCTGTGTGCCCATGATTTAAACACACTGATTTGATTACATTGACTATTTCCATTGATGAGATGGGATAAGACTTAATTTTAAATTTCTCTAATGAGAGATAAATTAACAATGGGGAAGGCATACAGGTAGAAAAAAGGAACAGGAATAGAAAGAAAGAAAGAAAGAAAGAAAGAAAGAAAGAAAGAAAGAAAGAAAGAAAGAAAGAAAGAAAGAAAGAAAGAAAGAAAGAAAGAAAGAGTGTAAAATTAAAGTATGTGTTTAGGGAGACAAGGAAAAAACAGACTATATATAGACAATATATACAATTGAAAAAGAAATGAGCTTGTAAATTAGAAACAATATTGCACTGCACAATATTGTAATCATATTGTCAATCGACCTTATCAATAGTGGTGATGAAGAAACGTGACAGTGACATGAAAACAGTGCTACGTCATGTGAAGCTGTTACTTTACTAACTGTGGATCAGAGTGAATATTGCACTTCACATTAATTAGACAGTATTGTTACTAGTATCAAGTAGAACCTAAAATATTCAGTTACCCAATACCAAATAATAGTACCCAAATATATAAAAAAAAATGCATAACTGTATATAAAAGAATACAATTGGCTCCACAATGACAACAATAACGCGTACTAGTAATTAGTTTCATATTTGTAAGCACTCTGCTGCTGCTCTACACCCACCTCCACCTCTGTCTCTTTCAGTCAGAGCACTTAATGTGTGAATGATACAAAACATACAGTTCATATGGTCCATGTCCATGAATGGGTGACAGAAAGAAAAGACAGAATAAAAGAGGGCAACGCATGAAGAGGAAGAAGGTGGGGCATGGGCGTATTTATGAATGAAAGGGCACCAGTGTGGATGTGTATGTATAGAGAGTGCGTAGGAGGGAGTGGGGTGTTAGAATTAAAGGGTTGGGAGGCCGGGGACAGGGGACCGGGGTGAGGTGGGTGGAGGGGGTTCTGTAATGTATCCAGTTATTAGTCATCTCCCACCCAGTGCTGGCTGAGAGAGGACACAGCAGCACTCTGATGCAGCTGACACATCACAAACATCTCTGTCACTACTCTGTGTGCACTTCAGCATTTCTCATTGTATTTGTTTGAACTGTATTGAACAAATACTAAGTTAATCCACCACTAAAGAAGGTTTGTCATAGTGTTGATGCATTTTTCATTTGTCAGCTCATGAAAACAGTTTGTATACGGTCGATATGAGTGAGACAGACACATCAGCCATAACATTAAAACAGGTGACTGGTTTTAATGTTGTCATAATGCTGATGCTGATCTGTGTAGTTTTTTTTTCTTTGACTTTTTTTGAGTTGTACAAATCATTCATACCACATTCATATATTTAACAAGTATTTATTGTTCATTTCCTTGCACTCCCTCATATTTTATTTGCACTACATGTTACAGTACAGTGCAGTCTGGCCATTGACCACTTTTATTTAACTATTTTTGTATTATTCTTCTTATTTATTTAACTTATCGTTCAATTGTTGTTGTTGTTCTTGTACATATTTTTATATCTAAATCTGAGAGCAACATTAAATTCCTTGTATGTATGCAATATACTTAGCCAACAAGTCTGATTCTGATTGAACCATGTTAGGATGCAAAATGAACAAAAATGACTAGAAACTACAGATAATAGTTTCAAATCAAACTGACCATGATTCAGAATGAACAGGCCAGAGATATTAAAACCAGTCACCGGTGTTGATGTTAGTGCTGATGGGTGTTCATGCTGCATGTGGTGTGAATATACTGTAACTTATTTTGTAGGTTAGCCTGTATATTTTTCAATAATGTAATTATTCCAATCTTTACTTTCTTCAGTTACTGTAGAGCACTAGCAGTGTGCAGTCTCCTGTTCATGTACAGATGCAGTTTTTTCACACATACACAAACATCGCACGCAAACTGTGCAATTTACAGTGCTGTAATCTGTTCCAAAATAAGGCACTGCTTTGAAAATATCACCCAATAAATCTATCTTAAAATGAAACGTTCATGTGAAACATGACGCACAGTTTTCATGATAATGATTATTTGGATGAACCATCTTCTAAATCTGAAACTCTTTGGTTCTCCACAGGCGGTTGCACACAACTCTATACAGTAAAGTGACAGTACAAATGTACCCAGAACAGTAAACACCAGTCCAGTGTTTGAACAGAATACTGTGATTGGTTATTATTTTTCCAAAAATGATGATGATGACTGACTCTTGTGAAAAGGTTTAATCACAGGGTTCTCAACTGGTCTCACTCTGGGACCCACATTTTCCCATGATCATTAACTCGTGACTTTTGTAGGATTAAATCCAAGCTAATTTATTTTTCAAAACTAGCCTACGAAAGTAAGTTATCTTTATCTTTATCTTTTTTCGACATAAATACCTACACATAGTTTCATGTGCAAAGTGCATTAGAGAGCACATCAATAAGGAACTGAGGAGGACCATGACAACTGCATGTACAAAAGTAACAGAAAATATAAAACTACAAAAAAAAATAGAAAAACCCACAACACGAGATGTTTCCGCATCTCCAAACAATCAAATGACGGTTACCATGGCTACAGTGCTAGACTGCTGCATGTATCTGACGCATGCCAGTCAAAATCTTTTATATATACAGTCTATGGTCAAAATACATTTTTTTCAAAATAAAAGTCCAACATGCACATCAAATTTTATTCATTCATTTATTTATTTATTTATTGACCATGTAGAAAGTTTGGAATTGTTGTGGAGGCTTTTGCAGAGGTGATGAGAAGTGATGTTTCTGATGTGTAAACTGCATCAAAGTGATTGAATAAACCTGTGATCAGCGTGACCCCAGATTGTTTTAGAGGAAATCCAGGATATTTAGTCACTTTCTACAGTAAATGTGTGAACTCTCTCACTGATACTGAGCATTAAGCCCAAAGTGCATGACAGAGATTCAGTCTGCCACTACATAATAATGTTGCCCCTCACCGCTCTCCTCTCTGCCCCCCCCCCCCCCAAAAAAGCAACCATTGTAATTAAACCATCAGCTCCGCAGCTCTTCCCACGCTGCTTTTGTTTTCCTCCGTACGACTCCTCTGTGCAGAAGAATGACATTCCCCAACCTGCTATTACTCGCTGTTTATCCGTCTATTCAGGCCAAAGCCAGTTAGTGACATGGACTTGTAAGGCTGCAATATACAGAAAGGTAAATATAGTATTTTCCTGCCTGTGTAATGACTGTCTGTGGTCTCGCCGCAGGAGCTGGAGCACATTATCTCCCAGATGATGCATGTTGCCGAGTACCTGGAGTGGGACGTGACCGAGCTGAAACCAGTAAGAACCACACATCTGATGGAATAAGAAGAAAAAAACTGTGATATTATGAATTTCAGATACTGTGAAATGAAACTTTAGATAGATTAGTTAGCAGACACTTCTTCAGCTTTCTGAGAGCTCAGTAAATCATTTTTAAACCAATATTTCACCCCACATCTCCTTTACAAGAAGGCTGGAAAAATGTTTAATGCTACAATTTTTACATGAAATGATGATTTTTGTTTTCCCTAGCAGGTTATTGACCTGAAAGTGACACAGGAAACAAATAAGGAATAAAAAGACGAGCATGATCAATTAAAAAGAGATAAATGAATGCAATTTTGGTTTAAAAAAGATGATAAATAAATTCAGTGGCAATAAATAGGCAGAGCGATTATTTATTCGTTAATCTTTTTATTTTTATTTCTACCATATTTTTGTATTGATGCAGAAAAAATACAATATTGTTAATTTACATTATCTATAAATCTTATAAAATCTTATAAATTTTGTCTTATACTTTCATTTAAATTTGGATTGATCACTCATGCATATATTTTTGTTTATATCCTGTGTCATTTTTGGGCCTCCATGGTTGAAAATATTTATAATTTCATGGGATGACGACTTGTCTCACTATGATTAAAACTCTGTTCATTTTAGATTCAAAGTTCAAAACTGACTTTGGTAATACCTGGTGAGAAAACAGTCACTTTATGTTTTGTAATGTGGGAAATTGAACACCTACAGCTGCTTGAGAGTCAGGCTACTCCACCTGCAGATGAAGATCATGTGATGTGGTCAAAAGCTCCAGTAAAGAGACTCTGTGGGCCTCGTGGTGAGATCTCTTT
The DNA here is from genome assembly GCF_045865225.1 of Trachurus japonicus. Taxonomy (NCBI): domain Eukaryota; kingdom Metazoa; phylum Chordata; class Actinopteri; order Carangiformes; family Carangidae; genus Trachurus; species Trachurus japonicus. Next base: position 4,736,746 of record NC_140922.1, read on the forward strand.
TGATTTTGCTCCGTTTGCAGATCCTGCAGGAGATGATGCAGGAGATCGACTACGACCATGACGGCACCGTGTCACTGGAGGAGTGGATCCAGGGCGGCATGACAACCATCCCACTGCTGGTGCTGCTGGGCCTGGAGACGGTGAGTGACCGGTGTCTCCTCAGTGGACTCACTAACTGACAAGACTGACACACACACTGCTGTGTCTGTCATCCATCTAATACCTGGGATCACCCTACACTCTCAGCTTGTGTTATTAGTTGTACATGTGTCAGAATGTGGTGTCTGCAGGTGATCACCAGGTGAAGCCATGAAACTACACACTTAAAGGAGTCTATAGCCATACTAGTACATCTCTGAGGCTATGAGGGAAATGCTATCACTAGCCAGCTAACAGTTTAACAGTGACCGTGTTAACATGCTGATTGTGAAGCAGGTAGCTACAGGTGCATCTCAATAAAGTAGAATCCAGCTGTCAGGTCAGCTGTCTGCCCCGTGATAGTGCAGCTACTGAAGAAACCTTAGCAGGTGTTTGGAGTTAATTAGCTGATTGGAGTGTGACATCATTAGGTTACAATAGTGAACTTTTTCACTATATTCTAATTCTTGGGGTTTAGGAGTTTCACTATTTTGAATTGAACCAGTGAAATAAATGAACTTTTCCATTCTAATTTATTGAGATGCAGCTGTGTAATATCTACACTGTCTTAGTTTAAATGGATACTTTACAAATGTTCTACTCACCGTCATGCCAAGGAAGGGTTTGGAGAACTTTTGGAGTTATCAAAACACTTTTGGAGTTCCAGGGGGGGTCCGGCTGGCAACGGATTTTCATATAATGGTGGTGGATAGTCAGTGGACTTTTGAATCATCCAAAACACACACTATGAAACATCCAGATACCTCCATACTGCTCGTCCGTACTGACCCAAGTGTCCTGAAGACGCGACATGAAAAAGTTGTTCAGAAAATATTAATGTGATCTCTGTTTTTAGCCTTGTTGTAGCAGTAGCTCCCAGTGGCTCTGTTGATGTTTGTGCACATGCGCGAGATTTGCTGCAAGATGTTCGTTCGTCGTTGTAAACCATCGGATGTATGATCACGGAAGAAGAACTTGCAGTATGGAGGTAATTGGATGTTTCATAGTGTTTGTTTTGAACAATTCAAAAGTGAACTCTCTCTGCCGTCATTATATGAAAACCCGTTGCCAGCCGGACCCCCCCTGGAATTCCAAAAGTGTTTTGATGACTCCAAAAGTTCTCCAGACCCTTCCTTGGCATGACGGTGAGTAGAAAATTGGTGAATTATTGATTTTGGGTGAAGTATCCCTTTAATGTGTTATCATGTTGCATGCATTAGCTCTACTTGTTCAGACTCAGACTAGTTTCATTGTCATTCCACGTTGCATGATAGGAACGAAACATAGTTTCCCAGGTCTCGGTGTGTTCCTACTAAAATATAAGACAAAAAACCTGAAGGGAACAAGTGTCAGTCAAAGCTTAATATGTAAAAAAGAAAAAAATAACATGAATAGTTCCATGCTGTTTTCAGTCCACCAGCTAAAAAGGTGAGGGTGTTTTTTTTTTTTTTTCTGGCATCCTTGCAACTTGTTTTTGACCATATTTATTCTATCCATTGCTTGAGGATGATGACCCCAGTCACTTTAAGGTCACACTTTTTTCTCATAAAGCTTATCATACTGTAAGTTACTGTCAGCTACACTGAGAACTTGTATAATATTTTAAAGTTGCATAAAGAAGTTATTCTTTTGGCATTTTTACCTTTATTTTGAAAGGACATGCTCTACCCAGTGAACCAGTGATGAGCCAAAACTCTGAGAATCCTGACATTAATTATTGATTTACCATATTTAACCAATAATAACATAATATTGAAATATTTATTATGAAAATTGTAAGTGTGAATGTGAGATGAGCTGTTGAGTTTTCCCTCTCTAGGCCACACTACTCTACTAAATAAGTGAATATACACTATTTGACAAACATCATCATTATTTCAACATTTTCTGCAGGTCATAAATGATCCCACATCTTAACACACTGCTCAGTGGTTTTCCTGGGGACATGAGGATCCCTGCTGCTGCTGCTGTGTAACTAACCCCAAAGCTCTGTCTGCAGTTCACAGTCTATCCACTAGATGGAACCGTTTGACCAGATTGAGAAGAAACCCCCTACTACGAGATGTCAATTTTTTATGAATGAATATTACAGCAAAGGGAGGACAGAGGGACCTGCTCTGTGTCTCTACAGCATGTGGACCAACAGGATGGACGTTTAGAAACGTAAAAGGAAAAAGAAAAATGTTAATTTTTAAAGAAAAATAAAATAAACCAGGAGACAACCAATATGATAAATGACAAATAAATCAGATGATTAGTTCAGGATTCTCCCACCAGAATATAAAATGATGCAATCAGTCAATCAGCTAATTAGTATTGATTCAAACAGTTAATCACCTGATCTCTTTCTGTCTCTGCAGAACGTGAAAGACGACGGGCAACATGTGTGGAGGCTGAAACACTTCAACAAGCCAGCCTACTGTAACCTGTGTCTCAACATGCTAATTGGACTGGGGAAGCAGGGACTCTGCTGCTCATGTGAGTCTTTCACTCTGGTATCAGGGGTTTCGACAGATACATTGATTTGCTCAGACAGATACAGTAACACAGCACAGCATAGCGGGGCCGCGTCGTCTGTTCATGAGCTGCAGTACACACACCAGACGGATGTTAGCGTGTGATCACATTCATATAAAAACAAGTCATATCTCAAGTTTCACCTGAGCCTGAAATAAATATGTAATTAGCCGAATGTGAATGGAAAGGCCACTCCACGACACACACTCCATACAAGCCTTGGTTTAGGGTTTTTTTTTTTTGTATTCTGAAAGTATAAACACTTCTCCTGTTTCAGCTCCAATTACCACTTTGTCTTTTCTCCATAAAGCAGCCACCTCTACACCTCGCACACAGAAGCTGCTTTTCACAAAAATATTGGCAACAAGCCGCCTTCAGTAGAGCTTTCACAAACACATTACGCAAACCCTTGTGTATGTCACTTATAACTATATGAACAGTGTGTTTTTTTTCCTCCTCTACTCTGTGTTCCCTTTTTATAATGCATCGTTTTTTGTTTTTTTTCTTTCCTGCTCCAGTCTGCAAGTACACAGTCCACGAGCGCTGCGTGGCTCGCGCTCCGCTGTCTTGCATCAAAACCTATGTCAAGTCCAAGAAAAACACAGAGGTGCGTCCAATTGAAGTGTTTACCAGCCGGCACGCTTGGATCAGCGATGCTCCATGGAGCTTAGGATGAGGGCTTCTCTTCCTCTAATGGAATTAAAACAACTCAATCTGCCACTAAGCATTGCTAATCACCAGGATAAGCCTGGTTTAAAGACACAGATACCCAGATACCTCTCTCTATCTTCTTCCTTTCTTTAAATTGTGCTTGTTTTCTTTCCCTCTTGCTTTCTTTAATTGTTGTGTCACTTGTGCCTTTGTATGTAGCTTGTTTTTCTGCACCATGTTTCTTTTCTCACTTCTCTCCCTCCCTGTATGCCGTCTCTGCCTCTCTCCGCAGGTAATGCATCATTTCTGGGTGGAAGGCAACTGCCCCACCAAGTGTGACAAGTGTCACAAAACCATTAAGTGTTACCAGGGCCTGACTGGGCTCCACTGTGTGTGGTGTCAAATCACGGTAAGCCGCCACCCGAGGAGAGGCAGCCACCTCCTCATTATATTCCCACTGCTTCTTCTTCTTTAGGGTTTCGTTTTTGCACCTCTGATACCTCACAAGTCATCCCACCAATTTACACCCAGCAAACAAATGTCTGTGGTTGCAAGTTAATAGAAAATAAAAACAGGCAGTGGCACGTGTAATGCAAAGAAAATCCGGAGCGTATAGGTGAAAATGTTGACTTTAACTTGTCCTGTTATTGACGCTGAAGTTATGTGGCTGTTAATAACGGCTGCCACCTCCTCCAGCTCCATAACAAGTGTGCCTCCCACGTGAAACCCGAGTGTGACTGCGGACCCCTGAAGGATCACATCCTGCCCCCCAACTCAATCTGCCCCGTTGTTCTGGTAATCTTTTTCAACTTCTGTGGTGAAAGTTGGTCAGACATGGACAAAAGGGATTTTAGAGACACTGAGGTCACAAGTCAAAGTCCAAACGTCCACTGAGGGAGAGAGTTTTTGGATCCTTTTTTTATTTGATTTATTCTGCATTTGTCTTTTCCTACAAATGCTATGCAAACCAATCAATTCTTCAAATCTAAATCTAAATCTAAAAGCTCAAAACTTTCTCTGTAAATTATACCATCATATGGATCAGTGAGTTATTGGTAAATTATAGTCCAAATACATTTATTTTCCAGCGTGAGGTGCAGTTCTCCTTGTGCTGTCAGGAAACAAATCCTGTTGGAGAGTTCTAAATTAATTTCAGTCGTTGTTGCTCAGAGTTGTGGTTGCACTACAAACAACAGAACATGGCCAATTAAGATGCTTATTAGCAACTTATATGGTTATAAAATAAAGTAAAAGACAGATTTAAATTCATTTTCTTAAATTAGTAACATTTTCTTTATAGTGAAAATCTCCTTTTCAGAATGAAACATCATTAATGTATGATCTAACAACATCATTGTTTGACCTTTGACCCCCAGGAAAGACAGTCAACATTGAGGAAAGACTCCCGGTCCAGCCAGTCGGGCCGAGGGAAGATGCAGAGAGCCAACTCCGTCACCGTGGACGGCCAAGGACTGCAGGTAGAATCACTGTTTCCCCACAGTGGAGATACAGTACAGTGCTGGCTTGTCTATTGCAGTCTGTCTGATTGATCTATTTGATCCATCTAAATGTTTTTATTCAGTGAACTCACTGTATTTGAAATGTTTCAGTAATTGAAGCTGATTTTGATGTTAGATAACCAGGTGGTTAAGTCTTTCCAAGATCACAAGCCAAGTGTAATTAACAAATAGCAGAAGCTGCAGTTGTTGTTTTTCTGATAAAGATAAAATGTGTCACAACATCGGTGTGCACTGTCAGCACCATAAGTGTTGTGTTGTTACGGAGACGCCCAGGACAACAACAGATCAGACTGTCAAGATGTGAAGTGACAAAGTGGTACAAGACTCGACAAAAATCACAACGTCATTTAAATCTTCTTCTAGACAAAAGAGTAAAAATGACCGTTCACGCTGAAATCTCTGTCACGGTATCTGCTCATATAACTGCAACATGACGTCTTCTGTGAATCGTGCAGCCATTGTTCTTCATTTGTGCATTTGCTTAAAAAGCACCGTTATTAAACAAAATAGGCTCACAACTTCAACATGAAGCCAAATAAGTAAGAAACTTTATTTTCTTTTAAAGCCTGAAACAGAAGATACAATCACTTACAGTAATACAATATTGAAAAATCAAACAAAATGTAGAAAAGCAACATAAAATATTAGGAGTAAAAATCAAAGATTCTAAAACGCCAGGGAGCGACTCAGCTGATGTGGCACTGAAGAGCAGAGACATGATCTCCCTTCGTCACAAAGCTGGGTGCAAGGAATTAAGAGCAATTAACTCAATTTTATAATTTAATATTGAATTCTAAAACTAATAAAAATTAAATGCAATTCAATCAGGAAAAGAAATCCAGTGTCTGTGCAGCAGCTGCAGATGAATATCCAGGCATCAAACCTGTTCATGGCCCAGTGTCATGGTTTGAACTGAGCCTCCTCAGTGGGTGTTGGGGGGTTGGGGTGCATGATGGGAGTCTGCAGGCCCTGCTGCTAATCAGTCTCACAGAGCAGAGCCCAGTCCGGCCTGATCCTCTCTAATATCTGTCAGCCCAGGACGCCGGCCATGGAAACCCGCCGCCGTCCGCCGCGACTGCTCGTCTGCGCGTGGCTGCGAGAGAAATATGATGAATCATATCCCAGGCACATCCATCTCTGCCTCTTGCTGGCTAACCAGCGTAATAATCAAGATTATTATTTATAATTACAGGAAGTAATGGATCACTCCGGACTGGACAGGGAGCTCATTAATTCACCCTCGGCCTGCTGGGATAGCAGACAGGGGGAGTTAAGCGCTTCATCTGTGTCAGGGAGAGCACGGGGCGAGTTGTTGCAGACTAACTGCAGGAAGGGCAATTCAGACCGGGGGCTGCTGCATCGCTGTGTTTATGTGGCGTGTGTGTGTGTGTGTGTGTGTGTGTGTGTGTGTGTGTGTGTGAGAGCTCGGCCTCCGGCACCACAGCTTCACCGCCGTCCGTCCACAGCTTCACCGCCGCTTCTCTCCGGCCTCACGTCACACCAGACAAACTGAAGTGCCAGTTAGGAAAGAGACGGATAATGATTAGGACTAAATTATGAATCATGAGTGATCAGGTTGAGAGTATTGATTGGCTCTGAGATAAATGGACTGCTTTACTGTACTGCTTGTACTGTACTATCATCTATACCATCACACACTCCATAAAAACCTTTAAATCGACTAAATTATGGCTGAAAACTAGATTTTATTATTCATTAATTTGTGTGATATTCTGAAGTTTTTTTTTATTATTGTCAATGAATCTCATGAAGAAACCAAAACCAACAGTTTAAAAGCAATAAGGAGCATCATCTCTGTGTTCATCTGCTACTGAAAATAGATGGCAGCAAATGCACTGTTTCCTCCTATTTTAGTAACATTTGACAAAGACTGCTGTTGATGTTTGAGGAAATGAGGCCTCAGCCTTTTTTAAAGTGAAACTTCACATTTGTCTCTTGGTTTGTGTCTTCACTAAGAATGAGTGGGACACAGTTGACCCTGTTCTTTTTCCATGGGAATAAATCAAATCCACATTCCTGTGCATGATCTTCACAACAAGAGACTTTACAACTTGTTCAGGTGCAGATTTTCAAGGTGTGCCAGGGCTGAAATGCCAGGCTAATCTAACTGTAGCTTCCAACTGTGTTTCCAAACCTCTGTGGCTGTGTCGGGTTGTGACCTCTCTGCTGTCGATGAGACATCCGCTTGTTTCAGCTCGACCCACATTTCGCGTTCAATCGATAGCGGTGACGTGGTGTGACTAGGCAGCGATCAGACGCACTGGTCCTTTTTATTCTCAATTGATTGTTTGTTTATTTTACCATCTAATAGTGCAGCTGTGTGATATTTATCGAGATCAGCTTAAAGTTAATGTGGGTTAAACATCCATTAATTATCAGAAGCTTGAGGTCGGTCTCAGAGGAACGGTGAGCGTTCACCTTGGCTTAGCCAGGTAACAGGAAAGACTTCCAGTGTGAAGCAGCATCAGATGACTGGCAGTGGCTTGTCAGCGCTGTACGTCTACCGTCTGAGGGATATGGCTTGAAAGTGAATTCCTGTGAAGCATCCTGCGGTCTCCCGACACCAACGGTTTGTTTTGACATCTTCCCATTCAGATCACAACAATAGAGGGCACTCATCCTCTGCTAGTGTTTGTCAATCCGAAGAGCGGGGGGAAGCAGGGCGAGAGGTAAGCACACAATCTGTCTCAACACGCTACAAGAGGCACCGTGAAGCCCCCGCTCCTCAGACACAGAGGGGGGGTGTGGGTGTGGGTGTGTGTGTGGGGGGGGGGGGGCCGCACGGCCCGGCCTCTGGCTGCCAAGCGCTTTAGGCTTACTTAGTCAAATAAAAACACAATAACATTTACCTAACGCGCCGGCCGCCTCTGCCACCAGCTCATACACCCCCCCCACACACACATACACACACACACACCCGCCCCCCCTCCCCTCAGACACCCTCCTCACTGTCACATCTCTGCCTGGTCCCCCTTCTTTAACCCAGGGCTAATTGGGTTATTACTGAAACATATTCATTCACTCCTTATTACGCCCCGGCCCTCATTTGTTTAAATTATGAGATCAAAATATGACTTCAGCCAGTTGATATAATGAAATTGAAATTAAAATGAATTAGTCTTTCTAATGGTTTTCTCCTCTAGGGGACTTTGGGTATGTCCCACCCCCCCCCCCCCCCCCCCCCGCTGCCCTGTCCACTGCGCCGTCACACTCTGATTGGACACCCATGGGCGTTTTTAAGGGCAAAAACCTAACAGCGAATCCACGTCCTCCTCCGGCCCCAAATGTGTCAAGTCTGAGTCAGGTGTTTGTGTTGACGAGGGTTTCTGACGTGTGCTCTGTTTGCTTCTTCACATCTGCAGGATTTACAGGAAGTTCCAGTATCTTCTGAACCCGAGACAAGTGTACAACCTGGCCAAGAACGGGCCCATGCCAGGGTATGTAGGTCGCCTTTCTCTAACGTGAATATGTCCCAATGTGTTGCTGAGCTGGGCCTGTGTTTACCAAACCTCAGCTTAAAAGCTGTTTATCAAACCTATTTCAATTTGAATACACTCTTGAATTCACGAGAGACAGTTCGACAGAAGTGAGCGATCGTCTAAAATACCACTGGTCATGAAGAAGGAGCTGAAGCAGTGTCACTCAGAATGACTTTATTGATGCATTTACCAACATCAGTAAATCCTGCAGTCACTTTCTGTTTAGTTTTCTGACCAACTAGACTTAAGTTTCTATTTCAGACATTTTCTTTGTGTTTCATCCAGAACTGCGTTCATTTATGTCACTTGAAACTTTAGTGATTTCACATAAATACATGTTAAAAATCAACGTGACATGAAAGAGAAAAGTTTGTAATTTTATTTTTAGAGCAATGAACAATATGACAGATCCATGGTAAGTTCTCTGTGTCTGATGATTAGTCATGTGATCATTGTGATGCTGTCAGTTGCCTGACAAACGTCTTTTGTGGCTGTTTAGAGCTTTCTCAAATGTACTGTAATTCTTAGAGGGTTGATAAACGTGGGCCCTGATGTGCATTCACTTTTTTAATACTCATGTAGGCTAATACATCATGAGTAGCCTAAGTAACACCAGTCACCTGAAAAAACCTTAAATGTTTAGAAGATTTCTTCAGAGCAGAATGAAAAGAACGTTTTTCTTTTAGCATGAGGCTGCAAATGAACATAAAAGGCAGTGGATGATGATAATCTCTGAAACAGCTACATTTACAATGGCTTATGTTTAGGGTTGAGTAAGAATATTTTTACCTTTTTTTATTTTTACCTTCAAAATTACTGCCAGTCTTCAGCCCTTATCTTCTGTGATCATGTAATACATCAAATCACAGCTGCCTAATGATAAATGAGAGCAAATGAAAAGATACATCTTTTCAATACAGATCTTTACAGAGACATGCTGTGCACAGGTTGAAAGTTTTAGTCCGTTTTGTCTGTAGAAGAAATGTAAATATCTTAAAACACTGAAGATAGTGAAAAAATTAACCACAAAACAGTTTTATACAGTTCTACCGCTCTCTTTTTTAAAGGTTACAACTTTTTCATAGAGGGTGCAGAATAAAAGTATTAATTTTACTGAATTTGTTTTTTGTAGTATATAAATAATTGTTTTATAAATTTTGACAGGTCCAAAATATATATTTACATCTAGTTACGGTGGCAACATCGGCATGAAATGATCTCTGCGCCAGCAGCATTAGTACGTTGATGTCACGTGAGGCGGAGCTCAGGAGGAGCCAGATGTGATAGCTCTGTGAAGAAAATGGCATGGTGCTAATGCTAATGCTAATGCTAATGCTAACTAACGGTCAGCCAGTACTGTAATGTTTCCGGTGCAGGCGTGATGCTGCAGGTTTGTCTGCAGGTGAGTTAGTGTGAAATGATTCAGATATATTTTGAGTTGGCTGTCAACACCAGAGCTGCTACTCGTTAAATATGGTTAGCGTTAGCTTAGCTTTAGCTACTAGCCTCTCCAGCGTACCTGGCAACCAGTAGGCTACAGTTGAAGGTTGGAACGAGTGTGAGTGCGACACCTACTGGCCGGGAAGAATTAAACTTGTAGCTAACACCTTTAAAACAGAAGTAAGCCATCCGGTCATTTTGTCTAACTTCCTGTCAGCAGATGGAGTTAGCAGTCCCCGCCCTCGTCCCTACGTCACCACATTCACGAGCATCCCTTGGCTGCACCATAGAGAGGACAGCCCCTTTATGCCGTTCTCTCTCCTCATTGGATAAAGGTTGTAGGATACAAGGAAAGTTTTCTCCTGGGCTCAGAGCAGAGCAGAGTGACTGACAGACCCGTGTTTCAGACCAAACACTCTATAGAAGTGATTGCTGTTGGAAGATACAACTATTTAAGACTTATATTAACACAAACATTCACCTTACTTCTGCTTTAAGTTTATTGTGTCAAGATGAAAAATCCTCTGACTTTGATTTAATTTATAAGTTCTGCTGACAACAAGTGGCCTTTAAAGTTGATGTCAGTCATTTTGATAATTAATTAACATTAATTGTTGTCAACATGAAGAAGGAAAAACAAGGGAAGACAAAGTCCCAGCTCATCCTTCTCTTTTTTAATATGGGCCTGTGTTTACCAACATGCTGCTGTTTGGTGTTGATGCTGTAATAACCAGCATCACATGCAGGAGAGGCCTGTAGCATTAGAGCCTCCACTCAGCTCCCTCACGCAGCACAGACACAAATGAGGTGAGCTCCCTCATAACCAGCCCTGGAGACGACCGCCTCATGCTGCAGCCCGGCAGCAGCGGCGGCTCCATATGCATAAAGTCTGTATGTGAACGGAGACACAGAGGGGTGACTCTCTCCGCCATAGCACGTGTGATCACGCATACAGACGAGCAGCTCACGGCGGCTGTAGGCCGCGGGCGGCGGGGGCCGACGTCAGGTTTCCTATGGTTCACATCTGTGATTAAGAAAATGAATGGATAATTTACATGCATCAGGCTCCTTCACTTTGCTGGTTTGCGTCCAGCGGCGCTTAGATGACACAGGAATGCCTCGGCGCCGTGCTGCCACCTTGTTTGGCTCTGATTAGATCTGAAAACAGAATCTTTGTGCCTTTATAAAAAATAAATACACGGCGGCACACGCAGGATGCAAAATAAAATAATAAAAAAGAAAACCTCCACCAGGTTTGGAGTGCGAGGAGCTGGCACAGCCTTCATGTCACACACTGTGCACACGCAGCTCCCAAGTTTTTTGGGAGGATGACCTTGTTGTGTTGTTGTGTTTTGCTCCTCCACCGCTGCACGTGGCCTGAAGCATCACCTGCCCCCCCACCCACCACCACCACCACCACCACCCCCACCGCCCCCACTCCCCCCCCCTTGTCTGGAGCCAAACCCAGAGCTTCTCCTTGGAGCTGAGAACATTCCAGATGACCTCTCCCCACTGTAACCTCGTTAATATTTTGTCAAGTGTACACACTGCAGCGCACATTAGCGAGGTGAACGGTCACCGTCGGACACTGCTCGGCCTGCCTCGGCCTTGCAGTGTCAATTAGCCGGCCCCGCTAATGCGATTACAGCAAATGAAGTGTTTGTTTCTTGGTATTTAAATATCCCCAAAGTTGCCTTTCATGTTCGCGGCTGTCTGTTTTGCGTCTAATGCGGTTTGCGGTCCCAGTTGGAGAGTAATTGAGCGAATCATTTAGCCGCCATGCGAGGCTCGGAGGCCGGCTCATTCAGTTAGGGCTTTGTTATTGTGAAGGAACGGAAGAAGTCGGACTGAACATTGCCTGTCATGATCTGATTAACCCTCCAACAGGCAGGCTAGCTCACTGAATGAATAATTGTCAATGCCACATGTGTTACTTTGCGGGGTTGGAGGGGGTTTGCAGTGGTGTTGTGTGTTGCGTTGTGTCAGCAGCATCAAAAATACGCTGCTTTATGTGGTCACTTAGCAACACTTCTCTTGTTGTTCCAGAACCACAGATATTTGAAAGTAACATCATCATCATGTTAATATTATTTTTATTGCAATGTGCACATTGGATAGAATACATGTTACTAACAAAGCACAGCTTTACAGGTTTTTTGACAAAGATAAAGTAAAAAGTAAAGAATATGAAAAGAAAAATAAAACACGGCAGCAACATCGAACATTAAAATAAATTGAAAATAACAATTTGACAGATTTCTACGCAAATTGGGTACTGTAGCTAAACAAAGAAAGTGCAAGTCTGAGCTGGAAATGAATAGGACACTGACAGCAGCAAGAACTAAAAAAGAAGTTGTGTATCTGACAACAGATGAAATGAATAACATGTGACAGGAAATAGGAACTACCTACAGCCAGTATCATCATAGAGTCGTCTTAGGAAGTGGTTCATATTGTAGCCTAACATTGACCTCTCTCAAGTCCTTCAGGTATTTTAAGACCAGCTCCCATACTTTATCAAAAGTTGCTCGTCCACTCGCATTTTAAAAATCTGACATGTTTAGATTATTTCTTCAGAAGAGAATGGAAATAACGTTTTTCTTCCATGTGGGCTTTTAGCATGAGACGGCAAAATGAACCTAAAATGCAGCTTCATTTATAATAGCTTATGTTTAGGGGTTGAGTAAGAATAGACAAAAATTGTCTATTTCTTCAGAAACAGTAATAACACAACCATGTGTTTATAAAACACATTAACATGAAATATTTCCTTGTTTGAGGCTTTATTGCCATTTCTGGTCGCTGGTTTGATTCCCACTCCTCCAGTCTGTTGAAGTGTCATGCAACTGAACCCTACATCACTCCTGATGCTGCTTCACTGTACCAGTGTGTGTGCATGTGGCAAATATTGTTAAGCTCTTTAAGGGGACGATAATTGCACTAACCATTTATCAGAAGAAAAAAAATCTTGATTTTCCTCTGGCACTTTGATTTATAAGGGGGAAAAAACATCAATTTCTCAAACTCTTTTGTATTTTCATTCAATTTCACAAAGATTTCATGCAGTTTTCATTGACCGATGTGTAAATATACTCCACACCTACCCCAGTCCTTCATCATCCCATACACACACACACACACACACACACACACACACAGAAGAGAAATAAAACAAAAACAGACAAAAAACAAAACAAGGACCCCAAATATAAATACATGAACAGTGACAAGGTAGATGTACTCATGAATCATGTTTTTTCATTTGAGTATATGTAATAGACAGCAAAAGTTATGTAATAAATAAGCCTGATTAAACTTTTCAAGTGTTATTCTTTTCTAAAGGAGATATATGACCCAGAAACATACTGAATGTTGGTGAAGATTCATTATAGAAATTACTTGGCAAAATATGTTATGATGATCAACAGTCAGCATTTCTTTATGTCTAATATCGTTTAATAGATAAACACATGGAGATTACTGAAATTCTAGTTTTAAAACTGACTTTGTGAATAAATGAATCATGTTCCAGAAACTATATTTGATTTATCATCAAGTCAATCATTGATGATGATGATCATTGCCAGAACATGTGCATGAATGGTCCTTCTTTGGTTTTGCATCTTGAGCAGTTTTGTGAGTTTGCATTTTCAAACTGTTCTCAAGTTGATTTCTGCTACAACAGAGAGTAGAGTTGAACTCAGCATTAAAAATAATCTGGATACTTTATTATGATCAGTCAATCAATCAATGAGTATTTGGTGGGGCATTTTGGTGCAGCAGTGATGTATATGTATAAAAACATAAATAAAACAGAAAGCATGCTTTAGTAGACAAGTTAAAATAACATCTGACTTTAACTCTTTGAATTTAGGAGAGAATTAAACGGCTTGAATCGGTGGTGTTAAAGGGACAGAAACCGTTGTGTAGCAGTTGTTGATGTACATACTGTATAAAACAGTACAGTTTGTGTAGCAGTGACATGGAGATGGGTTTGTGTGTGTGTTCCAGGCTGAACTTCTTCAGAGACGTTCCTGACTTCAGGGTGTTGGCGTGTGGAGGGGACGGCACCGTGGGCTGGATCCTGGACTTCATCGGTACACAACACGCCACACACTCATGACGTTCGGCCTCTTCCTGAAATGTTTTCAATTATTTGACAAGAATTACAAACTCCCAAACCTCCCAGTTGGTCGCCACAGTATATGTACTCACCGTCTTCAGTACAACTTAAACACTTCATTTCCTTTTTTGGTAAAAATTGCATTTGTTTTTATTAGTTTCCAAAGGCAGCTGCACTTGCTGCTGTTGAGTCTGAAATGGTAAAGTGTACTTTATGGTTTGTGTATAAACACTTTCATTACGTCCGAGCCTGCGTATTCAGGGGTGGTAAAATGGGGTGATTACATGTGTTGGAAAACAACATATTAGTCATCATTTGAGGGAGAAAAAAAAATCACCTGGCCGCCTCTATTTGGTCTTGAGAACGAGTTACTTGTTCGGGTTCTCAAAAATTGCCTCAATTTTTTATCAATCAAAACAAAGAGAGGTAATAACCGTCAGGCAAAATGCGTGTCTTGAAATAGACTGTACAACTGGACGCTCATATTGACTTGTAGTCTTACAAGTGGGGGCGGCAAAATGGATTTGATGCTTTCTTTGCAAGTCTTTGCAGTGAGTTTGTTTTGTTGCTTTGGCCGCGTTTCACCTCGTGTTGTGATATTTGTCCACGCTGCTCCAGATAAGGCCAACCTGGACAGGAACCCCCCCGTGTGTATACTTCCTCTTGGCACGGGCAACGATCTGGCAAGATGTCTGCGATGGGGAGGAGGTACAGAAAATAGATCTGTAACAGTGAAATACATGGCCTCACTTTACCTTATTACACCCAGAGTTATAAATATATACATGTAGTTGATTTACTGTTACTACACTCTAAGACAGCGTTAATGTCCTCAGTAATGAACTTTTTAATTCAGTTCTGATACTATTATAAGTTGGACAAAGCTCAAGAAGGAATGCAAAGACCCAAATAAGTTGGTGACAATTTTATAAATTCATTGTTTATTTATAGAAAATATAGAAATGTGATGTCATTGGTTGTTTAACCAAAACCCATCAACTAATCTTCATTTTGGAGAAACTACAACCAGACAGATTTTCTTTCTTGTTCTCTTTTTTTTTATGAGAACAGTTGTTTCCAGAGCAATTAAACAAGGTTATCACTGATTTACACCATTTGGGGGTTTAAAACATCTTAAAGGTCCAGTGTGTAAAATGTGTTAAAACTGTGATATCCAGCGTTCAGATTCTAGTTAGCACTCGCTCGCACACACTCACCCCTCCCGTCAGCAAAGTGATGGTGGCCTCTAAGGACAAAAAACTTGTTTAACTTGTTGTTGAGTATTTCAGGAGCATGGAGCGATGAGGTGAAGATCTAAACTACTTCTCTCTGCTCTGCCGTACAAACATGGCGGTGCAAGATGGCAACACTCTCTAAAGCAAGACCCTTGCTACATATGTATATGTATATATAAAATAATAATTATAAGGCTACGAAAACCAAAATAATGTTATTTTATAGCGATTATACACTACACAAATATATTCATGGTTTAGTATGTTCAAATTTTGCCAATAAACCTTGGCAATTATTACACGCTGGACCTTTAAAACATCTGTATGGTTAAGTAGTTTAACAGGGAGAAACAGCTCCTCTAAATAACACCAGAAATTACACATTTTATTTTTATCAAGGTAGTAAAGCCTCTAAAAGAGCAGTTTGTCAACACAGACATTTTATTTAGAAACAGACACTTTAAACATTTCAGCCTCTCAACGCATATTGAAATAAAGTATTGAGCTGTAATTAAAATAAATAGAAATAAAATGTATGGAAAGCATATTTCTGGCTATACAAACCCCATGTTCATCATGTCAGCACCAGACAACGTTGCTAACTGAACACTATCACTCTCAGCCCAGTGAATGAGTGCATCAGCTCAGTGATGCTGTAACGGTCACCTGAAGGCATCATCCAGTCCTCTGACTGCTCTGCTGTCTGCTGTCTCTCCCTCCTGAGGCTACGAGGGCGAGAGCCTCCTGAAGATCCTGCGTGACGTGGAGAACAGTTCGGAGGTGATGCTGGATCGCTGGAAGATCGACGTCACGCCCACAGACAAGGAGGAGCGAGGGGACCCGGTGCCTTACAGCATTATCAACAACTACTTCTCCATCGGAGTGGTGAGTCACACAGCAGTCAGTGTTATGGGATGGATTCACATGCAGAGAAAGAGCTCTGCCCTGTTTGCCAGGTGATACTAAAATACATCTTTCTTTCATTTATGAGAAGCAAAATTTGGATTTGAAAGTTCGGGGGCTGTCTGGGGTCAGGGGCTACAACACATACTGTAGGAGAGCACTTTAAAAATAACAATAACAAATATAATTCAAGTAGTTTTGGTTAACTGATGTGGCTGATTCCATGTTGCGCCTCCACACAAAGCAATTGACAGCCAGTTGTATGTTTCCTAACAAAACCAAAACACCTCTCCGTACAAAAACACCTCAGTGCGATTTGGATTGTGGTGAGTCTCACTTTTTAAGTGTCAAATGTGGCAAACAACTGTTTGGTATCTGCACACAAACAGTATCTCACCTTGTTTTAGACATTTTTTTATAACCAAAACAAACATGATAAACACTCCTCACTTGTCCCACCCGTACCAGCTCAAACGATAATGATAACTTGATTTGTGCAGCGCTAGGTCTCACAAAACAAGATTGAAAAACAAGCGCAAAAAAAAAAAAAAATGGTGACAATATGATAATACTTGATAAATAATATAATACCACTGAAATCAACAGAAAAAGAGATTATATAAATAACAAATATAATACATTTATATTTGTATTTATTATCAATTTATTTGAAATTATATTTGGTCCAATCTTTTACTTCCATTATTAACACATTATGATTATTACCTTAGATATCTATTTATCTAGATAGATAGATAGATAGATAGATAGATAGATAGATAGATAGATAGATAGATAGATAGATAGATATCCATCCATATCACAGTATAAAAGAACAGCAGTAAAAATAATAATTAATAAAAAAAAAAAAAGAAGAAAGAAATATACAAAGACATCCGCAGTGTGTTCAGTGTGTCACATACGCCAGTGGATCCATAGTCTGGATGAGGATAGATAGATAGATAGATAGATAGATAGATAGATAGATAGATAGATAGATAGATAGATAGATAGATTCACCATGTTGTTATACAAAAGATACAGAAGTGTCATAATACCCACAGTGAACCATGAACACAACACAGTGATAACTATACTTGACAGTGACTGCAGTGTGACAGTGAAGGCGTCACCACCGGCGACGCCTTTCCAAACCTTTCACACCAGAGTTTTAATCACGGTGACAAACTTGAACAGAACAAAGACTGAAGATGTGCTGCAGCCCTGACCGGCTGATCCACAAACACCCCCCCACCCCCCACCCCCCACCTCCCACCCATGTCCATCTCCACCATAATGACACTGATTTTACGTAGCTCATGTTAGCCATTACTGATAAATGTCAGGGGGAAATATGGTAATTGACATTTGCAGGTGGCGGGAGGAGGGGGGGAGGGGGCCGCCGTGTGTTGTGGGAGTCGTACGAGACCGAGGCAGCGACGTAAGTGATGCATGGCCTTACAAATGTTAGTTGAATAACACCTCCAGCCTGGGCCCCTAATGATGATGTTAGAGGATATTAGAGGACAGGTCTTGTTAACATTGTGATAGAGGAGAACTATGGCTGTAATCCGTCTACAGCGCTGAACATATGGCCTTGTGTACAGGGGGGAAGTGGTTCCACTGTGAAATAAATCTATGAACATTGATCCTTAATATCTCAGTATAAATGTCAACAAACACCAAAGTTACTTCATCTCTTCATTTAAGCAACATTTTTATTCTGGACACAGCAGCAGGATTGTGAGGGAGGTTAGCGACCTGCACCACCTCAATTATGAACAAACAAGTTGTTATATGTCTGAGCCACAACACAGAGAGTTTCGTTTCAGAATAAATAGATTGTTAATAGCAAAGAGCGAAAATAGGACACACAGGTAACGCATGGACCAATGTCATTACAGCCACAATGCTATAGCTAATAGCTAAAACCCTAACAGAAAGACATCCATCCCATCAGACAGGACATTAATTCAACAGATACACAGAAGAATAACCTCCTCTGAAGCCTCCAGCCTTTAATGGTTCACAAGTTTGATCATATTTTAAAAAAGCAACTGCTGTTTTCAGGTCTTTTAAAGACAGACACTGCACTGCAAAAACTCAAATCTCTCCAAGAATTTGTCTTATTTCTTGTCAAAATGTCTAGTTTCTAGTCAAATCTAATCTCTTTCACTTAAAATAAGACTCATCACCTAAAAATTAACTTGTTTTTAGATCATTTTCACTCGTTTCAAACACATTTTCACTTGAAATAAGTAGAAAAATCTGCCAGTGAAAGCAAGTTTTTGTGCTTGTAAGGAAGAAAAACCTGCTCCACTATCGGATTTTTCTACTTATTTCAAGTGAAAATATGCTTGAAAGAAGCAAAAGGTGTCTAAAACAAGCTACTTTTTATTTGATGAGTCTTATTGTAAGTATAATGAGATTTGTTTTGACTAGAAATGACATTTTGACTAGAAATAAGACAAATATTCTTGGTAAGATATTTGAGTTTTTGCAGTGTGATAGTGACATTTATAGGGAGTTATGTTCACACATGTGGGGCTCATGTTTCCATAAAATGAAAAAACATTTTTGAATAAGAAGCAAAGGATACAGATTTACTGTGACAGATCCTGAGGCCTGTTCACCTGCCACCATCACCTCATGTTGCAGTCTGGTGTATAAATGCATTGCCATCAGACATGTCACTCACTGAGGTTGTTTGGGAATCTTCAGATTTGCATCTTCCACTTTTTGCAGAAAAACGCTCATCTGTAGCCTAAATCACTCTAGTAGCTGATAAACATACATTTTTTCTGTTTCTGTTTTTAAAAACCCACCATTTTAAGGTTGGCTTTTATTGTGACATCAGAGGCAGGGCTACAAGTCTGTTCGGTAATGAGCATATTGATATGCCACACCTATCAGGTGGAGGGATTGATTTGGCAAAAGAGAAAGAAGTGCTCACTTACACAGATCTAAACAAATTTGAATGAAAATTAGAGATAGTTTTTGTGCTTTTTAATTTTAACCCATGAGAAATTGAAAGAAAAAAGAAAGTGTTGCGTTGATGTTTTTGGATTAACAGTAACAGTGGTGTTTCATGCTTTGGTGGCACTGGTTGATTCCTCGCTGCTGAACCCAACTTGTATCAGAGTATTAAAAGCAAACGGCTTTGGCCCGGCTGCTTCTTAAAGTCATTATGAGCCTGTTGTTTGTGCTGTTAGTGGGATTAGTACCCAGCAGGCGTGATGATGACAAATGAAGTTGTTTGTGGGGGGATTAAGACGACTTTGAGCTCTCTATGGATTTGAGTGTGATATAATATTTTGTTGGCATCAATATTTTTTTTCTTTTGCTTTCCGTTGAATTAAAAAAAAAAAGAATTACAATAAAGATTATGCGACAAGTCAAGCTAATAATTACCTCAGAGATTATGCAGATGGAGAGTAGATTGTTTCTGTAATGACACTGTCGAAAATCAAAAGATCAGCAGTAGCAGCCACCGCGGTCACGGCCAACATGGCAACCTGAAGAGAAGTTTATCTCTCTGACTCAGTAGGTGGGTTTACATGGACAGTTTTAAACAGTTTTGGGAGAACAAACCGGTTGAAAATACTTCTTATAAACACCTCAAACCATCTCAATTACCCCAAACCGATTGAAATTCCACTTGGTTTGAAGGGGGTAGTTTAAACCTTTTCTAAAGCATTCTGTCTGTCATGTATACCTTGAAACGGGTTGATTTCTGGCTGCTGGATTCTAACAGTATAGGCATATGTCACGCTGCTGTTTAATAAAGAGAAATATTATAACAGCAAAGACTGCACTCAACAAACGATGCATTTTCATGTTTCTGTTTTGTTTTTAGCACAGCTGTAGCACTTCTGTAATCAATATTGTTGTAACCGGGGCGGCGTTTAGCTCACTTGGAGCTGCCGCCCCATGTAGAGGCTACAGTCCTTACTGCAGGTGGCCCCGGTTCGAATCCCGCATCGGGCGGCCCTTTCCTGCATGTCATTCTCCCTCTCTGCCTCCCCATTTCCTGTCTCTCTCTCAACTGTACTATCTATCAATCAATCAATCAGGCTTTATTTGTATAGCACTTTTCATGCCCATGGCAGCTCAAAGTGCTTCACATGATAAAAACAAGCAATATAGAGAACACATATTGGGAGACATAGGGAACACATGTTAGGGAGACACACATACATTTGCAAACACATACACATTCACACAATAATTTTAGAACATTGAGTGTAAGATAGCGTTTCCCCGATAAAATCCAATCATTTGCAGTGGGGAAAACACTAGATAAAATGAGGTAAAATAAATAGAAATGAGATGCCTATCAATTAAAGGAAATAAAAAGCCTCAATATATATAAAAAATATATATATATTGATGTAACTATAGTAACGCAATCACTCACAGCTGCACGCACGTTCAAAACATTTGTTTCATCGCCGCATGTAAACACCCAACCAGTTTAGTTTGTAACCCATGTATACGCTCAAGCTGAAATCTTCAAACAGATTGGTTTACCTATTTGAAACGGTTTAAAACTGTCCATGTAAACCCACCTAGTGACAAACTGACATATTTACTGGAAGGACTCTTGAATTTCCAACACCACAGCCCAGGTAATTGTACCCCCTCCCCCTCAAAAAAAGTAAATTCTTCTAACCTAACCATCTGCCACGACCCATTTGGACTGAGAATTAATGGCGCCATCCCTTTGGGAGGATGTGGAAGTGACGTGAAGTGTAATGATCTCAATCAGGGCCAGGGGTGAGAGACAGAACTAATCACTGAGCACGCTCCACTACCATAATGCAAGTCAGTCGCCCTAATGACCCTGGCGCTCCTGTCAAAGCCATTACTCTCCCCCGTAGTGAAAGGCACATCAAACCGCTGGGGCCCACTCATAATTGGACTAAACTTTGAGCTATGAGAGGACATTACACATGTCCTGTATTAATTTGGGTGCCAGATTTTTACATTGGTAATTATTTGAGGGCAGCTAGGGGGAGAGAGAGAGAGAGTGAGTGAGCCGAAGACGTCCCACTGCCGCGAGGGGGTCAAGGCTCGGAGATGTAGATCTGTCTGACGTGTGTTGATGGTGTCGCTGATATATTGTGTGTTAACCAGGTTGTACAGTTTGGTTTTTTTTAATGGACAATCAGAAAAATAATGAAGTTTTTAATAGAGAACTATGTAGGAGATAAGAATACGAGAAATCTAAATATTTTATGAGGACATTCTCATCCATGTTCACTAAAAAACAGAGCTGAAAAGGTTCCTTTGGTAGCTTTTTGAAGCTTTCAACTAGGGGTGGGCGATATGGCAAAAATATCATATCACGATTTTTAAAAAATAAAATAACGATCTCGATTTTATCACGATCTTCAATCGAAAATTGAAAAACAGACAATTTAAGTCAAAGAGCCTTTCTGTACAGATTTTAATGGGCTCTATGCAAAGCTCCACTACTTCCTGAACTTAAGGCAGCTCCTTTGTTTCCTGTCTTACAATATTGGACAAACTGATTAATCCAGGTGTGTCTGACCATTGTGACTACTCACACCTGGATTAATCAGTTTGTCCAATATTGTAAGACAGGAAACAAAGGAGCTGCCTTAAGTTCAGGAAGTAGTGGAGCTGTGTATAGAGCCCATTTAAATAGTTGCAGTTGCATGTGCAAGTAAACATACTCTGATAAAATGCACCAAATGTGCCCTAGACGATCCTACGATCTCTGCACTTTGGCAGATCGTCTACATGTTTTAATCCTTCACGATCTAATATCGTCATATCGCCCACCCCTACTTTCAACCACATCTCTTGATCTTCATTAACAGAAGCTTACTAGATGGAAAAACCTAGAAAATGCCCAGGAAAAATGAAAAAAACTATGACATGAAGACAAAGTCCTTCTGCTGATGAAGATCATGTTATATAGGTGAAAGGTCCAGAGTGGTCACTGTATATAAATGGATCTTGTGTTGAGGTTGTTTGCTCCACTGCTGTTCCCCAGGTCAAGGATGATACTGAACTCCATGGATGTGTGATAATGTAGTAAAAACTGACTCATTGATTCATGAAGCGTAAACTCTCTCAAGCAACAACCTCTCCAACTGATCTGAGGAGGGTTTTCACTTCAAATGCTGTAAACAAACCCGAAGAGGAACAACCTAATCTACTGTGTGTGCTGTCACCTCGGAGCTGAGGAGGAAATTCAATAACTTACTGTAAGCCACTCAAAAACAAACCAAAAAAATCACTGACACTGAATAGTTTTGATCACATGTGTAAATCTCAAAATCCTGAACCAGCTTCTCCTGAGACTAAATACCATAACCATCGCCCGTAAAGTGTTTTGTAGGGCTGACCTCCAAAAGTCGACGATTCGACGATTCGATTCGGAGGGGTCTGATTCGACTATGAACCTCGTAGTCGAATCTAACCAAGACCCTACCATTCTGACTATATGGGGGTGCCCACGGCTGCTGAGCATAAATTGTTACATAGAATGTCTTTTTTCGTTATAAAAATACTATTTTGATACAAAATCTGCCTACTTTCTGTTAATAAAGAGTTCAAAATGATGTGTGCGTTTAAACGGTAGTCTTAGCTTCTTACTACATATTAATAAATCACCCACTGCAGTTGCACAATTAAATGAGCGGAGGTTTTTTTTTTTTTTTTCAAATGAGCGGAGGTGAGCAGTAGGACCGTCAAAGAAGTCACTGCAGAACACTCACGGAGTGGCAAAAAGACGAGGGGCAGAGCCGCCAAAGTTTAAAATCAAGGAAGTCTGACAGTAACTTTGTCAGCATTTATCATGCATGACCTGACAGAACAGCAAAACATTGTGAGGATACATCTGACTTTGACCGAGTTACATTCAAGAACCTGCTTTCAGTCACGGAAAATAAATTAACTCCAGCGGTGATTTTTTTTTTTTTTCGATGGATCAGCTGTGTTTACCGTTTCAAGTGTCAATAGTTGTGATGGTTAGACAGATGAATTAGTCTCTAACACATCCTAAAGTTTGACATGTCAGAGTTTTTCAGAAGAGGAACTTGTTTTTTTCCGACTTCCGAGTTGTAATGAACGCACCATCAGTGTCGGGAGTCACAGCTGTAATCTCGTCCCTCTGCAGCCTGTCTGTCTCTCTGCCGGTGCCGCGGTCACACTGTGTGTGTTACAGGATTGATTAACGTAATGTACGGATTGTCGAGTCCTTCTGACCTCCGTTTGTTTTGATACTACATGTTTTACCCGGTTTCTCTGTGTCCACGACCACCGCTATCCTTCACCACGTTGAGGGATGAGGGATGACTCACAGTCCAGGCAAAAGGAGCGTTGTCCAGGGCAACGTAACATAAACGCATACCCTGGCTCACAATGGCTACTAAAAATCATCCAAAGTGTGGAAAATAAATAAAGGTATTTGTTTTACACCTACCATATTTTTGGGGTGTTTTAGCTCTTTTGTTTGAAACGGAAAAAGTCGCAAATTTGCTGCTATCTAAAAAAAAAAAAAAAAAAAAAGGTTCGACGATCAGTCGACTATGGCAAAATCTGACGAATCAGATTCGACTATGAAAATCCTTAGTCGAAAACAGCCCTAGTGTTTTGTACTCGTAACCACGCCCACTGTGATGTCACACTGTACTGACACGCCCCCGGAGTACACCTCTACCTCACAGTACGTAGGCTGAATGGGACAAGGCAAAATTGAGCATATATGCACATATATGATGATATGAACATCCTTTAGTATTGTTGCAGCTTCTAAAAATCAAATAATTGAAAACAATTAGAAATGTTCTAAGTGATCAAAACCAACCCATGAGGAGTAATTAATATTTTGTTTTAAAGCACTATGTCTAATTGATTTGAGAGCCACTGCCCAAATTACTGGTAATCACATTATAATTAAAAACTAACAGAACAAGTTCAAGTATTTCTTTATGTGGACTGAGATTCATCAGTACATTTATATGTGATTATTATATTAGTCTTGTTTTAAAATACAACCATCATGAGAAAAAAAAATAATTTGCACTATGTGGCACTGTTAGGCTGGTTTATTTATTTATATATTTAAAGTTTTGAGCACTTTTTTTTTTTTTTTTTTACAAAGCGCTGCATCAATGTAGGATAACAAAATGCTATATCCACTCCAAGTTGCTTGAAATCTCTGTTTACTGTTGCAAAGCCACAGCTCCACTTGTACAGATCTCAGATAATAGAGCCCAAACCAAAGGGGAGACAACCTTTCCTTGCTTTTGCTCTCTTGTTTGCAGCTATTGTCCTGTTTGTAAGAAAATCAAGTTACAGTCTCTTAGATACATCCATCATCTCACCTTTTCTGGCTCGTGTTGGAAGCGTGAGGCGAGTCTGCGGGGATCTTGAAGGATTCTTTTGGTCTTCTGCTTACAGCGTCTTGAAGAGACATCAAGAGGAGCTCCATTGATTTTTCTCTTTTGGCTTCTCCTAAAAATGTCTGTACAGAGAGCTAGCAGGGGGTCCTCCCCGTAGGTGCTGTTTCAATAGTGCCACTCAAAATGGAGCGGGTCAAAACAGATTGCTTCAGTGGAGGGAGGAGAGGAACCAGCCCCAAAAGTTTGGATCAACTTTCTCTGACTCTTTCTTGAGCCGCACAACTTTGTCTGTGTCTTTTTCCTTTTTTTTCCCCCCACAAAGGCCTTGGCAGCGTTTTCCTGGCTCTGACTTAGAAGTGTGAATTAAAGGAAATTTCACTGTCACTGTTCCCTGTTTTCAGACTTTTAATCTGTTGATGATATCACCCGCACAGTTTGTGACATAACTGACCAATTATAATCGCTATAATCCATTAAGGATATACTGTAGCAGCATTTGAATAGACAACATGCAGGATATTACAACAAAAACAGGCCTCTGTTAGATAAACTACATCCCATGCCTGGGGATATGTGCACTACAAGTACATGCAGACTCTTTGCTGCGTGACAACAAAATATGTTGTAACCACTGTGAAAGAATATTCAAGGGGTGGGGCTTCATTTCTGTCGTTCAAGCTGCAATTCCACCTTCGACCATGGTGTGGGTTTCAGTGGCAGAGTGGCAGATAACAAATAAACAAGTACACCCTAGCAATTTTGACCCATCCATAGTCATTTTAAAAAGATTTTGAATAAAGATGTTTATGAACAAAATAGTTTGCTTATTAAAAAAAAAAAAAGCGAAATAGGCCACATAGGCCATAGGCCACTTTTCTTCTGTTAGGATGAAATTCAGTATTTAGTTATAATTGAAAGTGTGATGTATTGTGAAATTCTTCAAACAGGAAGCTGTTGCTCTTAAATTCTAGTTACAGTTCATCCTTGGTTTCATTCATTTGAAAGCTACTGCATAGACTTCATGTTATTCAAATATAGTGAGTCCAAACAGAGAGGCCTTGTCGTGTTTCTGTCTTGATGTCACAACAGGTTGATGACCACTGATCTAAAGTACAGTGGCATGCAAATGTTTTAATATGAACAGTTCAGCAAGTGGAAGATGAAATGATCTCCAAAAGGCATGAAGTTACAGATGACCTTTACATTTTAAACAATATAATATTTCTTTCATTTTCATCTTTTACATTTTCATAATGACAGAAAAAGGAAAGGGTTTGGTCACCCTGCATAGTTAGTAGCTAGTAGCCCCCCCCTTTGGAAACTATCACAGTGTGTAAATAGTAAATCTTGTCTGATACCTTGGTCAAAGTTATCTGAGCGCTCCAGTCTCCTGGGTTTCTCATTCTCTTGCAGGCTGCAGCTTTGTTTCCCTTTGTCACTCTAACCCTGTGGAAAACTAAAATAATACACTGATGTTGATATAGTTAAAATATAGTAAAAGAGTGTTTCATGTTTAACTTCCTTCCTCTTGCTGAACTGAAATGTTGACCAAGGGTGGCCAGACTTTTGCATTCCAATGTATATTTATTAATTCTATGTTATTTAAAAGGAATTCTCTGTAGGAGCAAAATCCAGCGCTGCATGTGGGTTTTTACTATAAATACACCTGATATAAGTTCACGCTTAAGTACTATCAGTCCTACCAGACTGAGATGGTGTTAATATACTTGAAGTGTCTCCGTCAGTCACACCACACTAGCATATGTAGCATCGACTGTATCACCTTAACACCAAGAACTCAAATGTGGCTGTACTTTCTGCCCAAGGTCGCAGAGAGAGAGAGAGAGAGTCTGGGTGAGAGATTGGTTGAGAGAGAGGGAGAGAGAGAGATGTGAAGGCAGGGAGAGAGAAAACAACTTGGTTGCCGGGGTGTCGGCAGCATCCTGTAGGTTAGTTGGGAGCTGTGATTACTCACAATGTGTGTTTAATTAATTAGCCTGTGTGGAGACGGCGTGCTGTTCATCAGGGCTTCTGTCGATAGCTCTTCATCCCAGGCTCAGGCCCGCTGCACACGGCTCCTCATCACACAAACACACTGTACGGTGAGGACGCACAAGGTGTCGCCGCTCTACTGGAGAAAGCTGAGAGGGTTGATGAGGGAGAGGGGCTCCTGGATGTAAAAGCATTGTTTGCATTTCAGTAATCTTAAAGTTAAACAGAGAATAGCTCAATGTAGAGCTGCAACAGGAACTTCTGTGCACCTATCAAGAAAAATGGACACTGACTCCAGGAGGAGCAGTCCTCAGGTCTACCAGGCCAAATGTCTAGGCTTTAACCCGGTAAAGCCTGGACCATGAAATAATTGTCAGAAAATTAAAAACAATTTGAAATTGGACCCCCCAAAAAAATTGCATATCATATTTGCATAGAAAATTACCTTACAGTACATACCTGCTGTATCTATTTTGATACACACATGTTCAACACGGTTCTACTATAAAATAAGTTATGAAATATTAAGTAGTTTTACTTTGCATCAATGCCGTACTATTCCTATTGAAGTTTCAGTAACAATTTTTAAGTTTTTCTTACCTTAACTTTTTCAAAATTGGCAGAAATATCCATGAGAAAACACATTTGAGTCACTGACCGACAGCGGCCATATTATTATGTCCCAAGTGAAGGCCTGCTGGTGCATAAATAACTGCACCCTGGTGGATTATCTGATCATTGCATGCATCTGATTGTATACATTAGGTTTTTCAGGGGAAAAAAATCACAGTGAGGATGTAGAGGTCTCAA
This sequence comes from Trachurus japonicus, assembly GCF_045865225.1. Lineage (NCBI taxonomy): Eukaryota > Metazoa > Chordata > Actinopteri > Carangiformes > Carangidae > Trachurus > Trachurus japonicus. The sequence goes on from NC_140922.1 coordinate 4,763,953, forward strand.
AAACTCATGTATTTTCATGTACCAAATTTGATACAAATGGCGACATAAGGTTAAATCATTAAGATACCTTCAGTCTCATCATAGGCTGTAGATACTGGTGTATATATAAAGTATATATTTTTTGGCTTTTATGCCTTTATTTGATAGCCATAGTAGAGATAGACAGGAAAGGGGGAGGCAGAGAGAGGGGGAACGACATGCAGGAAAGGTCTGCCCGACGCAGGACCCGAACAGGGGACGCCTGCGTTGAGGACTGCAGCCTCTACATGGGGCAGCCGCCTTAACCACTGCGCCACGCACCGCCCCCATACTGGTGTATATTTAGTAGGGCTGAAAGGATATATCGTTTCACAATACTGTATCAATATTCAAAAGCACTGTATTAATTTTTAACATGTAAACATTCAAGGTGGTGGTTCATTTTTTTGTTGCATTTAAAACTCTGACACCCCGTTTACACCTGGCATTAACATGCGTCTCCAGTGTCCACATTGAGATCTGATCATATATTTGCGCGGGTAAATTCAAAAAGAAAATAAATAGAAGTATTTCTGCCCCCATAGTTGTATTGTGGATAAAGGGCACATTACTGTGTACACTTGTGTTCAATGTGGTAACAATGCGTTCCCGAACACCTTCGGAGGTGGTTTGGCCGATCGGATCACAATCCGTCCTCAGTGTGTCTTGGGTGTCATTCAGCGGGGGAGTTGTGGGGGAGTTGTGGGTTTAACAAGTGAATAGAACGAATCTCCTTGTTGTTTACAACTACTTCCTGGTAGAAAACCAGCATGAGAACAGTAGTGACGGACGAGAGTTTTGCTATAGCCTATATATCTCATTTTTCATGTCACTATATCACCGTTTAGTCTAATCTAGAGGTCTTCACGGGTCCAATTTGACGGACCCGAACCCAAATGGACCCGGAGCCGACTGGCCCCGAGCTATTATTGTAAATATGAGTTCCGAACCCGAACCGAACCCTTAAAAACCTGTGGACCCGGGTGATTGACAGCTGTGACCGCCAATCACCGGGTCCTCTCGGGTGCCGTAGGACCCGGCCTTTCACAATAAGAGACCCGAGCCCCGAGACAAACTCTACCGGTTCCAACCCGGCCCCGGCGTCACTTCTTGTGAATGGACCCAAGACCCGAGCCGGGTCGGGTCGGAACCTCGGGTTTTCAGGTCGTTGGACTTTTCCGAAGACCTCTAGTCTAATCTGATGTTAAAATGCCCGTAGTAGGATCACAAAACAGACTCCCCCAAACCAGTGGGTGGTGTCACGGTGCTACGTCCATGCTTTATACAGTCTATGATGTCATTCAGCCACTGATGACTCTGCTCCAATGGAACGGCTGATCACATCTCCAGCGTTAGCACAGTCAAAAAAGGAAGAAAAAAAATCACAATATATCATCTTGCTTATTGTATCACAATATATCACAATATAACTTATTGTTGCTCCTGTGTCGTGATACGTATCGTATCACCAGGTTCTTACCAATACACACCCCTGATATTTACTATAATATCTGAACAAACTTAACCTGACTTACAGATGTGATGTTTGTCTTCCAGGACGCCTCCATCGCACATCGTTTCCACGTCATGAGGGAGAAGCATCCTGAGAAGTTTAACAGCAGGTACGTTTATACTGGCTTGATTTTTTTGTCAGTATGGAAATGATGAGAGGTTCCAACGTGGTCCACCGTCAGCCACCACTCACAGTACCACAACAAGAACCCCCCCCAGCCCAACACCAGCCCACAGACCACCACTGAAATGATGCTTTGTCATGAATTTTTTACTTTGTATTTCATAAGGGCCCAATTTAGTTTGGCACTTATCAGTTTAATAATGTACTGACAGTCTCACGTCTTGGGCTTCAGGAAGGTGTCCGTTTTTGAGACGTGTTTGTCCTGAGGATTTAATCATGCTAATGCTCCCCATTTTTTATTTTTATACCAATGATGGTGATTGAAAAAGTCTAAAATGTAGAAACAGCCATGAAGAAATCAACTTCATTACAACAGACTGGTGTAAACACTACAGGTGAAGGGTTATAGATCCTGATTTTTCTAGGAAATTATGGTTTTGCAGAGGTCTCCACCAGCTGAGAGAGACTTTATGAACTTCATATAAAACTTTCTGCAGCGATAGAAGTAGATGGAAGTCAGAAGCTGATGCAAACAGGTCCACACTTTGAACAGGTCTGAAGGTGGTGTTGGAACAAACTGTGTTACCACACCCTGTGATTCACTGGTAGTACACTGCTGCCCTGCACGACTGTGATACACTGATTGTAAGAGACCGCTTCAAAATGATCAGTTCCTCTGGTTTTACTATTCATAGCTATGTGTTTGAGTAAAATGAACACTTTTGTTTCGTTCTATAACCTACTGACAAAATTTCTCCCAAATTGGAAATAAAAATATTGTCATTAGAGCATTTATTTGCAGAAAATGGCAACAGGTCAAATTCTGGTGTTTTCACACCTTGTATAATGCAAAGAAAACAAGTTCATATTCATTTTAGAACAACACAACACTACTTTTTAAACTAAGGACGTTTTTTTGTTATTTATAATATTTCTTCCTCATTAAATATGGTTTGGTTCAGGTGATCAGCTCAGTAGAGTGAGGTGCTTGTGTTGGAGTTCAATAGACACTGGAATCGATGGCTGCCAGACATGTAGAGAAGCTGATTTATTAAAAACATTTTGGAGCGGTCTCTTTATTTTTTCCAGAGCTATAAGCACAGAGAGAGAGAGAGAGAGAGAGAGAGAGACGTTGACTTGCAGCGTCAGTTGCAGCGTCATGGCTGTGTGTCTTTATCAATGTGAACGGGGAGAGGAGAGGATTAAACACAAAAAAGGACATGTCGTGTTAAACTTTTGGGTTATAATAACCTCATTGGTGTTGTTTATTGATAAGTAGAAGCGGGTTGAGACACCTAATGAGATTTAGTATTTAGCGTACAACATGATGGTAACTGGTTGTGCGTCTCCCCCGACCGATTCTGAAGCGGCGGTAATAATTAAGCTGCTGTGTTAATGTACATTGTAGAAACCCTGGTATTTGTAGGAACGATAGAAACTTTTTTTTTTTTTGAGAATCTTCAGCTGGTATCAGCAGCCTTTACAAGTATCAGATACAGTACTTTGAAATAAGGCCGGTATCGGCCCGATCTCGATACCTGGTACCGGTACTCGCCTATCCCTAATGAAAAGCTCCAGTTGTTTATTTGTTCCAGGGTTGAATATCAGAGACACTGAGACTTAGAATTATGTGAATTTAAAGAGCTGGATAAATGGGGGTGTATTAAACGTTTGACTGGTGTGTGTGTGTGCTCTGTAGTTCAGTGATGGTGATTACCTGGAGGAGATGCGTTCACCTTTTGGCGAAGAACAAATGTGGCATCTATGTTTCCATCAATATTTAACGTCTCCAATACGTCTCCACTAGCGCCGGCGAGTAATTGCGAGCCTAATTGAATTTGCTTGGCTAGTTTGACATGGTGGATCAGTCAGACTGATGACACGCGGCCTCCTAATAATCCCATTTGTACTCATTATCATATTTTACCCTGTGCTTTAGTACAACATTTAGCCAACTCTCCTCCTGCTGCTGCTGCTGCTGCTGCTGCTGCACACGCAGGCGGAAGTGAAGGGGAGTAGACAGTGTTTAGAGTAAACAGCGCGGTTGCGTAATGGTTGCTGTTGGTTACGAGGGATGTGCCACCGTGGTGGAGAGACCGCAGGGTTAGGGTTGATTCCCCCGATTCAACAAAGGGAGCGTCGGGCAGCCACGGTCCTGCTGCTGCTCCAACATGGCCGCCACATCTCCCTCATCAATTCTCCGTTTAAACAGTTTGTTTTGGTTTCGTCCTCTGTCCACATGCAGGACACATGCACCAACATCTCTGTTGTTTTACCCCCATTTTAAGCCTTTGTGAAAAATGATTGAGATATTTTAAGAAAATTATTCTGTCTGTTATTTGAATCCAATTAATAATTCAGGAGGGGGAATGGGTTTAGGATCTCTCTATTACACACTATCCTTGCCAATTCAATAATGCATGATTATAGTTTTTCAAGGTAGCATAGATTTTGTTGGATTTGTCCAAAGGGCCTGTGTCCATTGGACGTATATTGCAGCTTATCAGCGAGTCATTTTCCTGCAGCCGGAAGCTGTTTCTCAGGAACTTCAGTGACAGTGGAGGAGAAGAGCGGCTCGTCTCGGCGGGGGAAATATTTTATTTCGCTCGTAACAAGTCGGCAATAAGTTTGAATGAGGAGAATGTGGAGCGACTCCAACATGTCTTATGAGTTTTTAACAAGGTTCAGAAATCATGAAACTCACTTAGCGCAGAAATGAATGTGTAGCATTCAAGTGTTTCCACTGTGGCCTAGAAGCACTGATGAAAAATATATCAAAATATTCATTACAACAACACTGATAAAAACAAAGATACCAATTTGAAAATCTTGTTCTGAAACCAGATTAGTTTATTAGCTGATTCCCTTATAATTTAAGTTAAATGAACATTATCACAAAAAGTGGGGTGATCCCACGATTGAATGATTTTTTATTTTTTTTTTACCTCAAATACGACAACTTCTCATGTGATATTACACAGTAAAATGACACTGTCATATTACACCACACCATTTTTTAATTAACAGCTTTTTACAGTTACCAAGCAACTTCTTCCAGAGGTGAAATGTAACTAATTACTGCCGTACCTGATACCTATCACCTGTCATACGTACCTGTCACATATTTTATTACCACAAATAGAGATGTTCCATTTTTCAGCATTTGAAATACGCACTGTTAGTGGATCAGTGGATTAGTGTCACAGTGGATTTGATGAGTTGATGTTTTTATATTCTAATGCATGGAAGGAACTGGAAGTGGACAGTGAAAGTTACACACCTACACATAGGCAAGGCAAGGCAAGGCTTTATTTATATAGCGCATTTCATACCAAGGCAACTCAATGTGCTTTACATATAGACAAAACATTAAAAAAAGAAGCATAAAACATTTTTAAAAAAGCATAAAACAGAATAAAAACAAACACTAAAAACAGAGTTAAAAGCAAGAGCAAATAAAAGTAAAATAAAAGAAAATAGATAAAGTTTAAAGTTCTTAAAAAGAGCTCAGCTATAAGCATGTGAAAAGAGAAATGTTTTATACATACACACATACACACTTTTAATGTCAATATTTCAAATATATGTTGGTTTTTTAATAAAATTGATCATTACATTTTTAAAATTTGGATTATTAAACTCTCTTTCACTCTCTATTACACATCCAGCTCTCCAACACTGTTGATCTGCATTATACAGTTATTTTAATATCAATACAATGAGACAAAAAATAAGAAAAGGCCGTTCAGAGAAAAAAAAAGAAAAAAAATGGAAGAAAGAAATTAAAGAATGTGTTGGATCTTAGCATATTTTTATTTTATTTATTTTGATGTATCTTTATTTTTCCAAATATTTTTACACCCTGTCCTGCCTTTGAACAGAATTCAAGGTCAAAATAAATAGATAAATTAACAAATAGAAAATGTCAAACACTAAGTGATTAGACTTGATCCTGACAGCTGTAATGGCTCTTTTACGTCTCATATGTAGCAAATCTATACGTTCTGTCATAGTTTGACCTTAAAGCAGCTGAATATTTAATCAGCTTTAATTACCAAGCAAACAGCATCATGTAGCTTTTCTTCATAATGAAATGAGAGGATATTGTTGATGAAATGCAGGGGTCATACGTCCCCCCTCTCCACCCCCCCTCTCTCCCCCCTCCCCTCATCTCTGCCTTGTTCTATCCATCTTCTGTATTTGCACCTTGGGGTGATTACCAGGGTGAAGGTGTGAAGATTTGACACTCGGCAGATAGATTCATTTACTGCCACTGCCGGACCTGGAGGTGATAATGAGGTCGAGGATTAAAAGCAGACAATCAGTCGGCCCGTGACGAGGGCTGCGCCACCTCCTCCCCCATCGCCACTCCTCCTCCACTGCCTTGTTAAAATATACTATCCCCCACCCCCCTCTTTTTTTTGCTGATCTCTCATGTAATTACACACTAATCTCTGATTCAGAAGGAAAGAAACAAGGAAAGACGAGTAGAGGAAGAGAAAGAGAGGGTTTTTAAGATTATGAACTTTGTGCAGTTAAACTGATTCGCCCTTTTATACTGCTTTTATTTTATAATATAAAACACACAATGTTCACATGGTCCTTCCTTGAACCCTTTTTCTTAACAGTCAAGTCAAGCATTTTGCTTTCCTATTGGTTCATCTGTCTCTCAGTTTGAGGGATATTTGAATGGATTTTAAAGAAATTGTAAAGCAGGTGATCACTTGTGCAGAAAATATCATTCACCGTTTCATGTGTAACTCCTACAGTACATGAACTATAGGATGATTTTATAAGATCAATCAGCCCAGATCACATTGTACTCGGAACAGAACTGGCCACAGTGCCTATGGATGTGTTTCTGACAACTGATTCTGTTTTAGCTCCAGCTACAAGTTGGTAAAACACTCCTTATCCTCGTCCTAATCCTTAATCAAATATTTGTTTTCACATATTTTGTGTATTCAGATATTTATTTGTATTCAGATTTTAAACCTTGCCAATTATTACACGCTGGACCTTTAAAGTGAGAACTACAGACTTGGTTGAGAAGGAGGAGGGATCAGCCTCAGCCATCAGCTGCTGTTACACTGTGTCCTGTGCCTTGTATCATTGCAACTTCAAGTTCACTTTCATCAGCTTAACCAAAAGCTCATTGTTCAAGCAGAACATCAGTCAGTGTTGGCTCCTTACTCACCACCAGTCAGGTCAGGGTTAATGAAACTCAGAATGTTTCTACAGGTCTACAAAGACAACTTGACTTTGTTCTCAAAGACGTTGCATATCTCATCCAAAAGGCCTCTTCAGCCCTGATCTGACTGGTGGCTTTAACCTGAATAACTCACAGTCCTCACAGATAGACCACACCTGTTGGAGGATGTGGTCTTTGAAGGCGTGGCCCCTTTGTAGCCGCTGTGACTGCAGAGGCCAAACTGAAATGAAACCGCCTGGTCTGTGGAGGAGTTCCTGTCAGTCAGTGAATTTGCATAGCTATGCTCATAGCTGAAGTCTCATTAGTGTGGATGCTGAAAGCATGCTATAGTCCAGTAGTAAGGTGACTGCTTGCCAGCCCCAAGGTCGCTGGTTCAAATCCTGCCATCTTTCACCACCACACTTGATTCAACTTGTAAAATTTTCACAACACTTTCAACTATTCAGCTCTTATTGGACAGTCTAAAACTCTTTATGTTTCAGGTTCTCTGTGGTTGAGAGGTTGGCTTGCTGGGTTGCCTATCATGAGGTCCAGGGTTTGATTCCTGCCTCATTTGTATTTTTTGCATGTCATTCCTGTACTTCCTCTCTTTGTCAATTTCTTCTCCTAATTTAGCATGGCTTCAGCAATGGCTTTCAGCATGCACGCATTTTCCTTATGGAAATGCTTTTTCTAGCTGGAATTTCGTCCTTGTCCCAGTTTACATGCAACAGGGAAAATCCAATAGTTGACAGAAACATGTCTGCCACCTCAACATAGGTGGCGTTGTGCGTCGTCTCAGTGGGTTGATATGAACCCCTCTCCAGCTGAGCCATTACGTCACTTAGTGAACAACTGGATAAATGAGTCAGGCAGCAAACAGGTATTTTGAACAGCGAGAACATGGAGAATCTGACAGCTTTGTTCATACTGAACGCCGTACTTACAGTACAGATGAGAAGCACACTATCCCTTGTGGTTATGGTGATTTTGCAAGGCAGACGAGAACGGCGTATGCTATTGGATGGTTACAACTAGGGCTGACCCAAAAAATTCGAAGCTTCGTTCGTTGCCATGGTAAACGATCATGAAGTCCGTGATCGATTTTTTTTATTTTTTTTGTCCTTTTGTACTTTTTGACACCGGTTCTCATCGGCAATTGTTACATTAAAATGAGTAGGCTACTTGGCATCCTGGAAACCTGCCTGATTTTGGAGATATGCTGTGTTTGTTTGTGATTACTTTTATTATTTCTGCTACGATCACGCACCCCCCCGGCAGTCGAAGCTTCGATTTTGATCGATTTTATGTCCGCGAAGCTTCGATTATCAAAATATGACAATCGGGACAGCCCTAGTTACAACAACAGTCCTTCTTCCATGCTACAGTTTGTGCCGTCACTACTGAAATTGGTTTCTAATTGCATTATCTGGGCGTTTTAGTCGGATCTGGAGAAGTCCAGTCTCAGTCGGACTAGTGCCATGCAAACATACTGAGTGTTGGCTTTCATTGCCACTGTGCAATGAATCTTGGGATAGGTTGGGCCAGGAAAAAAGGTCATATAGGGAGCATTCATAGTGGGACAGGTTAGTTGAGCAGCTGGGACAGTGCATGTGTGGTGAAAGCCCTACACCTGATCCAACGTTGATAATCGTTGCATCATACTTGTCTGGGAATTGGTCACTAATCACAATTAAAATCGCCAATTTTTACATTAATACTTGAGTTGAGTTGAGATTACTTTATTTATCCCAGGGCAATTCTGTTTCTACAGTTGACCATTGCACCTCATTCATTTACACGAGCATACATACAAGTGAGGAGGAAAGTGCGAGACAGTGCAAATTAAGATCAGGTAAGATAAAAAGTGCAATAAGTAGGACAATACTGTAAATACATAAATAGGGCAATATTCATAAAAAAACACATTGTCAACAACAGTACTTGTACTACGGTAACTACAGCTTCAAGCCAGCTCAGCATTCAACAAATTAATGGCAGAAGGCACAAAAGACCTAGAATATGGTATGGTAGTATGGTATTTTTCTATTCATATTAAGTTGTATCTTTTTGTTTCACACAGTACGAGTGAAATTAAAACAAATCTTTATTCACCATATAATAATTAGCTCAAAAAGACTGGTTCAAGATCTGTACTGAACCTCATTGTTAATCACACAGCTCTTTCCTCTCCACACACATCACACGACGTCACATCTGTGAGAGGAAACATCTGATTTGGGACCTTTCGTCTGCGGCGTGAAAGCCGCTGTGGCTTCACCTGCAATGTTTGTTTATTCTGCGGCATCAATCACGGCGCCTTGATGTTCCCATGATATTTGCTCTGCATACCCACATCTATTTTTGGTCCTGAGACATCTAACACCATCAGCGCACTCCTCCAGAGCCGCTGTGCCCCCGTGCGCCCACAGGCTCTCGCTGTGCTGTGTAACCATCCTGAGTTAACCTTTCCTGAAGGCACAGGGAAGCCCAGGCATGGAGCACTCTTTAGCATAATGAGTATGTTCATCAAAGCCCTGCCATGTGCTGGATGGGGCCGCCGGATTCACCAACACACGCACCCATCAACACACCCATCATAATGTGTGCGTTCGCCTGCACATGTGTGTGTGTGTGTGTTTCCCGCCGAGCTGGGAACGGGGCCACAGGTGATGGCGCTCTAAATTACACATGCACACACACTCATTTACACACACACACACACACACACACACACACACACACACACACACACGTAAGTATGGCGGACCTCTCTAGCGGCCGCCCTCAGACCTCATTTGAGGATGAAATCGTTTATGTGACCGAAGTGTCATTTATAATTAATGACCACTTGTGTGTAATTTAGAGGGATCTCACCTGTGGCCCTGTCCCCTGCTCAGTGGGAACACACACACACACACACACAAACACACATAATCTCAAGTGAACATAAGAATCTGCACGTTCGGTAGAAGGGCTGCACAGTATGAAAAAAAATTCATGTCAATTATTTAATGATGATAATTCCACAAATTTACTTTGATTAATGATAAAATTAAGATCAATTATTTTTATTCAAAGACATTATATTCAGTGATTATATACTTCATTTTTCCCTGCCAGATTTGAGCTGTAAATTACAGTACCTGGCCCGTGTAGCCCATCATTATTTAAAGTCATAGTATGCGACTTTTACACTTCGTTATATATTTTGTTGTTTAGTTTATGTGAACTCACTTTATTCCAAATGTGTTCAGCAATTCCCAAACCAAGAGGAATATGTAATTTTCCTGAAGGTAATGATCTGTTTAAAGCCCCAGTATGTAACTTATTTGGCTTTTATTTTGGCTGACGAGGTTCAGCATCACATCAGGTTCATAAAGCTCTTCCTTTGGCTCTGTGCTAAAACAAGGGATGGCTTCATCACTTGTGTCATAATCAGATATGTTTATGTGAACTATCCGAGCAGTAAACTCAGTGAAACAGCTGATGGAAACGCGCACAGCCGTGTAGACGGCAGCGTGCAGTGATACGGAGGGAGAGAAAATAGCGCCAAGCGATTGCGAGGTCAGATTTTTTCGTGGACAACGGTTTTGTGATGCAAATGTATCACTCTTTTGAACGCATATTGTTTTGAGAAGAAAAACGCTTTATTTTCGTGACCCCAGCCAACTAGTCGGACTACATTCGTCAGCACCGAAACCAGGCCGGAACTCCACTCACGGGACGCAGTGTCACAGCAGGTAACCGGTGATGGGGATGCCATTTGGGTGATATCAAAAGACCCGAACTATCCCTTTAAGGTACCAGGGATCAGAGATACCTGGTACCTAGCATCCGTAATCACTCATTACTCTCTGTAGTCCACTATATACTGGGTTTGCCATTTTGTGGGGCTGTCTGAATGTATAGTGAGAATTATTCCCTCTATAGTGGACTTATAGTAGGATCACTCAATCATGAATAGTAAGTGTCCAACCAGTGGTCACTAGCCAAGCAATTGTGCTTGTGCTGAAAGACTGAGGAAATTACCTGAATGTTTATCACTGTGTAATCCTGTACATAGAGCTCCTTGGATAGTACGGAGGCAGAAGTGAATGAGTGATTAAGGTCAAAATACATGCTTCCTACAGGTTAGAGAACCTTTTCTGTCGTGGTCACAACAAGTAAACGTATTTAGCTCGGGTTCACGCAACTTCTTTGTTCCTGTCATAATTACCACAGCCACTAGGGTGCTTAACAATAAAATGTACCTATGGGTTGTAATGGCTGCTGCTACAGACAACCTCTGAGGTGACTGACAGCTCTCACAAGGTTAATGAAGTAAGATGAATCACACTCTCACTGCAGAAAGTCAAATCTAACCAACTTCTCCCTGCTGAAGTGTTGCTGGAGGTGTCAGACCTCAGATAAGCACATTGCACGAACACCTCTCAGGCCTTGTAAACAATATGAATTCATTAATTAGCAGTATTGCTTTGTTAAGTTCACATCAGGTGTTAAACAATTCCCTCAATTAGGGGTTCAAGTCGATGTATCATGGTGGTAAAGTATAACACAAATGTTTCAGTTTAAAGGTAGAGTCTGAAGGTTTGTTCTTTGTAGTTTGTGACATTGAAACTGGGCCCCTCTTCTCTAGCAGCCTTCTGCCCCTGACAGCAGCAGCAGCAGTTGTCAGGACAGCAAAGAAAAGGAAATACAGTCTGAGTGAAGTGCTGGAGCGGTGGGCCGATACCCGGCCGTCACCAACAACAGGAACCTCGAGAATTATGTTGCAACAAGTAGGAGGGTCGTTGTGTTGAGCTGGAAGGTGGGTGCTAGTGGTGGATGCTAGCCGCCACCGCTAGCGGCAGTTAGCATCAAGCTAGCGGGTGCTATCGGTGGCTGATAGGATCCACTGCATACGCTTGCTAGCATCCGTGACAGCTAGCAGGCCTAGCGGCACTACTCTGCTGCAGAAAACTTCATCTGAGCCCTGTCATTGGCTGGAGAGAAGACACAACTCTCCACCCAGATGCACAACAAAATAAAACTGCGGACACAGTCACCACCACACAGGACTGAAAGCCCGTAGGTGATGATTAAGCCGGATTTCATTTGTTTAAGTAGTGTTTATATTTGAGCAAAAATCTCCAGACTCTACCTTTAAGATCACTGTACTTTTTAATTGTTCAGAATATGATTTCAGCCACTAACCAACACTGGCCTGTAAAAGAAACTGGAAAAAGGTCAAGAAAAGGTGTGTGTGTGCGCGCACATGCGTACTGTATACTCACAAAAAGTTACCTGTGTGTGTGGGAGAGGAGTGTGTGCCGCATGTGTGTGGTTGTGTTTGACAGAGACTTCATATACATGTATGGGAGATAGGAGTCAGAAATAACTGCAGAGATATCAGATTAATGAATTGGAGCTGTGGTTCTGGCCACAGGTGATGCACCCCAGGCTAAAGAGAATAGATTTAGACATCAATCAAACATACATTGCTTCAGCATATAGAATCCATTTAAACTTAAAAATGTAGACAAGTCTTGTGTGTTGATTTGCTGTTTCACATTTTAATTCATCACTGTTGAATGATCATGATCATTTTTTGGGAGAAATGTTGAACCATGTCTTGAACCATTCTTAGTCTGGCCCCTCACCTGAGGACAAGTTGCCATGGGAGACCCTGCAGGAGCACGTTGCTCCAGACAACACAGGCCTCAGGTTCACAGGGACACGCAAACCTCTCCACCACGATAAGGTGATGGTTCCTGGAGAGGTAAAAAAATATATAGTTTAAATAAAAATGAAAATAAAAATAAAAATGTTTTATGTAAAAAAAATATAGTAAAAATATAATCTAGTATAAAAATAATAATAATATGGGGGTGATCAGATGGTGAAGGGTGGGGCGGGTTAAGGAGGGCTTGGGTCTTGGGGGTGATCTGATGGAGGGTGGGGGTTAGAGGGGGGAGGGGGCATTCGGGGGGAGGAGCTTCTTATTATTCTACTCCTCCATTCTCTTCCTCCTCTCTCTCTCTTCCCTTTCTTTTTTTTCTTTCTCTTTTCTTTCTCTCTTCTCCCTCTTTTCATTCTGTTCTCTTTCCTCCCTTTCTCTTTTCTCTTGTTCTTTTCTTTCTCTCTTCTCCCTCTTTTCATGCTGTTCTCTCTCCTCCCTTTCTTTCTTCTCTTGTTCTTTTCTTTCTCTCTTTTCCCTCTTCTCATTTTTCTTTCTCTCTTCCCTCTCTTCCTTTTCTTTCTTCTCCTGCTGTTTCTGCTCCTTTTTGAGCCTCTTTTCCTCCTCCTTCTTTATCTTTGCTTTCTCCTTATCGGTTGTGGAGGCCAGTTCCTGCAGCCTGGTGTTTTCGGTGGCCAGGCGCTGCAGGTCCTCCTCCATCCTTCTGGCCTTTAGCAACCAGTGTCTCTCTCTGCTGAGCCAACTCTCCTCCATGTCAGTCCTCTTGTTGTGCAGCTCCTCTTTCTGGTTCTTCTCCTGTTGCAGACTTTCCTGCAGGGCGTTGACCCTCGCCTGGCAGTCAGCCTCACATTGTTGGAGCTTGATGTTGGTATTATTGAGTTTGAGGGCGCACTGCACGTTGTTCTTTATCAGTGTCATCATTTTGTTTGTAGCAGTGGTCATCTTCTGGTCTTTCTCCGTCATGATTAGGTCAACCTTCACCTTACAGCTCCTCTGCACAGCGTGGAGTTCAGCGGCTGCCTTCTTTTCATTACTGGCCGTCATCTGGTGAAGAGCCATGACTGTTGCCTCACATTTCTGGAGTTTGGTGTTGAGGTCCAGGAGTTTAAATGTGCTCTCCGTGTTCTTTTTCACCAGGGCCATGTTTTCAGTGGTAGCCCTGGTGATCTCCTCTTCCTTCTCTTTCATGATGAGGTCAATCTTTTCATCACAGCTCCTCTGCAGAGCCTGGAGCTCAGAGGCTGCCTTCTCTTCCTGAGTGGCCGTCATCTGGTGAAGGCCGTTGAATTCTGTCTCACATTTCTGGAGTTTGATGTTGAGGTCCTGGTTTTCCATTTTTGCCATGGTGATCTCCTCTTCCTTCTCTTTGATGATGAGGTCAATCTTGTCGTCATAGCTCTTCTGCAGAGCTCGGAGTTGGGAGGCTGCCTTCTCCTCCTTTACACTCATTTGGTTTTGCCATGTGGCGTTTAACTGGCCGAGTGACTGGGCGAAGGAGTCCTCATTGTCTTTAATCCTTTTGTCCTTTTCAATCACTTGGTGGTTGAGCCAGTTGTTGTTTGAACGGCAGGCATTGAGGTCTGCCATGCAGCATTGGAGCTCATTCATCTTTGCCTGGACAAATTGCTCCATTTCTCTTTGCCTGCCGTTGTACCAAGCCTCTCTGGCTTTGGCTGACTCAGATTCCTTTCCAAGGTTTTCAAGGCCGTTCCTGGTCCAAGCAAGAGTTGAAGCCAAAGACTTCATATCGTCTTGCAGGGTTTTCCTTTCCTGCTCCCAGCTGTTCTCTCTGCTGAGTAGCTGCTGCTTCAGAGCAGCGTTTTCCTCAGCCAGCTGTTTATTCTCCATCTTGGAGTTGAGCAGGGCTGTCTGGAGGTCATGCAGCGTTTGAGGAGTGTACTCCTGCTGCTGGTCGTCACCAAGCACTGCTTGTCTTGGTGACCTGTTGTCACGTTCTGCCATCTTTACTGAACACAGAAACTGTAGCACAGTTGAAGATATAGCAGAAGTTTTAGGATATTGATTAATTACTTTAATTAATTACGTGTAATTTTTAATTACACGTAATTTGTTGTAATTAAACAATTGCAATCGATCAGTAACTACACAGAAAATGTCAGACTTTGTCTCTGTCTTCACTGTGTGCATCCACTGAGAGATATGTCTCTGTTGGTAGGCTACTGTACCTTATGAGAGATCAAAGGAACTAATTCATTTGTGATGTCATAGAGAATTTCAAAAGGAATCAGTAAAAAAAAAAAGAATGAATTATGTGTGATGTGAGATTGTCATGTGTGACATCAGAATGTGATGATATCATTGGAACCCAGTGATGGCTGCATCATGTGACTTCACATTTACTCTTATTTTGAAATTACAGATTAAAGCTCTTATTTTGAAATTTTTTGTCTGAAGTTAGAGACAATTTTCGGTTTTTGAAATAAATCATTTGAAAATTAAAAACCTCCAAGAGATCTACAAATCATTATTTTGTCTAGTGTCATAGAAATAATAATAATAATAAACATATTTGTGATGCACACAGAAATCCAAATACATACTGTATTTGGAGGTTGTTACATTGATATATAAATGGTCAAACCTGCATTTACAAAGTGCTTTTAATTTGTAAACTTCCCTGCATTTGAGTTTTAAGAAAAACCTTGAGGATACGTCTTAGTTTGACCGAATAAGATTCAAGAACCTGTTTTCAATGACGGAGAGTAAATTCACTTGAGCGGTCGACCGGCTGTGTTTATCGTTTCAGGTGTATGTTGATAGTGCAGTTAAATCTGATGGCTGATTGAATAAATTAATTTTATTATTTAATGGTTTACGATTGGTCACGTGTTTCCTCCTTGAGGCGCAGAAATTTGCCCATAGACTCTGGTTATAACTTGTACATGCGCAGAAGTTTCTCTTCAGTACAAGAGATGGTGCGTTTCAGGTGTATTTGGAAGTTGGAATTTGGAAAATCTAGCATTTACAAATATAAACGTTGTATTTTGGTTTCATTTTTTTAATCATCCATTTTTCTGCCTTCCGTGTTGGTTTTTCAACTGGAAAGCGCTCAACTCCGACTTCAGACCTCCAATGTAAATGAAACGCACCGTTACATATCGTGATATATTAGTGGGTTCTCTTGTTAATATATCATGGTATGTTTGATGTTTGATGGCTCATGCCTGCGTTATCTCTTCACCTGACGTTCTCAGTAAAGCTGCGGCTCCTCAGGGATGGGTTAAATGCAGAGAAAGAATTTCACTGTACTAGCTGTATATGTGACAAATAAAGTACCTTTACCTTTACCTTAATATTGACTCCAAGAGTGTTATTTACATACCAACACCAACACCCACCATAGTGGCAGTGTAGCCCATCTCAGCAGCAGCAGATGTCCAAGAAACGCCACACACTGGGCCCAGGTGATCTTCAGAGTGTACAGAGGCGAGATGTTAATGGTACTGTATTGTGCAGAAACGCCTTAGAATGGCTAGAATGGCCCTATATAATATAATAGTCAGGTTTTATTTTGAAGTTTACTGTATACTGTAGGCCCCCCTGGAGAAATCTACACCAGCCGCACTGCTTGTATGTGTAACATTTATTTAGTTTGCAGAAACCACAAGGTTGGTGAAGGTCTAGCATCAGTTAACTCGGTCCATCAAGTTAAAATGTTAAATATTTAACAAATCCAGTTTGCCCTTTCACTTTTACCACCGTCAGTAGTTTAGTTTTTGTATTTGTTTGCAAAGATGTTGGAACGTGTAGGATATTCTATCTTGGCATCAGTTCTTCAGAGTCATTGCAGTGAAACAGAGAGAAATACATTTTTCAAACTGCTGGCTGCATCTCTGAAGGCAAGGCAGCGCAGCTCAGGTCATTTCTCAAGCTGCCAGTTGGAGTCGGAGCGCTCCAGGCGGTGTCATGTTAAACAAAACACTGCATTGATGCAATGCACAAAGAGTTGGTTATGTCAATGCGATATTTATCACCTCTGATCAAGAAGAAATTAGTGTGAAAATAAGGTCGTAGATCATCGTGGGTTAGATTAAGTGTCAGAGGGGAATAAAAATCAATGAGCGCTGTGCCTGGCGTTCAGTGTGGCCAGTGGAAAGTGCATCTAAAGGTGCTGTGGCCCCGGGACAGCGACGCTACACTGAAGCTTATCGCCTCTGACATCCTTTAATATGGTGACCAGGCAGCGAGGGCTTGATGAACATGGGTGTGTTGTTCAGATTCAGGCTGTTTGAGCCACATTTGTCTTTCTAAGCTGGTGTTGTTTTTTTTAAAAGCTCTCGGCCACACAATTTGTTTTTGTCCTCTTCTTTCAGTTTTGTTTTGCGATTTGCTTGTGCAAATAAACGACACCTCTGCGGCTCTTGAAACCTGAGCCGCTGTTTTTCTTTGGGCCTGCCAGCTGTGACTTCTACAGCTGATTGTACACGCACACCGCTAAAGTTATTATTGCAGTACGCTTTGCATTGATACACTGCAGGTAAGATCACAGCACAGGCCTTGTGGCTACTCTGAGAATTAGAGACCTGCTACAAACAGGACGCTGCTGTTTTTTTTCCCTTTAAAAACACAGGAAACATAATAAATGAAGTTCTGAGATGTCCTGGGAGGATACGGGAGCTTAAAGTCAGCCAACAGTTTAAGGAAATGAACACTTTATGTTCACTTTTATTGCACTTACCATAAAGTCAGGTCATCCTAATCTAAGTATCATCTTACTGAAATGGACTCACTATTAATCCTGGGGCAGGCTGGCCACTGTTGAAGAAGCTGCTCACTGCCAGTCTGTCAGATGAGTCCAGTGTTTAGCATCAGTCGACAGATAACAAACGACAATCCAATCCGACCGATGAGATGCTCCTAATTACCTAATGAACAGGGACATGAGGTGATTTGTTGCCATGGTGCGCTTGTTAGGTTAAGTGGTGGGAATCGACAGGACGGTCAGACGTTGTCTCTTTACTGTATCTGTTCTCAGAGCTGCTTCACTTTGCTTCTGCTGTGCTGTAAAAACAGACCCGGAGCTCTCCGGTTCGGATGCGACTCGGGTCCTGTTGTAAAATTTGATGAGAATCTCTGGAGTTTTAAGAGGTTTTCTGACTTTCTCTTTTCCGGTGAACTCATGACAAACCTGTCTACACAACAGGACAGGTGAATGATGTAGCAGATCGGAGGCACTGCAGTTTCTTTTCCCCATGACGCAGTCCCTGAGTTTAAAGCTACTTCCTTAAACAAGCACTCCAGTTGTTTTACAATGCCAGACAGAACCAGAGACCTCTTTTTAAAACCAGATACTCACATTACCCACAATGCAATTTGACCAGCAATTGTTTCACCTGGAGATGTGGGTGTGTAATGCTGGTAGTAGCTAATGTAGCCTCCAGCCGTTGATGAGGGACATTACAGTAGAGATCTGGTCAACTCTGGTAGCCCCCTTTAAGGACACACACCTCTTTTTTTAACTTACAGACTCGTAGCTTCTTGACTCAGCCACTAAAATTCTGTATACAACTTTATTAACATTGGATTTTACTCAGCAACAACTGTTAACAGTCGTTCGGTTTCAGTTTATTTTTCCTTTCCAGGAAAATCGGCAAGACAAGGAGCCTCATGACACATTCCCAAATCACCCAAAAACATAAATACTTAGCACAGATCATTGATACAGAACAGAACAGACGCTGTGGCAACATACACTGCCTGTCCAAAAAAAAAAATCACTCGTCATACACTCTAATATTTCATTGGACCGCCTTTAGCTTTGATTACGGAATGCATTTGTTGTGGCATCGTTTCAATAAGCTTCTGCAGTGTCACAACATTTATTTCCATCCAGAGTTGTATTCATTTTTCAAAGATTCTCAAAGGGGTTCAGGTCTGGACTCTGTGGTCACATTAAACCACTTTTCTTCCTTGAAGATGATGGTTCCAGTTTGTAATAATGCGTTGGACAGTTCTTAACCCAGTATTACTAGTCTCAGCAATCTGCTTAGATGTTTTATTTGCTTGATGCTAATAATTTGACCCTTTGACAGATGAACATCTTTTCCACGACCACAGGATGTGTCTTCCAACATGGTTGTTTATAAATGAGACTGCATCAGTTAGGGTTAAATAACTTGTTACCAGCTGAAACATAATCCATCCATGCAGTAATTATCCAATGGGAGGCTCTTACTTATTAGCTTAGTTAAATCCAAGTGGTGGTTTTGGACGGGCAGTGTATTTCCACCACACAGTCATTCAAGTACATTCATACCTATTTTGGTTATTACGGTGAGGGTGAAGCTTTTACTGAACTTGACCTTTGATATAGAAGAATGGTGGAGTTCTCCTCGAAGATACCTAGATTGATTAAATTGCACAAAAACGACCTCTTGCCATTTTCCCTGCACAAGTTAACCAAAGTGTGACAGTGGTGGTCCTGTCACTATGCCTCCAATTGATCATGTGCCCTGGCTACTTGGCCAAGGGGATGTCCCTTTGGGTGACTGGCAAACGCGCGTGACTCTTACCCGGGATGTCAAACTTGCAAGGACTTGCTAAAACCTTTTCCTGTGCCCATTAAAGTGGCCTTTAGAGCTAAAGTTATATAGTATGTTCAGCTTGTACAGACTTTTCACAGCCGCTCTGACTTTGTGTGCAGTTCTGAGACTCTCTGTCCTTTAACTCTAAACACACCCTTTATACATTAAAGGCTCTTGAACGTACCAAAACCAGCTGCAACAAAGCAACAACAAAGAGTCAAAGGATCTAAAACCTTTCCCTTTACCTGGCCACCATTCTCTCCATCAGTCACCAACCACTAGTTTTGAATATGCCTTACAAAGTGGCCGCCTTAATTTGTTTGTTTGCAAAATTGTCCCGATCAAAGCTGAGGTTCTGTCCATGGGTTTTCCCTCTGGAGGAGATGCAGGGATGTGTTACTGTGGGAAGCCCCTCCTGCCTCTTCCCACCTCCCTCTGCTATTGACCATGTTGCACATTATAAATCAACTGCGAGTTGAGCTACCTTGCAAGTACCCTAATGAAAGCTCATTTATAAAGTGGCTAAATGGTCCTGACAAAAGTCCTAATGAGGAAATCAATAATTCAGTGATTGTTACTCTGCTTATACTAATACGTCCCTCTTGTAGTGCTTTGATTCCAGCTAAGAGAAGGCCATTTTTTACCGCTTTCAGTTCTGCATGTCAGCACTGTTGCAGGGTTTTTTTTTTCTGTCAAGCTCTGAGATGAATTGTGCGTCGCTGTCTGTTGTTTCTTCAAAAGCCATTTAGGATCTATGCTCTGGGGCCAGAATGAACCAAACTACCGGTAAACCTCTTTCTGTTTTTCACTAAGAAGTGAACACGGAGAGTTTACGTCACTTAATAATAAAATAATTTCCAAGAAACGTAAAGCATACGTAACTTGTTTCCCACCTTCAGTGAGACTCGCTGCGGTCGGCTCAAAGAGGGAGGTTTGGATGTTTGCCACAGAGAGCTGAGAGGAAATATGTTCCATTGAGTAATTCACCTCAGACCCAGGGGTGAGTGGAAAAAGTTAGGTCTGACTCGCAGCTGCAGTGTTACTATATGTGTTGTGAGCACAGTCCTCTGGAAATAGGCTACATGATGCCATCACACAGGACCGACTTTAGTCTGCTGGGTAAGCAGTTTAAAAACCCGCTTGGATGTTAGAAGTGTTGACGGGCATCATATGATTTGAAACATTGTGTATAAGTGTGACAACATCACCAGAAGGTGTAACGGTCACTGTGAACGTCCTCACTCTTAATGCTGCTCTGATGTGAAGCTGTAGTCCTGACCTTCTACAGGCTGATTACATCCATTTAAACACTAAAACGCAACAAAAGGTTTATGGCAGGTTTGACTTTAATGTGGTTCATTATTGCTCCAAGTTTGACAGTTGTGATGTTTGTCACTAAGAAAGCTAGAAAAAAAAAACACAGATAAGTGTCCCAGGATAGGCTCTCTGGATGGATGGATGGATGGATGGATGGATGGATGGATGGATGGATGGATGGATGGATGGATGGATGGATGGGATGATATTTGAGTCTATTATCTTGACTGTGGAATCACTATCAGGTCAAAATGACGACCCTGCCCACAAGATATGTATCTCATGACTGCCCATAAATTGTTCTTTCCTTCCTGTCATCTTTGGGTCTTTTGATCTATTATCAGATGTTTTTATATCAGACATATAGTTTCCTTTCATGCCTGAAAACAACACAAATAATATATTATATTATATAATAATATAATAAATTCAAATGTATGGCGTCTTAGGTCCTCCTAGGTCAAATTCAACGCTGCCACTACAATGATGCAATGAATCAAGTAGCTGTAGAAACAGTAACCTAACTCAGTTTTGACTATAAAAACAATGTATATTTTTTATGTAAATTAGATCTATTAGACTAGTAACCATAAAATTCCACAAGGAAGTGTAAAAGTGGACTTGAGAGGTGTAACGCAATTGCTGGGTGATGACTTTTATACCTCATGGTTTTATGAACAGTGAAACGGATGGAGGACAAAGTTGTGTGGTGAATGGAAAGACAATACAAAGGTTGACATTGACAATGCAGGATACATTTTTGTGAAAGATATAACTTTCGATCATTCCACCTTGGCGCAGGTTGATGAAGTAAAAGACAACAACCTGTGTTTGGCAGGTTTTCATTATGCCAGCTTAAAGGAGCCTTTAAAGACTGATGCGTAGCTTTTCTCTGGGTGCACAGGAAGTCAAACCTTTACCCCTGATTTATCAAACTGTAGTTCACTCAGAGAGAGAGCGGCCACCTTAGTGTCAGTAGCTCAACTGGCCAATAGGAAAATCCCATGAGAGAAAGTCCCATAAGAAAAATCCCATAAGAGAAAGTAAGAGAAAGACCCAATCTATAATCAGTGAACAACATTAAATCTTTCTCATCTCGTTCCTCGCACTGATGCACTCGTTTGTGACTGTCAAATAAATAACAACCTCATGCTGAAAGAAATGTATGTGCGTTAAATAATATTCTCCCTTCAATTTCACATGATTTCATTTCAATTTTGAAGGCCTGGATCGCACTCTGCGACGTATATTTGCATGATTAGCACGACTGCAGAGTCTTCCCAGCATGCTTTGATAAGTCAAAAAAATATTAAACAAAAACAGGTACAACAAATAATCAATGTACCAATGTAGGAATACATGATATTCTTGTGGCCATGAGAGGGTACGTAACGTGTCGTGTACGTAGGCAGTGTGGCGACAGATGGTGACTCACTCCTGCGAGGTCATTGATCATCAGCCTCAGTAATGGGACTGTGTGCAGTAGGAGGCCTGGGGAGCAGCACCCCAGTCCTCTGTTAATTGCGGGGGCAGGTAGATTACCCTCTCACGCCCCACACGGGGCCTTAATGTTGGGCCGCGGGTACTCGGCAGTCACCCCATGTGCTCCTTCAGACGCCTCCTTAACTCGCTTTAGATTCATCATCTGCCTCCATATGTGATTAATGATGCACATTATGCATTCTTTGGAGATTAATGACTGTGGGATTTTGGTCAGTGGTAAACATTAGAGGTGCATTTCCTGCATGGTTTAGAAGATTCCCCCCTTTCTTTTTTTCTTTTTTTTTTTTTTTTTACAGCGTTACGGTCTTTACAGTCTGCTGTTTTCTTTCTCCTGAGCTCAGCATATAGGGGAGTACAGACAGATGCTACAATGATACAAGGTTCAGATTTTGATGTGGGGGGAAAAACACTCTTATGTTTCCTCTTTTCTTGGTCCCTTTGCAGTTCCTGTTGTCTTGTCTCTTTCAGAACAAAGAATAAGCTGTGGTACTTTGAGTTTGGCACTTCGGAGACCTTCTCAGCCACGTGTAAGAAGCTCCACGACTTTCTGGAGGTTGAGGTAAACCTAACCTTTTGTGTCTTATCCTTAAATCAACTCTAATGTTAATTCATACACTCTGTGATAGTAATATTTGATGAAACAACGTGGTCAGATAAGAACAGTGTTGGGTACGTTACTTTTAAAAAGTAATTAGTTATAGTTACTGGTTACTTCCCCCCAAAAGTTACTTAACTACATTATAAAAGTAACTAATTACCAGGAAAAGTAGCTGTTGGGTTTTGTATAAAATATGTCAAACTGCTTGGACTCGCCCCCCTAACCTCCCGTGTATCTGGAACTAACCAACTCACTCAGTATTCCTCCACACAGGCTGGCTCCGTAACGCTGCGTGGAGTTGGTTAGTTCCAGATAAACGGCTTTTTTCTCACTAGTTGATGGACTGAAAAAAAATGTGTACATAACAGATACTTTCACGCAGTGTTTTTCAACCTTGAGGTTGGGACCCCACGTGGGGTCGCCTGGAATTCAAATGGTGTTGCTGTTGCCTGAAATGTCTAGTAATTGATTAAAAAATATATATATTATATTTTATATTTTATAATATTTTTTTCTAAAATTATGATTAAAAACACCACACACAATCTTAAACAACTGTATTCTATAATTTCATTTTCTTGAATATGAGTTGAGTTTAAATAAAATGCAGCATATAAAAAGATCTGATCTTGATTGACGGCCACAATCATGTGACTGCGCATGATCACGGGGTCGTCAGAAATTTGAGATGTCAAAATGGGGTCACGAGCCAAAAGAGGTTGGGAACCACTGCTTTAACGGGTGTATTATTTTGTGACGAGCCTTATTGAGTCAAGTAACGGTGCATTTTATTGTCCGTTAACAGTGACGGCGGTACAACGGGGGAAGCAGTTTTTGATCACTCGTTACTGAAAAAGAAGCACCGTTAGTAACACCGTTACTTTTTTATTTTATAACGCCGTTATTCCCCATCACTGGGTAAGAGTAACAAGAGTAACACTGCCTCACTATTGTGGCCAACTGTTGTTCCATTAATAACCTGAATTTGCACTAGTTTCAAATCCAGTCAGACAAAGTGTTGATGTGTGAAGGCTATCGGCGCATCTCACCAGCCGCTTCTCACTGAACCTCAGTTCAACACACAGGTAATTAGCCCTACATGACCCTGCTGTGTGTGATATTGAGTGATAATGAAGATGGTGTCTATACAATTCATCTTCCCCCTTCTCCGAGCCATCCACACAGAGCAGAGGTCTTCATTAATTAGTGGTGGGTAAGTACCTAGTGTTGGAGAGCAGGTATGGGGCTCCTGCTGCACCGGCCCCATGGTTCTGGAGGAACTCCTCCTGCCTTAATCGGATTAAACTGACAGTAATGGTGGTTTAAAAACAGGCTCAGGCTCAGATGGATGTGTTTGGACTGATACAGGAAAAACAAGGTCTCAGAGACAGGCTCGGACAAAGGGAAATGTTTAGGCTGGGGGTCAGACCTTTACCCCACAAGACAAGCTGAGGCGAAGACTCTAAACTGGAGAGACGTTTTCAGGCTCAGGCTCAGATGGAGAGACGGGTCCCGGCTCAGACAGAGAGACAGGTTCAGGCCGAGGCGCAGAAACAAATACGGACTGACAAAGGAACAAGGACACTCGACTGAAACAGGAGGTCAGCATCACTGCAGCTCAGCCGTCTCTCCTGCTCTGGCTGATTTCAAAACATTATGGAAGGTTTTCATTGGCTGAAAGCCAGTTACAGTACCAATTACCAAGTTACCAAGCTCACCAGATAATCTTTCACACATGGCTGCATGGGTCACATGCTTGCTTACATCCACCACACGCTTGGTCATCAGGTGAACTGCAAATGTTTAGTCTTTAAGTAACAAAGTCACTGTGGAAATAAAATAAATTACATAAAGCACAAAGGTAAGCCGTCAGTACTTAGATAGGGCATTTAAATAGGTTCACATGAATCACAAAATGTTCTGCTTGAATTGCCCTGAAGGTCAGTCTTCAGTCTTCAAGAACAAGTCTGGGAACAGTATGTTCAGTGACTGTACATCAGTATTTGTTTCGTGTGTGAATGAAAATAAAATAAAAATTAGATTAAAAAAAAAAAGAACAAGTGTGTCCTTTTAGACAATAGAAACTCAGACTGCAGTGGACTCATTCTGTTGTTTCACATTTACCCATAACAGTGTCTTCTCCCCTCTGTTTATTTAGTGTGATGGTGTCACCCTGGACCTCAGCAGTATCTCCCTGGAAGGCATCGCCATCCTGAACATTCCCAGCATGCACGGCGGTTCCAACCTTTGGGGCGAGAGCAAGAAGAGGAGGGGAAACAGAAAGGGAGGGAAAAAGGGCCAAGACAAGAGGACGCCGGTGCTCGACCCCAAAGAGCTGATGTTTGCAGTTCAAGGTAAAGATGACGGCATGAGATGGTACAAACGACTGACGGTACTGAATCTCTTCTGTTAAACAGAGTCAGTGTTTTTTGATGTGTTCAATCGGACATGAGAAGCTAAAGTCTCAACATCTCAACATCTATGAGATGGACTAGTGCCAAATCTGTCAACTCCAAATGATGAATCCTGGTGATTCTGAAGTCAAACAGTGAAAGATGTAACCATTACCTGCAAAACGTCTCCATGGTGACATTGTCACTGTGATGCTGCCTTGCTGATGTGGGCACTCGGTGTAAGGTACCATCTGCTAGCACTGCTGCAACCCTTTCTAAAGATATGTAGATAATGGGTCAATCAGCACTTTCATGACTCTGTTGCTGGTCTGTGTTGTGGACCAATAACACTGTAAACGTGGGTGGCTCTTTCCCCTAAAGTTTGTCTGTGTCCTTGCTCCTATCAGATGGAACAAAGACTTCAACTTTTGACCAAACTTTTCCCAAGTGCATGAATATTTCACCGACGACAAGGTGAATCACAGCAAGCAGGTTTTGTTTGCAAAGAAGAGGTGCAATCATGTCACTGTTTGGAACTGTCACTTGTGTATTAATGGTGTGCGCAGGCATCAGTGGACAGGCTCAGTTAATAGGAGCGGACGGAGGGGGGTGTGGGGCATACCCCTGAATCCATTTACGTCAAAAGGAAGCCCGTCAATGGGAGTGTGTGAATGAATGAAGCAGAATGAGTCAGCTGCTCTTGTGCTAGCGCTCTGAGCCTCTACAAGAACTGATTAGGACAAGGAAAGCCAAGTGTTATTAAAGAAACTGTACATGTACTGTATGTTCTCCAGGAAGAGACAGGTAGCTTTATTTGTTGGTTGTGGTCAAATCAAGCTGAGACTGAAATATCTCTGCAGCTAATGCATCCCAGAATGATTTTTGGGGGGACTCCCTGATGTCTCCTCTGGCTCTACCAGCAGGTCCACATTTATCATTACAGTTATAGTTAATGTCATCCAATACTTTGGTGGTTGTTTGACCAAATAATTTTAACTCCTGTCAGCCCTCAGCTGTTCATTGCATTTAGTGCTAATTAACACTAAATTTAATGTTAGCATCAGCAGCTGTTTACTGTCCAGTTTAGAAGAAACACTGTGAGTTTTATTCTTTTACGCACCACCAGCAATCTCAGATGATGGAGAATGGGGGGAAGTCAAAGGTTTTGCATCTGTATCTATCATCTGTTTTCTTCCACTGAAGTTAGATGTATTAAAACCTCTGGTATTGTAAAGGCAACAATGGCTCAAACTCTTGAAAGGGCTTCATCTTAAAGGAGTCTGGTCGCTCCTCTGCTGTTTTGCTAACCCTCCTCCCGACCATGTGCATTTGTTTTTAACAAAGCTGACAAGAAAGTTATCAGTGGAGCAGGGGATGATGTTAGTTATCATATACAATGTTACAACGTGTATATTTGTGTAGTCTCATCTGTCATA
This sequence comes from Trachurus japonicus, assembly GCF_045865225.1. Lineage (NCBI taxonomy): Eukaryota > Metazoa > Chordata > Actinopteri > Carangiformes > Carangidae > Trachurus > Trachurus japonicus. The sequence continues at coordinate 4,790,270 of NC_140922.1, forward strand.
AACAAGAGACTACGTTTGTGTTGCAGTGCCGCAGAGACGAGAGCTGGGACACCGGGTCAGAGGCTCTGATCTTGCAAGGTTGAGAGAGAGCCTCCATTCTCCCTGTAACAAGTTACAAGTCATTGATTTAACCATCACAATTACTCTGAAGCTGTTTAATTAAGGTAAACATGTAGCATAGTTAAAGTTAATATCTTGCAATGATCCTCTTTAAATTGATAACTTACAAGGAGTGCGAACATGGTAAATATTAAACTGGCATGTGTGAATGTCGATGATCATCTGAAGAGTATTGACACAGCTGTAAGACTAAATTCTCTCTGGAAAGAATTTCTAAAATAACTTGGTGTTGAACTGCAACAAAGCTGTTTTTAAGAGTTCCTCAAAATCACCCTAAATCTCACCCCAAAAAACAAGTACAAATCCTAATTTCCTCCTCATAAATGAACTTTTGCCACAAGCTCTGGATTTCTTTGCCTCTTGTGCAGTATGTTTTGTATGTTTCCTGTAGTGATGGTGTGTTTGTACTTGGGGATCAAGTGGATGTTACAATCAGTGTCGGGCTTGAATCATGACGAGTCACTGAGGATCTCCAGACGTGGCTGCCGGCCATCCCTTATGAGACTTCACTGGTCAGAACAGGACTTGAGCTCTGTGAATCCGTCTGTGAGACTTCATTAATTATTTTTTAACCCTGATATGATTCAGTTTTTTTATTTCCTTTGGATTTCAGAAACTTGCCGCTGCACCCTCAAAGCTGGTTAAAACCTCTAGCAGCGTTTACTGTGCTATCAGAAATAAGAGTTTGGTAAAAGACAGGAGGAAGTATTGTAAATGACAGCAGGGAGAAACACTGCTGCATGTTTGGATGCGTATAACGTCTCTAATGTGGCGATGTGGCGGTCAGAGGGCCGACTGTGAGGGGGGGGGGGGGGGGGGGGGTAGCTGATCAATTCACAGTCCAACCTGGCTATGACGAACACTCCATTAATCCCTGAATAAAAATCAATGGGTTTGGTGTTTGAGGCTCAAAAAATGTAACAGTCTGAGGCCGGGGAGGCACTTAGCGCGAGTGGGAGAGCGTGTCGCTGTGCGCTCATGCCCATTTGTGTCCGCATGTTACTGTTTATTGATGTGTGTTGGCATACACCTGTGTGTGTGCATGTGCATGTGTGTGTGTGTGTGTGTGTGTGCCCTTGCCGAAGGTGCCCTCAAGGTGAGCGGCCTACGTTGTCAGATCAAGAGAACGCCGTATTTAGACGTAAACACAGGAGTGCATTAGCCCTGGGGGGGGGGCACCACCGAGTACGACGCATGGATCAAACTGTTGCCAGAGATTATTCTGTGTGTGGGGGGGTGGGGGGGTGTGTTGGGTGTGTTGGGTGGGTGTGTAGGTGGCTGGGACATTAAAAAAAAAAAAACCTCCTGACCTTTCGGGAGCTGTTAAATCGTCCCGCTGGTGACGCCAGGAGACAAGCCCCTCAGGTGGAAGGGAATGGCTGCCAGTGAATAATTTAGAATGGGACTGAGGTTTTTGCAGGGGCAGGGGTTGGGAAGGGGAGGGAGGGGCTGATGCGTGGGCGGATGGGAGGGTTGATGCTGATGCTTGGGACTGATGCCCCATGACAAGGCCCATGAAGCTTTCATTGGAGGATCGGCCTCCTCCCTCCTCCTCCTCCTCCTCCTCCTCCTCCTCTTCCTCCTCCTCCTCCTCCTCCTCCTCCTCCTCCTCCTCCTCCTCCTCCTCCTCCTCCCGCCATCCCTCTTTAGTTTTACTTTCAGCTGATCGGCCAGCGCTCCCTCGCTGTTCCTCCTTTCTTCCCTCGCTCTCACCCTGTCGCTCCACATGTGTCAGTGCAGCCACCGGCCTCGACAGGTATAGTTGTTTGACAGTGACACGGACGCCGTTTCTACTCCCACACTCTGAGATTAAAGCCACAGCGCTGCTTTTCTTCAATCTCCCATATGGACATTCATTCATACGGCCGTCACCTTCTCTCTCTCTGTGTGTGTGTGTGTTGTGTATTTATCACAGTCAAATATTGCTTCCATCAACAAAGGGAGGCACGTCGCTCTGATTGTGGGTTAAGTGAGGGGTGTTAGGGTTTATATTTGGCCGCCAGCTGCTTATCTTGTGCGCTCGCAATTCAACCTCCTGGTGTAAACAGTTGAGTCACTGGGTTTTTTATCTTTGGACAGTAAACATGACGGCTGTGTTTCTATATTTGGCAGAGTCTATTTCTGATTGTTGTTCCAGGTATTTTCATTTGCACCTGTAATATGAGGAGTAATGGCCGGTGATTCAGAATAAACATGGACATTCACCAAACAGATGAAATCTGACTTTCTCTCCATCCTTTATTGAAATCATGTGTCTGCACTTTATTAAAATAGGTGGAAATAAAGACGCTGAAGTGCAGCTCATTTTAATCTAATTTCAAAGTCTTGGTCAAACATTATAGCTTATTATTCATTACCTCTGGGTTTTTAGTAACTTATTGAGCTGAAATACTCGTCAGGTTTATTGTCTCAAGTTTTGCTTGAAACAAGACAGTGTGACGTCTTCAAGCAATACTTCAATGTTTTGGAAAGCTATTTGCTTACCGGTGTAAGAAAAAAGATATGTTTCAAGTATCAAGCTTTATACCTTTACTCATCAAGAGATGATTCCATAGGTGGAAAGAAACACCAATGTTAACTTTTGGTTTTTTTTTATTATTTAATCATTTATTTATACAGATGTTATACACTGTTCTTTTCTTGGGAAAACAAAAGAAAAGTTCCAAGGCACTCTCTTAACTAAAATGCCTTTATTAAATTATGGCATGGTCGAAATGACAATTAAAAACTCTGACGCGTTTCAGCGTCTAGCCTTCATCAGGGAGTCAAATGGAGTAGGACAAGGTTATTTTATACAAGTGTTTATCCAATGACAAGTGTCCACCTGGTTGCCACAACCCAGAGTGGGTGTGGTCGTCGGCACAATTAAAGGGACATATCCATAGCCCAGGCCTCAAACTAATCTGAATGAAAGAATTCTTCTTTTCTTCTTCTGAAGCTAGCATGCTAAATAGGTAGTCCCAGCATGTTTTTCATCACTTTTCCATAGCAACTGTAGCCTCCAATCTGCCCTGCAGGTGTAGTAGTAGTACTAGTAGTACTAGTAGTACTGTAGTTCAAGCTCCCACCAAGCAAAATCACCACCACAAACGTACTTTAAGAAACCACATTCAGCAGTAAAGACAACTCACTATTAGCCCCTTTAAACAAACAAGATATAACGTGCTAATTACAGGTGCTAGTTGTCATCCGGTCATTTTCTAACGCTACAGCTCTCGGTCCTCGAGTGCTACTGTAGGAAAAAATCTAGTACAGACTGGACTTACACTGTAGCTCTCCTCCTGCTAGCTGCGCTACACTGCAGTTAAACAGCGCTCTGGGACCTACAGCCGTAGAGCGTTATTTAGAAAATGACCGGAATTCTCCTTTAAGCATGGAGCTAACACAGTGTGGCACAGACGATACACACAACCCGGAAATGCAGAAAAACTGAAAAACATTGTGAGAATTTGGTCCTAATTTTCTGACGCTATCTTTTTCAGTATGTTGCCATAGCTTCAAATCAGCTACTAGTCTCATAGTTCAGTCTCAGACTGTTTGGATTAACAACCAAGGATTTAACCTCTTTTTTCCCCGTGATAATTAACTTAATCAAAATGTAATCAGCTTCAAATGTTGTATAACAGTAAACAGTAAGCATTAGTTCACAGAGAGTCAAATATAGTTGTATTCTTACTGGTTAAAGTGGTACAAATGTATATAGTTGTGTTATTACTAAAGGTCCACTAGCTTTCAGGAGTCCAGATGAGTGTGTTGTATTTGGCAGAGAGGCTCTGTGGTCTTTCCCACACTAAGTACCCTTGAGTATACTGTATCTCTGTAGCCCTGGGCAACAAGGAAGCCCTATCGCCGTGGTGACGCTGTCCATCATACGTGTGAGTGCGGGTCTGTGTGAGCTGTTTGCATTAACGTGAGAAGTCCTGAAGGAAGGGGGGGTGTCAGGAGGTCAGCCGTGTGTGTACACACACTCCTCCACCTCGACCCTGGAAAGCAGCCCACTCACAGTCCAGCACTCAGATAGGGACAGACGCATGTCCATCACCATGGTGACAGCTGGACACCACAGCTCGGCAGCCACAACAACACCTCACAACAACAGCAACATTACCCTCGACACTCCTTCAGGAAACCAACACGGCTCAGATAAACACGCCGGGGACGGAACGGCGGCGGCGACAGCGAGCTAACTCGCTCGCACGCACCAAGGACCTAAAAATGGGTCTTAGTTTCAATTAGTGTCTGTGTACTCCCAGCAGCGAGGCAGCAGCTTCTTAATTTGTGGAGGGACGAGTCGATGGAGAGTCGGAGGCAGAGCGGGCGGCTGAAACAGATGGGCCCTGCGTGACACTGGGCTTCCAGCAGGGGCAAAATCAATGCTCATAACTGCAAAACAGAGGAGAAATTAATAATTATATTATCACAAGATTGCTTTGCATTGCCGGTGCAATCTAATTAATAGCTGTTTTGTTTTTCTTGTTGCCTTGGTTTTTCTTGTTGTTGTTGTTTTTAACAGTGAATGTTAAATGTTTCAGAAGCAGAAATCCATGTCAAGTTTTTTTTTTTGTCCTCCCTTTCCTTCACACCTTCTCTTCTTCCTCACTGTCAGTGTTTACTTGTTTCTCTCAGACAACAGAGGCAACTTTTAGAGAAAACAATGAACATACATGTTTATATTAATTTAGTAATGAATCTTTTACTGAATCATTTGTCTGTGTAAAACTCTACTTTGATGCTTGAATCATGCAGGACATAACAAATGTATAATATGAGCTCATGTCTGAAGACAAAGACACATTTTGTCCTCGTCTCATTTCTTAATATCTTGGGCCAAAATATCAGCGGAAAAACATGAACACATACCAACATAGATTAATACATGGAAACATGTTCTTGACTGGCTTGAATCTCGATATTTAAAAATGTATGTTTGTGTGTGTGTGTGTGTGTGTGTGTGTGTGCATCAGACCTGTCTGACCAGCTGCTGGAGGTGGTGGGGCTGGAAGGAGCCATGGAGATGGGTCAGATCTACACCGGCCTGAAGAGCGCTGGAAGACGTCTGGCACAGTGCTCGTCCGTCACCATCAGGTTGGTGTGAGACTGGACCACAGCAAAAACTTTAATATGTCATACGCACATACACATACAGTATACCGCAAATTCTCCAATAGAAACCCGAGCTTTTACTTGCTTCAATTGCCGAACTGACCCAGCTTATATTTGAGACAGGCGTCTATATGGGACAGGCTTTTATTGAATTTTGAACAAAACTTATGCTCAGCAAAGATGGAGAATACTGTCAACTTGTTCCATTCTTACTGTTTAAAAGAGTAAGGATAGAAGGATTAGGATATAGAAGTTTAATTGGCACTGATTAAACTAAAATAATTGCGTGTTCCGGCCATAGACTGTATATAGGCTCTGGCTCTTTCCAGGTCGAAAACATACAGTAGGCTATAAGCTACTCAGGTCAGGTCAGACCACAGGCTTTCTCTTTTTGCACCCAGGCTGAGAATGAATGCTTGTGAGTCGGGATCGGGTCTGAGCTTCAACACCCACGGGTCAGACCAGGTTGGGTCTGAATTTCGCAGGACTCTAGCATGAATTAAGCAGCTTAAAAACAGCTTAAAAACAGCTTAAACGTGCAATCGTGGGCTTTTAGAAGTGTTGTACATTCACAACTTGCACAAAATAGAAATTGTTTTTTATTTGATCAAACCTGTGGCTAGACCCGGCCCAGTTCAGGAGACTGGTGTCTATTTCAAACTCGGCTTTTATTTGAGAATTTACGGTATTTAAGTTATATACATGACATGAGTATTGCGCATTAAGAATTATCACCTCAGGTGCCCAGTTTTCAAGTTTATTTTGGTTTCATTCTCTTCATAAAGTTTCACTGTAACATGATTGACGTCTTGTCGGTTCCTCACAGGACCAGTAAATCCCTCCCCATGCAGATCGACGGCGAGCCTTGGATGCAGACTCCCTGTACTGTAAGTCACAGCCGCAGTTCAGAATCTATCTACCACTCTCTGACAGCTGAACATTACTAGAAGCTACTCTGCAGCTTCATCTAACAGGAGCTTATAGGAAACTCACACTCAACGCTCATTCTGGTTGAACGGTTCGAGTCTGCGGCACCTTTTGACGACGCCCGTCTGCCATGTGTGGTGTCATCATAGCTGCAGTCTGATGAAGCTGTGATCACATGTCACGGCAGCGTTGTGGTTCACATCAACAAAAACAAAGTCTCAGCTGGTGCTGAGTTGGGCCCACAGACCTGAGAGTGTCGACATTTTCACTTGTCTGATTGGAGCTACCCCAGGACCGTGGGGGTGTGGCCAGGCTGTGATTGATTGACATCTCATCAGTCAAACCACTGGCAATTAACACAACAGCCCTGCAGCCCTGCACCTACAATGTTCAGTTTTTAGAGGGTGTTGTGTACAGTTCAATTGTCGTTTGTGCTGTCGTGCTGTTTCTTTGGTTTAGTCGACCACCACTGGCATAAACGGGAGTGGGCAAAATAACAGAAACACCTTTCACACCGAGCAGGTTGATGCTGAGTTCTTTGTGCTCTTTATTCCTTTTAATGACGGCTGCTGCTGCAATACTGGAAATGTCCCCATCATGGGACAAATAAAGGAATATCTTATCTTATCTTATCTTATCTTATCTTAAGAAAAAGAAAGCAAAGAAAATAAGAAACATCAAGAGAATTAAATTAAAACATAAAAATGCAGTTTATTTAGTTCTTAAAGGGATATTTTCAAAATAAAAGACAGCCTGCCATATAGCAGCTATCCGTGAAATGCAGTTCTCCCACAAATTGTTGTTTCTTTGCTTTTTTTGGACTGTAATTTATGATAACAAATGCTTAATGATGCAAGTCTTACATCTAAGTTGTTTACCGTCGACGTCTTCAGTCTTCACCGTGTATCTCGACAAGTGTTTGCTCTCTATCCCAAGTTTTTTTTTTTTTTTTTACGAATGAAACTTCCCAGTTTGTGTTGATTACTGTTGTGTTTAGCTTTAATTACAACACCACTGCAGATGAAGTGCTACTGAGATTTACATATGGATCGCCCAGGCGGAGCTGGAGAAACCCGGTGCATGACAAAACAAGTGGCCTGCAAGTGCTCTCGTGTCTGCCGGCACGACTCCACCGGAGCAAAGTTTGCATCTGACAATACATAATTGTGCTGCAGTGATTTCCACGGCGAGTTATTCATACTGTATGTCGGGGCTGAATTTGAATCAGTTGACCTGCTAAATGTTCATGAAAAAACATGACAGAAGAAATGGGATGTTATCCTACTAATTATTAACAACAACTATGCAAATGCATCTCAGTTCCTTTACATGCATGACATATTTAACACCATCAATCCATTTGCATTTTAAAGTGGCATGTGACATGTATCGCTTTGTCTTTGATAACTGGCTCTTAAATTACTGCTACAACCTGAGATTTTACTGCATCTCCAGACACGATGTTTGTAAAATCCCACTTTGTTAAATCTTGTTTTTAATGCCCTTGCAGTTCTATTAGCTCGGATGATTTATAAATACATACAGTACATAATTCATTTGATCTAATTGTTGTGCCATATTGCTCTGTAACTGGGGCTCTTGGTTCATGTAAATATCTAATGTTGCATCTTTAAAACAGAGCTCAATTATCCCCCAAATCTCAGGTATTCCTTTAGATCTTCCCGCATAAAGCGCATAGGGAACACAGAGTTCAGTCACATTTAATGGTGGGAGAAAGCCTGCAAAAGCTGGTAATTGTGATGGAGTCAAGAGTGCAAGTACAATAAATGGCAGCTTTCCTTTGAAGTGAATGTGGTCCCTTTTAATGCAGATGGTAGCATTTCCTCTCCCCATTACTGCATGTAGACTGTCAGAGCTTCAGTGTAATGAATTATGTGCTTAATATGACAAGGCTTGATAGTTGATATTTGTTGTTCCATTGATCTACAGCCTTCAAAAGAAATGACATCATTGTTGGGAAACAGGATATCGCTGCTTTTTATACCCACCAAGTCCATAATCTACCACCATGTACGTCACCATTCATTATCAGAGTCATGAACCACAGGGAATCTCAAACTTTGTCACATTAAGGATCTTAAAATATACACTCATGCAACAGATTCCATCTGACAGGAACCCATATGGACTCAGGGCCACATGAGGGATTTTATGCTGCTGCTGATGTAGGAAGGAGAGAGGAGCGGTGGGTATAATGAACAGCTTCTTTGTTTCTTAAGGATAAAGTGATTTGTTTAAATTATAGGTTTAAAAAAGGTCATGTTGCTTCTGACTCACTGCAGCCTCCATCAAGAACATCTGTAGATCCTTTGAGAGCCAGTTTACCTTAAAGGTACATTGTGTAGGAATTACTCCCATCTAGCGTTGTGGTTGTATATCGCAAGCAACTCAATTGTATTTTTCATGCTGCATTCACGTGAAATTGGGCAGACGGATGACAGCTGCTGCATGTAACGGCATAAGCCTCTATGTAAACAAGTGGTCCGTCATCACGAGGCAAAACAATACACGTGACAATATGTTGTCATGGCGATGTGGTATTGTTTACCTGATCTACCTTTTACCGGCTTTCTCTGGACTTCTGTGACTAAAATGACATCTGGTTTGTTAGCGACGGCCGTCTGCCCGACTGCAGGTGAATGCAGCATCAGTGTAACGCTCCATTCCTCCTCACTGCGTTACCGCGGTCACAGACGCCACCTCCACCTGAGCCGACAGCTCCGGTGTCTCCGCTGAGTTTCCGTGGTTACCTACCGTCACGCTGCCACTGAAGGTAAAAACATGGAGACACCACATGGCAGCAGCACCGAGCTTACCCGCTCCATGGAGATATGAATGATATGAACGGCTCATTCAGAGCTGAAAGGAACACTTCACTTTGTTGATGGGGGGATTACTGGTTAATGAAAAACAGACTTTTGAAGAAAATAATCGATTTTCCTGAATAGATAACAGGAGAAGTTACACAATGTCCCTTTAAACATCCTTTTCAACTTGTGATGTAGTCATTGAAAAGTCATTGGACCTTCTGTGAAAGTGGTAGTGACCTGACATGTTCATTAGTTTAAAGGGCCCATATCATGCAAAATCCACTTTCTACTGGTTTTGTAGCAGTTATGTGTTCCTGTGGCCTTGCTACAGTATGACACCGACGCCTTGAGGTGAAAAAAGTCTGTCCACTTCCTTCATTGATTGCTTCACTTCTCTGAGATCGTTTGCCTAAACGGGCCATTTGGAGGTGCAGCTGCTCTTGACGTCAAGAACTTTCTGATGGAGTTTTTCCATGTTTCTCCTTCTGTGCCCGTAAAAAGGGAACTTTTACATTTTTTTAGACAAGACGATCATCTCATAAACTATTCAATTATTTTTTAAACTGAACGACTATTCGATCATTTGAAAACCATTGCCCATCCCTATTCCCAATGTCAACATTAGCACATGGGACCTGCAGCGAGAACGAAACAGCTTTTTTTTTTAGATTTAGAACCGCAGATCGATTTGGGGGCAATACACTCCGAATACAATGTGGTTGGACCACCTAGACCTACTGTATGTGAAATGGTTGAAACACAGTATAATATGGGACCTTTAATCAATATCTCTGTTGAAATGTTCTGCCACTCAGATGGTGTATTCAGTGTTTCTGATACACCAAGAGTTTGATGCTACGTCCACACTTCAGCGTCTTTGTTTGAAAACACATCTCTTTTGCTCTGTCTTCACCTTCCGTACACGTCACTTACTGCACTGAAAATCAAGTGTTTTGGAAACGCTGGATGTGTTTTCATGTGAGAACTCTGGGGCTGCATTGTGGTCTGGACAGGTGAACACGGAGACCTTTGGAAACAATATGTACAGTACTCCCATGTTTGCTCTCTGTTTTGGTCTCATCAACCTCGACTAGCAGTGGTGAAACTAAGTGACATGGGTAATAAAATAAAAGTGTTCCTGACCTAGTCATCTACTGCAGCTGTTGTCCAGCTAAATTCCACCTCTCTTTTCTGTTGTTCATACTAAATGCTTGCAACAAATCAGATGCAAAGACACAGTCTGCTTCCTCTTTACACTGGCTCATGCTTGTTCAGTCTGTTTGCTTAGGTATGCAAATGCGTTTTCAGGCGTGTTCGTATGGAAACAGATCGTTACCGTTTTAAAAAAGCTGTTTTTAGATGAAAACTTTGTGTGAAATTTGCCTGAAACATATCGGCTGAGAGGACGGTGGAGACAGGTCTTAAGAGACAGGTCCACCCAGATGAGACTCATTAGGCCGATCGGACTGAAGCAGTTGTTTGATTGTAGTGTTGAGCTGATTGGAACAACTGCTGCTGAGGGCTGACAGTCATCACTGTGAGTCATAATATGTCCCAATTCAGGGGCTGGATCCTTCAGAGGACGCAGCCTACTGTACGTGGTCTACAGAGGCAACAGCTTCAGAGGGACCTCCCACCGTTGGTAGATGGGACGGTCTAGCCTTCGGAGCATTTCCTGATTGTGTTAGAACGCAATCAGTGTTCTAACGTCAGACATTTGAAAGTGGAGGCTTTTTTACACTTCCAACGGCTCCGCAGCACCTCGCTAGTCAAGTATAGTTTATTTGTTCCAACTTGGGCAATTTGGTAACAGTACTGTAGGTGTCTAAAAAACAGAAAACAATACGTACATCACAGCCCTACTATAAAAACAGTAATGCAACAAATGGCAGTCTCAAGTGAAGTATTTACAGTAGCGATCACCATCATCATCAACATCATTCTCATCGTCATCCCTTTTCAACCAGGTTCAGTTCCCTAATGGAAGTGGGGATGAATGAATGTCTGTACCTGTTCTTTTTCACCTTAGGGGCACATAGGGCCACACCCGATGGTAACGCCTCCAAGCCGGCCACAAAGCGGGGCTACCATGGTTACAGTGCGGAGCTACCTCAACATTCTGACATTGCAGCACGCTAGATGGTCTGATAATTAACAGCGTGCAAAGATTATACAGGAGGCCATGATGGTTAGGTGCGGTGTGTCCTCCTAGAACAGGCAGGAGAAGGCCTGATTTGTCTGCCACATTTGGAGCCTTCTAGTTGGGACAGGCCAAATCCTCGTCAGGATGCAGCCCCTGAATTGAGACACAGCCATAGTCGTAGTTCATCTTAATATCTTACTGTAGATATGTGGACTCAATGGACATCCAAAAACATTGCCGAATTCTGTCTCCCAAAAACTTCCTAACATTAGGGCTAACATTCACGATTTAATTTTGCAAGCTTTGCTTTGATTTTGCGTTAAACTGCCATGGAAACGTGCAGGCTGTTTCCTCCCACTGTTGTTTTAAATGGGAACTATGCAAGTCTGGTCTCTTTTCCTCTGTTTTGCTAACCCTCCTCCTGGCCATGTGCATTTGTTTTCAACAAAGCCGGCAAGAAAGCAATCCATGGAATGGTGGATAACGTTATTTATCATATACAATGTTACGATGTGTATATTTGTGTAGTCGTATCTGTCATCAACAAGAGACGCTAGGTGGAAGGCAGAGAGCCTCCATTCTCCCTGTAACAAGTTACAAGTCATTTATTTAACCATCACAATTACTCCAAAGCTGTTGAATTAAGGTACAAATGTAGCAGAGTTGAGGTAAAAATCTTGTATAGTTCCTCTATAAATGTCACCCTGACCAGCAGCTTTTCAGCGCCACAGTAAATGTTCACTTCCTCTTTCACCAGATTGAGATCGTCCACAAGAACCAGGCTCCCATGCTGATGGGGCAGCCGCAGGGCCGAAGCTTCTTCTCGTCGGTCATCAGACGAACTCGCACCGAGAGCAAAGACTGATCCATTGGCAGCCCCGAGACCTTCAGGTCCTCACGAGCACCTGCAGCGCAGTGGTCACACGTGGATCATCACTTGGGCCCGTTAGCCGGTGGGGTCTGTGATGCCTGTTTGATAGCCCAGCGTACGGTAGCAAACTGTAGGTTCAGTGTGTGTCGGCTGCAGCATGGAGACCTGGGTGGGAAGTCCTCAGATGATCCAGGATGCGGTGTGTTTTGGTCTGGCGCTTCGATCTACAGTGTGTAGTGTAGTTTAGCTCCAAAAATACAGAAGCTATTTCTGGAAGCTTAAAAGTTTTTTTTTTGTTTTTTTTTCTTAAATTCTGTTTATATTTTTCCTGTTGTGATCTGTGCCACGTGGAGTAAGTCCACAGATGAATGTGTTTTGTGATATGATGTATTTATTTATTCATATTTTGCTGCTATTGATGTTTTTTAACTGTTTTTTGCATTTGCATACCCCTGATGCATGATGGACAGTGAACGAGGTTGCTGCTGTTGGAACTGACATATCTGGAGTCTTTTACAAAGTGTGTTTAGCAAAAAAAAAAAAGTGACGTTTCTTTTGCTCAGCGTTTCTTCAGCGTTTCACCCATGACTGGCTTCAAGTAGTGCGGAGACAGAGGATCTCTTCTGCTTTCTTTTGAATGGTTCCTGCGAGTCATCCTTGTCATGTTCTGATCTGCCGTGTTGCCGCTCCGTGGAAAGATTAGGAATTATTATTGATCGCTCATTAAAAATGCATGACACTCTTGGTTTTAATGTGGCACGAGAGATTTGCTGACAGTTTTACCAGTCGTGTGCACACTTTCTGTTGCATGAGTGACCGAGATCTGTTTTGACACTTGTGGAAATTGATCGTTTATTTCCTTGAACCTGCATCTACGGTACTACTCGGTTTAATCATATCACACTTGATCTATGAGATGGCGGGTTTTTATGGGATCCTGTGTTTGTTTTTGTTATGTTTTTTTTTTTTTTCTGAACAGGTACTCAGGTCCTTTTAAAATGGAAAAACAGAAACAGTTCATTTGGACTGTGTGCTGGTACTGTGACTTTACAGTTTGACCTCCTCTGATTGATTTGTTCTGATGGCTGAGTCTTTATAGTCTGCTGCGCATACAAGCGTACATGAACCAATTAAAGCCTAAATACAAAATGACTATTGACATATAGAGTATGTATATTACAAACAATCAATTTTGAAAATCAATCCCATCCAATAATCAGTTTTCAGAGGCATTTTACAGCCACTCCTTTCATAGTGCATCTTCGGAAAATATAAACTTCTTTGAAACTATTTCATATAAATCTCCTCCTATAACTTCATAAGAATATTCTGGACCTCTGTATTTGAATTATTAGTGTTATTTATCTCACTCAGTCTCACCAAAGACAAAAACGCACAGCACTTCAAATGTTTAAGGATTTGCTACAGACCTACCAGGATGCACACACACACGCACACACACCTGATTAATGTGTTGTTTTTAAGAGTCGCATACATGCATGGTTCCTGATAATAATTTCAGGCTTGACTGTTTCAGTCTTTTAAAAAAGTGCCATATGTTGGTGGAGTGTGAGGCCTGATGAGCCTCCCATCTCTTTGCTTTGTGCGGTGCAGCGTTTGTACAGTGAGGTTGTATTTTTGTACACACTATTATTTATTTTTCAGCTTACTGCTTCACTCTAGAACTCACACCATGTTGTTCTGCCTAAAATAAATTATGCCTGCCAATATTGACTGAGAAAAGTGATAATGGAAATAATAATGATAATAAAAAAAAAACCTTTTGTTGTTTGATATAGTGTCCTGGTGTTCTTTGTCTATTCTCCCTTTGACTGCTCTTTGAGTATGAAAAAGAAGCTATAATGATATTGTGCAAATTTTCAATTTTTAAAAATGGAATGAACCTATTTTTGGACATGTATGTGGAAATAGAATTTAAAGTTGAAGCTAAATCTTTAATAAAAAAACAAAATCTTTTTAATGAATTTTTCAACTAGAATCTATGTACTGTAGCTATGCAGTGTAGTGATTTAACAAGTGTGTTCCTTTACCAAATTGAGCATTTGGGGCAGGGTGTAGCCTTCAATTTTGAAGAGCAATTAAAAAACGACCTCAAATGCAGTTTCCTTCAAAATGGGACACACTGGGTCAGTCCACTCTGATTCATTTAGTCTTTAAATCTGCCGCTATCTAGCGCAGCAAAGCTGTGATATAGTACACTACATGAGGCACATTTTATTTCATTTAGTGTCATGTTATTTTTCTATTTAATGTTAATGTTCTATATTTTTACGCCTAGCTGAGGATGACTTTAGGCCTGCAATAATGACAACATGATAACAAGCAAAGACCCATTGGTTTGTAATGGTGTTTTCTCCCCAATAAACAAACATTAAGCAACACAAATGTGAGATCAGAAGTGTTTACTTTTAAACAGTATTTTTTTAGTTTTTCAGGATGAGTATTAAAGGAGTCATCACCTGGTTTTTTATGTATCCAATCCCCCTTTAATTGCTTTGAATCAGTTCTTAAAACTTACTGGAAACATTTTTTTTTTAAAAATTCAAACATAGAGCTTGTTCTGACACTTTTTCATATGGCAACTTTCTCTCGTGAGAGTAGGCGCGAGGTTTTGACTGGTCCGGATGTTCAATGTATTAATATGTAATGAGGCGCGCATTGATTGGACGCAGGGAGGACAGAGCCGGAATGGTGGCTGGCCCTGTGGGCTACATGCAGGCTGTATTGGAAACCGCATACCTATGCTGCTCTGTCATGTACCGTAACCATGTTATAACTTCATAAAATAAAACAAAATTGTATCGGTTCATTGTAAAACATGTATTTATTGATGCAAATGTGGTGATTTGTGTACGTAGGCTACAGAGCCCCGGTGCAAAGCTGCTGCTGGTCTGTGTGAAGCTTCACTTTTCATTCGAACAAACTAATACGACTGCCACAATTGTTAGATTTCATCAGTGAGACAAACGTTTATCACCTAAAAAGAATTTAACCAGTCGGCGGTAAACCTCTACAAACCTGCGGGTAAGTTAATTAACGACCGTTTCCTCCGCGGGCATGACAACGTAGTTTGACCGGTTAACGAGCAGCTGCAGGCAGGTTGCTGACGAGTCACTCTCCGCTCCTCTGCCTCGCTGGAGCTGCACTTCTCCCAACGCGAAACAAACTTCTAAGCCGTCATTTGGATAAACTAACCGCACATTGGGGATCTAAACCCTTACTTTCTCGCATGAACAAATATTAAAACTTAATAAATTAACGACCCTTTCCTCCGGCGGCACGACGACGTTGTTATCGGCCGGCTAAACGAGCACTGCAGGCGGGTTGAGGAGTCATTCCTCCTCCTCTCCTCTGGTGCTCACTGCAGCTGGCTGCACCTCACTTCTCCCAACGCGGAGCTAACTTCTAAACAGCCGTCATTTGGATAAACTAACCGCACATTGGGGATCTAAACCCTTACTTTCTCGCATGAAAAAATATTAAAACTTAATAAATTAACGATAGTTTCTTTCGGCGGCATGACGATGTCGTTCGGCCAGGTAAACGAGCGCTGCAGGCGGGTTGAGGAGTCACTCCTCCGCTCCTCTGGTGCTGGCTGCAGCTGGCTGCACCTCACTTCTCCCAACGCGGAGAAAACTTCTAAACAGCCGTCATTTGGATAAACTAACCGCACATTGGGGATCTAAACCCTTACTTTCTCGCATGAAAAATTATTAAAACTTAATAAAGTGACAAAATAACAGCGCTACAGTGGGAAATAAAACAACCCGTAATGGCGGCGCGGCAGAAGTCGGGGTGGTGGAAGAGAGGTGTGTTTATGAAAGCAGTCTCCACGGTGACGTCACCGTAGGCGCAGAATCAAAATCTCGTAATGTTGTGGTGCGCAGCCTCATGAGCTACTCTGGCTTAAACAAAGAGCCCAAACGAAAAAACTCAGCCACTTTCAAACCCCAGGTTTTCAGGCAAGTTTCCACTGAGGTCCAACACCAGTATACATGTTCTAACAAGGAAAAATGCGATTTCCGGGTGATGACTCCTTTAACTAGTTTTAGGTTTTCTAATGTACATCTGGTTAACTCCTCCGTCTCTGTTACAGTGCAGGGAACAGCTGTGTCCTAGAGCTTTTCTCTGCCCACAGCTGTTTCCCACACACTGTATAGAGACCATATAATTAGTCGATTAAGCAGTGGCTAACAATGCTATAGGCCTCCAATGCTGGTGAACTGTATTCATAGCAGTTCAACTGCCCACCCATCTAGATATATTCACATTTCATGTGTGTCTCTTTCAGTAGCACCTTCACAAAGCCCTTCCAGGCTCTTCCTTCCCCCTCCGCCTCCGGTCTGGAGTGGCATTTGGTTGACTGTGTGTCTCGGTGTCAGATGGGTGGACGCCTGCACTTGACCTGCGTTTCTCCGTCCTTGGGGGTTGTTCGCCAGCAGTGACACAGTACTTCACTTCACATCCACTTCACCTGCCTGGTAATGGACCCCTGCCTGGATCCAAGATGGCATCAGCGTGACCACTACTGACTTCCGATATGTCCTTCTTTCAGTCAGGTGTTTAATGCAAAGGTAAAGTTCTCTGTAAGGGTTGGAGAGGTTAACACGGGTCTGTTCTGCTGATGGTTGTACTGTAGAAACAACTGAGGCACTACGGTTGAACTGTATTCACTATAACAAATAAAAGGCAGGGATGATTTTTAAAAAACAATAACTCTCAGTCAAGGGCAAAGGCTCATGATTTGGACTTAGTAGTATTAGTATCTATTTATAATAAATCCATCTATCTATTATCTACTATGTATTTTATCTAATTAACTGCATGATGCATTTTAAATTGAGTCCTCCTGGTTTCAATGTGTTGGTGGGTTGTGTTCTCACATTGCCTGCGTTGCTGTTTGCTTGGGCGGTCCATCTCGGTTTTTATGGCACTTAACAGTCAAGCACTTTGTAAACTTATGTATTAAAGGTGCTCTATCTATCTATCTATCTATCTATCTATCTATCTATCTATCTATCTATCTATCTATCTATCTATCTATCTATCTATCTATCTAGTGCTGATCGGGAACAGATGCACATTTGCAGTATTGGAATATGTTGATATTTAATTAAACTCTTCCTCTTGATAGCTAAACGTTTGTATGATTAATTAAAACTCTCTCTAGGAAACACAGCAGTTGTCTGCCTGGTCAACACCAGCAGACTGTGTTTGTTTTCAGCAGCTTTCATGTGTTTCTGTGCATAATTGCGTTGTTTTCATTTTAAAGCTGCAACTACTAGACAACAGCCTGCTGCAAACTGCAAACTTTTCCCACCGTGTGGCCATTCAGCCTCGGACACCCACAGCTCTTATTTGTGGGGTGTGAGTTTGGACGGTGTTGGGTTTTTTGGAGGTGGTGCTGGTGCTGGTGGGGTGGGGTGGGGGGGGGGGGGGGGGGAGCGGGGTGTTTTTTCTCAGTTTTGCCCGGTGACCTGTGCTTTACTTCCAGGTCAACGCCTTCCGCAGGTCTCCAGCTCCCTCTCACAATGTCTCCCTTACAGGGGAAGAGGAGCT
Source organism: Trachurus japonicus (assembly GCF_045865225.1). Classification (NCBI taxonomy): domain Eukaryota; kingdom Metazoa; phylum Chordata; class Actinopteri; order Carangiformes; family Carangidae; genus Trachurus; species Trachurus japonicus. The sequence continues at coordinate 4,807,845 of NC_140922.1, forward strand.
GGCGCTGCGCTGGTCCCTCTGGAGGCTCTTCAAAACACCGTTACCATGGACACAAACTTGACTGGGAGAGGAGTGAGGAGTGTGTTTGTGTGTGTGTGTGTGTGTGTGTGTGTGTGTGTGTGTGTGTGTGTGTGTGTGTGTGTGTGTGTGTGTGTGTGTGTATCCACCCTGCGCGCGAGGGGGAAGAAGAAAAAAAAAGAAGAGGAAAAGGACTGAGTGTGTGTCTGTGTGTGTTGTGCAGGTGCAGTTCGCATGTGTAACTTTAAACACATGTTAAAGTTTTTTGTTGTTTGGTGCATATTTCGAGAAAAAAAAACTTTATTAATAAAAATAAAAAAAATAGTAATGCGCGCGTGTGACTTCACTGTTGTCGCTCGCTCTCACCGCCTGCAGCCCGCGCGTGATTGACTGCCAGCAATCTGATCCAGTGAAAGACATTGACAACCAATAGGAAGCGGAGCGCGGCTTGTTTCCATGGGAGGCCCCGGGAGGCGATGCCAAGCCGCTAGAAAGCTACTCAGTGAGCGCGGGGGGAGAAGCGCAGGCAGCAGCCGGGACTGTGGAGATCCTGCAGCCGCTCCGTGGACACCGTGAGCCGGGAGGAGGGGGGGAAGGAAAAGAAAGAAAAAAAAAAGTGTCGGCGTCGCGGGCTCGGTCGGTAGGTAAGAGCGTCTGAGCTTCACCACGTCTCTGTCCTCTGCGCTGCAACTTTATTCTGCCTCGATGAACACAAATGAAACATGTCTCTTCCCCTGCAGCTCGGCGCGCGCCTGCTTTACGCACGCGCTTACTTGTCTTTTTTTTTCTCGCAGTGTGAACTTGAACGGAGGTCTGACGGTGATTTCTGGTGTCGAACAGGTTCTTAGTGAATGAAAGTGGCTTTATTGACGCAGGTGGACGTGAGTCAGCTGTTGTATCTCTTCTCTGACTGAAGGACACCGAGGGGAGGACAGGACGCGGCTCCGCGCGCTGAGGCGGGATGGATGGATTTCATGACCAGCAAGTGCCTTACTGTAACTCCAGAGTGAGTGATTACTGACTGAGAAAAGTTGCAACCAAATCAGACTGACTCCCTCCTCCTCCTCCTCCTCTTCATCTCCTACCTCTGCATCTAAATGAAGATGTTCCTCTTTATCTCTCTGCCACAGCATCTTCAAAACCTCTTCTTGCTCTAAATGTCTCTTCTCCTCTTTTCATTTCTATGCTTCATCTGTGCCTCTCCCTCTATCTCTCCTTCTCCCCCGCTGCCAGGACTCCTCTCTCTCCTTCTCTCTCTCCCTCAGGGGCCATTTAAGTTTCATCTAATTATCAAAGATAAACAGCTAAACAAGGTGCCCACTACTTTGCACAGCGGTGCTGGTTATACACCCTGTTACAACTTAGTTAATTAGGTCTGATAAGTGAAGCTCAGGTCTCTTTGCATGTGCCAGCCTTCAGAGGCGAGTGATGCATCAGTGAGTAAAAAGCTCATTGAGGCTCTGCACATGTGCTGCAGCACAACAACAGAATCAGAGCCGGGGGAGAAAAAAGGGAAAACAATTGATTTGTGTCTCTTTTTCTTTCTTTCTTTCTTTGCAGAAGCTTTTGCAAGAAAAGAGAGCGAGCTGCTGCGAGAGGCCAGCAAATGACAGAAAGAGAAAATTCATTAAGTCCGACCTGGCTCAGGACACTGAAGGTAGGCAGAGGGCAGGGGGAGAAGTTAATTTCACGGCTCCTAAACATTTAGCAAAATTCAATTGGTTTGTGGCCACCTGCACTGCTAACTACAGAATCTCAATTACAACACAGCGGCCTGTGATGATTCTCACAAGCCTCTGTCAGCGGTCAGACACACAAATTGACTTGTTATTAGCTCGCACACGTGCCCACTAAGCTTCCAGTGGCACTGACAGGGAATCAGCCCCGACATAATGAACTCAGTTGTTTCTGATGCTCCTCCTGGGCTTTGACTCCTGTTGTGTTTTTTGTTTTTTGTTTTTTGTTTTAACTGCCTTCAAACCTTGTTCTCTACCCCCACCCCACTTCCAGAGCTCTTCCAGGACCTCAGTCAGCTGCAGGAGGCTTGGCTGGCAGAAGGTGAGTGTTTAAAAAAAAAAAAAAAAAAAAAATCTCAAGCAAAGAAAAAGAGGAGGGAAAGATGGGTAAAAATGGATAGATTGTGAGTGGCGGCGATGGCGGTTGGTGGTGGTGGGGGGGCATAAAAAGCTGCCTGGAGTTACATGCCTAGCGTCGCAGTCCAATTAAAAGCCTGTGTGGAAGAGGCACCTTGTGTGTCATGCATACATTAGAGACTGCGAGCGAGGGGTCTTGAGGGAGACAGAGGAGGCTCTACCCAGAGAGTGTCATCACAAATTACCAGGAGAAGCCTCTCCGACGCTCACTGTCTCTTCTGCTTTTGGCAGGAGCTAACGCGCTGCACGCCAGCCACCACCGCCACCACCTCCACCTCCACCAGAGCTCTGCTGTAGCCTCTCTCTCTCTCTCTCTCTCTCTCTCTCTCTCTGTGTGTCTCTCACTCTATCATCTGCTCTCTCTCTCTCAGCACACCTCTCTATCTTCTACAGCTGTACCATCACCTTGTCTTCTTCGATTTCATTCCTTGGCGGCCCACGAAAGCAAAAAAAAAAGAAAGAAAAAAAAACTAAAAAAGAAAAGAATGGATTATTATCTATTTTTTTCTATCGCAGACTTCCAAAAGAGCAGACTCAGTCTCTCAAAGTGACAACAGATTTTTTTTTTTTTCATAGTTACCTTTTTTTTTTTTCCTACATTTTTTCCTCTCATGGCAACACTTGCTGATGGTGGTCTAACTGAGACGTGATGCTTCAGGATTTAAGTGCGAGTGTCCTCTTTCCACCGTGTCTGCAGCACCGAAGTTTTGGTTCGTGGTGAATATTGCTTTGTCTGTTTTCTGACTTGTGCATGTTTGACTTGGTGTCTTGGCTCTGACTTCTGTGTGTGTGTGTGTGTGTGTGTGTGCGCGTGTGTGTGTGTGCAGCCAGCACTGAACCCTGCATGCTATCTGAAAGTTTATTGTATCAGTAGTGGAGTGAGAGTTGAGTGTTGTTTTGCAGTGAAAATTAGAGCGTTTTCAAAGCGACTGATGCACAGTGTGAACCTGAGAGCGGTGACTTGAACTAGTTGCTGCATGTATGTAAATCTGAGGTTGAGAAAAATGCCAGGATATATCAGTATTTATCTGTAAATGTGCCAGAGAACGGGTGTAAAATCTACATTTTTAGACACATTGTAGAAATAGACTGTCACTGCACTGCACTGTATGTTCATACAGGCTTCTATGGAAAGAGAAAGCTGATTATTTAAGACTAAAAGTTTGTGTTAATTTGTAGAGAAATTGTTTTTATGTTTAAATGTAAAATGTAAAGCTTTAAAAAAAAATGTTACATGATATTTTAGTCCTAAAAAACTGAACTCAAGATTAACTAAGAAATTATAATCTACTGTAATCAATCTTATAATCAAGACTATTATTTGAAATATTCTGCTTCATTTCTATAAAACAAGTCAATTACGAATTGTAATTTTTCTTATTTTTTATTAAATTCAAATTTACTGAAAAAAAAAGAAAAGAAAAAGAAATTGATGTAAACGCACCAGTCGTTGCTCAGGTTGTAAAGCCATAACTCTTATTGTTAAGTAGAGCTCTCAAGTCTCTAATATAACTCATAATACTTTCTTTAAAAAAAAAAAAAAAAGATTTGGGTTGTAAAACGTCGCCTGGAAATTTTTTTATCCTGCTGTCTTCACACAGGTGAGAAAGACTCTCCATCATTTACAGGCTCCATTTATTCTTTAACACGCTGGAGACGCTGGAAGTGAAACCCAAAGCTTTTAAAAAATGAAAAGTAGGTTTTGGAACAGAGATTGGAGCGGTCGAGCCGAGTCTGAGCAGCAGTTAGATTATGAGGTGGCACACACACACACACACACACACACAGACCGCAGGGCGTGTAAAAGAATAAGACACGATTTTAATATTTCAGTATCCAAAGTGAGAGAAGAAGTAGAAGAGGTGGAGGTGGAGGAGGTGGGCGGCTGATAAGAGGTATTACTGTTAAGGATTACAGTTCTGCCTGTCATGGATCAATGTGATGATGAACGCTTCAAGATTGTAGATTTAATGAACGACTTCCTGTCCATTAGGATGAAAAGGAATACCTTCCCATTTCTAAGATTTATTAGATCAGGTAATTGGAACAAGAGCAGGAATTATGAGAGAGCCACTGAATTTCCGACTCTGCAGACCGAGAGGTTGAAGGAGTTTGTCAGCTGACAGGCGTCTGTTTGACCCCCCCATCCCACCCGCCCTCACCCTCACCCCTCTGCTCCCCCTCCTCCACCTCCACTCAGGAAGATTTCTCACTTTAGTAATGTTTTATTTTGGTAAAATGTTCCGTTCGGTTGAAACTCTGCGGCTCCAGGTTGAACCAACTCCCTCCATCGTCTCAGGCCTCTTTACAACTTCTCTCTTTTCATCCTCCCTCCCTCTCTCTCCCTCTCTCTCTTTTTTTTTGTTTGTTTTGTGAATGGCGGCAGATTTCCAGCTCTGCCGTCCCTCCCCAGGAGTTTGTTGCAGGGATTCGCTGGCTCATTCACAGACTGAGGCCGGTGACTCATACATCCTGTACTTTGGTTTTTTTTATTTTTTTTGGACACAGACACACTGCTGCCGTCCTTTTCCTCTTCTTCTTCTTCCTTTTTTCTTTTTTGTATTTGTTTTTTTTTCATCTCTCCCCTCTTTGTCCTTTTCCAAGTTTGGTTCTCTGAAGTTTCTCTGAGTTTGTTTGTGCTGAGGCGATGAGACGAGCTCCCCTCGGTCAGATTTCAGTTTTAATTGTGCTGCTTTGGCAGAGAAAAAACCTGATCAGAGCTTTAGATTGTTGTATGTGATGATTCAAACGTTCATGTCGTGGCCCTTGAAGAGAGCCCATCAACACTAACTCAACCGGGATGAAATACAATTTGCATTTACAGCAGCAGAGGTTTGATGGCTTTAACTGCGGTGAGATCATTTCATCTTATCTCTGCTGCTCTTCACCCTCTTTTAAACAAGCAGCAATTCCTCCTCTTGATCTGTTGATTGTTTACCCTCCTCAATTCACACCTCCTGGAGAAAAAAAAGCTCCCTGATCATATCATGAGTGATAAAAATGGAAAATCAGTGATTTTTTTTTTTACGATCTCCAGACATGTCGAGACATATCACTGATCCTGTGATAATGAGGATCCACCTCATTGTGTGGTATAAATAGACGTGTTAATGACACATTTAAACCTTTGCTTGCTTGACTTTTGCCAGCAAGAGTCAAACTTGAGGGACACGGTGGACTGAGGACTGAGTGGCTGGGCGTAAATACGTGTGATATAAATATGTATGTGCCTAATTGGAGCCGGAGCGGGGCAGGCTTCATTATTTTAGCATTAGCCTGGGTGCAGGGGCGTAGGTGAAGCGTTGGAAGGTTTTGGAACAGACCTGACTCGGTAGGTACAGGTGGATTCACCAGTAGGGAAGAAGCCAATTAGATACTGTTAACAATGGGTGTTTGGCTGCTGGCAAGGAGCGAGAGCCGCGGCTGCAGAGCAGTCAATGGACAAGGCGACCTCAGGAAGTGGAGTTAGGAGGTAGACAGTCACCCAACGCAAAGTATTATCTCCCTCGCAGGCTGGCGTCTGTTGGACAAACACGCTCCTTTGTGCAACTTCTTCGCTAAATCACTGAAAACGTCCTGCTCCAAAACATTTCAAGGTTATTTTCCCACACACATCTTTAACTGCTGCTGCTCACCAGCCAAATTTTCTCTCTTATTTGTATTGAAATATAAAAGTGACATTTTTATTGAAGATTTTTCAGTGTAAATCAAGCTATTTAAGATTTTTTTTTTTAGATTATCAAATTAGAAAATTTTTGAAATTTTATTTGAATTTCAGACACAAGGCGATTTATTCACCTCTGGTCAGTTAAAAGGATCGACTGAATGGACCCTGCAATGAAAGTAATTGCTGAAGTAAAATAGAAAATTATAAGAACTCAAAAAAAAAATAACTGTAAAATTATTTTTCACTCTTGCTTTTTAAAAGATTAAAACACATTTACTTATGAAAAAAAAAAAGATATAAACCTAAGATTTGATGACCTTATAAAAGCTATAAAAACAACTTTCATGCGCACCAAAGAAAAAAAGAAAGAAAAAGAAAACAGCCAATCTTTGCCCTGGTTTCCTGTAAAACATATTTTTCGCAGCTGTGTTCTTCAGCCGACATGAGGAGGCAAACCGTGCTGGGATAGGCCGCTGTAATATCCCAGGAGGCTGTGTGTTTTTGCCAGAGGAGGGTACTGGGCTGCAGAGAGCTCTGATCAATGCTGCGTTGTCCATCAACATCACAAACAATCACTCTCTTTCTTCTTCTTCTCCTCTGCTTGTGTTTTTAGCTCAAGTTCCCGACAATGACGAGCAGTTCGTTCCAGACTTCCAGACTGAAAACTGTGAGTAAGACGTCGCTCGCTCTCTCTCTCTTTCTTTTTGTCTTTGTGTGTTCATGCTTGTGCTTGTGTGTGTGAACATCTGTAGTGTGTTTTTATTTTTTTGCACTTATCTCCGTTGTGTTTGTACTCAGAGGAGAGTGCATGTGTGTGTGTGTTGTGTGTGTGTTTTTCCATGTCTCAGTAGCCTCACCTTTGCGTAGCCATGTGCTCTCTGGAGAGCTGCAGCAGTCTTGCGGGTCTGCAGACAGGTGCATGGGTGGAGGAGGAGGTGGTGGGGGTTACCTCTCTCTCTCTTTCTCTCTCTCTCCTCCTTTCTCTCTGTGTCTCTCTATCTTTCTCTCTTTCCCTTCTATTACTCATGTACCTCTCACCACCACTGAGATATTATTGCACTGTGACTTATTTGCATAAAGAAACATCAAAATATTGTGGCTGGTGTTTTTTAGGGGGTTGAAGTGATATTTTTAACTCCAGGTAGAAGAAACTACTGTCAATTGAAGGCTGTTTTAATTTTTTTTTTTTTTTTTTGAATAAAATATCCTGCTCCTCTAAGACCTTTTCCTCTAAGTGCTTTTTCTGCAAACCAGCCAGCGTGGTTAGATTTTCTAAATACGGCAGTGTAATATTAGTTATTACTACATTTATCCTTTTCAGCTGAAGGTTTGTTGGCCCTCTTCTGCACTGCCAAACCTTCACTGGAGATTTTACAGCATGAAAGGAGGCAAGGATTTATTTTCCTCATACTCTATTTTTTCCCTGTAAATTCTGTTTCAAAGAATTCTTTCCGGGCCTTAGCTGAATTCACTCCTCGCAGTAATCAGGCCGAGGTAGTTAGTCCTAATTCACCTGGTTGTGCGCGGCAGTCGCACGCGGTGACTGGTGACTTGGCACGGTCCACTTCTGGAGGAAGTAGTGCCAAGGTGGGGACAGAAATGGAGTGAGTGGAGCTCAGTGGGACCCGGAGCAAGCACATGTCTTTCAGATGAGCCAACAAGGCCCATGAAACTGTGAGAAAAGACACAAACCTCCGCGTCCGTCCACACCCATCGTCTTCTCTGCGTCCTCAACGACCCTTTAACCTGCAAACAAAGTTGTTTCTTTAGAGCAGTTCAGTTGCGGGAGGGAAGGTTGGCAGCTTTTTCTCGGGCACTGATAACATTTGGGTGAGATTAAAGCGAGGACGGATCTGGCACGGAGCTGGATCACAGACCTTTTAGCCCCATGTGAGCCAGATTACATCCTAAAATCCTCAAGCAGGTTCCTGTTGGTTGTCTAGATTAAAAACCAGAGGGGTGTATGTTTCCTCTCCTTTTTTTGTCATCAGTACTCCCACTCACTGTCCTGCAAAAGTCCTGCTATAATGGAACAAACTTGATTTAGCTTTTTTGAACAACCTTTGACTTTAAGCGTCTTTCACTGATTTTGCTTTAAGTCCACTTTGCACAGAAATTAGACCATAGGGTGTAAAAGAAATGTCTGTTTTTCTGTGGTCTAACACACTACAACAGCTGTGTGGTGGTCTGACCCTCGCTGGTAAATTAATCTGCCCTAAAATTCAAGATGGAGGCGCGTTTTGGTGTACAGTAGAGAACCAGAGGTCACCGAGACTGTCCCGTTGTCCTTCAGAGGTAGCCAGGGTGGGTGGCCACGGTGGCAGGAGACTGCTGACCATCTGAATTGTCCTGTTGGCAAACCTGCAGCAGACTGGAGAGGCACTAACAGATGGCGGGAGGGTGAGGGCACCGTGGTTGGGCGCTCGAGCAGGCATCCCAGCCGGCAGCTCTCCCATATGGGTTTCACCGAGCCGAGAGATGGAGGGACAGACAGGGACGAAGGTGGAGAGAGACGGAGCTAGAAGTTCTACCTAACGAGAGGAGAGCAGGAGGAGAAACGCAGGGAGAAAGGGAGGGGGAGGTAATTACATGTGTTGAATGTCATAACTGCAACAAAGAATCTTCACATGTACTTTGAGAGAGTTGAAATATTCAATATTTCCTCTAATGTCAAATCCCTTGAAAAGACCAAAAGCATTGATGCATTGATCCCATAAGAACTGCTGCCTGAGCTGCAGTGTCTTCTCCCTCCGCTGACGTCCAGCAACTATTAAAAACACTAACGTGAGTCACACCGCTGCACAGAGTGACATGTTCCTTTACAACACAGGACTTAGGCAATGTAGTTTATCATGCGTCAGCCCCACGTACAACCATAAACACTCATTAGTGCACTCAGAGTGTATTTATGGGAAGCTAAAAATAGTGCACTGTTAACTGCTGTTTGAGCAAAACTACAGTGTCCAGGAATTGTTGTTTATTTTGAACCAGTCACAAATCCACAGCTGGAAATAGGCTAGTCCCCAACAAAGGCATCATTCACTCCTCTTTGCGTAAATGTTTGCAAATAACTACAGAGTACGGCTGTTTCTGGCACAGCCTTAGGAAAAAAAAAAGTGCAATGTATTGAGAAACAATTTAAAGTATTGTTGTTGGCAACAAGAGCAATGGAGAGTAACAAATACTGTCAGATAATTGAACAGCCTTCTACATATAACTGTATTTTTACATTAACAAGAGAACAATTTCACTGAAGCATTAAAGCCAGGCTACCGTAGGTCTTTTACCTCTCATCCACACATTGTGCCTGAATCCAATTCATTTTTAATCAAATATTAATTATTTTAAATATATATAAATACAATTAACCAGTGTTAACTGGAAATGTTGAAAAATAGTTAGCATTAGCCAAAGAGTCTTTAGTCCATTTACATTACTAGCTTAATTGATAGCCTATAGCTAGTGAGCCATAGCTACTGTAGGTGGAAGCATCCATAAACAAAACAGTTGTGTATAAAAATAAAAAATAGTCACTTTAAATATAAAAAAAAACACACTCACATCCATTCAACCTGTACACTGAGGCAACAAGATTAGCCTTATATGTTAGCCCCAGCTCTGTTGTTTTCTATCTGTAAATTTGACTTTGTTTAGGATTAGCTGCTTTTTACTTCTAGATAAATTGAATTTTTCACTCATAGTTTTAATGTTTGTTTTAATAAAATCAGCAGCTTTATCAGTATTTTTACACTTAGTTTTCCATTTCAGTTGAGCTGCAATGAGAACCTGAATAAAAGAAAGAAACTGAAAGAGAGCAAGGGAAGGAAAGACGGGGGTGTACTGTATGTTGAGGAGCACTGTGTCTTCTCCCATTAGTGTTATTTAATATTCTCCTGGCCTTCGTGGATTTATCACCTCTCTAAAGGCTGTGGCAGTTTCCCTCAATGTCGACTTTGCACCCTCCGTCCGTGCAGCATGGAAGCAGCATGTGAGCGGCCTCGGAGCTAAAGTGTCCTCAGGCTGAAGGAGGAGAAGGAGAATTTTCTTTGTCTCAAACTCCAACACAGATGCTTACCATTAGCATAACTTAGCAGGGAACGAAGGAGTAGAGGAGGTGTAAAATGAGGCCACACGTTACCAGCAGATCTGAGCCTCCATCATTTAACAGCAAAGGCGAGCACCTACAGTAGGTGAAAATGGAATGGAAGGTTTTTCGCTGTTGCCAAAAGACCTGTATTTTTTTATGAATGGACTGGAGAAGTATCTGCCAAACATGATCTGGCTCTGGTTCTGCCAAAACACACAATTTGTACCTGAGAGTACACAATGTTTGCAGCCAAGAGCTCTTTGATAATTTACTGGCAGTAAAACAGCAGTGAGAAATGACATCGTTAGAACCAAGTTTTGTACAAAACGACAAAAAAAAGATTGTATAATAATGGTAAAAATAATAATAAATCACTAAATCTTTTCTTACATGATTGACAGAGGTGAAAAAAGACATTTGAAACAAAGATTTCTATTGAATTTATACAACAAAGACCAAAGAAAATTACAGAATATTGGAGTTAATGGCACAGAAAAAAAAGAAAAACATTTGCATTCAAAATAGACCCAGTAATTGTTCTAACTGCTCCTTCTTTAAACACCCTACCATCTCAGTTAATCAATATGTAGATAATGAGAGCAATCAAGCCGTGATGGGCATGACATTCTGGACTAAAAAGGAAGTCTCTGTTTTAGTCAGAGGCGATGCCCTCGCTATTGATTTGTGTACCTTGGCACCCCACCGACGAAATCTATTGTGACATTTCCATTTCTAATTTAAGGCCCTGTGCTGCAGCACACGTGAAGCTACTGTTAATAGCTGATGAGACACTTGGTGTTAAACACAAGAGTTTATAGACATGAGGGCTACAGTACAGTATGTCTATGTTTCTTATTTAAACTGAGAAACTGAGGTTGTTGACTCAGTGTTAAATGAAGAAGAGAAAAGCAGCAGAGTTTGAGCTGTGATCTAGAGGTCGCTGGCAGAAAACCAATATGTATATTTATTGTAATAGGTAACGAAAGCGATTTGTGTTCTCAACAGGCAAAACTAAAGTATTGTTTTCACTAGATAAGCCCTTAACGAGGCTCCTCCATGTCGTCGTCGTCAAAGGTCTCCCCTCAGGAAGTGTCTTTTTGACCTCAGATCGATGACCCAGAAAGGTCAGGCCCCCAGCGAGGGCTGCGAACAACCCCTGAGCTTTGTCATGGCGGGGCGGTGTGGCCCGTCCCCCAGGGGCTCCACTGTGCGTCAGATGGGGTGTTGGCAGATCGACCCCTGCTCGTACGGCAGCTGTCAGTCAGCCGTGAGAAAAAAATCCCCAAAACATCCTCCTCTCTCGGCCCCCGGCCTCCTGACCGGGGCCTTTTCAAAAGAAAAATACTCCCAGACCGCAGATTTACTATCTGAAGTCATCAAATGTCTAAATGTTTGTAGTGAAGTCGGACCAGGAGCTGATGGATTTCTTTTCACCATTCATAGTTAAGTTTCAAACTCGACTCATACCGCGTTGTGTGTGTGTGTGTGCAGTCGCGGTGAGACGGCGATCGGCGAGGCAACCCGAGCCTGACTTCATTCTGACTGACTGGGTTTTCGTCAGAAGCGCAGCCAATTGGATTAGCGTTGATCATGACTGGAGATGATGGGATGTTAATCAGGACTGATCAGGCACTTAACAGCCTCTCAGATGCAGCGGGGCTCACTGTGGGGCCATAGGTAGAGAACGCAGCCCCCCCCCCACCACCACCTCCACCACCACCACCACCCCTCCTCCTCCTCCTCCTCCTCCACCACCACCACTGCCGCCGCTGCCACCCACTCCCACTCCCACTCCCACTCCCTTCAGATCAATGAGCTCTGTTGTTGTCGTCTGGGACGTATTGACAGGCAGCTGAAAGCAGATAAAGCATTTATAGGAGCTCGCCGCACACCCAGTTTTATGTTTGTCATATTTCACCAACAGAGTCCCTGTCAGGAAAAAGACCCAACAAATGAGATTTGAAGTGAGTTGTTTGTGTAAGTGATGGCCCGAAACGTCAAATCCTCTCTGTGGACGGATGCTTGGAAGAGGAAGTCTTTTAACTTTAATATATTTATCATGACTTCTCTTTCTCTTGTTTCTTGTGAATGAATTTGCAGACGTTGACATGAGTGAGGACAGAGGTAATGGCTCAGCCGGCCGTAAATAGCTGAATTATTGTCAATTTAAAACTGTATCTTCGATCATAAACTCTATTTCACCCTGCCAGAAATAATATTCTGCTGTAAATGTGTGACAAAAAAAAGTTTACAGCACAGAAAGAAAAAATCATGATCAGGTTCATCATGTTACTGTTCTTTAAGGTTTTCAACATCTAAAATGAGTTCCTCTCCGTCTCCTCCTCTCCTGCTGCAGTGGCGTTCCACGGACTGCAGCTGAAGATCAAGAGAGAGCTGCACAGCCCGTGTTCAGAACTGAGCTCCAACTGTAGTCAAGATCGGCCCTTCAAGCTCCAGTATGGAGAGAAGTGTCCGTACAACGTCAGGTAAGAATGCATCCGAGCTAGGGTTTCATTTTAAAAGTCTTGCTGTGGAAGATGAGCATTAATATAGAATGTTTTTAATAAGCTCAATGAGAAAATAATACACATTTAATTTCATTGAAAATTTGAATTTGGCCTTTTTTTTGTCAATTCAAAGACACATCTCTCTGATTAAGATAATGTAAAAAACAATTGTAAAATTACAAATTAAGATGCCATATTTTTTTTCAATCCATCTATATTTTTTTTTATTCGTAGCAGCTTTTAAGTTTGTGCAGGATCAGCGACGTCTGATGTGGATTTTAAGACAAACACAACTACAGTGCATCAACAACACAATCTGGAGTGTTTATCCATGCATCTCCAGGGGGGGAATCAAACCCCCAACTCTTCCTGTACTGGCAGCGTCTCTGACTCTCGTCTCTTTGCCACAGTGCCTACGAGCAGAAGCAGCCTGCAGGAATGAAGCCCTCCAGCCCAGTGACGCCCCCCTGTAGCACCCCCGTGTCCCCCCTCCATCATGCCTCACCCACGGCGGCCCCCACGCCCAAACCAGACCGGACGTACGCTCACATCCCGCCCTCGCAGCCGCTCCCTGACAGCGCCTACTCCATGGACCACAGGTACCTGCAGCCTGCAGCCTCCCGCCATTTTACATGCCATTTACATCGCATTTACATCTGCGGCTCCTAGCTGGAGGTTTCGCTCGCTACAGAATGTAATAAGGTCAAACAGCAGCGGAGGCACATCGGAGAGTTAGTTAGAGTGAGCTGGGATTGGTGGAGGGGATCCACAGTGGGCGGGGCCTGGAGGAACTGCAGCGTTCAGGAGCAACCGATGGAAATTAACATGCTGAATCCAAAGGACTTAATACAGAAGAAAACCATGAACCTTTTCTGCTCGTGACCCATTAAAATAAAACGAACGTATTCATTGCACTTGTGTTATTAGCACATCAAACAAAAATCAGGTTTTTAAATAATTTTAGAAGCTTAACAAGGTGAAATTATCCTGGAAGAACGAGCATTCAAGGAAAGGCTGAAAACTCATTATTTAATTCATTTTAATCTTATTTTGTATATAAAAGCTGAAAGTGTATTGTACACTGTATTGCATATATTGAAGGAATAGTGTGTTTGACACCTCACCTGCAGGACTGTGCATGGCTGAGCTGCTTTTCCCAGTTTTCAGTAACAGGTTAATAGGACATACAGTGTGGATATGTTTTAGCCACACCCACTTAAATGTAACAGCCAATCAGATTATTTCTGCCTTCAGAACAGCTCTGTAAACTTATTGATGTTATATTCAGAAAATGAGTGGGAGCTTCACAGTCACAGTTTGCTATAGACAGAATTATCCTGTCATGTTAACATGGGCTGTATTGTCGAATATTTAGCTTTTAATTTGACATGTTTTAGGTTTTAATCTGCTGTTGTGTTTATAATTGTGTGTTTTCTCATTATGTTTTATATACTTTGTACTTGTTATGCTTTCTTTGTGTTTTACTTATTCCATACGTGTGTATTTGTAACCGACGTGGTCGTCCCTCTCAGGTTTCGGCGTCAGCTCTCGGAGCCGTGCCACTCGTTCCCGTCCCCGCCGACGATGGCTCGGGACAGCCGACCCATCTACCACAGGCAGATGTCGGAGCCCAACATCCCGTTCCCCCCTCAAGGCTTCAAGCAGGAGTACCCCGACCCGCTGTTCGAGCACCCGGCCATGATGGGGGCGCCGGTACCCCACGCCTACCCCGCCGGCATGATGATCAAGCAGGAGCCCAGGGACTTCACCTACGACTCAGGTGAGAGTTTGAAAGTAACACATTGGTGTGTGTGTGTATGTGTGTGTGTGTGTGTGTGTGAACTGAACTCCTCGGGTAAGTGAGAGCAGCATCTTTTTTTCCCCTTGCTGCCAGAGCGTTATCATTTCAGGAATGGGAGAAGACATGAGAGGAGGGGGTGGCGTTTATTGAGTTTGCCCATTATTAGAGCGGGGGATCTGGTTTTGCTGGGTGTCTGCGCCAGTCGCCATTTCCTGTGGCGCTCTAATAGAAAAGAGGAGGAGGAGGAGGTGGGGGTGGGGGTGGGGGGTGTGCGCCTGGTCCCAATCCAAAAAATCCGCCCTCCCACACTTTGTTCGCTCCCTTTAGTCAGAGAGCAGAGGGACCTAATCATCGGCCCGCGGCCTCCACGGAGCCCGGGGGCTACATCAGGACATGAATGAACATACGCCGGGCGGACTGGTTCATTCACAAGGCGGACGGAGGAGACCCAGGAGTGTGTGACCAGTCAGGGAGAAAAGTCACCTCCTCACATGGGGATGAGCTCCAGAAAAAAAACACACTCACCATAGGCTTTGTGTCACGGAGGAGACAGAAAGTCTTTCTTTTTTCTTTCCTCACTTTGACATTAACATGTTGTTGGAAAGCAAAGTGGCAGCAGCGCGTTTCAAGATAAGCACTGCAGATGTGACATCTTTGCATTGATTGTTATGTCCAATGCAATACGATTTAATTTACAGTATAATGATGAATAAAAACTAGAAAATCAGCAAATGGTCACATTTAAGCCGCTGGAACTAGTGAATAATTTGCATTTTTGGCTTCATACATGATATTTAATCAATAATCAAAATAGTTCATCATTAGTTTTATGGCAGTTTCATAAGCAATCAGTAAATATCAGTAAATGTGCATTTTACCCTCTGATAACAAGTGCATCAGTAAAATATAGCTCTACATTTAGTGTATTATCAATACAGCAGTTTGATTAATTATTACAAGCAAATAGAGAAGAGGTTTATTTTGGATCAGGTGCCAGTGTCAGCTCCACCACTGCACTGTACTGTACTGTACTGGGCTGTGGATCCAGGATGGAGAACTGGGGGGTGAATTTATTAGCAGTCAGAGTGGAGCTAGATGTGGACTGGAGCAGGCCTGTTGGAGAGGATGGGAGGGGAGCTGGTAATTTCATTAGCAGCAATTTCCTCTACAAGCCCATTACTTTGATGAAGTTCAGAGAAATGTTTATGGGCCTAAATGAAGGGCCTCGGTCTGTTTATTGAACATTCACTTTGTAACCCGTTTGGCCCTTTCTGATCATGAGCCATGACAGTGATGTCTGTGTTGTGGGAGGTTCTGACATATACAGTAAAAAACGGATGATCGGGTCCGGACGCCGTTGTTAAAACAAGACGAGAGAAACCGGCTGAAACCGGCTGAAACCGGCTGGTCAGAGGTTTATGTTAGTTACTTGACTTTAAAGAGGAAATGTGTTTTATTTGCATTAAATTATATTTTTGGTTTAAAAATGATACAAAACTTATAAATATCTGAAGAATCCAGGTGAAAGTTCAACCTCTATGATGTAGATCAACAGAATAATTAATAAATATATGAGTAAAAGGAGTTTTAATATATTTCTTGATTTCATCACTGAGCTGCTTAATTTGTGTGGGTGTGTTCAGATCAGATTTGATTGGCCGTTGCCTGGCGACAGGAACAAATAAGCACCAAAACTCATCATCATCATAAGTGTTTTTAATTGGACGTATGAAAGCACATGACCTCCCTGTTTCCCAGCTGAGTTCCGCCCACTTCAACAACACAAACAACCTAAACCTAAACTGTTTAAACTTTGACATGTGTGTGTGTGTGTGTGTGTGTGTGTGTGTGTGTGTGTGTGTGTGTGTGTGTGTGTGTAGCTGTGTTTAGCTAACCTGCTGCAGTTGCACAATAATTCACTGTGAAAGTCAGAGAAACCAACACCTGCAGGTGCGTTTAGTTTTGATCTGGTTTGTAAAGGCGGTGTGTGTATCCTGAGCCCTCGCATAAATGAAAAAAAAAACGTACATGATGTCAGCGTGTCTTCACACGAGCGCTGCGTTTTTATTCGGTTGTAAACCCTCCTCTGAGTGGAGACGCTCGCAGGATGCATGGGCGCTGTGATGTAGCGGGTTCGCCGGTGGCTGGGAGCCATCGCGATCCGGGCGCTGCAGGGCATATTCTTTAATCAGAGCCAGTGGTGCATTGAGTGAACAGGCTGTGACTGCTCTCAGATAACTGAGATAGTGTTCTTAATGCTGCCTTCGGGCCCTTTAACACCCACTCTCCCATTCTTGCCTGGCTTTCAGCAGAAGTGCCTAGCTGCCACTCTGTCTACTTACGGCAAGACGGCTATCTGGCTCACACTAACAGGACTGAAGGTACAAAAACGATGACACGAGTGGATGTTGTGATGGTGCACCGTGTGAGGTCTCTGCTGAGTTGCAAATCAAACGCTCCTCTCTCTCTTTTTGTTTTGCAGGTTGCATGTTTGACAAAGTGGCGAGGCATTTCTACGACGACACCTGCGTGGTCCCTGAAAAAGTCGAAGGTGAGTTTTCCTCGCGTTAGCTGAAGGCTTCTAAAGCTGCAAACTGTGTGCGAATTCACCTATTGCCATAATCCTTATAGTCATAGCAGTAAGTTCATTACCTTTAATTATCGGTGCATGTTGTCTTGAGATCAGCGGGGCAGAGACGTGAGCTTCTCAGTGTCAACACAATGGAGGTGAACGGTACTGGTCCCGTGTCCATCATCAAACTCATCAAATACACAATCTAACAACTCCAAAAAGTTCTCGTGGACAAGTTGTGACCTGCACATTCACCATGCTATGAAACAATCATGTAACATTATGAGACGGAGGCAAATGTGTAGCTGGAACTACATTCCAGACACGGCTGCTGAGCGGAGTGATTTCACAAACGCAAGTAGTTCCGAGTCTTTATGTTTTGTAATGTTACATAATTCTGATTATTTCATAGCGTGGTGAATGTGCAGGTCACAGCTTCTCCAAAAGAGCATTTTGGCGTTGTTGGATTGTGTATTTGATGAGTTTGATGAGGGACAGGGGACCTGTACTATTCACCTCCATTGTGTTCAATAAGCAGCTCACGTCTCTGCCCCGCTGATCTCAAAACAACATGCACCAATAATTAAAGGTAATAAACCTACCTCTGTGACTATAGGGATTGTGGCATTAGGCGAATTTGCCAAAATGTCGAACTATCCCTTTAAACGGGTGTCATGCGTGCCGCTGCAGGTGACATCAAGCAGGAGGCGGGGCTATACCGCGAGGGCCCGTCCTACCAGCGCAGAGGCTCGCTGCAGCTCTGGCAGTTCCTGGTGGCTCTGCTGGACGACCCGGCCAACTCCCACTTCATCGCCTGGACCGGCCGCGGCATGGAGTTCAAACTCATCGAGCCCGAGGAGGTGAGAGGGAAACATCTCATCACACACCAACGTCTGGGTAGAAACCCGTTTGACAGTTGTTGCAGGTCTTATTTTTGAAACCAAACGGCCACTACAGTACGTGTGACACATAAACCATTGAACCTATTGTCTCAATGATTAGCATATCAATAGATAAAGTGTTGGGCACGTTACTTTTAAAAAGTAATTAGTTATGGTTTTAGCTACTTTCCCCCAAAAGTTACTGAGTTAGTAACTGAATTACTGCATTATAAAAGTACCTAATTACCAGGAAAAGCAACTATTGCGTTACTTTTTAATAAAATGCTCAAATATGTCAAATTACTTGGACTCGCCCCCTTAACCCCCTAACTATAACCCTAACCTCCCGTTTATCGGGGCATTGTGGAGCCTGCCTTTGTGGAGGAATACTGAGTGAGTTGGTTAGTTCCAGATAAACGGCTTTTTTCCGACTAGTTGATAGACTGACAAAAAGTGTGTATATAACCTACACTTTAATTAGTGTATTATTTTGTGACGGGACTTATTGAGTCAAGTAACGGCGCATTTTATTGTTGGTAACGGTAACAGTAACGGTGTTACAACAAGGGAAATGGTAACTTTTTTGATTACTCGTTACTGAAAAAAGTAGTGCCGTTATTCTATGTATAACACCATTATTCTCTATCACTGCTGGTAACTGATGACTGATTTTTTCTAATTATTTAAAGAAAGCTGCTGAATTGTGCAGATTTCATGTCATCACAATTTAAGTATCTGTAGATTTTCATAATAAGATAAATAGACAGACAGACGCAGACGTTTTTCTTTATTTGTCTTATAGTGAACGGCGTCCAGCCGGCTGACCCTCGCGGCAGAGCCCCCCCCCTTCTAAATATTTCACAGGGACATATTCCTAAAAATATCCCGCGTGTGGACGGTTGGGCCTTTTGAAATGGAAACAGAGGGTGGGTCTGTGTGCGCCCACATCACACACACTGGGGCTCAGTCACTGCTGGAGGACGGAGGAGGATGCGGGGTGAGGAGGGAGATAGAGAGGGGAGGGGAGAAGAGGAGGGAGGAGAGAGGAGAGGAGAGGAGGAGGGTGGGGGTCCCTGGCAGCGCTCCACGCAGCCCCAACGGTGTCTGTAGGCGCGGGCCAGCTGCAGCTAACAGGGGGGCCCATTCATGCCATCAGGTGACCCGACGCGCGGGACAGACGGAGCAGGCTCGGCCTTTCCTCCAGGTGAACGCCCGCTCCAGAAAAAAAAGACGGGAGGGTGAAAGACAGAGAGAGAGAGAGGGAAAGTGGAGGAGACGCCGGAGCGAGCGCGGTTGGGGCTGGGGGTTTGGACGGGGAGGGCCGCGGTGGTGGGTGGTCTCGGTAGACAGGTGCCGGAACATCTGCTGCCTCCTCCGCTGGGTGTGTGACAAGCTCCTAATGAACACATCCCTGGTCAGGTCTGCTCAGGCTGGACGCTCTAATTACCGGTATTAGCAAAATATGGATTAATAAGTTTGTTTAACATTTCGTGGGGGAAAAATCAGGTCGAGCATCGTTCACATCTGTGCGTTGTGTGCACGCGCGCTACCGGCAGCCTGCTGCGTGTGGTGGTGATGTTGACTCACTTGTCTTTGTGTTGTTTTTTTTTTGTCCGTGTGTGTTGTAAAGGTGGCTCGTCGGTGGGGGATACAGAAGAATCGGCCAGCCATGAATTACGACAAGCTCAGCCGGTCGTTGCGCTACTACTACGAAAAGGGAATCATGCAGAAGGTAAAAAATGTATAATAATGATTACTTTATATTTATGGCATTTTTCAAAACAATGTCACAAAGGGCCTTACAGAAAATTCAGATTCACGTGATTTTTCACATGTGAAAAATTTTTGCACATGTGAAACATGTGGTTTTGGCCCAATTTTATGTGAATCACATGTGAATTCCAATGTGAACCCATTTTCCACATGTGGTAACATGTTTTACACATGTGCTCTACATGGTAACACGTGATAACATGTGGAAACTGGGTTCACATTGGAATTCACATAAAATTGGGCCAAAACAACATGATTCCCATGTGCAAAAATGTTCAAATGTGAATCACATGTGAAGTTCATGTGGTTTTTCTGTAAGGAATAAAACAGAAATAACAGCAGACAGAAGCAGCAATATAAAGTTAAAAATAAAACACTGGAGGAGCCTCAGAGCTTTGTTAATTAATCTGACCACTCAGCCTGATGGGCAGCACCTGTGTTGTAGGAGAGGTGTGAGCTAACGCTCCTCCCCCAGGGAAGTTTATATAAGGAGGTGGAGCAGCTCACACAGTTTAGGTGCTGGAGAACAGGGCATGAAACCTTTCTTTCGGGTAAACTCGTGTTGCAGCTCGTGACAACTCGGCGCGACAAACGGGACAAACGGCCATTTCTGTACACCTTTAAAAGGTCTCAAAAAAAGTGACCGACTGGAGAGGATGCAGAGATGTCTCCAGCTAGTAAACAAGAAATCAACGTCCTCGACTGTTTAACTTCAACAGGAAGTAGCACAGTGCGTCTGATCCAAGCTGTTCCTGAAGTTCCAGCTCCACGTGTCACCGCCATCCACAGGCCTCTTTTAATTCCCCGCAGCTGTGAGCGGCTCCTCTGCTCCTTTCAATCAAACTTTATTTGTATTGCACCTTTCAGTGCACGTTGAAAAGTGTTCTGCAGATGACTGACGTGCTGATAATTAACCCCGGCACCAATGTAAACAGTCAAACACTTTGAGGCCTAATGCACATGAGAAATAAAAAAAGTGATGAAAGTGTAATAATAAAAGCAATAAAGTAGAAATCTGCAGCAGGAGAAATGTGTAAATCGGCAAATTACGGCCGCTTTTCCGCTGTGACTCAGGGTGATGCAGCGAGTTGAGTCTGAGTGGGCGGGGCTAAAGAACCACACAGGGTTACTGTTTAGAGCACAGCTTCAGCCTGCACCCTAACACTGTTGCATATACTCACTCTATTACTCTAACACATAAATCCTCATTTTCATACATGTATATGGGGTTTTATTTTATTTATGTGATATGATTAATGCTGATCTGTACCACTGAGTCTGTGTTAACCAACATATGACCTGAACCTCTATTGATAGAACGAAATAGCACTGCATGATACGCAAAACACATCACATTGATTATTTGGACTGACTTACTTTTACCTCACTTTTTCACCATATTATGATTTAAGTTAGATTGTGGAGCACCATAATAAAGTCATAAAAGACCCAAAGCGACGCCATAGCGGCACTCATTCGGTGCGACACGCATGCAGCAAGCGTACTGCATGACATGTGATAAGAATGAACCAATCAGCACCATGGACTTGCTTCTCCAGCAGCAACATGCTGCCCTGCTCCCAGAGCTTGCCAGGAGCAGCTGAAATGTTTTCCTTCTTGACACGTAATTGCAAAACCAGCATTTTTAAAAGTCTACTGCCCAGAAGGAGTTTTTGAAAATGTCTGTTTTTCAGGACTAAAAATGCCGTCTAGGTGTGGATAATAGGCCCAATCTTGTAGAAATGTTATCTGGTTTTGTCAGTTTTCATTGGACATGGACTGAGAAACATTTAAAACCTTTCACCACATTTTTATCCAGATTCAATCAACTTGAGGTGCATTTTGTTTGTGGACTTTTTGAAATTAGTTTGATTCATCATAAATATTAAAAGATTGAAGAGATTTGAGTGTGTGTGTGTGTGTGTGTGTTTGAAAAACTAAATAAGACTATTCCGAAAAGACAGGTGTAATCTTACAGGTTTACCACTGCACAGGTACAATTTTCAAAATAAAATGTCTTAGAGGATGAGAATGTTTTGTGCTTGAAACTAGAAGTTCAGGTCTGATGTTTCCTGTTCTCTCTCCCTCCCTGCGTTTGCCTGCAGGTGGCCGGTGAGAGATACGTGTACAAGTTTGTGTGCGACCCCGAGGCCTTGTTCTCCATGGCGTTTCCCGACAATCAGCGGCCCGTGCTGAAGACGGACATGGAGCGGCAGATCAACGAGGAGGACACGGTGCCGCTGTCGCACTTTGACGAGAACATGGCCTACGTACAGGAGGGGCCCTACTGCCAGCCGCACCCCTACAGCGAGGGCTACGTTTATTAACGTCAGCCCCCCCCCCACCCTGCCCCCTGCCCCCCAGCCACACACATACACACACACACACACACACATACACACACACACACGCCCTCCTCCCCTGCTTCCTCCTCCTCTGTACACCTGAGACTGTCATGTCCTCTACTTCACAGTCGCTCCAGGAATAAGACTGAACACACACATGCAGTGGAGCCGCCCCCACCCCACACACACACACACACACACACACCAGCCCTCCCCCTCCTCTCACACACACATCCTCTTTTCCGCTCTTGTTCTTTCTGACGTCCAAGCCGCACAGCAGGATGGAGAGTGCACTTTATGGACAGGGACGGCGCGGTGTTAAAGCTATGTGTTTGGCTTTTTACCGTTGTTTATGTTTGTACATTAATGTGGGAATCATTCTGTTTGTTCCTTCTTTTTTTTATTAATATGATTACGAGTATGATTTTGAGCATGTGGCTCCCTGTTGAGACGGGACTCGACAGCTGATGTGCAGTCACCCGAGGGACTGAACCTCAAAGACTAAGATTTTTTCCTGCAGAAGAAGGAACGGCGCGGGACGGATGATGATCGCTTCGGTCCAACTGTCCCTCTCGGTTCAGCCATCTTGTACCTTTATGCTCATTTAAAAGAATACAGGCGACGTATTGTAACGATACTTTTATGGTGAAGTAACATGATTATAGACTTGAAGAAGTAATGTGATAATAAAAAGAGACATTTAGCGACCATCAGTGAGAACTGCCTCGCCACCAGTTTGAACACGACCTCTTGACCCCTCCTCCAATCAGAACTAGTAGCTCTCATCTAGGTGTTTTTTTGCTGTAAACTCCACCGGCTCATCCTCTCCACGCGGGTCAGCCGCCATGTGCTCGACTTGTACTGAACTGTGTGAGATGGAGGGAAAAAAACACCATCTTCTTCTTCTACTTCTTCTTCTTCTGCGTCACATGTGAAGGGCCAGCGTGCGCCGGAGGATGGAGTCGCAGCCGCAGGCCGCGGAGGGCCGCTGTAAAAATAAATCATCAACTGTAAACAACAGTTTTTCCTTTGTATCCTCAAATGCATCAGACGCCACTCATTTGTCATTCCGGTGTTTGGTTTTTAAATGAATAACTGGTGAAAGTGTATGTACAGTTAAAATGGAAACAGCAATCAACACATTCAGGATGATGTTTGCATCGCCGAATAATAAAAGGAAAAAAGACAGAAGTGATTTCATTGGTTCAGACAACAATAAAAGGATTTTAAAAAATTCAAACTTAAAATCCAATATTTCCCAAGAATTTATTTTCCTTCTTTCCATTCCAGGTGAAAATGAGGAGCACATTTTGCTTATAAATGTTACGTTGCCATTGATGCAGTTGCGTTTTGGTATAAAAAATAATGAGAATTAAAAAAAAAAAAAAAAAAAGTATAAGAAATATCTAGAGTTTTTTAATGTGATGAAAAAAATCATGTTATAACAAAAATAGTGTTCCATTGTATCATCAGGTAAATGCACATTTTGTTGCTGCTTCAAAATGTATGTGTATTATTTTACAAGTTTCAAGATAAAAAAAAAAAGAAAAACAAAAGAGAAGTGTGGCAGCTATGGCTATTTTATTTTATTATTTTTTTTACATTGTTTTTAATTTGTTTTTGTTCAGTCTGAGCATTAAAGAAGAATCTGGTCTGTCTGTTTTGTCTTGGAGGTGCCACCGTGTCTTCAGTGGGATCGACGGCAGCAGCAGAAACTCTGTAATAAATCAGTCCAGTCACAACTTCTCAGTTACTTAATTTATTAATCACTACGGTATAAAAGAAGTGAAGTATTTCCTCCTTTGGCTGATGCATATGACAGGAAAATGCAATTTTAGTGGTGATTTCCACATTCAAACTCACCATTTATCACTTGACTTGTTTTTTCCTGACAGAAAAGATGAATTTTTAGGTCATAGATGTAGAGTCTATAAGTGGAAGAAACTGTGTGTGTGTGTGTGTGTGTGTGTGTGTGTGTGTGTGTGTGTGTGTGTGTGTGTGTGTGTGTGTGTGTGTGTGTCTAAAGACTAATAGATTATGGACTCTTGTCAATTTCCAGGTTGGAGAGAAAACTCCCAACCACAAAGCATTTAACCAAAGTGACACCTGAGGAAAAATCAATGGCTAATTTAAGACACCACTTTTTCATGTAGGTGAATTGTTTCTGTCCTTTTTTCTTTTTTTGTTCCTTGTACACGCACAAGACTGGCAGTAATGAAAAAACACATGGTAACACTCCCTTAAAGTTATTATTTCCTTCTGTAAAGTGTCACTATTGCCAAAAAAAGGGGGGAAAATCAATGACTAATTCAAGGAAGCATTGTTTAATTGGTTCCACTGATGGGAAAAATGAAAACGGATGTGTAAGTAATGAAAAAACACTACTTGCCTTAATTTGTCAGCGCAGGTTACAAGCCAACCCTATTACAGTCCCCACTCCTGGATTTTTTTATTGATTGTCTGTAGTGCAGGGAATTGCTGTTAACTTTAAACACCTGATTGCTTCCCTGAGGATATTTAACAACCTCTAATCCGACATATACAAAACCAGGAGCAGCAGCGCTGAAGCTTTGAGTGTGATGAATGACACTTTATCCCCCCCGCCTTTTTTTTTTTTTTTTTTAATGGCAATAATCTGGAGTAAGAACCAGTCTGTTCACTGTGCATACAACATTACTGTCCCACTCAAGAATTTAGAATTAGATGAAGACTAATCAACATAGTTTGTTCAAACTGGACTATTATTTCACTCTACTGACACATTCCCTGGTATGATGGAGTGACTTTTTGAGGATGTCCACTGTATTTTCAGGCAAGGATTTAGACTTAACTTCCTACAAGTGAAACTTAAGACATTGTGGATATTATACAGGCTGATGATAATTAATGAGCAGTTTTAGGCCTGAGAAACAGTTTTGTTTTAACAGCTGTCAGGTCTGTGTGACATTAAAGGAGGCAAATTAACAGTGAACTGAGTAATGGATGAAAACTCCCAATTATTAGAACATTTAACAGATGTTCTTGCAGTGTTGAACAGTACCTTACCCTGCAGTACAATAACAAAGAAAATGTTGCTGCGACTTTATTCTACTTCCTGTGTGTCATCTCTGACGTCCGTATGCAAAGAGCAGCCGTCGCCGCTCGTGGTTTGACTTTTGCCGTTCAAATGAACTTCACGGTTTCAGACCAGACACAAATGACTGCGGTTCACTTCAAGTCACATCATTGAAATCCCATGCAAACGGCCGCTGGTGCTTTAAATACGTGGTGAGTGCTGGTGTTGTGCTGCTGCAGCTCTGCGGCGCTCTTCCACCTGTGCACAGTGAAGGAGTCTTAAGGTCACTGTCAGGATTACTCGTCTTCCACCTTCCCGAGGCCTCGTGTCACTCAGGCTGAAAATCACCATGCAAATCCTGTTATCTGGCCCCAGTTCAGGGGAATCAGGGCCTCAGCCATCGACATATTCACCATTTATGGACATATGCTTTACATCCTGTGCCACTGGCCAAATCCTCCCCTCCTCCGCTGCACTACCGGCTAATATTCTGTGTATCTGAACTGTGAATTGTGGTCCTCCCCCACTGTAACAAACAGATGGCCGCTCGATCTTGAGTCATCACAAACCCATTACGAGAGTGACTTGTTCTCAGCCGGGCCGCCTTGATTCGTGCCCGATGGCTCTCGCCAGTGTTTGCTCAGGCTCTTAAGTCATCCTCGGGCTTCGTGACACACTGTGTTTGCTCAGGTTAAATGGCTTGTGTTGCCCGTGGAGTCCCCTGATTGGCTGCGACACCGCGGTGTTTGACGAGCGAAATGACACCGAGCCGCAGCAAATGTGTTTGGCTGTTTGAAACAAGTTGGCTTTTAATACAGTGTGTTTACACACCAAAAAGCCCTAAGTGTGTTTCTATCTGTGTTGCCAGGGTCTATCAGTGGCCAGACCAGTGAGCATAAATCATTCAGGGGTAATTCAGAGGAACAACAGAGGCTCTAAGAGGAAAAAGCAGGGAAATTATAAAGCCTCTATAATGGAGGCCCCTATTACAGCTGCTGGTCCAGTTTAAGACGGCCTTATAAATGGTTTTATTATCTGTGAGGCTCTATTTTGGCCAGCCAACCAGCACTAAGCCTACATCTGTCCAAAATCACTTAGTGGACTCTATTTTACTGTACTCCAACACAATTCTCAGTTGTAATGAAAAAAGGTCCCAAAACATCCCCATTTTCCTCTGAAGTTTCTGAATCCCAATTCTCTCCCAACTCATGTCGACATTGTTCGTTTTTTGTTTTGTTTTTCATTTTCTCTCTCGTCAATTACGGAGCTCGATGCCGTGTTTGTGCTGTAGGACTCACAGGGTCATAATTGTTTTCAGGTAGCCGCGGATCAAAAGGTCTTTGGAGGAAGCTGCTGACTGCAGCAGCGCCGTCGCCGTCGTCGGGATAATTTCACAGAGCTGCTGTGTTCTTTAAGGAGGTTTCGGGCAACGCCACCGGTCCTCCACTCATTACACTTCTAACTGTCTTGTTGATCATATTCCTGCTCCGGAGCAGATGAAATACAAAAGCTGAGACCCCTCCGCCCAGCACCACCACCCCCTTCAACACAAAAGCCTGTGACAGTAATAAATAGCCTCTGTGATGCAGGTTTAGAAAGCTGTGAAATTGGATATTGAGATGCTCTCTGGAGCTGCGGGTCGGGAGTAGCTTCAGACTAGACTGTGGGAATCGTCTAATCCGATCACCGGGAATGTAAGACGGGCTAATCGCCTAACGGGCCCCGGTCTCCTGTACCCACAGGGGCAGCGGTGGTGGGGAATTGATGCTGAGTTCGTTTTTGAATGGGGATTTATCAAGTGTTCAGTTTCACAGACACTCGTAAAAAACACTTTTATGTCTCTGGATTGTCATAATGTTGGGACATCAGTCGGGTGATGAAATGTTGTTGTTTGGGAGCCTATAGTGAGTCAAGTGTATATGATGGAGAAAATGCTTCTACCAAGACGATCGATCGTGCTAGTTCTGGATGTTAGTCACAATTACACAACTCTTCGTAATAACCCATTAAAGAGACAAAAACAAATGGGATGCATAGGTGACAAAAGCTGCTTGAATCTCCTCTCCGTCATCAGTGAAATGAGATTTAACACAACTTCACAACAGAGGAACTCACACCCAACACATGGTGCAAACTGCCTGCTAACGCTCAGCCCAGGTTTAGTTACATAGCTTAGGTGTTAGCTAAGGCAGCTCAAGATAAAGCAAGGCCCTATGTTCGTTGATCAGTTTAAAGTTACAGTATATTTATATATTTTATCCACAGATATGACCTTCTAAAGATCAGTATGTTTAAAGATGTTATGAGGCCAGTTGGAAAGTAGCATTAGCTTATGAAAAAGCTGTTATTAGCCCAAATTTCTAGAAATAAAAAAAAAGAGTCAATATTTCCCTCCAGATTTGGGTGTGAAAAGTCTTTAGATCTTAATTAGATCATCACCAGACACTAAAACAACAAGATGAATTAAGTCTTAGCATGTCAGTAGGCTAAGTCATGTTCGGGTCATCCTAATGCACTAGTTACTAATCAGTAGTTAATCAATAGGCTAATCATTATTGATAAATCAGTAATAGGTGCATTTTTTTAATTTAACCTTTGGTGACCTGGCCAAGAGGGCAGCAGGACACACCATGGTAAACAGACAATATTAAAACAAATGGAGCTCAGATGTATGGGAGGTTCAGAATCCAGTTGGATGTGTTTCATGTTTAAACGTGATAGAGTAGGCTATAGTAAGAAAGTTGAGAATTTAAGTCTCCTATAATGCTGTGTAATCCGTCTTGGAAGATTTTCCCCTTTTCCATTTGGTTTAGTTGTGATTTCTTTTTTTTTCTTAGATGTTTTTTTTATTTATTTTTCCAGTCATTAAACAGTGGCACCAAATAGCCGTGGGTGAGTTCAGTCTAAAAATATCAGTATTGGCAACTTCCTCCCAAACTCCCAAATCGTTGGAGCCTTAACCCCGTCTCTCCGGCTCTGGCCCTGGCACGCCACCCGTCTCTTCACCTTCCACAATGTCGTTTGATCTCCGCAGCGCTGTCAACGCCGCGGATCAGCCTCACGACAGACCTTGTAACCACAGCCACCCAGCGAGGTGGCTAACCATCTGTCACTGGGGCCCGGAGACCTTGGGCGGCAAAGGGCCCAACCTCCCTCTTCCCTCCTACCCCACCCTACCCCACCCCCCCTCGCCTGCACCTCTCCACCCCTCACCCCCCTCCCAGGGCCCATTAGCTCTCCCTAATGTAGCCGCTGTAGCTCCGAGAGGGCCCCTAACAGGCACAAAATGGACTGCTACTTATCCTCCTTAATTCCCAAATGAGTTCTCTTTAGCATATACATAATTCATCTCTCTAAGTCACTTACGGGGCGCGACGTTCACCCGTTTAGCAAATACTCGGGTCAGGTTTATGTTTCAGGTGCGTAAATCTGCTGTAAACCTTCTGAAGAGATTAATCTTAGCGGGGAGAAAAGAATGGGTGTGAAATACAGATACAAAAAAAAAGAAAGGGGAAAGAAAAAGAAAAGCAGACGAGTCTGGATTTCAGAGTCATGAAATGTGACTTAAATAGCAAGTGAGGAGCCTGCAGAGCCTGGAAAAGTATACTAATGTAGTCAGATGAAGATAGATATTACAGGGGTAAATTTAGACCACCTCACATTCATAATACCTAATGCCCTTTAAATAGGCTTAAGAGGAGGACTAGAAATAGGCCCTGATTAATTATTTTCAGTAGATTTCTCCTCCTTGCTTTCGTTTCCACGGGCGTATTAATTCTTTCTCTGTGAATATGTGGCAGCCATGTCAAATCTACTAAATAATGCACTTGTTACGATACACCTTAATTTCTTGGAGAGAGGAATTTCATGGGGTATTCGCCAATTAAACTGAATGCGGGCGGTTATGTTTTAGTAATATTTTTCTTAAAGTTATTCTGTTTCTCTTGTTGAGTAATGTGAGGGGAGGCTGGGAGAGAGAGGGAGGGAAAATGAAACGTGTGCACAAGTAGTCAGTCAGTAAATGGGACTATTTCTTTGTTCAGGACGTGCGAGTCTGCAGTGGAGATGAGAGGGGGCGTCAGGGGTCAGTCAAAGATGATGAACAAATAGAAACACAATTTAACTAATTCTGGAAACCTGAACCCTGGAAGCATCACATCTTGGCCTCAAATCGTGTACACACATAAACACAACTGTCAACATACAGAAACACAGCACAGACGCGAAAATGCCAGAAAAATAAACAGTCATATTTAAAGCTCTATCTCAAAACACATGTCATAAATAGGAGTGACAAAGATATCTCTGGATATCACAAAACCTGCAAAACACACCCCGGGACAAGCACACCCTTCTTCCCCCGTAAGCCACATGGGAAACAAAGGCGTAGTGTGATAGCACCGGTGGCTCACTTCCAGGATCCCCTCTCCGCAGAAGCCACGCCACCAAGAGCCCAGTGAAGATACAGTAAACGCTCGGGGACCTGTGAGCGCCGCAGACACAAAGGCTGCAGGGGCCGGCCGGGGGCCCGAGGCGGCGAGCTGACCACTACGAAACCCGCTCATGTGAGAAGAGATTCTGCTCTGGACCCCCACGGTCTTGTTTTGGCAACAGAGGGCAGGGGGACCAAGTGCTGAGCCAGGACAATATGTTTTTTCAAATGCCCCTCAGCCAATATTTATTTAGCTACAAGCTGGCACGTCTGAGGAGCCCGGAGCAGCCAAGGCGGGCGCACAACCGTGATTTTCAAGATGTTACAAACATCAGGCGTCAATATGATTCTGACCTTGCTAATGTCGAGCGAATTACAAATGAATTTTTGTGTGACGTTCTGCTGCTGCAGTGCTGCGTTTGATGAAGCACCATAGGCTGGCAGCCATGGTAAATACAAAAAAAAAAAATTCGACAATTTTGTTGTTTACAGGAATACAGATGGAACAAAAAAATTGTTTTCAAATATGAAATTGGTTAGTGTCTCATTTTAGCCCAATTTGAAAGGCAGTAAAGGTTCAATATAGTCACAGCAGTAATTTGTGAAGGCAGCTGTAGTTTGAAAATAGTGAAGAGTGAGGTGCATGAGGGTGGCAGAGCTCTGCATACTGTAGAGGCTGGTAGAAAGTGGGGAGAGAGGAAGCATGAGAGAGGGATAGAGGGAAAGAGAGAGAGAGAGAGAGCGCTCTTTATTTATTTCTTTCTGGCTTTTAAAACAGATGGTTCCTTATGTGCCGAGCGGAAGTGTCTGTTAACTCAGTTGGCTCACTATTGGTGGCTGCCGGCCAATGACAACAACGGGATCGGGGAGTGTGAGCAACAGTGCAGTTTGGTTTCTTCAGATGCTCTGCGAACAGAAGGATGGCAGCCTGCAGATACTGTTGCACGGCCACCCAAGCCTGGCAGTGCCAGAGCCGGCACCCATCGCACCCCCTCGCCGTGGCAACCCACGCCCCCTTCTCCACTGTAAGGGTGGTTTACAGGACAAACACAAGTTGTAAAGCTGAGTATACAGGTTATTTTACACAGGCTGTGGATGGAAGCTTCTTTATAATATAGGGTATTAGTTGGTGCCACTTTACAATAAGACCACCCTTACGCACATGTTAAGACATTATAAGACATAAATAAGCAATTCTTTTTAAAAAAAGTGATAATACAGTACATACTGATACAGGCAAAATAATGCTCACGACTCACCAAACTTGTAACTCATCACACTGACTTAATACCATTTTATATCTAGTAAAATAAGACTTAGAGTGACTTGTTAATAAATTATGAAGGGTTTTACATGAATCTGATCAGTTGATGAGTTGATTTGATAATTTCTGTTCAGATAATTTGATGTGCCATCATTTCATCTGCCAAATACCATTTAAAGTAGCTGAGGTCAAGTAGCGATTCTGCAATATCAGCTTGTTTTGTTTTTTTGTATTTGGCCATGTTTATGGTCAGGATGCAGCAACCAGGAATATCCAAACACAGATTCATCTCCTACAACAGGATGATGTGAGTTTTACTGCTGTTTTCACCCCATAATTAACTCTAATAATCTAAATTCCATCCTCTATATACAGTAGGGCTCCTTTAAACAGACATGGTGTGAATAGTATTCTCTGTTGCTAACATCAGACAGTTTGTACACCAAGTTGACCTCCCCCTAACACTTTCTACATAACCATAGAGATGAACAGAGCAGAAGTCATTCATTCACAAGGAGAGTGCATGATTGACAAAAGTGGACAAGTAACTTTTTTTAATAAGACTGAATCCATACAGGTCATCAGATGATTGATGACATTTTTTTTTATTTTAGTTTCATTTTAAAATATACAATTTTATTACACTGCGAATGTTTGAACTAAAAACTGAACCTGTCATCATGTTTTGATGATGAGGGTTTTGTTCAGTCAACATTCAGTGTTTAACATAACTTAAACTAAATGTGGGTTGGTTTCTTCTGTAGTCTGGCTTTGGGTTTAACACAGTTGCAGTTTCCTTTACTGTCTCTTTAAATGTTGTTTTAACGTATTTTTATGTTTTATCTCCCACAGCAGCACTGCCTTTGTGTTTGAACAGTGCTATACAAAAAAATCCTACCTTGCCTCATCTGACAGTCAGAATAATTAAATTACTGATGAACTCTATATGTCTTCACACCACGAAGCCCGGGAAGCATAATCAGCCTATAGGAAATTTGTCTAATTAACCAGCTGATTAATCAGTATGCTAATGAAACCATATTGATACAGTTCCATGTATCTGGTTTGGGGGCTAGCGCGGAATGAGATCAAATCACAGCAGTGAGGACAGTTGCTGCGCTAAAAAGATGCAACGAATGTCTGGCAATATGTTCCTCCACTCTGAGGAAGAAAAAAAAAACACAGAAACACTTCTCCGTCATTCCATATGGCTGCGTTTGTAGTGCATCTGGCTCAGCATGCCGTATACAGTTACCAACCTATATTTCCAGTTGTATTCACACCTCGCGATGCCGCGCGCAAAGTGAAAATTAAAGGCAGAAGGCTTGTGTGACGGGATTAATTAGACGGAGGCCAAGTGAAGTCACACTCCTCATGGCAAACATGCTCCAATCCTCAATTACTCACAGTGAACAAAGCAATTAAAAGGTCTGTCCTATGGAGTTACCTGGGACTAGATTGTGAGCTGTCTATAGTGAAACCCCCAGGGGCCCGAGGAGCTCCACTCCTCAGGTCCACAGGTAGGTAATTACTATTGATCAACTGGCATTAGAGCATGTGAAACGACATTGTTATCTTTGCCAGCGCTCTATTTTAGGTGTCCACTTCAACAGTGGGGGTTGTTTGGTAGCTCCTGGTCTGGTAGAAACAAAGGGAGCCAGATAGAGAGAAAGATACATATAGATATACTGTAGATAAACTGGTTGATCCATAAACAAAGATGGAGCACAGATTTTGTTTTTGTTTTTTTGTTTTTTTCTGTCCAGCTACTACGAGACACTTTAGCAGAGTGAATGCTTCCTGGTAGCAGAGCATCACATGTCTGTTGCAATTAAATGTGACCAGTCTTTCCAATTTAGCAATTATGGATAATGCCAAAATGGAGTTATAGAAGATTGAAGCATTATAATTAAAGGAGCTTGTAAGTTTTTACTATATTCTTTAGTGACAAGCCTAAAAGCAACATCAGGATTTCAGAAAGTTCTATTTCTTTATTCACCAAGAGCTGCCTCCAGTCTCTGAAGTCACCATTGTTTTGCCTCTATTTCTATCATTTCTGTGTTGTTCTTATGGTAACCAGCTGGCTCCTTCACAGTCCAGTACCAGTCAGAGGGTTTATCATGACCTCATGACACAATAATGGCTTAAGCCAGACTGATAAGTAAACAGCTGCTCAGGTTAGCGTTGATTATGTAGCAACGGCCTCTTGTTTAATTCCACCTCACACTTGTAAATCATTCCCTGCGATGTAAAGCTAAAGCTCATAATTCATGTGATCATGAACTGTACATTTTTAAAAAATGGCCCTTAGGTCCCTGCAGACTGTCCTGCCTATTGACAATCGTGAATAAAGATTTGGTTGAAATCTCCGAGGCATCTTTGTTCAGCAACATTGCTAACAAAGAAGAAGCAATGCTGCCTTGATAACATACAGTATCACCATGACGTTTTCAGATGTTCTGTTTGCCACGTTACACTGACGTTGGGGAATCAAGCAAAGTCTGTCTATTGGCCATCGGAGCAGTAATCAGTCCTCACCGCCTTGGACACTACGTGACAAATAACTCGCCACAAGCTGAAATTCGCATCTCGCATCTAAAATATGAACCAAAATCATACAGTGTATGTCCATCTTGAGTGGAATATGGAATTTAAAATAAGTTTAATTATCTTATTAATTTATACTATTATCTGGTACAGGTTTGTGGAGGTTTATGGGGAAAAAATACTCTTTAAAGGGATATTTCAACATTTTGGCAAATTGGCCCATTGCCATAACCCCTAAAGTTTTAGGAGTAGGTACCTTTAATTGTCAGTGTAAGCTATTTTTATATCGGCGAGGCAGAACTATGAGCTGCTCAGCTACTGCTACAGAGGCTATTAATATTTCTTATGGTTTCCCTCATCAAACTCATCAAATACACAATCCCACAACTCCAAAATGTTGTCATGGACATCAGCGGCTTTGCATAAATTTACCTTGAAAAACAAGTCTGTGTGGTAACGTTGTGTTATTATCTCATAGCGTGGTGAATGTGCAGGTCACAACTTGTCCACCAGAGCGTTTTAGAGTTGTTGGATTGTGTATTTGATGAGTTTGCTGAGGGGAAACCAAGAAATACCATTAGCCTCCTGTAGCGGTAGCTGAGCAGCTCACAGCTCTGCTCCACCAATCTAAAAATAGCTTGCACCGACAATTAAAGGTAACGAACTTACTCCTAAAACTACAGTATAGGGTTTATGGCAATGGGCCAATTTGCCAAAATGTTGAACTATCTCTTTAA
This sequence comes from Trachurus japonicus, assembly GCF_045865225.1. Taxonomy (NCBI): domain Eukaryota; kingdom Metazoa; phylum Chordata; class Actinopteri; order Carangiformes; family Carangidae; genus Trachurus; species Trachurus japonicus. Next base: position 4,841,684 of record NC_140922.1, read on the forward strand.
GATCATGGCTTGGATCAGAATGATCACTTTGTTTATGTTAGGTAAACTCAGGGAAGTCATACATGCAACTGTTGATGCCGCTACACCGACCCCACCCTTCTACATAGAGAAGACACTCTGTGCTGACTGGCACTACATTGCTGACAATGGACATGAATTGTGAGCTCCTCCATCATCCAACATGGACAGAATGCTTTGGGCCACTGAGCTGGATGCAGATACATGACACAGTGACAGAACACACTGACATCCCTGACAATGAGAGGACTTCCTGTGTGAGCTTCCTGTTGCCCATCAGCCAGCGTTCAGTATACTACAACTACAGTGCACTCCTATTAATTATATAGAGACTGCTGTCCAACAATAGCTGCGTTGACTGCGCCTCTTCCTGATACGTACAATGCTCTCTTATTAACTCTGCAGCATACTGTCCTTCAATAGACTCATTCACACACTCACACATACTATATAGATGTACACATGTATTTCCATTCCTCCTGACCAGAGCAGTGACCTCGGGGCAGGGTACACCCTGTCACCAGGCTGGATGCCTCCCACCCCCTTGTCCACACACCCACCCCACCCTCGCAGATACTTTAGATTGATTTTGATTGATTGTTCCAGTGTCGTGTTTAGTCCCGAGCCAGACCGAGCCACCGCTGGATCACACTGATGATGTTTACTTCGTTTGACTCCTTGACAGAGCCATTGTCTCATTCACACTCCCTCCTGAGTTATTTTTTCTCTGTCGCCCACTTCCTCTTTCTTTCCTCCCCCCTCTCCCCTCTCCTCCCCCCTCTCCCCTCTCCTCTCCTCTCCTCTCTCTCTGCCTTTCGTGTTGCCTCACTTTCCTCACTTTGCTGCTTTCTCCCCTCTCCTGCAGCTATTCTTAGCTGGGAGCTGTGTGCAGTGACTGTCTCTACCTCACAAATAAAAAACCTTGAGGGGAGAGTGATTAGAATACAGGTTTGTACCTTAAAGCCATGATTTTTTATTTTATTTTTTATCTTTTTTTAAGAGAGACTCTAGAAGTCCATCCAAAGAGTGCCTGTACTCTGGGTCCTTGGAGGCCTTTCAAAGTTTAATGTGCTGTAATTGAGACTCCAACAGAGCATCCAAAGAGTCTTCCAAGAAAGCATCCTCTAGCATCAAACTCAACGCCACTTTAATCTTCACTTAAAAGGATATTTTTCATACGTTTGCTTTTTTATTTCAATCTAATGCAGGAACATTTTGGTTAAAAGACTACAGCACTGAAGATTGAGACATTTTAATATCTTTTGCATTGTTGAATAAAGTGACATTTGAGCCAAAGAAAAATATATGATACTTACAGTTTCAGCCACTTGTATGATTTATGAAGCCTAAATTACAGCAGTCCTGAGAAGAAAACACATGAAAACAAACACTGCCATTTCAGAAAACAACTTAATCAATTTAAAAACACGTGTGCTGCAAAAACTCATTGTGTCTCACTCACTGTGTGATGGACCCGGCCAAAGATATTTCAATTATGTGACACTGATGTCTAAATAAAGACATTTTATTTTCATGATCTTGTTTTCAAACACTTCCTAACATGTTGCTATCTTCATGACCTCCAAAGTCAGGAAGCATTAAACAAAAGTGTGCTGAGGCCTGGTCTGCTTTTTTTTTTTAGGTTGTGAGTTTTGCAGTGCATGTACCGAAGATGTTTTTTCAATTTTCAGCATGTTTGTATCAGACCAAACAGGTCGGTGTGGTTAAAAGCTATTGTACTATAAACAAACAACAACACATCCGAAATACCCTTCAACTTCAGAATGAGAAAACCAGAGGTGCGGAAATGAAAAACGTATTTAGATGTGGACTCAACCTGCAGCACTAAATGAAGCTTGGGGTGAGAGTTTGTCTGTTTCCAAAATTACCAATAAACCTAGAAATGAAACATTAGCCTAATGCCAATGTGGACGTCCTTAAAGTCCTCAAACATTTATTTCACACATCTTTCTTCAGTCAACCTCAAAATATACATATATACATATCATGTCATTTGATCAAAAGCTGTAAAACAGCTACTAAATTGATCTTGAGATGACTCTGTTAGATCAACTGCGGTTCTAAGACCGAGCATGACACAAAATTTGTTTAAATAAAATAAATTAAACACAACCAAGTGAATGCAAATGGACATATCTGCTTCTCTGGAATAGCAAAGCTAGAAAACATTTACCTCAGCTCCTTTCCTGTTCAGCATCAACACATCAATCAGGGATTAGAAATTAATTTCTTGAATATCAGATTGACTCAGAAACAGCTCTGTGTCTGTTCTGCTGCTGCTACTGCTGCTGTGTGTTTGTGTGTGTGTGTGTGTGTGTGTGTGCATGTGGACACAGCTAACGAAATCAGGCCTTCCCAGGAAAAAAAACACAAAAAAAAAACAGAGTTAACTTCTGCAATCCTTGGCTTAATTCTCATTGAAGCCCCAAATTGACATGTCTCCCTTATGATCTTGACATATTATTAAGATTTAATGGTGGAATTATGATCATTAAAACATGACTGATACACGGGGCAGATGATGAGCTATTCATTTAACCTACTCTTCCTGTAATAATATTGAAACAGACAGTCTGCCAGTTATTAGATCATAATTAGCTGGTGCAATCTGTACGGAATCTGAGGAAATGACGCCAAGTTAGCAGCACGGCACAGCGCGGTGAAGCCCGCTCTTCATTCAGCCCGCGAGGGGCGTGCAAACGTCTGCAGCCGCCACGTTGTTGTTGTTGTTTTTTAAAGCCACCGCTTTCTGCCAGTTTCCAGGAGTCCATGTTTTAACGAGAAGGAATATAATGAACCAGATGGTAGTTAATGAAAATAACTGCCACTGGTTTAATGACGGCGCTCCCACCCAAACATTAGGCGTTGTTGTGACTGACATTGCATATGTGTTGCTGCTTTGAAACCAAGAAAAGAACAATATAACGGATGATCTCTGTGCCCATTCCTCTTTCATTTTCCTTTCCCTTCTCTAGCTCCCTCTTCATGCAGTAATCACATTGAGCTCTGTGCTTTTCATGTATGACTGGCTAACACACCCCGGCTCTCTGATTTCCATACTGTGTGTGTGTGTGTGTGTGTGTGTGTGTGTGTGTGTGTGAGCAACTACATCAACTGTGCCAGTTTAGCAATGAAAAATCTGCACCCTCAGCAGTTTCTCCCTTTTACACAGAAGAGAGAGAAGGCACACCGCACGACTGTAGGCATCCCTCTCTCCTAGCTCCCCCCTCCGGCATTTCTCCAGGTAGCGTTCGCCAAAGTCGCCCTATTAATAAGCAACATATTTGATTTTCAATGTGAAAATGTGCATTGTCTCAGGCCCCACCAAAAACAGCACGAGATGTGAAACGTATGGTCGGGGCAGAATTATTCAGAGGAGTCGGAGAGTGTGGGAGAGGTGTCACACCACCCTGGGGCGCCCAACATGCTTTGGGTGGGTGAGAACGTGGAGCTGAGAACGTGGAGCTCACCAGCTCAGACGCCTCAGGTGAGCATCGGAGCCGAGAACGCCGAAACCTCGCAATTAGATTTCATTTTCCTTGTCACAACATGAATTGTTTACCACTTGCAACCCACAGAAGCTCAAACTGTCCTCTGATCAGGGGTTTTCACTTCAGCTTTAATTATCTCTGCAAGCACATAGTGCATGCACCGACTCACTCGCCACCCAGATCAATAGATACAAACAGACTTAAAAAAAAAAAAAAAAAAATTAAGTGATAAAATGGGATAAGCTGGCAAAGCCCAGACAAATAATGGTAGGCTAAGCTTGTGAAGCAATAAACATATAAATAGTTATCAGATGCTAATTAGCAAATGCTAGCATTCACCAAATAACCTGTCTCCACCATTACGAATCAGATGATCATATTTGTGAGGTTGTAGAGGCAGTGAAACAGCACCATGTGTAATTTTTATTATTGCTACAAGTTTAAGATTAATGCTGCGTTCAAGACAATATGGAACTAACCATGAAGTTGGAACTCCAACTCGGAAATGTCCGACTCCTGACATCATTGACAGCATTCACGCCACAGGTTAACGCGGAGGAGAAAAACATGGAGGCCCGAAAGAAGTTTGGCATGTTGTGGCTGATTGCTGAACACGAAAAATGTAGAGCTATGTTGCAGCAATTTTATGCTCATTTTGGAAGCAGATGAAGATGTGTGAAAACATGGAATAACTTTTGTTACACTTCCATTCTTACCATTAACGATGAGGGCCGCCATGTGGCGTTGCTGTCACTGACATCAAGTCAGAGCTCTGAGATGATACCCAAATTTCCGACCTGTAATTTCCCAGTTTGACGCTGTTCAGTTTAATTTTTCACAAGTAGTTTTTTCCGAGTTGCAAGTTATCTTGACGCAGCATAAGTTTAAGTTGAGGTAAGGCGCAGGTTTAGGGTTAGGATAGGATCAGGGTCACGCTACAGTGACTTGAAAAATATATATTTTTTAAAAAGCCTGAGGTTAGCTGGTTAGCATGCTAGGTAAAGGAAAGTTGTTAGAGTTGGATGTTAAACATTTCTTCTTGACTTGTAAGCAGCTCTTCACAATAGACTGAATACTGAATACTGAATATTGTCAGGCTAAATGACCAAACAATCCACCTGGACTTGGGAAAGCTTTTTAGCATGAAAAAAAAAAGATCAAAATTGAGGCAGCACAAGATGTTTGAGTTCAACAACTGCAGGTCGGGTCCTGACATTTTATGTTCAATATTTTTTCTAGAACACTAAGTAAACACCTGTAAATGCTGATGCTAAGCAGCAATAGCTACAATTATATAGCTATTAACAATAACAATTAAGGGATGTATATTGCAAGAGGCAGAAATGAGTTTATCCACTGCACAGGAGCCAATTAAGCACTTAGTTATAGTAGTGTGGTAATCATCTTCACTTATTTTACAGTGTGAGTTAAATTGGATTTTCATAACAGAATTTTTATTTAACACAAGTGTGTCTTTTTTTTTTGCCCGAAACCATGAAGCATGTTGCAAGAGAAATGAAATCCACAAGAAAACTGATTGTGCTACTGATTCCATGAGAGGAATCAATACTTTAAGGAACTACAAACAAAATGAATAAATGGCTACTGATACAGGGAATGACCAGGCTCATTGAAATATCCCAGTCAAATTTCAGCTTGACATGTTAAAATGACACTGTTTGTGAACTGTTTAACTGATATTTTTGTGAGTCTTAATGAGGAAAACCTGGAGCCACACCTGTCACTTGTTGCCCGTTACTCCTCCAGTATAAAAGCAGCGTCATGCCTCTGTTTGGCAGCTACACCTGAGAGGTGAACATGTGCGGCCACATAACTTGGTTGATTTTGTTGTTGTGGACAGTTTCCTAGTCTCATGCCAGCAAAACAACCCTCTTCTAGAAAGAAAAGAATACAATGTGGAGACTTGAACAAGAGTGTGTCTCCAAGTCACAAAGTTCAGAGATATTGCAGACAAAACAATATCATGAAGGTGGAAGCCTGCTGCTCGGCCCATTGCTGCCCTCGGTTAGGGAGTGGTGAGCAGCGGTGACTGTGTCCTGTGCTGATTACAGTACTGATGGGCCTCCGTTTGTCACTGCTCCTGCTAGCTGCAGCACTGAGCAGCAGGGTTCCCTGATTACTTAATTGCTTGTAAGAGCTCATTAAAGCTTCCTATCCATCATAAGTCGTATGGCGAGTATCAATTTCAGAGTGAGAGATGGAGAGAGAAAGAGGGAACGAGATGCTAAGAACTCTGATGAGCAATTAGTGACGTGAAACGCCTCTGAATTGTTATAGTTTCATTTCTTTGGGAAATATGTGGAATTCATCACATGGATGGATGCTGCTGTGTTACCAAGTGATAAACACTACCCCAATTTCTCCCTGCATGCACCTCTGAAAGTTTGAGAGTGGAAAGACTGTTCAGACAATAATGGATAAAGTTGCATGGAAGAAGACAAAATAAACTATCTTCTCTTGTGGCACATTTCTGTTGTTGCATAAAGATAAATGATATCACACTGTGAAACCCCCTCAGGTAAATTCCCTCCTCATCATCTGAGGCATGACACCTTTCCAGCTTAAATGGGTCATTTTGGTCTTTTTCACTGATGTGGGTCTTGATGGGTTATGGACCTTTGCCATTGCGTTTTTTTTTCTTTCTTTTTTCTACCGTGATCCCAAATGGGAGGGGAGAAAACATCCAGTAATTTGGATCCATAGCTTAGAAGAGCCTTACAAGATACTCACAATCTTACCAGGTGCAAAATTAGAATTGGATGCTGTTCGTATTAATTGGTGATCATTTGCAAAGCGGGTGGAAAAAACGTCTTTTGCCAAGAGCAAGTCTTACAAGCCCCCAGCTGGGGTTGTCAGGGGCAGGCTTGTTGGCATTGTGGCAGCATATGTTTGGTGCCAAGAACACCATTGATTTGCATTTCTTTTATATGAATTTTACAAAGCAGAAATGCTCTTTTGTGTAGAAGTGATCCCAAAAGTGAGTGTTGCAATTAATCACAAGTGAAATTTATCGGCTGATGAAAAGCCATAATTCTACTTGCAATCTTTTTTTCCCCCCTTTTTTTTCTCCTTTTTTTTTTTAAGAAAAAGTGGCAGCATCTGCACTGCACTCGCTTTTTGATAAATGTGCCTTTAAAGCTTTGCAGTTTGGCTCCATTTAAAACTGGCTTGAAGGAAGAAAAACAGCAGTGCGATCTTTGAGATACTGCAAATGCCATAAGTCATGAAAATAGTTCTTCTGTCTCAAAAACAAGCACTGCATAATGCCATCGAGTGACGCAAACTTGAAAAAGTGCTCACATGATTGAAATGAGATTGTGACATGAGCAAATAGATATTAAGTAAGATTGGAAACTTGTCTCAATATCGTGAGATCAGGATGAAAATAACTCTCGGCGCTCAGCAACCTGGATACAACAAACCGCGCGCTTCTTTTAGATGTTTGGATCTTAATTCTTTCACGCACCTACCGCACGTCTCGGGGACCTATTGGGACATCTAATTGATCCAATTAAGCAATTAATTCTTTGGTAGGATTAGAGACGATCAGCCTTGTATGTGTAGAGACGAAACTGGCCCTGCCAAGAGATGGACAAGCTCCAGATTTTTGCTTCATCTCCAAGATGGCTCCAGATGGGTTGGGGGCTTGAGACTCATCTGTGGCCAACTGGTCCATACCTCACACTGGGACTAGCCTACAGTATCACAGACCCACAGTCCCCAAACAATACTCGGCAAATTATCCCTGCATCTTGTTGTCAATATTGGAAAATCATTATTAAACGATGGATTTCCCCGCTGACCTCTATCCTCTGTGCGCTTTAAAGGAGCCCTGTGGAGTTAGTTCCCTTGTAAACAAACAAGTCATGTTTACATTCACCGCTTCTCACCAAAATACACTGGGAGTATCCTGGAGGTCTCGCAAACATGCTGAATGTGTTCTCCATTAAAGACTGTGATCAATATGAATGTGGTCTAGCAGAGTGACGAACCATCAGAGAATTAGCATTGTTTGGCTTATAAATATAGTAGAATATTTAGCAGCTGTATAGAGCCAGATATTTCTCTCAGGAGCTGGTGGAGAGCAAACACAGAGCTAAAAGAGACGTGAAGTCTTTACATGAAGTTTCACCATTATTTTTTTAGTTTCACCATTATTTTTTTTTCATTCTATACACTTTCATTAGACTATCTAGTCACTGATGTATAGCAGGTGGTGGGTGGGCCATAATAAAGTATGGATGTGAATCTGCATCCCATTGTGAATGTGCTATACTAGTATGTGTTGGAGTACAAAATCCAAACAAGGGGACCCAGTGCTTCGCTGTGCCGTCGGTGGTCAAGGACGAGGCAGTAGTGGACATTTTACTCAATTGAAAACAAAACCTGTGATTTGTGTTTGTCTCTCAACCAATTTCTCTAACGAGTCTGTGGCTAGTTGGAAACTGGGTTATCAGCAAGCATGACAACAATAGGAATGGGCATTGTCGACTACTTTGAGCAGGGGATTAATGCACTTTGTGTTTTTGTCGATGAGGGAATGATTTAAAAGAAACCAGGGATATTGTTTCCAGACAACAATGAAGCTTTGTTATACAAAGGGAAACGCCATGTAAGTTGCATCAGTTAGTTGTTGGTTATTTAGCCTCTTCGGTGGATTAAAGGATTCAAATCACTCAAACTTTGATCCCATTGGGGGGGGGGGGCATAACTGATGTGACTGAAAAGTATTGGGTGTTTTGTGACATTTGTGAGAAAGAGTAAACTGTTGATCCAACAAACTTTCCCAGCCTCCGAGGCTTACTTTGTGTCCTCCAAGAGATCCCCAGCGATCAATATTAAAGAGGGGAAGGACAGAGTTCCACCAAGGGCTTGGTGGGTGAAGCTGCGCCCCTCCTCCCCACTGGAGCGACTCTCTGAAAGCCTTGAGTTATATTCCCGTAATTAGCTAAGTATCCACACCGACTTCTCTCGCACACAGAGCTCCTGCCAGAGTCCCTGTCGGCTCTGCGCGCTCATCCCCGTAGATGGAAGATGCAATCAGAAAAACAGCAACACGGGAGGCAAGGTGGTGGTGGTGGTGGTGGGGGTAAAAAAAATCAACGCATCAAAAAACAAACTTTAAACAATGACCCTACTTCTCCTCTGCAACTTTTTTCCCCTTACACCTAGCATTTTTTCTTCTGTCACGAGTATAAGGGGCAAGAGCGATGCATCCCTTTTTTCCTCTTCCAAGGATAATGATTTACAAAATGCCTCTCATCAAAGAATTCATTAACAACGAACGTTAATTAAAAAATAAATGAGTAAACATCAATATCAAATCTCAGCACTGTGGAAGGGAATACATTATGCAGAGTAATGATGTTTGAAAGGGGCTTTAGCACCTCTGTGGGACTCTTTTAAACCCCTTACCTCTTAGGCAGTTGCTTATTTTGCAACCCTTTGTTGTTTAACAACAAAGAGAATGGGCTCTCATAATGTTATATTAATCAGCGGATTAATATTTCAATTTGATTTGCTTTATAGTTGAGGTGCTGTTGGCATTTCCATTTTCCCTCCATATGTGCAGCGATGTTAAGTGGTATCATTACCATTTTCTACCTGGGGGTTCAGGGAGATAACAGGCACCAGTGATAGCTCTATTCTGCAAAGGGAGAGAGAGGTTTTTGGGGGGCGCTCATGCATTTTTAAAGGATGTGTTTGGTGTGCCTTCACATCCATTATTCTCCAGTGTTGCATGCAAACAGCTGAGTCACAGCCTTTCTGTCCGCCACAGGACAACATGAAACAATAACACCCTCAAATTTGAAAATTAGAGTGCCCTGCGTTAAGGTGTCCACAGACGTACAGTCAAAAGGGATTTATTTATTCCAAAGTGTGTTTGACAACCTTTGTTCCTGCAGGAGTCTGCAGATGAAGTCAAACACTGTGGTGTAATCGAACGGGACACTGAAGAGGGACCCCGGTGCAGCTGTGATCCTGTTCAGTTTGTGCTCCTCTGTGGTGTACTTATTTATAACAAAATAAAAGTTTTGAACTGGGTGCATTTCCCAGGTAAGGACAAAGACTTTCACATCGATTCCCAAAAAAGAAAAGATCTTCTTCCATCAGTCTGTAACAGGAAATGTCCCACAAACAAAGCTGTGGGTATGAGGAGAATGACGCTGACGTGTGATAGGTGGCACTTCCTTGTATTGACAAGTCTACGGTAACATGACAAAATGAATTCAGGACAATGTGCTGTGGGTTGATGGCCGGCAATCCATCTGTGTTTTGTTGATAAAACTAAATGACCAGGCCATTTTGCTTTTTTTTTTTTTTTTTTTAATAAAGTATTTCTTGTGTTTTTTGCCTTTAGAGGAACTATGCAGGATTTTTAGCTCAATACATTTTTACCTTAATTAAACAGCCATAGAGTAATTGTGATGGTTTAATAAATGACATGTAAGTTGTTCCAAGGAGAATGGAGCTCTCTGCCTTCGTCCCTTGGTTGAAAACCAACCTTGTAGGATCAGAGCCTCCAACCCGGTGTCAGCTCTCGTCTCTGTGGCATCGCGACACAAATGCGCCCCGTAACCCTCTTGTTTATGACAGATAAGACTACATGAATATATACACATCGTATTTGATATATGTACCACTATATTGATTGATTTCTCAGCGGCTTCATTGTTAACAAATGCACATGGCTGAGAGGAGGGTTAGCAACACAGAGGAAAAGAGACCGGACTTGCATACACAGTTCCTCTTTAATTGACAGGGCAGTAGAGATAGACAGGCAGAGAGAGGGGGATGACATACAGCTAAGGGCCACCGGGGGACCCAAACCGAACTATAGCCTCTGTATACGGAGCACCTGCTCAAACCAGTGAGCTATATGACGCCCCCCATTTTGCTCTGAGTAACGGATAGAAGTCGTTCAAAGTACAGGAAATAAAAATTCTCAACCTGACTTGTAGAAATGTGTACGGGCAAGCTTTTCAAAATTCAGATTTTAACCAATTCAAACACACAGAAGCTTGTTCTGTTCACAAATTAACTGATACCTGTCTAGATTCTTGATTAGCGACTTTACCATCCAACAGACCTGAACCACTGACTTCACAACTGTCATTTTTGGATGTATTGCTGATTACCTTTCAAAAACAAATTTCTCTTATTTTGTAACAGTGGTTTCACTATAGACCAGTGATTAACTGAGGTTACACTTTTTTTCCCCGTTATCCTAAATTAAGAAACTCATATCAAATAGGAAGCCATCTCAGTCTTTTCCTGCGTTGACCGACTCATTTCCCAAAGAACACTTACCAACACCTCAGGCACATAAACATAACCTGTGTGATCGGCGTCAACTTTGCTTTACTCTTTACTCCCTCCAGCTAATCACGTCCTATCAGCAGCACACGCCTTAAGGAAAACAGACAAGCAATTAAGACATGGATTATTTGTCATAAACACCATTCGCCGCCATGCAAATGCATCATAATTGCCCAGCAGACCTTGAGTGACAAGTCATTAGATGATTGTTCACAACGGTTGATTACGATATGACAGGCGTGTCTCACTGGATACATAACTCAAGTGAAGTGTTGACATCATTTTAAGAGGCCTGTGCTCATCACATCCAAACCCTCCATAAACAGATACATCACTGCAGCACAAATATTACAGCTCGTTGTTGTTTCCTGCAGCCTGTTCTTGTGTCAGAAGGGCTCGGTGTGCAGTGCACACTGACAATGATATGTTGTATGGTGATGACATGCAGGGTCAAGAGAGGTGGACTCATTCCTCATACATTTTGATCTCAAATTAAAGACAAGGCAGCACAACAATGATCCTGTGGGCAAGGTAACAATGAGTTTTTTTTATTTTATTTTATTTAACCTTTATTTAACCAGGCAGAATCAATTAAGAACAAGTTCTTATTTACAATGATGGCCTGCAAGAGGCATAAGCTTCATGAGGGGAGGAGGAGGGGGGCTGTGAGGGAGAAAAGATAGGTTAAAAGACAATAGCAAATATGCACAACTATACAAACATTCAGCAAAAAACAAGGCATAAAGTTAATAACAAGGATATTCAAGCATAAAAAGACAAGATTTTTCCAAGCAAAATAGAGTAAATAGCCAAGGTTTTTACAGACATTACAGGATTCTTTAGAGAGCCTAAAAGTTGAGAGAGGGTAAGGAACAGGGTTATCAGTAAGGATTATTTACAAACGTAGAAACACCAAAAGACAGAGTTAGTTTCAATAATTAGTACCAACAGTGTGTCACAAAAAGTGGCCTAGGCCGACGGCGGCAGGTACGGGCATTCAACAAGCAGAAAACTGAGGAAAAGGGTTAAATAGTTAAATAGTAGGGAAGCAGCTGCAAGAATCTGTAAAAAGGTGTGAGATGGCGTCTTTGAAGGCCGGGATGGAGATGAAGTTATCCAGTTGAAGGTGTTTTTGTAAAGCATTCCAGTCAGAGACAGCAGCTGACTGGAAAGATGCAAGGCCGGATGTAGATCTGGTTTTAGGAGTTGTTAACAGAATGAGAGGGGAGGACCGAGTGTTGTATGTGACAGGAAGTCGGTGCAGCGAGCAAGACAGTTCAATGGTAATAGGTCTTGATTGAACCAAGAAATCCCAAAAACAATCCAGAAGCAAAGATGGAGGATCGGGTACTGTGTCTGTTAAAGTGTTTGATGTCTTATCAAATATATTAAATATTTGGACTTTATTTACTTGTCGACTCTGTCTGCTTGTTTTTTTGTTGTTTTTTTTACCATGAATTACACAGCCCCGATTATGTCATAACGACACTATGTAAAGTGTTTACTGAAATGTGCAGCAAGGGTTTATTACACCTGCTGCTCCCTAAAAATAATTTGTATATGTGTGAAGTTTGCTCATACATCATCAAACACATTTTTAAAGGTTCATGAATATTCATACGTTGGCGCGAACACATTTAGAAGTATCCATATGTAAATGTTTGTGTATGTGATATAAAAACACACCATTACAGCTTACACAATCACACGTGTATACACACTTATACATAATTGAGTCTTAGGATTGACCTAACTTTAGCCCATCTGACAGGTGGCATGTCACACTTGAAAGTTTACTTGATCTTTTTCTATTTAAATGTGAGTTGTTTATTTGGTCTTTTTTCTCCTGGCATCTCTTTCTTTTTCCTTTTTTTTAAAAGGTATTCAGAAAAGAAAATTGATTTTGAGACTGTGGGTCTTAACATTAGTGTAATAACTCATCTATCAGACGATGGAGCCCAAACAAAATTCTGTTTTCGAGTAAATCCAGGATGAAAGTGGGGTAGTTTTTTTCGCATTGGATAATGCAGGCGCACAAATTATGTGTCACGTTGCTCACGATTCATCAGCAACTGATATTGGATCCGTCATCCGTCAATCAAACGTCTGAGACACACACACACACACACACCGAGCTCGGTCTCGCCCCAAACATTGAATATCCCACCTGCTCGATAACGACCAATCAAATTTGTTTTCCTTACTCGGGTAAACTCGTGCGGCAACTCGTGGAAACTCATGGAAGGAGGCGCGACAAACAGGACAAATGGCCATTTCTGAACACCTTTGAAGTGTTTTTGGGCATTTTTCCCTTTATTTGATAGTAGAGAGACAAGAAATGGAGAGACAGAGAGAGGGGGAATGACATGCAGTAAAGGGCCACCCAATATGGGACTCTAGGACTATAGCCTCTGCATATGGGGTGCCTGCTCAACCCACTGCACCATTGTGCAATATTCTGTTTTCTGGCTAAACTCCATCACTTCCTCTTCAACTCTCTAACTCAGATTTCATAAGAATCATCTCTCTCAGTGAATTTTCTGGTTAATTTGTGATGAACGTTTCTGTGCAGCTGACAAAAAGCAAGCTCGAATGTGTTGATATTGGTAGAGTGTTACATTTTAATCAGTCAGTTCCTATTACAATAAAATCAGGTGAATAAAAATATAACTTTAATTACACAGGAGTATGTAGAAACAAGCGGAAGAGAAATAAAGTTTGATAAAACCTATTAGATTATAATTTTGGTTTAAAGGATCAGTTGATCACTGATGGGAAAAGCAGAGGTTTATGTTGACTGACACAGCTTTATTTATTTATTTATTTATTTATTTTTAATTATTTCCTTTAAGAGAAATTGGTTGTTTTTAAAGGAGACCTGCGGGTCATCCTACACATCATCCCCTTAATAAAACAGTAATGCTTCCTAAATACTGCAGTGACCCCTGTGTCTACATCTGTGAATAGGTGTGTGTGTGTCAGCATGTGTGTGTCTACATGCATGTACTTACACGTCTGTGAATATGTGTGTGTGTGTGTGTGTGTGTGTGTGTGTGTGTGTGTGTGTGTGTGTGTGTGTGTGTGTGTGTGTGTGTGTGTGTGTGTGTGTGTGTGTGTGTGTGTGTGTGTGTGTGTGTGTGTGTGTATGAGCACGTGCACCGCTGCCCTTCATAATCAGGGGTCTGAAAGAGCCCCCACTCTGCCAGTGAATTGCTCACAGCTGTGGGCCCCTTGTCGCGCTGGCAGCCTCGGCCCTGTCATCGTGCGTCCGCCCATCTGACCTGCTAATTTGGAGCATATGTAAGTGCTCTTAAAGTGGCGGGCCTTTTGACATGCCACAAACAGCAGCTGTGGCAGCTGCCCCGAAGGAAAGCTTTATTTAATTCAATTACATCTTTTGGAGATATGTAAACGAGGAGCTGAGGGGCTGGGAGGAGGAGGAGGAGGAAGAGGGGAGGGGGAGGAGGGAAAGGTGGGTGACGGGGAGGAGAGATGAGGACATGAGGGTGGTCTGTCCTCCCCTCATCTCACCATACCACCTATCCCCATCACACACACACCCCCCCCCCCCCCCTCTCACCCTCCACCCTGCCTCCTGATCACCATCACCTCCTCTCCAGCTCCAAACCCCAAAGTGTCGAGGCCCAGGTGGCTCCACGCGCAAATGATTGGGTGAGTAACTGTTGCAAAACCCCTTAGCTCTCCCTCCTCAGACCCCCACCCCCTCCACCTCCACCCCCTCCCCCGACCCACACACACACCCCTACTGCTCTGTCTCTCCAGTGAGGGGAGTCTGAGGGGGGATAATCAGGGTCAGGATCCTCTGCCACACTGATCAGTACGTCTCAACCCCCGGGCAGCCCTGCAATTAATGCGCCGTTGAAAGGGAGCGAAAATATTCACCATCTGGCAATTAGGGCTCATAGGCTCCCTCTTTCTGTCTCTCCTCCCTTTTTCCCCTCGTTCCCTCTCTGGGCTTTAAATGCAATTGTGATCTTATTCTTGTTCCAGCTCCAGCGCCTCACACTGGCCCAAGGCCCATTTGCCACTCCGAGGGCCTATATAGGAATGAACCAACGCAGGATCGCAATCCAGGGCAATTCAGAAAACCCTCTCAGTCCCAAAATGGAGACGTAATAACGACTCTTCTTGTTATTTTTCTTTCCCCCCCCTCCTCACTCACTCACTCGCTCACTCACTCCGCGGAGGATTCATCCCATCTCTTGCTCTTCCAGCCCCAGCTGCTGCTGGCCTGAAAAGGGGCTTGAAAGAAACTGGTGTCATCATGATCAAATTAACTCTTTCTCTCTGGATGGGAGCAAAGGTTGTCAATGGTACTGTCATCTGTAGTCGTTTTTTTTTTTTTTTTTTTTTAAAGACATCAATGATGTTATGATTAGTCATTTTGCTGCCGACAATGGCCGCCAAATGCCTGTGAATGCCCTTTCCCGTCAAAGAGGAGCGGAGGGCTGTTGAAAGACATTGATTTTGAGAGAAGTCAGACATCTTTCCAGTTTTTTTTTTCCTCCCTCCACTTCTCCTCTTCTCCACACTTTATTGTGAAATTCAAATCTGGGCATGACAAATAGAGTGATTACGTTTACCATTGATCTGGCTAGTTTTGAGTTGCAAATGTGCAACCTCGACATTTGGCTAGTGCAAATCAAGGGACAATAGAGAAGCAAATTTGAGGAAGTAGTAGGTCGCAGATGCCACACACACACACACACACACAGGCAGCAGGCAGGATGAAATGCTGTAAAGGAAAAAAAAAACCATGTATGTCACAACAGAGGCCAAGAGGAGTTCCCGTTAATCAAGGAATATATTTCAAGATGGGAGGACGTTCCAAATGATCAATGGGAAGAGGAGAGAACAAAATAAAGCCTTTATTTTCAGCCTTTTCCTCACGCAGCAGCACCTGTAAGGTCAGCATTCGGCAACTCGACAAGAATCCTCGCCTTGCCTCCCCTTGATCCGCTGACCCCGATCTTTCTTGTCTTTAATTGCTACCACCATCCCTACAGCAAGCCGCCACCATTGTGCTTTCCTGTAAAGCGATAATTACACATATTGAATTATTAACAGTCATTATCAAAGCTTGTGCTTAACTTGTTTTGTTGTAGTGTAAGGTTCCTGTGATCTTGGGCAGTCATTACTTATTAACAGACTGGATGCTTTTCCCCCAGTTGCCGCGTGTTGACGTGTGGCGTTAATGACGCACTCATCCTGTTTGCCCCCGTTTTAGCTCCAGATAAACGGCAGAAATAATATTGGGGTTACACTAAGGGGGGGCAAAGCATAGCAAAAATGACTATTTATTGGCCCAGATGAAATCATTATCATAAAGGGAAATTAATTAAACTAGTATTTTCAATCGACTGTTTACATAGCCGAGGAGTGGTTTTCGTCTGGGCTCGGCTGAGATTAAATGGCAGCATTTCTTCAGGGAGATACCAGATTATAATCTGAACACAGGGACAAGAGCAACCAGTGAATTTACCTGCATTACACTGAGGGCTGGGTTTACTGAGAAAACCCTGTAGCCTCACAATGTGAAGTTTGCAGCAAGTGATGACACAGGAGGACTTTATCCACTTCAGTTCGAAAGACTTTTATTTGTTTCAGAATTTATTTTTGTGGTCTAAAGAAAAAAAGCAGCAGTGACACCAGCTGTGCTCCTGCAAAACAACAACAAAAAAGACATTAGTATTGGTTAGCTGAGAACAGCTCCTCAGTTTAGCTACTTCAACTGATTGGTTTATCAGTGTCCTGTTTTAACTGTTTATTCACTAACCCCCCCCCCACCACCACCACCATTTTAACCATTTATCTGCCAGGTTTTAGCTTATGTAGCCT
The DNA here is from genome assembly GCF_045865225.1 of Trachurus japonicus. Lineage (NCBI taxonomy): Eukaryota > Metazoa > Chordata > Actinopteri > Carangiformes > Carangidae > Trachurus > Trachurus japonicus. Next base: position 4,858,414 of record NC_140922.1, read on the forward strand.
AGCATATTCTATTGTTTGTGAGTTGGGCTACCTAAAAGTTGAGTAAGCACACTGCTAAGAAATAAACAATAGGCTATAAATTGAACAATAAATATGTAGATAAAGGAAGGTGTTCACTGAAAGTAATGGAATAACAAACACAAAAAAAGATAAACCACTGAACTAGCCATTGGAAAAAAAAAATTTGTGTTTGCACTTTTAGCTATCTGAAAACGCTGTTAAACGGCCAAAATTAGCCTACTAATAGATCAACAACAAAAAACAAAGATCAAAGTGAGGTCAATTGTCAGATTGTCCATTGAAGGTGTTCACTAATTAATGGGAATAACGGTTGACATTTAGCTTAAAAGAAAAGGCCGAACAGTTGAAGTGGTTTGCTAACAGACAAAATGGAACCGAACCAAACACTGATAGAAGTTTTTTTTTTTCTTTAAATGGTTCAATATTTACTTTTATACCCAAATCCATTCAAACATTAAGAACATGAGAGGGGACAGTGTTCAAAGTTTAAGGACAAATTAAGATATGCAGTAAAGTTACCACTGATTTATTGTGTTGAGGCCTATATATTTTCTGTGACTAAAGTGGATGTAGAAGGTGTCAAAACTCTATAAACTTTCTTTATGATACATGATAAGCTCTTCATATGACAAACAACGAGTCAAAACTGAAGAATCGCGGTGTATTTAAAATGAACAGAAACACATTTGTTAAACGTCATGTGTGTTCTCCGCCATAATCATTTAAAAGAAAGACACGGCTGGTGTGGAAATAAATCACCACAAACTTTCCCTCCGTTCTTATTTTGTCCACATTTCAGCATCTGTCGTGTTGAAAACAGACTTATAAAAGTCGCAGAGTAAAAATACACCTTCATAAACGCTTACTTTAATTTAATTAACACCGCAAACCTCCTCCTCTCAAAACCCTGGGACTGAAAGATTGGAGTCAAATTAACAACATGTGAAGTGGATGAAAACAGACGTCTTCCCAGGCCTCACGGCTCTGCCCTAAGTTTAGGCTCCCAGGTGTACACTTGTGGACAGGTACTCCTGAAATACCCCCAGTGACCTTCAAAAACAACCTTAGTGGCTCTAAATTTGGCACCATCTCATTGGAATCAGAGTATGTAAATAGAAAGGCAAACACTGAGGGCAGAAACCGTGACAGACAACTGTGACCTGCGCTCCGTCTTCTAACCCCTTCCTATCTCCTGGAAATAACCCAGAAGCCTGGAAAAAGCAGGTATTACATGTCAAAACAAAACATCAGGTCTGCGGCTGTGGACCAGGAGCTTTCATAAGCACTTAAACAAATCGCAAAACAGGTTGACCACACACGCTGAAGCGGTGGTGGGGAGGGAGGGAGGGGGGCGGGCGCTGCAGCACTTCAACACAGGGCTTTTTTGCACATGCAAATGTGTCGCTGGTGTGAGTGGCACGCCAAGCTGCAGCCAGGCTGACAGAGAGATGGAGCCAGGCTGAACCCTCACCTGCAGAACCTCAGCACTTCCACTTTGCTCTTCTTTTATTCTCTTTTCCGCTCTTTTGTTAACCTGTGTTTAGTTTGTGTGTGTGTGTGTGTGTGTGTGTGTGTCGAGGGGGGAGTATCAGATTCCTCGTGTGAATGAAAGTAGATCTGACACAATATTAAAACAGTCTGTCACAAGCAAAAAGTCCTGCATTCATAATTTCACTTAAGTACATTAGTGCTGTCAGAGTCAGAAATAATGTAGTCATTATGCAGAACGCCTCCGTTCAGAGTGATTTATTAATAAGTTACTATGACTGATTGGTTAATGTGGAGACAGCATTTGAATGCTGCAGTTTGGTCTCCATTTACATCGTTTCAACCAATTAATCTACTGTGGGGTAATTAATTTATTACAGTGCATCATATTTTTAAAGATTGACACATGTTCTGTATCTGAAGTGTTTTTAGGTAAAACTGTCAAATCTGGAAAAACTCAAATGCACTTGGAAGACTGCAGCTTATGACATTTTAACCTCCTACTTTGAGTGTTGTCCAGGGAAAAACAAAAGTTTAAAGCAGCTGGTCCTATCAGGCCCTTCTCATTGTTTGTCCCCTCATCTCTTTTCTTTTCCCTCTCTCTGCCCTTTTCTTCTCTATAATCTCCTTTTCCACTTGTCCCTCTTCTCTCCTCTGGACCTTCTCTCTGCTCCCGATCGTCAGCTGTGTTAACTGATCTGCCATTTCGAGCACTCACTCACTCCTCTCTCCCCTCCACTCTCTCTCTCTCTCTCTGCTCTGAACAAATGGGTAATAAGCGCCACTTTGTACCTCTCTCCTCTTTCAGATCCAGAGTGAAGAGTCTGATTAAATAATCATTGGAGGAGCGGTGTGCGTGCAGCTTTCCCCCTGCTCCTCACCTTGGGGACATATTGTCCCCTGTCACTGAAACCTCGGGGACAGAAGGCTCCGCCGTGGGGAGGCTCAGCAGGGGAGCAAGGAGCTGATGAAACGAAGATCGGGTAATGAAGGCATGGCCCATGGCTTCCATGGCTCTGCCATATGTTTCACCAAATGCAAATTGCCCCCAATTCAAACAACTTTTTCATCTTGATATATGCAAATGTGTTTATAAATACTGGCTTATAAATATAGCATTACAGTTTTTAAGGAGGGAGCTTTGAATCATTTTCTCCGTCGTGCTGCTGTTGTTATGTGTGGCAGCGGCGCAGCGTGACAAGTTTTAACGAACAGGCTCGGACCTGGCAGCGCCTTATGGTGTCCTGGGGGACAGGAAGTAAGGTGGTCAAAGGGAGGGGAGCGCCGACCGGCCCGTCAACCAATCGGAGTGCCCCCGATGAATGCCTCGTCCAATTAAAATCAGGCCAGTTATCACACAAGCCAATGACAAATCAAAGGGGACACGTTTTGCAAACGAGGCGCCGGAGGGGAGGCGGTCACACATTTGAACTTTTGACATTTTGAAACCTGGATTCATGTTAATGGTGGTTTATATTTAACATCCACAGCAAAGCATTTCTGAATGCAAAACACAAAATCAATAAACAATAATAAAAAAATAAGCAGATTAACAAATAAAAAGTTTATTGTGTTTGCATGAGTTCTGTCAAACCGATCCTGTGGGGCAACATCACCTAAATACTAAGAGCTTAGAGTGTGTGTGTGTGTGTGTGTGTGTGTGTGTGTGTGTGTGTGTGTGTGTGTGTCTGTGTGTGTGTCTGTGTGTGTGTGTGTGTGTGTGTGTGTGTGTGTGTGTGTGTGTGTGTGTGTGTGTGTGTGTGTGAGATGCTCAGAGCAATGAACCCAAAACATCAACATCAAAGAGGCAAAATGTTAAATAATGATAAAGCCTTGATTGCAGTCTAATTAACTTGATTGAGCTACCCAAGAGCTACACAGCTTATACATTTCTACTCTGACCTGGAAAAACTTTGTGACACATCTTCATCCTACAGTGGGGGGGGGGGGGATCACATTCATTAGCATTTTTCGTCTTATTCAAAATGCAGATTATTTATCATTTGGTTTTAAACGCTGTACATCCTTCCCCTGAGAAGTCAGGTCAGGTCACTCTCCGTCCTGCAGCCTCCTGTATGTCTGTCCTGCAGCCTGCTGTATGTCCGTCCTGCAGCCTGCTGTATGTCCGTCCTGCAGCCTGCTGTACGTCCGTCCCGGAGCCTGCTGTACGTCCGTCCTGCAGCCTGCTGTACGTCCGTCCTGCAGCCTGCTGTATGTCCGTCCTGCAGCCTGTCTGTCCTGCAGCCTGCTGTACGTCCGTCCTGCAGCCTGCTGTACGTCCGTCCTGCAGCCTGCTGTACGTCCGTCCTGCAGCCTGCTGTATGTCCGTCCTGCAGCCTGTCTGTCCTGCAGCCTGCTGTATGTCTGTCCTGCAGCCTGCTGTATGTCCGTCCTGCAGCCTGCTGTATGTCCGTCCTGCAGCCTGCTGTATGTCCGTCCTGCAGCCTGCTGTACGTCCGTCCTGCAGCCTGCTGTATGTCCGTCCTGCAGCCTGCTGTACGTCCGTCCTGCAGCCTGCTGTACGTCCGTCCTGCAGCCTGCTGTATGTCCGTCCTGCAGCCTGTCTGTCCTGCAGCCTGCTGTATGTCTGTCCTGCAGCCTGCTGTACGTCTGTCCTGCAGCCTGCTGTATGTCCGTCCTGCAGCCTGCTGTATGTCCGTCCTGCAGCCTGCTGTACGTCTGTCCTGCAGCCTGCTGTATGTCCGTCCTGCAGCCTGCTGTATGTCCGTCCTGCAGCCTGCTGTACGTCTGTCCTGCAGCCTGCTGTATGTCCGTCCTGCAGCCTGCTGTATGTCTGTCCTGCAGCCTGCTGTACGTCTGTCCTGCAGCCTGCTGTACGTCCGTCCTGCAGCCTGCTGTACGTCCGTCCTGCAGCCTGCTGTACGTCCGTCCTGCAGCCTGCTGTACGTCCGTCCTGCAGCCTGCTGTATGTCCGTCCTGCAGCCTGTCTGTCCTGCAGCCTGCTGTACGTCCGTCCTGCAGCCTGCTGTATGTCCGTCCTGCAGCCTGTCTGTCCTGCAGCCTGCTGTACGTCCGTCCTGCAGCCTGCTGTACGTCTGTCCTGCAGCCTGCTGTACGTCCGTCCTGCAGCCTGCTGTATGTCCGTCCTGCAGCCTGTCTGACCTGCAGTCTGCTGTATGTCTGTCCTGCAGCCTGCTGTACGTCCGTCCTGCAGCCTGCTGTATGTCTGTCCTGCAGCCTGTCTGTCCTGCAGCCTGCTGTACGTCCGTCCTGCAGCCTGCTGTACGTCCGTCCTGCAGCCTGCTGTATGTCCGTCCTGCAGCCTGTCTGTCCTGCAGCCTGCTGTACGTCCATCCTGCAGCCTGCTGTATGTCCGTCCTGCAGCCTGTCTGTCCTGCAGCCTGCTGTACGTCTGTCCTGCAGCCTGCTGTATGTCCGTCCTGCAGCCTGTCTGTCCTGCAGCCTGCTGTACGTCCGTCCTGCAGCCTGTCTGACCTGCAGTCTGCTGTATGTCTGTCCTGCAGCCTGCTGTACGTCCGTCCTGCAGCCTGCTGTACGTCTGTCCTGCAGCCTGCTGTACGTCCGTCCTGCAGCCTGCTGTATGTCCGTCCTGCAGCCTGTCTGTCCTGCAGCCTGCTGTACGTCCGTCCTGCAGCCTGTCTGACCTGCAGTCTGCTGTACGTCTGTCCTGCAGCCTGCTGTACGTCCGTCCTGCAGCCTGCTGTATGTCCGTCCTGCAGCCTGTCTGACCTGCAGTCTGCTGTATGTCTGTCCTGCAGCCTGCTGTACGTCCGTCCTGCAGCCTGCTGTACGTCCGTCCTGCAGTCTGCTGTACGTCCGTCCTGCAGCCTGCTGTACGTCCGTCCTGCAGCCTGCTGTATGTCCGTCCTGCAGCCTGCTGTATGTCTGTCCCTCGGCCGGTTGAGGACAGCTGATGGTGTGAGCCGCTCCAGGTTGGGGGTGCAGTCAGGTGTCAGTCGCTGCGGAGATGATCAGATTGTCACAGTCCCGCTGGTTCCCTTGGAGACGGCACCTGAGTCGACGCCTGTGCCAACATCTTCATCATCACCCGCGGCAACAGCAGCTGGCGGCTCTGGACCGGACCGCGTGGCTGGCGGGGGCCAAGTGGGTCAGACTTGACTGAGGGTAGTGGAAGGCAGTCAGCCGTGAGGCCTGTTGTTGTGGTGCATCATGGGTAGGACTGACTCTGGTCTCAGAGTGTAGAAAAGGTTTTTTGTCAATGAACTAAACACAGTGTGAAAAAAAAACTCCTCACCTGTTTGACATGTGAACAGCAGCATCCAACGTATTCTGTATGAATTTAACATCAACACTAACATTGATGGACAGGAATGCTTCACTTACCAACACTTTACAGTAATCTGATTACTTAAGAGCAATGTAACAGATTACACTTTACTTCAGACTAACTGGGAGTTTGAGGGTTGATGCCCAATTATTTAAACTGACATCGTATTGTGTTTACAGTTGGAGGGTGTGTAACCAGCCTCATCACGTTGTAGTTGTGTCTTTTTTGTCTCCCATTCGACCTGTTTGCATTTCAACATGCAGTCGGCCCCGGTTTGAATCCCGCATCGGGCGGCCCTTTACTGCATGTCATTCCCCCTCTCTCTGCCTCCCAATTTCCTGTCTCTCTATAATATACCATCCAATAAATGCAAAAAAAAAAGGCAGAAAAATATACTTTAAAAAAAGAAAGGGGGAAAAAAAAGCTAAAGTTCAAAGTTCACTGGCGACCTTGGAAACAGCCGTTGAGAAAACACCATTAAAGCTCCGCTCTGGAGCTTGTGGTTGAGCTGTTTTCCCAGCTACTGTTTTTACATTAAGCAAACACTGATGAGAGGAGAGGTCCTTAAAGTGCGCTGAAAAAAAAAAAAAAACGTTTACTGAAAGCCAAAAACAATTTTTTTTACATCATTTTCCAGCAAAGTGGCCTTATCTCAACAAGCCTTGTGGTGAGATTGTTGTGTCAAGCACTGTTTCCACAGTCCAGAATACATTTGGAAGATTAAAGGTCAAGATTATTTTTGTGTTTAGGAGTTGGTCCAGTGAAGCAAGAGGAAGGACACTGATGCTTATTCACTTCACCATAGGCAGAGAAGATAGTGGTTTATCTGTTGGTTAGAAGCACTGGGCTGAAACATGATGATCTGTGTGTTGTGAGCTTGAGAATCATGTAATGATTCACCTGGTTCAAGTGATGGATGGATATGATACGACTCATTCAATCTTTATTTTAACTCAGGAACACATTGAGGTAAAGACCTCATTTAGAATGTGACCCAACAAAATATAAGTTCAAAGGAACTAGAGACAAGAGACAACAAGTGTCAGGATACAAAAACACAATAAAAAAAAAGAATCAAGAAATAGAACATAATAAACCCACAAAACATTAACAATAAAAACATTAACAATAATTAAAATAAGAGAAAATGAAAGGTTGCAAATGAAGCAAACATAAAACATACAGTATTTTGAATTCAATCGATATCTGACTATCAATCTGTCAATGTGCAGGACGTAACAAGAGAAGATCTATGGGCTGTTTGAACATTATGATTTTATTTGGTAGGTTAAAGTCGTGCTTCCTTTGAACCCAGGTGTTAATTGGCTGCCATGTTTGGAAATCCCCTTGGTATTATTATAATGAATCTACAAAATCCATCACGGGTGGTTCAGTCAGTCAGTGGTTGCTGACTGTCCCCCTCATGCCGTCTCAGACTGTCCAGCTGATCTGAGGCCACTGGTTTTGACAGATGAGTTGCGCTGGTTAACTGTAACCTCCAGGTTCACAGTCAGCTCATTAGCCCGAGTGCTCTGCTGCTAATTCAGGGGGGTTACGAACTGGATGCTAATTAATCACAGGCTGAAACGACCTGGCATGTGACAGCAGACAAAGCAGCGGTGAAGGCACACAGCCGGCCGCCACACGGGCGTCACACTCAAGTGGTGTTTGTTGGCGAACACGGCACACAAAGGGTTACTGTACATACACTGAGGGAAAAATGACATAAAATAAACAAAGACGGCAGTGAAACGACTGTGTGATCGCAGGGAGCTTATAGGCAGGCTAATTAAAAAGGGTGTGATTGGAGCCTTTTAATTGGTCTTGATGAGAAAGTAAAGTTTTGAAAAAGATGGAGTCCCAGTCTTCAGGAGGATCTGTGGCTTTTTATCAATCTGAATCATGTTAATACTTTCATATAATATATTTTGATTGTGAATGACAACTTGATTTACTATCATGAGCTTCACATATTTCATTATTCACTTTATTGACTTCACTACTTTATTTTATGTGGCTTTTGTTTGTGTCAAAGTTTAAAATGTTTTCACTTCTTTATCTAAAAATGACGATTGTTGAAGTTGGATGTTGACACTATTTCCAGCTCTTTTTTTTTTTGGCTCCTCCACCTTTAGAAGTTCACTAAATATGGCTCAATCAATAGGGTTGGGGTGTAATCCAGTTCAGTCACTGGTAACAGGTTATTGTGTTTCATTTGGCTGAACTAAAACATAGTGAAGAAAACCAAAACAGTGAGCTGAAAGAAACTATAGAATCAGTTGATTTATCTCTTGGTTTGTCATCACAATTGACCCCATTCACAGTCATCTGACCCACTGTTGACATAATCTGGATTTGTGCAGTTTTGACCTCTTCAATTTCAGTACTTTCTATTTATTTGAGTTTATGTTAAGGACAGTTAATTTAGAGAGGATGCTGAGCTATAACAACCTGTTTATAGTAAATGTTCAACATGACAAACTGGTCTATAAAGAGTTGGTCATATTTTTTAATGACTGTGAAATATAAAACACAATGAATCTCGCCTTTAAAATTGTACGGTAGAGAGGACATGAAAAAATACAAAAAATAAACTCTGATTTCAGATTAAAGGGAAGTTGCAGACGTGACACGGTGCTGAGCTGTGTTCATCAGAGCTACAATGGCTCCCTCTTCAGGGTTTATCAGGAGGAAACAGGAGAAAGAGCCAGTAACACAAACAGACGACCCTCAACATCATTGTTGCACAAAACTGTCCAAATTAATGATGGAAAATATCCACAATACTTTTAATGGTATGTGAATTATGTGGAAAATTATGTATTATCTTAAAAGCAATGGTTAAAACCTAACTTTAATTCATTATTACTGTCATTACTTTACACTTTTATCATCATTCCTATTATGAGTCATAGTTCATTTTCATGTACAACACAGTGCTTGTATTATATACTGTTTACATCGTAACATTCCTGTTGGATTAAATCTGCTCAGTTATCTGTTGTTTTATTGACAGAACAAACTGAAGCACATTGTTTATGTGGGTGTTTCCCCTGTTCATTTCATATAAGATCTGTGTCACAGGGAAAACATGTTTGTTTTTATTTTTGTTGAAGTAGAACATTAACAAGAAAATGAAAGGCAGGACAGTGGGAGCTGGTTTTGTTTGACTCGGCAGCAGCACACTGAACACCTGTTCAAACACCTACATGTACAGTATCTGTCTGTTCAAATATAACTGTGTACTGCTTTATAAGCAGTATTATGGAGGAAACTGAATTGTGTTGCTATGAGTCAATATTTGTTGAAGACGGATTCATCTGGTTTTAATCAGCATGACAAGTAATAAAATACTGTTTACATAGAGATGAGTGTAAATCCTGAGGAGCGCAGGTCATTACACCCAACACCAGAGGGCAGCAAATAACAGCCTGTCAGCCGAGGCCAGTGTGAAGTCAATGTGAAAACCTGTACTGCAAAAGAAAAAGAAAACCTTATCTTAATATACATTGATCATTTTTTGGTGCTAATGCTATCAATATGAATACCACTACTACAGCCAGTTGGCTTCGGCTGTTTGATCACCACTATCATCACTTTTTCTGTAACTACAGTATTATGACACAGTACACCTAGTTATATACTGAACAATATACACAATAATAGCTGCCATGGTGATGATAGAAGTGACTGATGGCATCACAAAAGCAGAAAGGAAAGCCTTGGTACTTTAAGGTTAAGGTTTGGTTATTTGTTGATGTTCGGTGTGTGTTATTTTATAAGAAACATACATAATGTTCCTACAGTTTATTTATAGATATATTGATGTAAACTAATTTACATATTTAGGTTTATAGGTTTTATTATTTACATATTCACAAGGTGAAACAATATTTACATGTAAACCACTTGAGTCAGTTACTCAAGTGCTCCAGGGTCTAGGTCCTCCTTGCCTGTGATTGGTTAGATTAGTGACAGGAAATGTGGTTGTAGTTAAGTGAGTTGTGAAGTCAAAACTGGTTTAAAGTGAATCCACCTCCATCCAACTGTTTATTTTATTAAAAAGGATCCATTTACACAACAACCCCTCATGATATAGTGGCTTTGTACCATTATTTTAAAGGACACGAGTAAAACTCATTTAGTCGTTAGCATAGTGAGCAGGGTAGTGTTAGAGTGGGTCTCTTCCCCTTAAAACAGTCACTGTTGCAGTGAACTTATGTCAGTGAAGCTGTGACCTTAAACCAAAACAAAAGCTAAAAGGTTCTGCAGAACACACGGTAACTGCAGAGATGAGCTAATTCTCCACGCTGTTTTTTTCTTACTTTGTAGCCTACATCAAGGTTATTTATATATATATATATATATATATATGAGTAATGCAGCTTTAAGATGAAAAAACCTGAGTTGATATGTGTGAACTGAAGCACCCTGAAGGTTCAGTTAAATATATTTGCTGTGAGATGATTCACAGGCGCCTGCAGTTTACACACAGTCCCATGGGCTGCTTGCTTCTGAATGCATGAAGTGAAGTGTCAGCGACTCTCTGCGCAGTGTTCAGAGGACAAGAGCGGTGAGAGGGAGCTCCTCTTTGCTCTGGCACTCAGCAGCACAAACGTCTCCACTACCAACATCCCCCCAGAGCTCCGTGCTTTTAACCCCCCGTGGATCAGAAAGCTGAACCACTACTCTCCATTTAACTCCATAAACACACTCACGGAGCGATGCGCGGCTCTGTTTCTTGTACTCTGTGTATTCTTTCTCACATTATGAGAATTCCCTCCAGACACTCATGTATTAAACAACCAGGGAGTTGAATGTATGCATGCGCTGTAATTGGCAGATTATAAATTCCTACACACTGTGGCACTGTTGACATTGCCATCTCTGATCCCCCAGCGTATTCATTTCAAAGGCCTCTATTTGTAGCCTTTTGGTGAAAAACCACAGTTTAATGTGAGTCCTGCAGCCCCAGTCTGGTGAAAACACACACGCACGCCATAATTGGGTCCTTTTACACAGTGATAAATTATGCATGAACTTAATGGTCGGGGTTTGTGGCCCCTGCTGATATGAAAACTGCATGGGTTTGAAAAACTCTGTGGGGAATCAGCAGAAAAAAAATACAAATCATATATACCTTGGGTGTGCATATGTAGTCATTAAAATGGAGTGTGGTTACTTTTTACCACGTCCTTGCCATCATTAGATGAGAAATAAGCAGTGTGACATTTTCCATTCCCACTTTCATGTGTCAGGGCTGATATGATTCATTTTACACGTTTTCTGTGCTTGGAAAATGAAGTTGTGTTGCTTCTAATTATGTCAGATAAGAATAAAACCACAGCTTCATCCAATCAGTCGCACACAAACAACAATAAACACTCTGTTGCAACATGCAGATATACACACACGCACACATTTTAAAGGCAGGATTGAGAAGTAACCACTGGCTGATTGCTGTTACATACTGGCCACAGCAGGTTGTTCTACTGCTGGAAGGAAACCAACAGTTATTCTGAGGTCTTATTCTGTAGTAAAATATAATATCTGGCTGTTAAAACGAATGAAGCTGCATTAATGGGATGACAAGTTGTGGCCGATGGAGGGGAAAAAGCTGTTTTCCCGCCTGGCTCACAAGTCAAGTTTTAAGGGTCGTAATCATATTTCATTTGGAAAGGTGCCTGAATCACTCACCCATACGAGGCTTATTCATTCCTAATATCTTAAGCCCAGAGTATTTAACAGTACAGTACACTGTGTGCTTATGTTTTAAGCATGGGTGGCTCCAGGAGCGTCATATCTGTGGTAAACAGACAATAAACGCAGCCAAGTCCTGACACGACTAAGTGTTGGGAAAGTGGCGTGTTACCTGATGACAGCAGCAGCGGTTAACTGTATAAAAGGGTATTTTATTACTGATAATAGATTTTAGGGCATGAATGTGATGAGTGATTGAATAAAGGTTGATAATTATCCTGGATATTGAACACAATCCAGCAGTTAAAAAACAACCCGTCTCACAGGCCATTACTGTGAAATGATGCAAACAAGAACCCACAAGTGGCACTATACTGCTGGGAACACTTCTTTTACTGATGCAACCACCAGGGGGTGCCAAAAGGTGTAGATTTGCAATTTTTATTCTTATCACCTAATTTAGCAGTTCCCCTCAGCTCCACAGTGTTTTAGCGTCTTTCAGCTCATGGTTTTGGTCTCCCAGACTTCAGCCCTGCAAACTCTTTAGGTGAGACCAAAGCAGAGCTTAAAGACAAGAAAATACTGGACTTACTGGCCTACATGCCACCTGAAGCCAATGAGTCCTCTAACAATCATATAGTTTGTTTTCCTCAACCTTCTGACATGACCAATAGAAGTAGAACTGCACTAAAAGTGGCAATACTGATTTTTGTGGCCATGGTTACTATCATTACAGCCCTGGGCTTGGTAAGGTTTAAGGAAAGGTCATGACATGGGCCAAGATAAGTACATCCTCCATATTAGACAGTCTGTGTTGCCATGGTTACCATATAAACTGCTAGTTTCACTTCATATGGTCACTATGTGTTGACACATTAATCCACCACTTTCTATCTCACACTTATTTTTGCAGTTAAAAACCAATGAAGCTGCAATAATCACGTCATAATTACTACGGCCACTAGATGTCGTCCAGCAACAAAATGAAACTATGGGTCATAATAGGCTCATTTTTAACAGGCCGACAGATCTTCAAATGGTAATGTTGCTTAGCATCTGCTGAATGTGCATATACAGTAGGCAACAGTTTAACACATTTGTCATTTCAGATGCCAACTTGTTCTTCTGCCTTGAAGTGGCCAAATAAACTAAAACGAATAAAACACTTGACGTAATGAGTTAAAACACAATTGTACTAAAGGCTGACCACAGGCCAAATGAAATTTATTAAACTTGTGTTCTCCTGCGGCTAAGCTGTTTCTCAAGTTTGAATGACCACATGTAAACCACAGTCTCTGGACTCGCCAACACTGTAACATATTTTGTTGCTGTGAGGAAACAAAAGGATTTCAATGAAATGATTGACGATGAAGTGTCTGTCATCAAAGGGACAATAAAGAGGGAATTGAGCCATAGAGTATAAGAGGTTGATTGTTTTATTAGATAGTTAGACTGAATGATAAAATTCATATTCAAACTCATTCTTAAAGTCAGTTGGGATATAAAAAAAAACACCTTTACTAAGTTCATCTGAGTATAATCAGCAAATTAAAGATATTACAGTGAAAAGGAAAGAGAAACATGTTCCTGTCTGTCTCTGACTTAATAAAGGTCATGGTTTTCTCAGTGCCCCCCTCCCCTCCCCTCCCCTCCCTGTAGATGTGCTCTTCCAGGCCCACCTGACTGCAGACTGTACTGTACCAGCCTCCGTGTGTTACCATCCTCACTCCTCCGTCTCGCTCCTTCTCCCTGTGAATGTGGGGAATGTCGTGTCAAATGAGCTTGCCACCATTTTGGGGATTTACAGTTAAACCAATTACTCATGAGGTCATGAGAAGTCCTCACGTTTGACCGACCACAGATAAGCTGAGTTTATCAGGCGTCTCTCAGCCACAGAGCCTCACAGAGTCACACAGAGACAGAGAGAGACAGAGAGAGAGAAAGGGAAAGTGACTTCATAGGAAAAGCCAGGGGCCTCGTTCATTTAGAACAAGATAAAACGTGAAGCTTGGGTTAGTGTGGGTGCGTGGTCAGAGGTGATAAAAAAAACACACAGAAAAGTAAAAGGCTCAAATACTTAGAAACAAAGTGTATGTGTGGAGATTATAAGAACTATTCAACCGTAACAAAAGAGCATGTGGAAAACATTGTACAGTAATAAGAATAATGGACTGATCACATACACACACACAGCACACACTTTTTCTAGCTACATTAGCTTGAGTTCTTTGAAATTAGAAATGTATATGAAGTCTTCAGACAACTTATTTGTTCCAATTGTGTCTTTTGTTAGATGTTTTCTATATAAAAAAGCCTGTTTTATTATGTGACATCATTTGAAAGGAAACATCTTCTTGTTTCTGAATATGTGTTTCTTTTGCATGACTACAACCCAACTGAAACTATAATGTTGCAAACATGGTATTGTCATTTCTGATATACTAAATACTTAATACCTTTTTTTCCAAAATGTTCCAACATGTGCAGCTGCTTCATTTAGCTTCAAGGCCTCTATGTCTAATAGTTAAGTTTAACAGGCCATTATAGGTTATTATTTTCACTGATGCCCATAAACCTCTCTAAAATGAGAAATAGTAAAAACACACGTTTACTGTGGTATAATAATCTTCCTCTCTTTTAGATCCACTCTCTTAGTTTGCTCTGACTCAGTGGAAGACGTCTATCTGCAGGCTACAGTCATTCAGAAAAGCTGTTCTAATGGAGGGAATGTGTCAATATGTCATATGCTCTGTGACCCTTATGGAGGAAGGGAGTATTGGTAATGGAGGAACAGATGGAGATCTGATTTGTTGCTTCTGCTGACACCAAATTCTCATAAATAATGATAACAAATTTATATTCTTCTGCTTATGACTGACACAAAATGAACAGAATATTTTAATTATATTAGATAGTGAGGTGCAGCTTGTCTCTAATGACAAAGGTTTATTCAATGAGAAGCCATTCAGAACCTTCAATGGGCCTGTGTGTTGTAAATGGACAAGACCCTCGGGTTCCTTAAGACTCTTTGTTTATTGTACGAACTCTAGGGACAGAGAGAGAAATAGCATCTCAGTCAAACTGACCCAGCCTTCCTGCCATCTGCGGAAAATACAGAAATTGCTGTCATTATGTTGTTGCACAGTCATGTGCAACGGTTTACAATGACTGTTTTGGCAAGTGAGACCATAGCAGTGTTTAAGAATATATTTAGAGGCGATACTGCTTTTCTGGCTCTTGGTGGTGATGATGATGATGTGTGTTTGTGGGTGTGTGTGTGGATCACGTTTCCCTTTTCACTGCTGAACTGACACGTTAACTTCTTGCCAAGAGGTCATTGTGTTGGGATGTGGGAGGTTTTTCTCGGCAAACAGCAGGTCCTCGCTGAGAAAGAAAGGAGCACTGCAGGTCTCAATAAACCTCCGCTGAATAAAAGGAAGGAACTAGAGACACCTGAGAGGACTCAACCACATCCTGAGTCTATCCCATCGATCAGGTGCATTATTTCAGACTAAATAAAATGTTGAATACACATAGTATGTTGAAATAATAAAGCTTTTTGACACTAAATGAGTTGGTTTTGACATTGAAAGGTGCAACAGACAAATAAGTGGGTGGGTTTCTCAAAAATATCTCCAGATAGCTTCAGATGGAGGGATAGCTTCAATGCAACTAATGAAAATACTGGTGTTTAGAAGCATAGACAAAAAGTAGAAGGACAACAAATCTACCTGTTAATACTTCACCTGTTATAAATAATGTCCTATCTATATTTTGTATTTATTTTAATTGCTCAGCTTGGTTTCAGATCTCCAGAGTAATTTAGATTAGAAGGTTAATAAATGATGATACCCAGGGGGAAAAAAAGTGTATAACACAAGGTCATGATTATATCCCACTTTGGTAACACTTTATTTTAAGGGGTCCTTGTTCCTGTGTAGTTACCTAATTAATTACAGTGTAATTACCTATGTAACTGCATGTAATAGCATGTACTTACATTGTAATTACATAGTGTATTTTGGTGTACTTACAGGTCCTTGTTACACTTGTAATAAGAAATGCTTGTTACAATACCTGGTCAAAGTGGCCTCTCTCTTTGGGGAAGGGGTACATCTGCAAGAAAAATGGGTGAAACCACAACCCATGTTGCCTGGGCAACCTTTTCCATCAATCTTCCTCCTGCCTCTTGAGTCTTGGAACATTTATGCTGTTTCACAACTTAGTCTATGTAACAGTTGTGTTAATACACCGTTGTTACTCTTTGATACAGTGTAATAAGAACATTAAAGTGTACCTGCTGGGATACCTCAGTTCTTAACCATTAACTGCAATAACCAGTGTCTTCGATAGTGTACCACGTGTGCTGTTACACAACTTAGTATATGTAACAGTTGTGTTAGTACACCGTTGTTACTCTTTGATACAGTGGAATGAGCACATTAAAATAAAGTGTACCTGGGTCGGGATACCTCAACTCTTACAAATTAACTGCAATAACCAGTGTCTTTGTACTGTCTTTGAGGGTTAAAAAAGTGTGTGCTTTTGTTCAAAGAAACCACGTCCGAGTGAGTGGTCTTCTCTTTGGTTCAGAGAAACCGCGTCGAAGTGAGCGCTCGGCTCGTCAAGTCCAGCTATGTTGTGTTTTTTCTGTTGCATGCTCACTTCTCATGCTCGGGTGTAAAAGTGAGCACAGACGGCTAAACAGACTGCTAAATAATATTGTTGGATGCTTTTGCCTTGGGGAATGTCTATCTGTGAGTAGAATATGTCAATAGTGTTACATGATTGTGTATTTTTGTAATTAAGACATGATTAGTTATGTTTTCGGTAAATATACCTTGCTAGCTTTCAGTCTATGCTAACTCTTTTCATTTTGTTAATCTGGATGCTAATTGAAGTGTACCTATTCATGCAATGCTACTGTAAGTACTGTAAGTAAATTGTGTTTCTGTGATCATTTCAGTTTTACGGAGGAGAAATAGAGGACTTCATTAAAGGACAGGAAAAGATCAAGCCTTGTGGTTTTTTGGGGATAATAAAAATAAAGGACGATAAAGGAACACTGAAATGCATTTTTTTGAGTGTGTGGTTTTATGCATACAGATTGCTGATGATGTTTTCAGTTCCATATGAATTGAGTTATCCAGCATTGTCTCATTTTCTGAAAAAATGCTATTCTAGTTATTGGTTTATGTAAAAATACTTGAGTACCAAGTTTCTGCATGATGTTACATGTAAGTATGTAGCAGGTACACTTTATTTTAATGTGCTTATTCCACTGTATCAAAGAGTAACAACGGTGTACTAACACAACTGTTACATATACTAAGTTGTGTAACAGCACACGTGGTACACTATCGAAGACACTGATTATTGCAGTTAATGGTTAAGAACTGAGGTATCCCAGCAGGTACACTTTAATGTTCTTATTCCACTGTATCAAAGAGTAACAACGGTGTAGTAACAGAACTGTTACATATACTAAGTTGTGTAACAGCACAACAGGTACACTTTATTTTAATGTGATTATTACACTGTATCAAAGAGTAACAACGGTGTAGTAACACAACTGTTACATATATTAAGTTGTGTAACAGCACACGTGGTACACTATCAAAGACACTGGTTATTGCAGTTAATGTGTAAGGACTGAGGTATCCCAGCAGGTACACTTCAATGTGCTCATTCCACTGTATCAAAGAGTAACAAGTGTGTATTAACACAACTGTTACATAGACTAAGTTGTGTAACAGCATAAATGTTCCAAGACTCAAGAGGCAGGAGGAAGATTGATGGAAAAGGTTGCCCAGGCAACATGGGTTGTGGTTTCACCCATTTTTCTTGCAGATGTACCCCTTCCCCAAAGAGAGAGGCCACTTTGACCAGGTATTGTAACAAGCATTTCTTATTACAAGTGTAACAAGGACCTGTAAGTACACCAAAATACACTATGTATTTACAATGTAAGTACATGCTATTACATGTAGTTACATAGGTAATTACACTGTAATTAATTAGGTAACTACACAGGAACAAGGACCCCTTAAAATAAAGTGTTACCCTCACTTTGTAGCAATTGTTATTAACCGAATGGAGAGAAGATAATATGTGGTGCTAAAACCCACCTCAAAGTGAAAACAGAGATGAACCCTGGCAAGTTGTTGGCACGGCGACTGGCACCCTTTTCTGTTTACATCCAAAACAATGAATATATACATAATGCATTTTCCTGCGACAGGCCACAAGACAAAGCATAATGTTGCCTGTTGTTGTTGTTGTTGTTGCTCGACCTCACAGCCCATAATTTTGGGTTTGAGTTACACTTTTGTGCCCACACACACTGAGCTCACAGCACCTGTTAGGGAGAGGAGCAGGAAGTGCTTTATTATTAACCTGCTGCTCTTTGTTGCTGTGTTTGCTCAGTGACATCATGGTTGGTTCTAAGTGAGTAATGGAGGCTTGTTTGCAGAGAGGGAGTAACAAGGACATCAGCAGATCTTATGTTGCTTTGTCTCTCTCCATTGTCTTTTAGCTCAGTTGGACTTTGGTCCAGACTGAAATATCTCAACAATTATTGGATGTATAACAATAAAACTATGTACAGACACTGACGGTGCCCAGAGTCTGAACCCTAACTGTTGGTCATTCTTTTCCTCTAGCATACATACTGAGATGTTGTGAAATTTGCTGACATTCATGTTTCACTTAGGATGGACTGTAATAACTTTCTGCTAAAGGAAATTTAAAGGGATCAGCAGAGTGTCAAATGCATGAAACAACTTCATCAACAATTTTCTTTTTTTCTTTTTGGCATTCTTAGGATATTTATAAGTAATTTGGCAGACCATCTCATCTGTTTATAATTTCAGAATGAACTGATTAAGGGGTAGGAAAAATACGTTTTCTTCATCCTGCTCTTTTCCATGCATGGAAATGGAAAGTGCAAATTTTTGTCAAAGTGTATAAATTGAAAATGTCTATGCATGGAACAAATAGAAAAGAAATGAAACATGACAACACATGCAACACAACCATGTCATTGAGGTCTCAAAAAAAAGGCAAACCTACTTCTTGTTCAATGTTTCTAGACTTAAGAAGTCATGAAGACGGCTACCTGTTAATGTCAATATCAGTTGAATAAGATATAGCATATATACTGCTAGCTTAGCATTAGTCTTTAGCCAGGTCCGACACATTTTCGTGTCTCCAGATAAAACTTCTGTTGTGTCTTTACTTTGCATGCGTTTTCTTGCACTGCAGTGTGCTGAGCTCTGAGGGCCACCATAGAGAATAAAACATTATAAGTCCACTGCGGCCCTTGTCTCTTGAAGGCCTGTATCTATTTTTAGTGGGATACTTTTCAAAGATAGTTTCCCATTAGTCTTCGCTGATATATTCACTGTTCTTAAATCCCCATCAAAGTGTCGGATTTAACAGGAAATGAATATAGTCCAACCTGCCACACTCTGCTTCAATTATTCAGGCTTTCATTTGGGGAGACCACTTGTTATCAATCAGCAGCAGGAGCGAAGGGACATCCCTATTATCAAATGCAAATTCTTTGAAACTTCATTTGAATTGACTTGTGTTTGTTGTGAACAGGTAGGGTGTGTTTGCTAACAGCCTTCCTGAAACTACCGGATCGTTAAAACAGAGTAGCCTGGTTGAAATGGCTTTTCCATCATTATCGCATCCATTATGTAACTGTGTAAGCCATTGTGTTTCCTGGTCAGCGAGCATACTAACTAAGAGTGAGAGAGTGGATTTCCCTCTCGCCTCATTAGGATGCAAGTGGGGCTGAAGTCTCGGATGGATATGAGGCCTTTGTCTGTGTCTGAGTTGGAGTAGGACCCATTTGTCCCGCTGTCTCAACAGGGACACAGGAGTTTAATAGCTGGAGGTTGACCTAGTTGCCTCGTCTAGCCTGCACTTGTCTCTCTGAGCGCTTGAGAATGAAAAAGAAAAGAGAGGGGGGTGTGGAGGAGGGAAGAAAAAAGGGAGGAACTGGGGTATGCACTCTCCCCTGCTGAGTGATGGGACAGCTGAGGGCAAATGTGTGGCAGGAAAACAAACCCGCATATTCTCACTGCTCCCACTGCAGAAATAGAACGGCAGCATCCATGAAGGCATGTGCTGCCGACTGAGGCCGAGAGGCAGGATGCTGCTGCAATACCACTCATTTACAGGCAAAAGTGACTTTCAGAGTGTCACGCAGTAAACCCTAATGTGAAAAATGACTTCCCATTGATCTGTATGTTGATGGAATTGGTGACATCCAGCAGCCAAAAAAGGCATTTAAACCATTTGCTTGAAAATGTATTGATTACTATTTCTGATTCAAGAGATTAAACCCCCAACTCTGCAGCTCCACTGAGTTTTTTTCTGCACAAAATGGCGGATACAAGACCCAGTCATTATTATCCTGCCTATAATATACAAAGATATCTGCTTTAAGTGGCTCCATAGAAACAGTTATAGAGGGTTTTTACAGGAGTGGGTGGAGAAGTAAAAGTTTGAACACCATCACCTACTGTAACTGTGTTTTTACATGAGGGCCGTTTCCACTTAGGAGGAACTTTGGGGTAGTTTTACGGGGCCGGGGGTCATTGTTGCGTATCTCCATAGCAGGAACCGCCCCCAAACGACAGTCTCCTAGAACTTTTACAGGGACTTAACGAGTCTCTGTCTCGGGGTATAGGTACTCTGAGTGGCCCTGGATAACTCCCGGTTGGGGCTTTAGGTTTACTCAGTGCTGATTGGATATACTCAGAGCAGGGTGTGATGCCGACATTTTTAAAACTCAACAGAGGAGCATTTTGTAGAAATTGTCTACACTGCTGGAAAACAACAACAACAAGAGCAGTAAAAGAAGAAGAATATTATGTGGACAGACGAATACGCGGTCGACAATTAAAACAGTTGCACAATGACTGCGTCGCCTGAGTTCCTGTGTATTAATTCCACTCGAGTTAAATAACCCATCAAACTTCCTGTCTCCAGCAGCTATCATCTTGTCTTGTTTGCAATCCCAGAACCTTTAAAGCAGAAGTAAGTGATCCGGTCGTTTTGGCTAATGCTGCGTTCCAGGCAGGCTTTTGAAACCGTAAATTACAGCTTCAAGTCACGACTTACGACTTTGTAGCGTTCCAGGCGACCCACTCATGTTTTCCCGACCTGTTTTACCTGTGAAAGTCACTATATCGGCC